>NC_136816.1:8750128-9408117 GCF_951394365.1 Tetrao urogallus | reverse complement strand
TTGTATTTTTCTGAGTGCAGAAGAAAAATGGAATTGGAAAAATATACAGAGATTCTGAATTTAATAAGGCACTGACACCTCTGAGTCCTAAAATACAATTAACATTTATTGCCTAAAATCAATTTGCTATATTCTCTATGTGCTAAAGGGAAATCTATAAACATTGGAGGTAAATCACTAACAAGCCCTTCTTTTTCATACAAATGAAAAAAAATATCTATATTTCCCCAGCTATTGATGTGGAATAGGACTAAACAAAAGAAATTCATTGCTTCCAGTGAGATTTCCAGTGCAACATTGAAAGAATATAATTTCACATATTATAGTTAGTGTCCTGCATGTCTGTGCTTTAACTAGGCCCATAAATATGATAGATTCTGAAAACAGCCCTACAGGACCAATAATTGTCTTACAGGTTGTATGAGAAATATTTTTTGAATGGAATAAGCCATGTGGAGCCAGAAAATTTACAGATATTCTTTTCACGATTTTGTTATGTTAAATCATCTCCTGCAATCTAAATTCAAGCCTCTCATCTCTTCAAGACCAATTCTAAGAGGGAAGGAAAACAAACAGTAACAGAAGTCCTTGTGTGTGGCAGTTTCACCCAAGCAGCAGAATCACTTGGAGTCCATCTGTCCAGTCAAGACAACAATTTGTTCCAGACACTAGTTTCTACTCACAGCACCGCCACGGCTCAGAAGATGGGAACAGATGGCAAGGTCAGACTTGTATGAAAGGTCCCATGCATTTGCAGAATGAGTGCTGAGCAGTTATTAATGGAAGGCAGATGTGTTGCAGTGCTACAATCCCTGTTTGATTAGGTAAATGAAGCACAATCTCTTTGTGACAACTTCCTTTATAAAAAAAATGGTTGTGGTAAACTAATCTGGATTGGCTGAAATAAACAATACTTTACATTGAAGGTGGATCTGCCTTCAATGTCTGTGCTGATGTATTCATATCAATTCAAGCAGCCCCAGTGAGAATTCCTTTAATACTCAGAATGTTCAGGGCGCTTGTGCCCAACTGTCTTTGGATCTGCCATCATGTCAGTAGACTAATTTAGAGAGAGGGGAATTCTGTGAGTTATTTGTAATATGAAGATATTCCGTGCAGCGTAATTGCTCCTTTGGAGCTGATAATGACTTTTTATTGCCTAAAAAACAATTTGCCATACTGTGTGGTAATATAATCATTGATTTATGTTGTGAATACATGTAATTATATACTGTAGGCCAAATTCTCTTGTATCCATGTTTGTATCCATGCACAGTGAAATAAAGTCACTGAAATAAAGGGACCAAGTTTAGTGTTGTCAAGAACCAGCTTCTGTCTGTACATCTTACCAGCTTCTGGGATGAAAAACATTGCAGTTGTAGCCTATGTAGAAAAGAGTGTGTAAGAAAATAAATCATAGGTAAAGTTAGGTGTCTGGGAGACCCCACAGAAACAGCAAAGATAGATTTACAGAGGAGAAAGGATGATACACAGATAGGAACTTTGATCCCAAAACTTTACAAATCCGGCATCTCTGTTTCTCAGCTGAAACCACGTTCTCAAGCTGAAGCACTGCTATACTACATGAGATGCTTTCCCTTAAAGAAGCCTGAACATGTCTCAGAAATAGTTTTGACAGAAGTAATAATACTCGTCTAAGAATATATTGGTTAACATATCAACCAAAAAGGCAGCAGACAGTGTTTGAATGCTTCTCAGGCACAGAAGGGATTTGAAAACAGTGTATGTCTTATTCACACCTGAGTGCACTGATCCTTAAGATAGAGCTGATTGAGCCTCAACCAGCTGCCTCTTCCGAAAGGTTGGCTAGATATTGTTTAGATTGCATCTACCTGGGAGAAAGCCTGAGAGAGGCAACATAGATCTGAGCTTGGGAACGTGCAGGAGCTGAACAACAGGTGGTCTGCTCCTTAGAATGTAGGTGTCTTCAGAGTGCCATCAGGAGACTATGTGTGTCAGTTGAATGTGGTGCCTGAGAGAGAAGATGGTACTTCAAGAAGCCCATTACCTGCCTTATTTTTCTCCTGCTTCCTGGTTCAAGGGCATATAAAAAGTCATGATAATTAAGTTATGTATGTGTAATAGATTTTTATCTATTATAGATAATTATTTACCTAAAAATATATTACTTTTCGTTGTCATCAGTTTTCCCATAGCATATAGAATTTTGCCATCACAAAATCCAACAAAGAAATGAAAGAAATAAGCAGTTTTAGGAAAGATAAAATATATGAACAGCTGTAATTTGCCCTAGGCACATGCTTTTACTAATTTTCTTCTGTTTCTGCTCATGTCAGCTACATTCAATACACTAGTTTTCTGATAATTCTTTGCTTTCTTGTGTGACATTATGAGAACCTACCAACACTTTCCCGTCTTGTCATTAGATTTATAGCTCCATGTGAGTGTGTAGGGTCCAATTTGTCTAATTCTCTTAGATTTGCAGGTAGTTTGAAAAGACTCTTGGAATAAGACCAGTAACAGAATCCAGTACATGTAGATATTACCCCTGTGTTTTGCCTCACAAAAAGTTCAAAAAGAACTAATAAGCTTCCTAATAAGCTTCTTTTTTTTTACTTGCTTGGAGATGACATCTGTAATAAATTATTCTGTCACCTTCCCAGGGTCAGAATGACTCTGGCTGGCCTGTAGTTTCCCAGGTCTTCCTTCTTGTTCTTATTAAAGACTGGAGCGAAACTTGGCTTTCAGCAGTGCTCGGGCACCTGCTCTCCATAATCTTTCCATTGGGTCCATGGATTTATATATTGAGCTTGCCTAGATGATTTCTGATAAGTTCTTCTGTAACCAAGGGGAAGCCTTTCTTTCCCCAGACTGTCTCACTTTGCTCCAGGACCTGCCATTTCCTAGGGGCAGTCTAAACAGACTCAAGCACAGAAGGTATTCAGTATTTGTCTTCTCAGTGTCCTCCGTCACCAGCAGTTTGATCTCATTCAGCAGCAGGCCAACATTTTTCCCAGTTTTCCTTTTGTTATTGACATAGTTAAAGACACCTTTCTTGTTGTCCTTGTCCCCCCTTGCCAGATTTGATTCCCAATGGACCTTAGGCTTCCTCATTGCACCTTTGCATGCCCTGCTAATGCTTCTTTATTCTTCCCAAGTGTCCAGACACTTCCATTTGAGTTTTGTTATGAGTTCCTTGGTCATCTATGTGGGTCTACTGCAATTTTTGACAAATTTGTTACTGTTAGGCATGCATCAATCTTGAGTTTGGAGGAAGTCTTGGCATTCTGGCTCCTGTCATGAGATGTAGCTAAGGAACATTTGTATTTCTCTCAGCACCTCAAAAGCTATGAGAGCTCCCTCATTGCCCTGGAGTCTCCTTGATTTCAGGACCCTCCTCACACACTGCAATCCCCCACATTGCTGTAGAATGCACTTACATTGGAGTTAATAATCTCAGAGATTTGTTGTCTTAGAATAAGTATAAGAAAAAACACTGATAGTGGTCTAATGTTATTTTAATGCACAGAATGTTGTGGATATGGTTTCCATATGGGCTACCTCTCTCAGATGATAAAACTCCATCTACTGAGAAAAAATGAAAAGGTGTAGGAAAAGGGCAGTGAAAATATTTATGACATAGAAAATGTTTACCAAGCAGTCACTTCAAATGGATTGTTTAGCTTTTGAAGAAAAGGAATAAGAAAGGACATAATGGAGCTATGCCAGAAGCAATGGAAAAAACCACCTGTCAATTCTACTTTCCAAAAAACAAATCAGTGTTTGGCAAATAATTGGTTATAAATTCAAATTAATTGCTGAGAAGAGTTTTTTTTCCTTTCCTTCTAGGACTGCTCAAACCACTTGATTTAAAACCACCTTATGATCAGACAGAGGCACGAAAAGGATAAAAATTACATAGTGGGTGATATGGGAAAGTATTATCAAACCAACAGTTGCTTTCTTTTTCTCTCGTGTGTCCTCTTTACAGTACTGTGATGATGTCAGTTGGAGCAATTCCTTTAAAGATCTGAAGGTACAGTGTTCAAAAGAAAAAGCTCTGTTAGGATATTTACCCCTAGTTCTCGTCTTTGTAGAGAATGAAATTTTGAATGATAACAGAAGCCAGCTTCACAGCTTGGAGTCTTTTTTCCAAAAGTTAGGGGCTAGCTTTCCAGAGAAGTGGGATAAACAGAGTCAGTTTTTGTATGAGAGATGGCTATTATGCTTGATATTGCCTTGGTTTAGAGGCTTCAGTCTTGTCAACTTCATTTTCATGTCCTGTAGAACTAAGTCTGATTTGTATCCAATAGCTCAGTCATTCACTATGACAAAGGTATTTCTTCATTCAATTTTAACATTTTCACGCAGAAAAATTTCTACTTCTCCCTTTTAAAATTTCAATTAAAAAACAAACAAAAAACCTCTGAGAGGATAAATACAATTTCTCTTAGATTAATAGTGGAATTTCCTCTCTCAAAAATACAGCTGTTACCCTGCTTTTGGTTTGGAAATAACTTTCTACTTGGTAACATTTTGATTTGCCTTTTTCCCTTTTGGGTATTATCTTACATAATCTAATTCTTAAAAATTTAGCTGTTGCTCTTAATAATAATGGATGCTTAATTTCAGCAGATCCTCGTTAGTAACATTGTTCTTTTCAGATCCTCATTAACCTGGCAGATAAGAGCTTTGGATTCACCACTGTAAGAATCAAAAGGGGTTCTAATAAGTTCTAATTAAGGTGAATGAGTTGTCACACATTATATTTCAGTGTGTTTGTATAGCTTTGTGTTCAAATACAGTTACAAACACATAATTTTTTGGACTTCATTGTGCCATAGCTCTATTTGCAGAATCAAATTCATTAAGAACCAAACTGTTCAGCTAAGAAGCTATTGCTGGAGGTGGACAAGTATTTGAATCTGCTGTTATGTAAACACGCACAGTACATTATTTTGCACATGCACAATTTGTTGTTTTCGGACTATAGTGTATTTCAGATTTACTGTAAGTAGCTAAAAAGTTGTATACAAGAATGCAAATGAAGTAGAACTTGATCTACAGCAACATCAGAGAGTCAGATTTAAACCACTTGATGACCGCTTTTTTTGTTTTTTTTTTTTGTTGTTGTTTTGTTTTGTTTTGTTTTGTTTTTGTTCTGTTTTTAATCAATGAAGAAGCACTGAAACATTGAAGTCTCTGTCAGGGAACTCACTGATTATCTATCAAAGAGATCTGATAGGGTGCACCAAGCAGAGCCATTTAATGTTCCTGGGCTAGCTATAGAAAAAGTTGTCTGTCTAGAAAGAAAAACTGTGAACCTTAAATACCATTTCCGTTTACAGGGATAACCAGCACGCTATAAATACCTCTTCTAAAATACCTTATGTTGGACAAAATAAAAAATGAGTATGGCTATTAAGATCATTCATGTCTGTCAGTTCATTACCAAGGTTTCATCTGGTTAATTCACTGGAGGTGTTACATAGAAGAAGGAGGGGACACTAGAGTTGCATGATAAACTGCATGCAATTATCAAATTAATTACAGATAAGCATTTCTGAAAATGTGGTTTCAAGTCAATAATATAATCACGCAGACACATCCTGGTTTTTCAGGGTATACTAAGTGCAGCCGGAATTTGCTGCCCACTTCTCTGTTATATTCTCTTTTCCTTAGCTTTGATATTACCATTCTCAACTTCATGCTGGCAACTATAGTACTTCTCTAGTTCAGTGAGATCCAATTATGTGCTTTAACCATTCTAAACCCCTGCTGCTACCAGCATCTTTCGACTGATGCTGTTAAAACTAATTTTGCTGCTTGCCAGATTTCTACCGGTAGCCCCTACCCCCTCCCCCCCACCAAAAAAGAAACAAACAAAAAAACAAGAGGAGATATGGAGGATAGTTACTACTTTAAAGGGATTGAAGACAAATTAGTCTATTCAAAGCTGGGGAGAAAAAGGATCAGAAAAATGCAGGGGAGATAGAGAGAGTAGGGGAATGAGATGGAGATATAATTAAGCTCGAATATTTTTGCTGTAAAAAGTACCCTTCTGCATATGTTCATTTCCTCAAAACTGTCACCTTTCTGCTTCATGATTTTGCATAGCTGTTCTCCGACTTTTGTCCCCTTTTTGTAGTTGGAGTAAAATACGTACACCTGTTTCTGATTTTTTTGTCTGAGTGAAAACATTACACTTTTTAATAAGGAAAGAGAAAACTGGATTTTTTCTTCTTACCATAACTCACACGTGACAAAACTTTGATATATGAAACTCAGCATGTAACCAGTCTCTAGTGGATAGCACATATTTTGCTAAGTTGTATAAGAGTTGATTGTGAAATAATAGAGTTATGAACATTTTAAAGAATGCCCCAGAGTGAATGCAATAGAAAATTCCACTGATTTTATATTTAAATAGAGTTGTTAAACATAGATACACACGTGTGTAGTGCTGGTTCTCCATTAAATCCAGAACTTGAGGTACAACCAATACTTGAGCTAAATGTTAAAATGAAATTCTGGAATATCACAAAAGCTTTTCTTTCTACTTTCTACACTTCTACTAATTAACACATTACTGCCCCAAATTATGTGAAATTAAGGGGACTTTTTCATGTTATTTACCACAGAAAATAAAGTGAGCTACTCTGGAGTGAGGATTAGTCATTGCGATTGAGGTCTGATATATGAATCTTCTCTGAGCTGTCTGAAAAGTTCAAGTTGTTCAGGCTTTCTTTACATAGATTAGTGAAGTAAAGCCTCATGCATGTGAGAACTATAATTGCAGGGTTTTTGTAAATAAAATAATTCATTTTTCTCTAAGGATTTTAGCAGAACTGTGTTGCTGAATTCTATTTTCTGTAAGTTTGATCACGTTTTCTTTGAAATCAACAATAGCAGGATTGAAGGCTGTATGGGAACTGCTGAGTCATGGCCTGAACCTCTGATTGATCACCTGAGGCAAGCCATGAGTCAGCCAGAGGAGCACAGCTGAAGGCAATTCAACTGTGCTGCTGGAAGGGGTGGAGCCTGGCTGCACCTCTCCTAGACCTATTGAAGAGCTGGCTGCTAGTGGGGAAGGGTCTCTTTTGGAAATTCACTCTGGTGGAGTTTTGTAAGTGAGCCCAGGGTAGTGGTAAGCTTTCTATCTATGCTCTTTCTGTTATTGTAATCTGCTTTGCCTAACTCTCTTGTTTATTTTGTAATTATAGCATCTTAATATTCATTGATTATACAAAGCTCAAATCAGTATGTTGAAAATAGTGGCAAGATTGTAAATGTTTCATGAGGTGAATAAACTATTATTTCCTTCTAATAATTTATCTTCATATGAATGAAAAGGCAGTGGGGAAAAGAAAAAACAACCACAAAAAAAACCAAACAGTTCATTTTGAGAAATGATGCAGTTTATTTTCCTGCTCCAAAAGTTATTTTGCCCACTCAAGTGTGTCTGAGCTACCTCATACTCCAAACCATTGAACACTTTGTAAGCTAATCAAGTTTGAGCCTTCTTTCAACAAGATGAACTTCTAATGAAAACTAAGGTGCAGTAGCACGTGATGCTGCTAAAATGGTAGGCGTCATGTTTCTCTATAACACGCCATGGGTCCTTGCTTTTTTTTAGCTTAAATACATTCTTAAATTATTTCTCCAAAATGAACAGGTTTATTTACATTCTTAAATTTAAATAGATGCTTAAGGGATCTTATGGGTTGGCAACTGAATCCTTTGAAGGTGTCCAATGCAGGAGAAATCCATTAGTAAAGGGTAAAAGGAAGTCCCTACCTGTATATGGTAGCCACTTTAGTTCCCATGACATGTTTTGTAAAGTCACGGTAATATATATTGCAATATAGCAGCACTTGAGTAGGCACTTTGCTATTTGAAAATTATTACATTAATTTGCTATCAGAAAACTAGTGTGAATTGTTCATGGTAATGAAAGTAATGCAATTATCAAGCCTATGAGATTGCCACGGAACAGAAAATGTTTCCATTTCCAAAATTAAATTCAAGCAGTGACATTCTCTCTGAGTTTTCATGAGCTTCTTCCTGAACTATACTTGACAGCTTGGTTAGGGTCCTGAAAATAATTCTTGTATTTTCATTGGAAAAATGGCAATTTTATTTTCATTTTCTGGTAAACTTCTGATTGGAGATGGAAAAGGAATGGAAGAATATGGCATCATGGGGCTCTGGATACTTCCTGAGGGCACATGTATCTGTAGAGTAAGCAATAATCTGTTTTAGTTTGTTGAACAACAATGTAGGTACTTCATGATGAAAGGTATTATAGTGTTGTATGTATATAAATTACTACTGGTGTTAGTGGGATTAACCAAATTAAATTTCTACTGCATTACTGGGAGAATAATTGGCAGAAAATATTTGTACTGATTTTTCCAAACAAAGATATTTCAACTATTCTGGCACAGCATCTGAATTCTGCCTAGGTTTTCCTAATTATTATTTTATTTTCTATTCTTCTGTGTGCTTCTGATTATAATTTTGCTTGAAAATAGCCATAGCTTAAAAGTGTATTCTATGACTTTCACTTTGAGTTACAAGTAGAAAACCCAGGACTGTACTTTCCAGTACATCTGTTTTTGCTGTTGCTTAAGATGTCTGCAACTGGAAAACATCTAGCATATGAAAGGATATATTTGAAAAGGTTAAACTTTAATTACAAATAATGCTGCAAAAGTGACAATGTGGTGTATTTGCATAAGAAAACGAACTTCTATTTAACACAGTTGCAAAAAATAGCCTGTAACAAGTAATGTTGGTAGATTGGCTGTGTTTGATATGCTAGCACATACAGAAGCTGTTTGAACAGAGATAACATAGAAACATGAAGCATTTTGACTTTGGCTTTAATTGGGTTGCCTTGATTACATACTAGCAATGATAAGTTTGATTAAGTGGCTTTATTTCTATGAAGTCATTAAATAGCTGAGTATGTAATTTGTAGCTTAACCTACTCAGTTACATCTGTGTTACTATGGCAATAAAGTACACTCTGGAACGACATTTGATATTCTTTTAATTTTTATAATTTGTAATCAAGACAGCTGTATGAGTATGTGTTATTTTAAGATGGCTTGTGAATAACAAAAAGGTAAATAATATTTTCCCGGAAGACATAAATCATGGTAAACTGTATATACTGGGTACATTTGCTTTTGAAAACAAGTATATGACTTGCACTCAGTGAAAAAACCTCAATGTGGACATCAGTTCAAGAATCAGTGTCACTGTGAAATCTAAATAGAATATTGGACTTCACTGAAAAGATGGAAGTAAATAGAACCATCTTTGTCACTGTCTAAATCCCATTACTTCAGCATATTTGAAATCTGTTCACTTTTCTCATAGAAGATATAGAAACACCATCAAAAAGGATCATAGTTGTAATCAGTTGTGTGGAGTGTGTTGTTTGTGCATGTGAAATAGTCTAGAAGGCTGCTGGGTGGAAAAGATATCCTGTAAAATGATAGATGCTAGTGAGATTATTCATGGTTTCCCGAAAGAAAGAGGAGGCTGTAAGTTTAATACAAACAAAAGGATACATTATAGAAATATTCCTGTAGAAGTCTGAATTTGTATGTTTAAAAGTAAGCTGAAAATAATTTTGTTTGCTATTAAACACAACTACCTTTGAGCAATATCTAGTTAAGAAAGGCAGTAAATTGCTGTATAGAGGAATCTGGAAGACAATGTGAGAAGACCAATTATTTCTTATATGACATATTTAATTTCCTTACCTGTCTGATACAAGTCTTTTTCAGACATAGGATATTTTGATCTGACCTGGCTTGCCATTTCTTAGGTGTTTTATCCAGTAACAGAAGCACTCATTTGAAAGGCAGGTCACATCAAAATACATAGGTCACTCTGACAGTAATACCTTCTGCTTGCTTCCATGGAATCTACAACAGGTACAAAGAGTACAATAGGAGTTTGATAGAGTACATTCTCATCTACAAAACACTCTTTTTTCAACACACTCTTCACCACTGCTTTTTTGCCAGCAATGAACAAGAGCCTACATGCAGCTTTTGTACACATCTGCACCAGTAGATGTGACCACTGTTGCTCTCACCAGTGCTGAAAAGTACCACCCACCACCTCAGTGTGCTATGTCTGCTGTTTGGTCTCCATAAACGTTCAGTAAGCATTGATGAATGTCAATGGGTGCAATTGTTTCTGAATGCAGGAATTCAGTCCCATACCTTTGCTTTACATACACTTCCATGCCAGGTGTCATTTTATCAGACAGCCCCTCTGCTATCACCTGTCTCATGGCAGCAAATGGAATATTGGTGGGAAGGTTCAACCTTTACTTCTCTACCACCAACATCTGTTTCTGATGTTGTGGGCCAACATTGTAAAACAGGAGGCATGACTTTCAGAGTAGTTCCCATAATTCTACTTCAGATTAGATAATTGCTTCCAAATTTAAGAATACCTGGTTTTTAGACAGGAAAATCTATTAACAGCAATGTCTGAAAATAGGTTCTGGATGTTTGCAAGGTCCAAAATCTGAATCACTAAATTCAAGTAATGTTTGCAGAAATAGCTTTCTTGTTTCTGACTGATGTCTTCTGCCATGGTAGTGCCTAAGTCTCATCTGGGACTCTTTAAATACTTCAGAGGAGAACATTTTCCCCAGACACTCAGCTTTTTTTTCTTTTTTCTTTTTTTAACTTTCCAAGTGCTAATTGCTCAGGAATACAAGCAGC
Organism: Tetrao urogallus; assembly: GCF_951394365.1. Taxonomy (NCBI): domain Eukaryota; kingdom Metazoa; phylum Chordata; class Aves; order Galliformes; family Phasianidae; genus Tetrao; species Tetrao urogallus. The sequence goes on along the minus strand of NC_136816.1, from coordinate 9,397,381 downwards.
AATCCTGTTTCCTGGCTTGAAGAACTGGAGTAACTTATACAGCCATTAACACATCTTGACTAGATTTTTCCAGTCTCGAGGGGAAACGCTAGCTACAGCTGGTGTATTTTGACTCACCAGTCAGCAGTAGCAGTCACATCAGCCTGCACTTCTTTTGTAGGCAGAATAAATGGTCTCCTATATCACAAAGATCAGAGTACTTGAGGTGCTCAGAAGTTTGGTAACTTGATTCTGTAGTGCAATGTAAACCAGTGTGTTCTTTGCCTTCCAAAGTGTTTGCCAAAAAAAAAAAACCAAACAAAAAACTAAACAGAACGAAAAGACAAAAAAAAAAAAAAAAAAAAAAACTCAGCAGAACTTAGGATTTGGGGAACTTCTAGCACCACAGAACTGCTTTGAAATGCACTTGCCCAGTTCAGGTGCCACTGTTAGAGACTGCAGTGAGAACTGAAACATAACAGGATTCTTCTACCCAGATTTTATGATTCCAGACTGCCCTCAAAAATGACTTCTATCTTCCTTTGAGTCAGCTGCTTAAACTGTTAATTAGTTTCATTTGGTAACATTAGTTAGATATATTACTGAACATTAATTAATTCTCACAGTACACTCATTAGGCAGGTAGAGAATCATTGTATTTCCTGTGCCACAGATAAAAGAAATGAGTATCAAGAGTGATGCGTGAAAGACCATACAGAAAGTGTGAAAGACATACAAGGAAGTGTTAAAACATTTCTTGAAAATCTTGTCTGTGCTGCAACTTAAAACTCACTTGTTTTAATTTAGATTTTCTGTATTTTTACCAGGATCTTCTGTAATTTTACCAGGATTGCTAATTTGACCTGTCTGCCTTTGATTGCAGTTCTTTCCACTGAGGTGTGCTATCAAACAGCTGCATGATAGTTTCATTCCCAGTGCAGAGAATCAGACAGGCTGTTTGTAAGCCTAGGAAAATGGCAGAAGACATTATTCCTGTCCTTTTCATAGAATTCATATGGTGTGGATATTGCTCCTGTGGTAGCCCTATTATGAGCGCTGCCTGGGAAAGGAAGACTTTAACAGGAAAGGACTCCCTACTCCTACAAGGGATTTTTTTTTTTTTTTTCTGGAAAAAAAACTTGAAGCTAAAGAATATTAATACAAAATACCACTATTTTTAACAATACACAGTGAAGAAAAATCAACATTATGCTTTTAAATGTGATTTGAAAAGTTTTCATAAGGCATGTGTTATTTTGTTATGATAAGATTCTTCTTTTTAGCCAAGTATATATATATATATATAAAACAATAGGTTTATTGCCACAACAGCATTATGCAGCCATTTTTTGGCTGCAACAGCATATTTTTTCATAGCACTGCAGTCCATACCATGCTGAAGTTTTATAGAGTATACTGTCGGTAAGGAAAAAATGTCAGCATTTTGCAGTGTTGCTAAATGACATCCATCAGAATTACGGAAGGGGTTGTTGTCTATTTTCATTCCTTGTCTTGATACAAAATAGTTATGTAATTCACTGCCTAGCAATAATTTTCACATATTAAAGAGTTACATTTGATGATGAAAGAGTTATGAATGTAAGTTTTTACACCTTCTTGTGTCCAATCATTATAAATAATGAACATGTACAATTCTAGTGGGCCCAGTGATATGCATCCCAGGGTCCAGAAGGGAATGGGTAATGTGGTTGCCAAGCCACTCTCTATTATATTTGAAAAGCTATGGCTGTCAGGTGAAATTCCTGGTGTCTGAAAAAATGGAAACATCACTTCTGTTTTTAAGAAAGGAAGAAAGGATGACTTAGGAAATTACAGACTAGTAGGCTTCAACTTTGTGCTTGGGAAGATCATGGAATGGAACTTCCTGGAAGCAATGTTGAGGCATGTGAAAGACAAGGAAAAGATCCGATAGAGGCATCATGACTTCACTGTGTGCATACTGTGACCAGTGACCTACAGTGGATTTGATAGTATTGGCTGACAGTGGAAAACTGACAAATTTAGAATCATAGAATCACAGAATCGTAGAATCATAGAATGGCCTGGGTTGAAAAGGACCACAATGATCATCAAGTTTCCACCCCCCCCCGCTATGTGCAGGGTCACTAACCACCAGACCAGGCTGCCCACAGCCACATCCAGCCTGACCTTGAATGCCTGCAGGGATGGGGCATCCACAGCCTCCTTGGGCAACCTGTTCCAGTGTGTCACCACCCTCTGAGTGAAAAACTTCCTCCTAATATCTAACCTAAACCTCCCCTGTCTCGGTTTAAGACCATTCCCCCTTGTTCTATCACTATCAGCTCATGTAAACAGCTGCTCCCCCTCCTGTTTATAAGCTTCTTTCAAGTACTGGCAGGCCTACTGCCTGGAGCCTTCTCTTCTCCAATGTAAACAATCCCAGTTCCCTCAACCTTTCCTCTCAGGAGAGGTGCTCCAGCCCTCTGATCATCTCAGTGCCCTCCTCTGGACCTGTTCCAAGAGCTCCACATCCTTCCTGTACTGGGGGCCCCAGGCCTGGATGCAGCACTGCAGATGGGGCCTCACAAGAGCCGAGTAGAGGGGGACAATCACCTCCCTCTCCCTGCTGGCCACCCCTTTTTAATGCCCAGAACACAGTTGGACTTTGGGCTGCAAGCGCACACTGCTGGCTCATGTGCAGCTTTTCACCCACCAGGACCCCCAGGTTCTTCTCTGCAAGGCTGCTCTCGAGGAGATCTTCCCCCAGCCTGTATAGACACCTGGGATTGCCCCGACCCAAATGCAGTACCAAAATTAATCTATTGAGATTTCTGCAAGATGTTTGATATGATCTTTACCATTCCTAACTGTAAATTGGAAAGCTGTGAGTTTGGAGAATGGGCTATTTCATTCATAATGGATTAGTTGGATGGTCACAGCTGGAGATTCACATACAATGGCTCTATGTCCAGGTGGAGTCTGGTGACAAATGATAGGACTGGTGGTCTTTAATATTTTCATCAGTGACACAGACAATAGGATCAAATGCAGATGACAACAAGCTGAGTAATGCAGTTGACACAACAGAAGGAAGAGCTACCATACAAAAGGACCTAGACAGTCTTGAAAAGTGAACCCATGTGAACCTAATGAAGTCCAACATGGGTAAGTGCTAGATGTTGCACTTGAATAAGGACAATCCCAGATATGTGTGTTGACTGGGAGAAGAACTCACTAACAGCAGTCTTGTGGAGAAGGACTTGGATGTTCTGATGGATAAAAGCTGGGCATGAGCCAGCAGTGTATGCTTGCAGCACAGATGGCCAACTGAATCCTGGCCAAAAGAAGGGTGCCCATAATGGCAGGGAAATGATTGTTCCCTTCTCTGCTCTCATGAGGCTCCAACTGGTGTACTGCATCCAGGCACGAGATAGATGTGAAGCTGTTGGAATGAGTCCAGAAGAGAGCCATGAAGATAATCAGAAGACTGAAACATCTCTCTTGTCAAGATAAGCTAAGGCAATAGGAGAAGAGGAGGCTACAGGGAAACATCATTGCAACCTTTCAGTTGGTAAAAAAGCTGGACAACAACTTTTTACAACTTTGGATAATAAAATCCAAAATCCTGGATGGCCAGGCCCAGACAGCGGTGCTGAATGGAGTTACATCCAATTGCTGACTGATCACAAGTGGTATTCCCCAGAGGCTGGTACTGGGGGCTGTCCTGTTCAATATTTTTATTGATGAGGGCATTGAGTGCATTCTCAGTAATGCAGATGACACCCAGATGGGAGGAAGTGTCAATCTGCCTGAGGGTAGCAAGGCTCTTGAGATGGATCACTGAGCTGAGGCCAGTGCAATGAAGTTCAGCATGACCAAGTGCTGTGTTCTGCACTGACCAACATTATGCAACACTTCAGGCTTGGGGCAGCCTCTTCTCCTGGGTAACTAGCAATAGGACTAAGGGGAATGGCTGAGCCAGGGGAGGTTCAGGTTGGATATTAGGAAGAATTTATTCTCAGAGTGATCAGACTTTGAAACAGGTCACCCATGGAAATAGTGGAGTCACCAATGTACAGAGTACTGAATGTCATTTAAAATTGACATGGAATTTTACATATGCTCTCATTAAACATTGTGAAATGGATATGAACAGTGGTTATTGAAAATGTTAGAAAACACCTTTGTGAAACACCTTACATAGATTGCTATCAAAAAATAACATTTTCCTTAGCTATCCACAAATACTATCTTAGTGTGAAAGAAAAAAAGGAAATAAATTGCACTGCAGTGTGAAGTTATATTTCTCACCTCATCAGTGTCTGCGTTTTCTTTCTTCCTTGCTGTCTGTTAATTTTTCCCACTGGTACCTGTTTGGGTTTAGAGTTTAATTCAAAAATGTTTCCAGGCCAAATTAAAAAATGAGTGAGTGTTAGAGGGAAAGCTGCTAGGATACAAATGACAACAAGATATCAATAAATCTATGTGAGCTTCATGTCGATAAAGGTGTAATTCTTCTTGGTTAAAGAAAAGCGGTCATAATTTTTGGCCCAGGATTATGTGGAATCATCTTCTTTTTGTGTGATCTGAAAGACCATGGTGTACATCAAATTCTCTGTCCTGTCAAGTAAAAGATTTGGAATCATCCAGTGTGAGCCATTGGTCGCAACTGTAGTACTTGTTAAGGTATATTTTCTTTTTATTCCAGGAATTTAGTGTGATATACAGTTGGACTTGGAATAGAAAAAAGAAGTTAAAAGGATCAATACGTTATTTCCTGAATACGAAAGTACTTAGTACTAACCCTTGGACTACTCATTTTCTGTGAGCTAATCTTGTAAACTCTTCATTAAGTAAGATGAGTCTTTCCTTATAAGTTCAGCTACAGAATATGTCTCTCTAGCAGATTTTGATATTATTTATGTAGAGAATAAAGAATTTATATCTATGCTGTTGCATAAAATGTAGGGGAAAATATATTTTAAAGATATTTTAAAGTTGCCAGTGGCAACTTTGCCAGTGGCTTCAAAACTGTAAGACTAATGTACAATAGAGTCAATACTGTGATTTTGAGGGATAAAAGTAAACAAGATTAAGTCCTTCAAACAATAATGATAATGTAAAAATGACATCTACTAAAATTAGATCATAAGGGATGGGAATTTTCCTAGTGGAAATTGAATTAATTTTATAGAAAGATTCTCTTTAAAAGTGTTGTTAATTACAGTTGTTTCAGTGTAAGCCATTTCAGCCTGTAAAATAAATTATTTTATGTATTTGAGTGTATTATGAAATTCATGGCAACAGTTCCAATTCTGGGGACATTGATTCTGAATATAATATGAATGACAGGCAATGTGGCTTTCCTTCTGAAGGCTTAGACAGAAAATTAGGTAACTTTGTGTATTTTTAATTATTTTCTTTTGTCTTGTAATAATCACATTGATTAACTTTCTGGTTAACAGAAATTGTATTCTGGTGAACTGTAAACAACTGGAAAAATATTGTCAATCACTGGAAAACTAGTTTTATTACAGGTAGAAAACACAATGCATCTATGAGCTAATGGAAATAAAACCAATAAGCCCTGAAAACACTAAAGGAATCGTTAATTCAGTCAGCATCCTTTCAGTTTGCCTTAGGAATCACGAGCAGCAATTTGAAATTCTGTTTGTCTCTGGGGAAAAAGTGATGCCTGGAATATGTTATAAACTATACTGATCAAATAAAAAGAGAAGCCGCAGGCTAAAACAGAGAGAAAGAAGTTACAACAAAGAAAAACAGCTAGTTGTATGAAATGACACGTTTATATACCAGCAAAGAAAAATTAGAATCCTCTTCATTTACTTTACATCAACTGCTGAAGAAAAATAGCTGTAGTATAGAAACCAGACAACAGAACAAATTAAAATTAAGGGTTATTTTGGCTCATCCCAGAGGATGTTTTTCAAAATATGAAGTTAGAATGTGTGAATAAAATAGTATAATTGTCTGTTTTTTTATATATAAAAATATGCTTACAATAATATTAATCAAAATAAAAAGATCCAAAAATGTGTGTAAATATTATTTGGGCAATCAGTATTCCCTTAAAAAAAAAATGCTACTAAAGAGGAAAAAACATTCCTTATTATAGAAGAATTACAGTGTGAGTGTTTCTTAATCTCTGGTAGCTTGAATTCTCTTGTTCTGTTTAGTATCGTTTGACATATACTCAGTTTTTAGACTCACCAAAGAAAAAAGAAATGTATACCTACTAAGTAACAGAGTTATAGGAAACCACTGACAATGTCAGAACAAGGGATACAACAGTGATGTAAGAGGTGATGGAAAATAGTGAATTTATTGTTATCAAAAATATCTTTGAAATCCACTGTGTGCTAAACCATTCTTGCAATAGAGAAATAATGGTGTCTCTAAAATATTCTAAGTATTTCCATTTGCTATTACAAATTAATGGCTTGTACTATTATCTGTGATAAGTGAAAAAAAAAATAAATGGCCCATAGCACTTTGTGCAAGTTTCATAGCAAAGATGTGCTATCAGCTAAATACGAGACCCAGACTTCAGCTCTGAAAGTGATTTACCTGCTAATTAAGGAACAGTGTGAAATGGGTAAGTTCAGTACATTCGTAACATCCAATATGATAGCAGAACTCAAGATCAAGGTCTTATACATACATGAAAATTTAAGAAGAAATTTAATAATAGAGACATTAAGCAAATGCTCTGAAAGTCTAATGAAGGTCAACTTAACTGCTCCCGTTCTTTACGGCTGCAAGAATCTATATCAAGACAAATGGCAAAATAATAATTGCACATGTCATACACGTTTGATCAGGTAGGTTGTGGTAAAATGGAGTTTCAGCCAAAAAAAAACAGGAAGGAGACAAAATAAATCTTGGGATTATGCAAATGAGCAGTTTTCCAGGCCCTTCTGTTTCATTTTATGTGACAGAAGAATAAGTAAATTTTATATTGATATATATTATGTTATTTCCCAAGTTTCAGATACACTGTTTAAGGAAAATATATTTTTTCTTTTTACTCTATATCTTGTGTGAGAATCCACATGTCACAAGGATTCCCACAGCAGAGTTATGGATAAATTAATCTTTCACGTTAGTTTCTAAAATGATCTGGACTTCGGAGGGCAACTATTCACTGAAGAAATGTCTAGTTAAATAATTTTAAATATAAGTGTATTAATATAATTTCACATTGAAAAAACAAATGTAATCTTTGGAAAAGTATTGGCCATTCATTATGTCATCATTTGGATTTCTTTCATTATTTGATTGGAAGGAAAATTAAAAATTTTAACAGAATTTATTTTGCAGAATATGAATTTAGATTCAATCCTATATTGGTTACCCATCTACGCTTTTCCAAATGTAAGAAATATTCTCTGAAACAAAACAAAACAAAACAAAACAAAACAAAACAAAACAAAACAAAAAAGCCCACCCATAAATATCCTCTATGTCAATTAGGTGCTTTTGCTGATATTTTGTTTCTCCTTATTCAATTTATGATCCCACTCATTCCACACTACTGCAAACTTCCCATCAACAGATAAATGTAGATTTTCTTGGAGACTTCTGTAACAGGTGGCACTACAAAAATAGTGAGCATGCAGGGGTTGCCCTCTATGTTAAGAAGCATGTAGATTATGAAGAGCTGCCTCTGAGAAAAAGCCATGATTAGATTGAAATCTTGAGGGTAAAAATCAGGGACTGGATCAATAAATGATATCTGATATTTGGGGTCTACTACAGGCCACCTAATCAAGGGGAGTCTGTTGATGAGGCCTTCTTAAATCAGCTACAAGAAGCATAGTGCAGGCAGGTACTCATCCTGGTGGGGGATTTCAGCCATCTCGATGCCTGCTGAGGAAGAAACACGAGGCTGCAAACGGTCCAGGAGTCTCCTGGAATGCACTGAGGACAAATTCCTAGGCCAGGTACTGGACAGACCAATCTGTGGTTGAGTTTTACCAGCCCTGATGCTCATCAAAACAAATAAGATCATTAAAGAGATTAAAAATCACTGGGAACTATACTGACACTGGTTGAGTTTGTGATCTCAAGGAACACTGGCCTGGCAAAGAGAAAAGTCTAAGAAGTGAATTTCCATCCATTAAAAGAATTATTGTATGAGATCTGCTGGTCCATCGGGAAAAAGGCACGGAACAGAGTTGGCAACTCTCTAAAAAATTTATGTGATCACAAGAGCTCTCCATCCCCTAGTATAAGAAATCAAGAAGAGGATATAGGAAACCAGCATGATTGAACAAGAACCTGCTGGCCAAACTCAGAGATAAGGACAGTGACTGACACTGGGAGAAGGGTGTGGCTTGGAAGAATTTAGAGATACTGTCCAGATGTGCAGAGTTAGGATTAGCAAAGCCAAAGCACAAACAGAACTGAACTTGGCAAGAAATGTGAAAAATAACAAGATGAGTTTCTACAGGTGCATTAGTCGGAAGAGAACGGCCAAAGAGTGTGCACCCTCTACAATAAATGAGATGTGAAAAGTGGCAACAACAGACATGAAGAAGGCTGAGGTACTCAAGTTCTTTGCCTCAGTATTCACTGGCAGTCAGGCTTCCCATGTCTCATGTCCCTCAGTTTCTAGGTAGGAATCAAGGGAGCAAAATCGCTCCCACAGTAAGAGAAGGGAAAGTTCAAGACAATCTGATGAAACTGAATCAATATAAGTCTATGGGGCTGGATGATGCATCCCAGGGTCCTGTAAGAATTGGCTGATGTAGTTGCCAAGAGACTCTCCATCATATCTTAAAGGTTGTGGCTGTTAGGTGAAGTCCACAGACTTTGAAAAAATGGAACACCACTCCCCATTTTTAAGAAAGGGAGAGAGTTAGACCAGGGGAACTACAGGCTGGTCAGCCTCACACCTTTGCCTGGGAAGATCATGAAACAGATCCTCCTGGAAGACATGTTAATGCACATACAAGATTAAGAGGTGATCTGATACAGGCAGCATGGTTTTACCAAGGGCCTGATCCTACCTGATCAACCTGGTCACCTTCTATGATGGAGTGACAGCACTAGTGGAAAAAGGAAGGGCAACTGATGCTGTCTACCTGGACTCCTACAAGGCCATTGATATGGTCCCCCACCATGTCCTTATCTCTGTATTGGAGAGATATGAAGGCTGGATTGTTCAGTGGAAAAGGAATTGGTTGGATGGCCACAGTCAGAGGCTCCTGTAGTCAGTGGCTCTATGATCAAGTGGAGATCGAGGATAAGTGGTGTCCCTTAGAGTTCTGTCTTGAGAACGGTGCTCCTCAAGTTTATCAGTGACAGTGGTATCAAGTGGTATCAAGTGCACCCTTACCAAGCTTGCTGATGATGCTGAGTGGTGCAGTTGATCCAACAGAAGGAAGAGATGCCATCCAGAGGGTAGCTTTTGAAATGTCAGCCCATGAGAACCTAATAGGGTTCTACAAAGCCAAGTACAAGGTACTGATGCTTAGTCATTGCAATCTTAGATATTTGTGCAGACTGAAAGAAAAACTCACTGAGATCAGACCAGTTGAGAAGAACTTAGGGACTGTGAAAGAAAAGCAGAAAAGCTTGACATGTAATGGGAAATTTCATAGGCACTGCAAATGTTGATTGTTAATATCTGAATAAAAAATCAACACCTTTCTCACAGAAAAAAAAAAAAAGGAAAAAAGGAAAAAAAAAAAAAAAAAAAAAAGATTATTTATTCCCTACCTTCTCTCTGTAAATATCTTTATGTGACTGATCATACGTCGGTGTGCTTGTTGACTTTGTGAGCTGAAATCTCAATGTAGATTACTGAAAAGTAGATTAATCTGCCTAGAAAATGAGACCCTATGTCCAGCTGGCAATGTGGGATGTGGCATGTAGGATGATTAACAGTCTTCCCAAGTGTCTGCCAAACATCATGAGGAAGGCATAGCCTCCCTTCAAAGATTAGATTAGGGTAGAGAGAAGTTATTGTTTGGAGTACCTGAGAATTAAAATGTATTTCTAAGATGTCAAAACTCATGATGAAAAAAGGGAAAAGGAACTGATTGCTTTAGGTGAAGTTCAACATTCAAAACAGAAAGCTCTCCAGGACTGCTCTGTTAATCATCTGTCTAGAGAACTGAAAATAAAGGACTAAAAATGAAACAAGGAATCCCTGCTTGCTTAACCTTCTTAGTAAAGTAGAAATCAGGCCAAAAAAAACCCAAGCAAGCAAACAAAAAAAACCCCACAACCACAAGCTGCTTTTAAATGGTCAGTCATGAGATACAATAACAAAAGAGTTGGAAATACAGTGACAGAACCAAATATTGCAGCAAGAAAGGATAAAGTGCGTGGCATGTGCTGCGAATTGAATGCGTGTTTGTTTCTTAAAGTTCTTTAGAAAATGTTTTGAAGAAAATAGGGTAAAATTCATAGGAAAAGGAAGAGGATTACTTTCCCATTGATAATGGAATCGCTGAATGACAACACTTGTAGTAAAGGTCATAAGTGATATATTTCAGATTTTAAATCCCAAAGTAATTTCTCCTGTTTTACTGTGTCAGCTTATTTAAAAGAGGAGCAATGATGCTATTATGGTCATACAGTTTCCCCGCTCTGCTAAGTTTAGAGAAAAAGAGGTTGTAATTGAGTGACCAATGCTGGTCAAGCTAAATTATAATTGTAAATATAAATGATTATAGAGAACTAAAAGCTGGCAAAAATAAGGGATTTTTTTAAGGAAAAAAAAAATAAAAAGTTATAATACATTGAAATCTGCAGTCTTCTCTGTTCTTCCCAAATGAGTTATAATTTATTAGCACAAGTATTTTTCCAGCTAGTGAATAACTAAGAAAATTTAAAAAAAGAAGGAAATATTACTTTTTTTTCACAAGAGAAATTACAACTAGTCATTCCAGGATGAACTTAAGTGTTAAGGCACATACGATATGTATTTTTCCTGAGTGGTATGACAAAAACAACTTTCTGTACAGTCAACATTTTCTTGGGCTCTCATTTCCAGGGTAATAACTTACTCTGTTACTTGGATAGTAATCAAAGAATCAGTTCTGAATTGTTCAGCTGTCCATCAAAAGTTGCTCTATAAGGAAAAATCACAAGAGCTCACCAAAATCAGGAGGGAGAATCTATTCCATAAATAAATGTATGCTGTGTTTAAGGGCCTCCTGGGAAAACATGTCTGTGGAGAATCCTGATGGTGGTGGCAGCAAGCAGATTATTTTACTGTAGAAAATGGGATTTCTTCTCTTTTTCAAGATGCATTTATATTATTCTGTTTGTGGATCCAACCAGAAATATTGGCCAAAAGCCATCTCTTCTGCTGTGAATGGAGATGCCAGGAGCCCAGACAGATCACCAGCTAAAGATTAAGAAAACACACCATTGCTGAACACTCCAAAGTACCGGCTTAGTGATGTGCACCTCTGACCCCTCAGCACAGGAAAGAATGAGAAGTCACTGCAAAAATAAAGTGAGGGTCAGCCAGCTTTGTCTCCTTGGAATTGCACTTCCACAGGCTGCACTCAATTTTGTATCAAATTTCCCACATGGAACAAAGTGTGAGGAGTTAAAAGAAGAGTATGAATGCTATGGCTGTCCATGTAAGGTTCAAGTTGCAACCTTTACTTACAAATACTCAGCACCCTAACTGGCAAAAACAAGATTCCATGGCAAATAACTCTTTAAAACTAGTGATTCACAAGTAGGTCTTCCACACCACTTGGTTGAACTATTATATACTACATGCATTTGCTCAGTCCCTATATTCTGATTACTTTTTCATTCATTTTAATTACTTGCAGGGAAGATTTTCTGATTAAAATATGTTTCTACAGTTTCCCCTCTGCATATGACAAAGTTACCCAGTCATTAAAGCATGAATAAAGCATGAATATCACTAAGTTAGTGGTACCAGAGACAGGTTTTCACACAAATTTATTCTTGATAAGCATAACTGTGCTCTTCAGAAAACTTAGATATTGACAACACACGGAGTTTTCAAGGATTTTCTCCCTGTAAGGTGGGTAAAAATGCAAGGGAGAAATCAGGAGTTTCATGATAAACATTAATTTCTGTTGTTATTATTGCAAAATCATAGAATCACAGACTCATTGGGGTTGGAAGGTCATCAAGTCCAACCCCATTGCTAGCACAGATTCTCTACAATAGGTCACAAAGCAGGGTACCAGGTGATTTTGAATATCACAAGAGAAGGAGACTTCACAGCCTCTCTGAGCAGCAAGTTCCAGTAATTTCCACATTTTCCTAATTTTTTGAACCTAATGTTTTCTTTATGCTCACTTTTTGTGGGAGAACTTGACAGGCTTCCAGAGCTGAATACAAGTTCAACAAACTGGAGTATTAATTGTGGTATACTAGAGCTTTCTTTCTTGCCTCTCAGCAGTGGTAGAACATCTTAAGATTCCTATCTTTTCTTTCAGTAGCCAAGTAGTTTATGTTATTTTTCTTATTTAATTTTTAATTTTTTAACAGTGGAAGTGGAAACAGTGACAAGGCATAGGGCACAGCTGAAACTATATCTTTTTGTTGTAATTTGTGTTTAATTGACAAAATATAATGTAGAATAGAGCAGAAAGAGAAAGGGAGAAAATATAAACATTCAACATGCTGAAGTTGAATGTTATTAACAAAACACCAATAGAAATGGAAACCAAAAAACAAATGAAGTTTTTTGCTCTAGAGACTTGACTGTAAAAAAGGGAAAGAAATTTCTCAGAAGACTGTCATGGTACCAATTTATCAGGAAGACTGAATCCCTGCCGTCTGTCAACATATTACAGTACCTGTATAACCAGAGTTTTTCAAGTCTCAGTCACAACTCAAATTTTGGAGTAAAATCAAAAGTGTCAGAAATAGTTTTCTACTGTTACATCTTATTTTTGTTTCTTTTTAGCATTAAAGATCTCAAGGAACAGTGTGAAATGCTACCAGATGGATGATTTAACTTAGCAATAATGACACACTCAATTTAAGAGACATAATTTGTTCAATTTAACAGTTTTCATTAATGCAGCTAGCCAAAAGGAAGTGCCTATCCTTCATGAGAGACATTTGAGGCATGCTATTTGAAAATTTAAGTTAGATTTACAAGTAGCATAATTTCATGCCATCCAGAACCATGAATAGTGTCCTTTTGGCTTCAGGATGTAAAAGATTTAGCAGAAAATTTGTCCCTTCACTTCAGCAAGACAGTCTTGCCACATACAAAGTTGCAGTGATTGAATTTTTGCACTTTACACTGCTTATGAATAAATATGGCTAGGGAGAAATAAATAAAGGGCTTCATACTTCAGGGTCGACTCCTCAGTACTTTGTGCAACTGAAATGTATTAAAAAGTGCATATAACCATTATGTGAGTGCTTAGAATTCTTTTAATTTTACTGGGATATGTTAGAATGTGATATAAGCATTAGTAAACGTGACCAATCTATTGTATATATTCTGATACGTTTTCTTTATTGTAATTCCTGTGTTTTTTTTTCCGATTTCAAATCTATGGAAAAATAGTAGGAGAGTTGAACTCTCTCTTCTGTAAGAGCACTATCAGCTGTTTGTGCTAATTACCTCTATTCAAAATATACGATTTTTCTTACAGACTTTCCACCAACTTCATATATAAGCTTATACGTATAAACACTGGTATAATTAGGATTTTGACAGAAAGTTGGTAGTTGAAATCTTGTGCGTCACATTACTTCAGAAAATATACTGTTGACTATCCTGGCTCTCATTCAGTACTGCTTGTGACCACAACAACATCTGCCATTCTGCACATTTCAAGCTGCAACTCAAACTGCATTATGAAAACAATGTTTGTTCTTGTTGTTTCCAACATGCATCTAACCTTTGCTTATAAGTATATCCACTTGCTATACTTTCAAAGACTATTCAGCCAAAGATCCCCAGATGATACTACTGCATGAAGTTGTAAAATATTTCTTTTACAGTGAATGCAGCTCTGTGGATTGTTTATGTAGCTCATAGTAGCATAGTCTCATAGTAGCCCTAAAGAGATGAATGGCATTTTGTTCTGTCGTCCAATCTCCATTTTGATAACACTCTTGAAAGAGGGGCTGAAAAAAAAATCTGCATATGATACTTAAATTGTAATGGTCATCACCCATGTATTATTTTCATCACCAAAAGTCATGATTGGGTCAATTTCATTCTTTCTGAAGCCTCTATATTTTTTTTGACCCGATAGTCAGTGAGTCCTACTACTGTCCTAAGGGCTAGATGCTACATCATGTGACTTTATTACTTCACTAAAAATGAACTTACACTGTAAAATTCTGTTTTCATTTTGTTCCTGTGTATTCATACAGTGCTCTTTGGGTGACTGAAAACAGTTAGGTGATATGCATTGAGCATGTCTCCCATTTCTTCAGCTATACAAATATATGATTTCTTACAAAAAACAGGGGCTTTGCTTTCTGATTAATTGTTTTTTCAGCAAAATGTGTAAAAGCTTGATGAACAATAGCATACTTTTAGATTTCTTCCTCTTCCATGATTGTTTTTAAAATACATTGTTTTTGGGAATGCAGTGTGTTTTTTCATAGGCTACCCATGATAAGGAAATTGCAGTTCATATTTATTTGTACTTTTATGTTTGTACACATAAAAGATATAACCAATGTAGGTACACTATGAGTAAGTGAAAAATTGCTCCATTTTTAATATTTTGAATTACAGCAGTATATTCCGACTAGGATGAAGGCTATCTTCCATTTCCCACTATATTCTCTTACTTTCCAACATGGTGGTGAGTTTTCTCAAACATCTTTTCTCATGCCATCTCAAAGTGGAAGAAGTTGCAAAAAAAAAAAAACACCAAAAAAGCAATGAAATGGAATTCACAATATTTCCTTTGCTTATTATGAAGCTTTGACTGAATGATCATCATTATATTTGTTCTAATATGACCAATAATCTGCAATGTTGAGCTTAAACAGAGGGAAAAGCAATTGCTTTGGAAGTCAAGGCATTTTCTGGTTACAAGGTAAAGTGGAAAAAGGAAGAAAAAAAATGAGAAGAGGATTTTATAACAACGTAAGTTTATACCTTTGCTGCCTGCTAACCTCCTCTCGATGCCAAAGGCAATGACTGCTTTCCTGCAAGAAAAAACTTCAATAAGCTGCTACTTATCAGGGTAGAGAGGTTGAACCTCTAGACAACTAGAGTTGGCATTCACAATTATTTTAACAAGAAACCATTGGTATGTGTATTTTTTTCCCCAGTTTCTAGTACTGCTAAGAATAAACGTGTAGAGAGTATTTATTACTTTTATAACGAAAGTCAATTGAGCATGACAGTAATATATTGTTCCAAGAAAAGTTTAACCTAAATAAATTGAGAATCAGTAGGAAATTTAAGGAGAAGCAATTCCTGTTATTGGTTTTAATGAATACTATTAAGTGATAAACAGAAAGAAAGAGGAAAAAAAAGATTAGTGATTGCTCAGGAAATATTGTTCTCACTTCTCTAAATTATCATGACACCTCAATCTTTAGCTGTGAAGTTAATTTCCTTAATAATTACATTGTTTAGAAGTGCAAGCACTCAGAAATACCCACTCGGTATGTCTTCCCCAGGGAACTGAGAAAATTAGAGCCACAGCAGAACTTCAGCCCAGAAAGCTAACTGTCGTGGGCTGCATCAAAGGAGGTGAGGGAGGTAATCCTGCCTCTTTAACCTATTGTCTGATTTTCAGCTAAGATGGATTTTTTTCTCAGTGTCTGCAATAATGCTATGCTTCAGAAAAACAAACAAACAAGGATAGCACACTGATGTTTCTAGTAACTGCTAAGCAATGTTATCCAGAGCCAAGGCTGTTCTCAGTGAAAGACTCAAGGAGCTGGGGGGAACAGTTAGGGCAGCTGACTGGCCAAAGGGATAATCCAAACCATATTACATTGTGTGGAAGGAGTTTTGAAGGGGGTTGGACTTCATCACGCTCTCTTCTGCCGCTCAGGACCTAGCTGAATATTGGTCAGGGGGTTGTGAGCAATTGCTTGTGCTTCACTTGTTATTTACATTCATAAATATATAGTCATAACTAATAACCTTACCCTTTTCTCTGTCTTAGTAAATAGTTTCATTTCAACCCACGAGTTCTTTATTTTTTTCTTTCCACTATGCTGCTGGAAAGGGAGGAGTGAGCAAATGAATGTGTGGTGCTGAGCCATCTGCTGAGTTAAACCACAACAGCTGGTGAGATCTCACCGGGAGTATTGCATCTGAATCTATGATTCAGAGAGTAGAACAAGATCTGTTGTTGTCCTTTTTTAAGGTCCTAGAATATAAATCCACGTTGTCCATACCACAAAGTGGGCATCTTTACCACAATTGCCGTGACAATGCTCTTCTCAGAAGATATCAGCGACATTCACTCAAATGTGGATTCACCCTGAAGGGAATTAAATGACCTTCTGATTTTCCCTGGATACATTAAGTTTGAATTTGCTTGACAGAATTGAATGTAATTTTGTTATTTTTACATTACTATTTAAATTTCTGTTTTTCTAGATGGATAGGATGTAGACCACAACACTACATTAATTCTCAAATGTAATTTTTCAACATGAGCACACATCCTAATCCTATGTGAGTGAATTTTTTTAAAAATAAAAGAATCCCAATATTCTTGAGATAGTAGCCATTGTAACTATGATTGATTGACTGTTGCTTCTTCACAACTCACTTGTAGTATATATCTTCAGCCTTGATCTCTGTCATAGAGAGCTTGTGCACTAAAATAAAAGGGGAATTTTGCAATACCAAACAGCAAGAATTAAGGGTACAATGTGGCTTTGCAGCCATAGTTGTCTCCTGTTACCTGTGAATCCTGGTTAGGGAACAAAGCTCATCGGAAGACCGGCAATTTTGAATTGCTGGCATACAGGTGTGACATAGTGGAATTCCCAAGAAAGCATGAAGTACCAGTGAAAAATCAGCAAAAACTGCTATCTCAGGCTTTACAGTGAGGGGTCAACACACACACATGCAGACACACACACACACAAACACACAAAATTAATATTGATGTGGAAAAAAGCAGGAACCTGACAGAATTCTTGCGTGGCAAAAGCTACAGTAGTGTCACTGATGCAATATTTGAGTAATAAAAAAATAGAATCTGAGAATATTCATATTATGTCCCATTTACATACAAAACAAACAAAACGTATTTCCACAGACATTTCAAATTTCTGTTTGGTGAAGAAAAAATTCTCAAAATTACCCGCTGCTTATCATGACTATTTGGACAAATAAATATATTTCAGAAATTTCCTTGCTGTTATTTCCTTCAAGTTTGCCTGTGTGATAATCCAATATAAACAGACAAAAAGACAAAACTTGGGTAAATTTCTAAGGTTCTAGTTCAACTAAAAAAAAAAAAAAAAAAGAATAAATCAAAATCCTTTAGTGCCAATTAAAAAATAATTTATGTCTGATTTCCTAGAGGTTGTGTTAAAAACAGAAGAAAATATACAAAATTAATAGAAACCCTTGATGTGGTGTTTAAAAATGCCAGCCTGTCTTTTTGTATGCTCTCACAGTGAGGAAATGCCCTGTAGCCCAGCATTAACATCAAAAGAAAAGCTGTCTTTTAAGCTGGTTGTCCAAAGGCTTTCCAGAGGCTCTGGCAATGCAGTGGTCCTGAGGCTGGATTCCATCTCTAATATCTGTGACACAACTCTTTGTAAGAAATTTGCTAAGTAACAAAAATCAAGGAACAGGTCTATGCTTGTTTAAGCAGAGAATGAAAAAGAGGTGACCACAAGCAAGTCAAAGATATCCATTCCTGTGTCAAGGGGCTCTTTCATTTATTTTTTATTGAAGTTATTGCCAGATTACGTTACTACTCACACTGTTACACAAACTAACAGCTATAATCTGTTGTTTTTTCTTGATTGTATGTAGTAACAAATAGAGTGATTTAATCATGCTTTGGAAGACTGAAAACAATACCAGAAAAAATCAGACACTCAGATTTGACCTTTGATACAAATCTCTTCACTATATTTCCTTCATAGATTGTGCTTAATTTCTTTTGCTCAATTTGATGTGACTAGTAGAGCTTGAGAACCGTGAAGTCTGCTTGCTTTTTATTACTTCTGTATTTTCACCTTAATATCTTAAAATTCCCACTACCTATTCTCCACTAGGATTTCAGTCCTACTATGTGGAAAGGCAGTGTTCATCTTCATGATACTGAGAGCTAGTCCTTGGCAACCTGATTCCTTAAATTTCTGTATATGATCTCTACTTTTTACAAGACTATACTTCATGAAGAGACAAAAATTTATCCAAAAATTTATCCAGAGTAAATGCACACTCTGCTAAGGAACAACTCTGAGTTTAGTCAAAACTAAAATTGGGAAATTCCCTCACTGGATCCTAAAATAGAAAGAGGTAGAAATGAATTTTCTAGTTCTCATGTCTTACTAAATCTTCACTTTACTGCTATCCCAGAATACATCCAATCCTAATTTCCTGAGGCTTTGCAAGTCTTCTAATCCAGTGTCTCATTGATGCTGAAGAAAGACCATGTTCAGAGAGTCCATTTTTAGCAACTCTTGTAGACAGTTCTCTTATTTCTAATTCACACTCCATTCAAATGACAGCTACTCCAAAATGGTAAACTTACTGAAAAAAATTACCTTTATTCTTGTAATTTCTCTTTGTTCAGCCTAGGACAGAGGTCTCTTAGTTATAAAACAGTTTGAGAGATACAAACTCCTTCAATGAATAAGTGTGAATAGTGGCAAATTGAAAGGACCTACTTACATTTTTCTTGTTTATGACATTGTGTTGCTGGCATATATATCTCTGAATCTCTAATTCTATTACTGTCTTACACAAGCTGTATTAACGAAACTCATTAATGGAACAGTATCATGACTGAGCACGTGGCAGCTACAGTAATTAGCAAAGCATCCTTCCATTCTTCAAAATGTCATCAAAACACTTGTCAGGAAACAAACTCATTTTAAGTCTCTTCTGTGATTTACAGGGTTTCAGGCACTGATGATAGCTTGTCTGCTCAGTTTAAAAGAGCTCTTGATACAACAGAACCTGACACTGTTTACTTCAGCCTATTATGCTTGCTGCATTCACTGAATGCTTCAGTGGAAAAGAAAAATTGAAAGAAAGCTATTCATTGTGATGCCAGCTGCTTTTCTTTTTAAAAAAAGGAAATCAATTTTTGCTTGAGCTTAGAATGTATTTATCAGGCCCAGAGTGACCCCCACTTCTGATGTCAACAACAAAAGGATCTGCCTGCATTTTCTGCAACAATCACAAAATGACTTGAGAACACTGAAAATGTAAGATTAGTTTCATTTTAGTTTATGTTCAAATTGGATTCCACTAATACAGACAGGATATCAAAATAGAATGATTACAATGACAGTGCTTGCATGCAGAAACAGAAGAGAAATGAAGGTGTTTTTTCACCATGATGTCTCATGAGAAATTACATGGCATGAGAAATGTAGGGATGAAGTAATTAGTTGTGTTTGGACTTCATAGCTGATATTGTGACGACGTTCTGTTGAGATAATTTATGCTTTTATGGACTGCTTGTTTTAAACTGTTTCAAATGTGGTCATGGAAATATGAGTGTTTGTGATGTTCTACTCAAGACAATTCAACGTCTACATTCAAAACTTCTCAGAATGAAAACGTTGAGCATATCTCACCCTTTTCATTAACTTCTACATAAAACTTTTTGCATAACATGAGATTAGGCAGTAGCCTAATTGTAATAATGTTTGTTACTCCAGTTTTGTACAGATAACAATTAGGACTGTGATAATCTCTGTAGAAATATAGATTATATAAGTAGCTTTTGTATTATAAAGCTTATAATATACATAGAAGTCTACGAAGAAAGCAAAGCTCCTGGATCTGTAAGCAACATGGTAGGTACTCTTTAGTTCTTTGGTTTTCGCTGTCTTCATAAAGATAGCAATAAAAGTGAATCTGCTCCCTAATCACTAAATACTTTAGTTTATCCATTTCTTGGATCGTATTTGTGATTAAATTAAGGAGAAATCCAGACACTATGAACTGCAGTGACTGAACAGAAATATGAGATGAGACATGAGCTTTTCCTTTCACATTCAGAAAGTAATATTTTTAGAAACTGATAGTTTTAAAACTCAGTGGAAGAGGATCAAGAGGTATTGGGTCTTCTGGAGCTCAGTAAAGATGAAGAGAAAGCAGGAAGACAGAAGGACTGCGGAAGTCAAAAAGAAATCAGAGAAAAGGAATTGCATGGATATAATTCCTGGTAAGCTTCAGATACTTTCCTGTGCAATACTGGGAGTGACAAGAAAAATGTTGGAACTGCCATTTGATACCATATCAGGAACCAGACTCGGTTCGAGATTACCAAACATGCTAGTCATAAGAAATGAGTAATGATGTGCAGAGGCCCAAGAATGTTTTTTTCAGTTTGCAGTCAAGATAAGAAATATTTGTGTTCAGCTGTTCTCAAAGGTGTCTCCCTATGCATGCACTTCAAGGTACAACACTGGCCATCCACAGTATTTCAGAAAGATGGTTGAGGAAATGAAAGGTTTTATTTAATAAGACAGTCTGCTCAGTTTTCTGGTTGCTCTGGACATTTTTAACTTTCGACCAGGTGCAAAAGCCAGATTAACTCATTACCCAAAAAAGAAAGTACCTCAAAAAAGGAATACATTAAAGAAAAGACAGTAGGGAAACTCCAGTAGTTTTTGGATTAGTTCTCAAAGAGCTTCCTATCCCATTCAACCATAAAGATACAAATCACTGCCACTTCTTTGGAGCAAATAGCAGGCAACCTAAGTCACATCCCCTCAAGATCCCAGTTACTGAAAGATTGGTTGGAGGTGTAGACTAATTTCTTTCTTACCTGCTGGTGAAGAGTGAAGGTTGCTGTCTAGGACTCATTCCATCAGCTTCAGTGGAGTGCACTGGGGGTTGAACAAGACACAATCACTTGGGCTATACAGGGTACGCTCACTTCCAGTTAACCATCAAGTGCTTCTATAAAGACTAAACTTAATTGTCTCAAGAAACTGGTTTCTGCCTTTGAGACTGGTGGCTGGTTACAAAGCCACAGAAGCTGAGTAACTCTATAGTGCTCTGAATTACAATCCTTGAATATTTACATATGGAATACCTTTTTTCCTACTACTTCGAAATGTTGTTAAGAAAGTGTGCCAAATCAAATTTTGTCATAACTCTTACTGTACATAACTGGGAGGGCAGAGGGGAAGGGTTACATTTTTGGTGGTGTTCTGGTACCTTTTTTGTCCAGCTCTACATTTTTGATACTTTACAGAAACATTAAAGACTTTGTGCCTAAAAGCATTAACAGCTTTGAAGAGAATAATTTAAACCATTCAAAGACTTCCTCTGGAATATCCATTTGATCAACTTTAATGCAGCAGGCAGTTACCTAAGAAGGGAGTTCTGTAGCAGAAATATAAGCCTCATGGAGAAATGCTTCCTCTCATTTGTTTTGAATGTGACATTTTTCTTGAATGCTCTTCCTATCATAACATCATGTTATGTAATACAAGAAACAGGAACCAATCACTTCCTAACCACTTTCTTTATGCCACGCATAATTTAATAAATGTCTTATATTTTCCAGGCAAATTTGTCCCTGTTTCACATCGGAGATGTGTAATACATTTTTCATGTAGAGAAAGTTTCATACATTTGCTCATCCTTCACACAGTCCAGTCACGTCACGTCTGTCTGTTCCTGTCCTTTGGGTACGAGCAACTCTGCAAGGATAAAGGGAAGTGATTTTAGAGAAATACTGTATGGAAGCATGAGGAAGGTGTACTAGGCATTTCAACTACAACCTAAGAAAGGGAGAAAAGCTGTCTAATTAAGAAGAACATTCTTTCAAAATCTTTTTTTTTTTTTTTTTTTTTTTTTTTTTGCATAATGCAGGCAAGTCTGTGAAATAAATAAACATAGAGTGAATTGTCTGTGACCAAAGCCTTAGTACAGTCACAACAGTGTCATTACTACCCATAATAGAATTTGGATGTTTTCAATAAAGGACATATGGTATGCTTAATACAGAGAAGTCTGTCTCTGTTCCACAAGGCTTTGTGCATATAGGGTAGAAACAAGCAAGTTCTGCACAATTACACAATTACAAATACCTTTGAAAAAAAGGCTCATTATTTCTTTCATACACATTTACTCACAGTGTGAATGCAACATACATTCTTGCTTTTAAGCCCACCCTTTATCTGGACAATGCAAATGGTGATTATCATACACAAAATTGTACTTCTGCTCACCTATATGCAAATGCTTCTTTTTATCTGCAGATACTGCACTGAGACCACTTCAGTGCTTCACTAAATTCTAGGTGCTGTGAAATCTGCTTGTGTACCTGTCAACTGAAGAAAAGAGTTATTTTCTTTTTTAAAGTCAGCTTTCGATACAGTAAAGCATCTTCTGAGTTTCTGTCTGCATATATCATGAGAGTTATGCTATAAGAGATAAATTGTTAACATTTTTGAAATTCAGATTTATGTCCATATTTACAAAACATGACATGAGTATTGTGAGTTATCCTCAGATGAAAAGGATGATTCTCATTTTTTATTCTCTTTGCTTGGTGCTGCCGGGCATATAGACATGATGTAGCCTGTAAAATAATGCACACCATCTGGGAGAAGTTCCTGTTTTCTTCAGGCAAAAGCACAGCTAAATTTACTTTTAGTTTAAGGGTATTTGTAAGCCAAGTTAGACTTATGTGGTATGAGTGTGTGTGTGCGTGTGTGTACTGGGTTGTAATTTTATCACCATCTGATCTCTTGAAAGGTCATAGAGATTACAAGTGTATTTCTGACTTGTAGAAGCCCCATGCAAAGCCCTGGCAAACTTACAAACTGTAGAGCCTTGGAGAAAAATACATGTATAGTATAGTTCACATAAAGGAGTTATGTCTAGGTAGATATTAACCATCATAATGACTAATCCAGTAATTCAAGATTAGCATTTTGAACATGGAACTACCACAAGAATGAGACTTTAGGACTAGCAGGAGAATTTACTAATATAATCATGCAAGTACAGCCCTTCCCTTAGCATTGAAGTAGATTTATCTTTATTTTCATAATTTTTCCCAGAATTGAAGGAAGCTTTGTGAGTGCTTTCCGGTCTTTTATTGCCTCTGTAGATTCTACTCTATTAAATTTTTAACTGCAGAAGAGTGTTTCCTGTTTCCCTAGCTAAGAAATCTGCAGCAAGGAGAAAAAGAAAAGAAAAATAGAGCATATTAATTACTCACTTTGACTGGAAGAAATCAATCTGGTTTATGTTTTGCATCTCAGAACAGGTGCCCTGCTCATGAAGAAGCAAAATTTCTTCTGACACGTTCTTGGCAACACCAGGCAAAAGATTTGCAGGTAAGTCAATAGTCTTATGTGGAAGGAAGAGTTAAGCACATCCAGTTGATGAAGAAGCTCTCTGGCTATACACTTGCCTTCAAGAAGCAGCCAGGTTTTCCATTCAGTGGTCAGCCCTTATATGAACCCAAGGTGACTCCATTTGGGATTTATCCTTTTTGGACACATGGAGAGCACAGATGCAAACAATTTGCCTGTGCTCCCTGGGCCAGCCAAAGCCCTTCACCAGGTGCTCAGTCTACCAGTTCAAACCATGACCTGACAGTTCCCTTCAACAGAGGTTCTTGTTCTTTCCATTTTGGCATTAATATGATTCTGTTGGATAAAACAGAGTAAGCACATAATCATTAGTGGTATGTAGGAACAAGGTACTGTTTAAAATTTATGTCTAAAATTTATTTAGTTTATATTTAGTTTATTATAGAGTTTAAATTTATGTCTAGAGGTTTGTATGGTAGCTATTGCAGATACAAATCTGGTATGCACAGATGGAAAGAATCAGGAGGAAGAAAATTAGTTATACCTTACTTTAGGAAATAAGAAAAATTTTAGACCTCTTTTTAAATTGTTTTTCAACTTCTTTCTTCGTGTAGATGCACTTATTAATTATAAGCACAATCTAGACATATTTTTGCTAATATAAACTAATGAAGAACAAAGTGCAGAAGTGATTTACCTTTTTTTCTTCTGAAAACTGAATCAGCTCAAAGCAATGTGAAGAGGTGGCAGAGGTGAGTAATTGGAGTCCTGGACTGGGAGAGGAAGGAAACACAGCTGCTATGAGCTGCTAGATGATCTCAAGCCATACTGTTGTGATTTATTTATTTTTATTCTAAGGCATTGAGCTTCCACTGAATAAATACTGACAAAGGGTGTCAATGACAGGACAAGCATATTTATTGTGGTGGAATTTTTTCTGCAGTGGTAATTAGTATCAGCTCAGTACTGTTTCAGGAACCATGCTTGAACCATTCTCTGGTCTGAAGTCGTTGTGGAAAAGCTACTGTCTTTATGTTAAAAGGCAGGTGACTTCAGTTTATAGGCCCTCCAATATGGACTATCTTCACTCAGAAAACATGCAGACCAAAATACTTAGCCCAAAATATTATTAACATTCAGTGCTGTCAGAATAAATACAATGAGAAATTTTAATGAAGTAGTACTTTCATAAAGAAGTAGTAATACAAATATTTAAAATGAAAGATAGGGAGGTGAGTGTAAGAGGAAGTAAAGAAAACAGAAACTAGAGGAAGAAACAATGCCTTGAGAATATTTTAACTATCATGGTGCACAAGAGGAATTCATTTTCACATCCCTAAAATCTACACAGTATGAAAAAAAACAGAAAATGTTGTTCATGGAAAGTATTTTATCTTTTAAATCCTTAGGGTAGCAGTAGTTTTCTACAATGATATATAATGTATTTTGAATCCAATAACTTCTTCGCTCCAGTAAAATACTGAACCATAAGAAAATTTGTAAGGCATTGATGTTAGTGTTTTTTGACTGTAGAAATCTCATCATAATGCAACATTAGCTAATAAAATGTGTGGTAACATCTAAAATAAATAGGAAGAATTTTACATTTTCTGGCACACACTGATTTTTTTATTTTTTTTTTATTTTTTTTTTTTTTTTTCAGTGAAGGATGTTATCCTTTTCTTGTAGAGGCTTTTATTTTCTTCTCAAACCATTCAGTGAAGCAGTGTAGTTTTTGGAGGAAATGCATTGGCTACATTTGTTAATACTTACTGCTATATTCTCCTGAGTGAATTTAAAGTGAGTACTTCTAAGCATCATTTACATTTTCAGTAATCATGTAGCAGACATGATACTTGCTCTGCTTGATGATATCCATGGAAGAAATATGATCTGCAGTGAGATTTTTCTCAGTACAGCACATGAGAAATTCCTAAGCATAATAAGCTTTATTGCTATCTTTCTTTCTTTAAGCTGATGGAAAAAAAGTGTACCTGAAATGAAAAATTTCTTTGCCAATATTTGTGTCCAACAAACTTAAGCAAAGATGTAATAGCAACAAAAGTTTAATATCTTACAATTTCTTTAAGTTTTTATTCTCATTACGCTGTATTGAACATTCTTCCCTTAGCCTTTAGAACAATATTGCTATTCCATAAGGATCTTATTTCCTTGTGCTTGGACCATTAAAATTTCTGATCTAAGACGACATTAAATGAGACTCTAAGATAGGATATCTCTGTGACTTAATATCTTTCTGTGCTTCTAACTGGCTCCTTTCTAATAGAAAAGGCACATGTAAGCAGCAACATCTGACTGGTAGATCCCATAAAGTCACCTTTGACATAAGAAAATTCTGTGTCTGGAGAAACAGAATTTGGTAGGCTAATGAAGTTATAAATCTGAACTGTTAATTCTGCAGCACAGCAGCAGTGGTACTGTCTTTCCTAAAATGTTAGATAAAAAAATTATAAAGAAAAAAAAAATTAAAAGAGAATTTGCATTTATTACAGGGTTTTTTTGTTTGTTTGTGATTCATTAAAAAAAAAAAGCCACTGTATAATTGGTCAAAAAGGCACACAGCCCATTCTCAGCTACGACACAGAAACTAACCACTGTACAGGTAACTCTGAATACTGTGAGGAAAAGAATGGGAGAGGGCTAAGTATCCTTGATAAATCTGTATGGTGAATATCTGTCCCGCAGTCAGTTTTAGGGGGGCTGTTCTAATTTCTTTGCTCAGTCATCTTGTCTGATTCAATGGGAGCCAGATGGAGTTATTTGACTTATCCTACAGAAGCTGATTTTTAAAGGTGTATATTGGAGATCCAGGTCCACATTTTGGAATGTAGAAAATTATTTTCTTCAGCTTGTTGTCTAAACAGGTGCTGAACTATTTTGAAAATGTTGGATATTAAGTTACCTTAAATTAGATAATAGTAAAAATGGATTAGTACAAGATCTTCTGCCTTACTGAGGGAGCCAGGAATACCAACAACAGATTTGTAAATATGTAAGATGCTCAAATGTTGTGTGAAAGAGCCAATAGGAAGTTTGTATGGCAGAATCAGGGCAATGAATCCCACTCTTTTTGGCAGACCCCAGGGCTCTGTTTCATTCAGAAGTTTACATTAACATCAAGCCACACTGTCTCTCTCCAGTGGTTTCTCCTGAATTCCTGAGGCATCACACTTCATGCTTCTTTTATGAGACTGCATTTCCAAAACACATAGTGATCTTTCCCTTCATAGCTGTTCCAGCAGCCAGTATAAATATCTCGCCATGTGTTAAAAGGCGTTGAATTCTTCTTCTCCAGCACTCAGGAGGTTCAGCTTTCACTGAAATTATTAGGATATGAAAAGCTCAATCCTCAGCAAAGCTAAGCCTCCTATCCATTTGCTAGATTGAATTTTCTAATTAATTTCTGACAGAAGACTTAGTTCTAATTTTCTTCTCACTTTTACTTAACATAAATATTTTCCCCAAGAGGCTTTGTTGAAAAAAAAAAAAAAAAAAACATATTTATTAGTGTTATGCAGAAAATTGGGTGAATAGCAACCCTTTCGGAAAAAGTTTTGGTGGTCATCTCCACAGTAAACAGCTCAAAGAACTGATAAGGGAAGTAAAAATCATTGTCCTTTCCCAAAATTAGTTGGGAATAAACTTTGAAATCCAAAATTGTGATTGAGAGAAAAGTTGGAAAGGTTTTGGTTGATGAGATTAAAGTTATAATTCTCTATTCTGTGGGAAAATTCACAGGAATGCCAGCCTGCCCCAAGTTTAGCGCTTCAGTGACATAAATGGCTCTTTGCAGAGGTGTAGACACTGGCACTGAGGCATTTTCAGGCAGGAAAAGAATCAAGAAGGCAAATGTAAAGTACCAGGTTGCAGGAAGAAAGGAAGCTAAATGTGAGTACAGTGTCACTGGAGACAAAATCACCTTGTGGTTTGGCAGCTTATGTTAACTTCTGCCTCACAGACTCATGTTAGCTCCCCTTGAAAATCTGCATGTGCTGTGTGAGCACTGTATTTCATTTCCTTTCAATGAAGACCTTGGGTAGAGATTCACTCGGTTACAGTGGTAGAAATCCAAAGAGAACTGAAAGGATCTGGTTTGTTCTGGACTTACTACAGTAAGTTGAATGAGAAATTTGGCACCTGACCCTCATCTTGTTTAAAGCATTTCCTTTCTCAAATGACAATTTGATGGAGAATTCGACTTTAGACTTTACTGGGGTAAAGGAAATATTATCATCTGAACGTGTCTGAACCGAGTTATTCTTAGAAAGAAAAAATTATAAGTGATTTTTAAAAGTGCAAAATGTCTCCAAGCATCAGAGTAATAGATTTGCACTCTGAATCAAGTGGAGACCATGTTCTCATTGTTCCTCTCTTGTTCAAAGAAGTCAAAAAAAGGGAATGATTTTCTTATCTTGCTTGAGGATATGTGGTGTAAAAACTTCATTTGGAAACATGACAAAGTAGCACTTTATGAAAGGCTTTTTGTACTGCATATTTCAACATTGATCTTTATGCTCTTCTGCTTGTCTTCTTACTATTCAGGGCTCTTGCCTGAAAAAAAGGCTCATTTCTGTGGACTAAATTCAGCATCCATTCCAATAACAATTTCACATTAAGAGTCAAAACTTGAAGCAGTGATACCAGGCATTACATGTTAGTCATAATGACAAAGAGATAACGCAGATATTAAGAACAATAAATAATCAATCAGAAAAGGTGGTTTTTTTTTTTTTTTTTTTTTTTTAATCTTTACTGCAGAAAGCATAATCCGCTTAGACTGACATGTATGGGACAAAACCTTTATCTTTTGTCAATGGAACAATGTAGGGGGCAAATTAACAATGAATTTCCTTGGAAGTAGGTTACGAATACATTTAACTTGCTTTGCTTTGGGAGCAAACTTTTAAGTAGCTACAGCCAAATACGTATTCCATTGTATAAACAACTTGTAATGTCTAGAAAATGCTTGCTTATAATTATCCACCCTATTGCAAAACGTATCACATAACCCTTTTCAAAAATGTCAAGACTGTATTTTCATGAAAAATAATATATTTACTAAATATATATATGAGTATTACTGAAAAAAACAGCCTGAGGAATAAATTATATTTTTAGGGTAAATATCAAAGTTGAGATTTGCCCTATGTTCTTACCTCATGCAAGTAAGAGATAGGTCTGTGAGCTGACTATGTTTTATGCCTGGGGAAATTCAGGTTGGATGTTAGGAACTATTTATTCTCCAAGAAAGTGGTCAGGTGCTGGAACAAGCTGTTCAGGAAAGTGGAGGAGTCACCATCCCTGGACATGCTCGAGAAATGTTTTCACATGGTATTGAGGGACATGGCTTAGTGGGAAATATTGGTGATAAGTGGATGGTTGGAATGGGTGATCTTAGAGTTCTTTTCCAACTTTGGTGATTCCATGCTCCCACTGTCCCAGTACAATATAGATCTTGTATCATGACTTCTGTTATTCAGATTTCTGTTACATCAATAGTAGTTTATGTAGAGAGCAGAAAGTAATGATACAATATGTCTCACTAGGAAAACGCTTGTCCTGAGTCTCAGTTTTTGTATGCCAAATGCAGAATATTTCATGAACTCACATCTCTAAAACAAAACTTGTGAACAAATATGCATTGTGATATGACAAAATACAACACAAAATGCTCCTGTGTCTAAGGCAATGTGTCTTACTTTACTTCTCAGTGAAATAAGTGGCAATAAATTAGCAACATAACAAGAAAAAACCGAGCAGCTTTTAAGCTAAGATAGAAAAAGGAGAATTCATAAGTCCACATATTAATTTATGCATTTATGAATTTTTAACTCTCCAAAAAATTCAAATAGCTTACAGATTTTAGCACAGATATGCCAGAAACTTAAGAGGAGCAGGCAAACAGTATTTCTAGTGTTTTCAAATTGATAACTTCAGAACATTTCACGAACACAGACAGATATTGTGAAGTAAAGACTTAATTTACAGGCAGGATAACTACTCCACTGGCTGCTTCATGGGAAATTCTGTGACACCTCTCTCGTCCTTCCCTCCACCACCACTCCAGCAGTAAACCACACAAGAGAAAAATAAAAATTGCTCACAATGTGATGTTTCAGAAGTTGTTTCAATACAAGGGAAATAATCTTTTCACAGTTTAACTGTTTAAAAAAAGAAGGTGTGTAAAGATAGCTATGTTGATTTCAAACACTAGAAGTAAAAGGGATTTCATCAGGAGCATTAAATATCTGAAAGCTGTGCAGTATTTCATCCCTTTTCCCCTAAATTTTATTGGAAGTGGACACTGCAAAATTTTCAATAACAGCATATTTTTCATACAACAGTCTTGAAGTTCCTTTAAAAATATTCCATAATTACTTGTGATTATGGATAAATACTATCCAATTACTTACTAGATGCTAAAAAAAAAAAAAAAAAAAAAAAAAAAAAAAGACTGGACTAATTCTTACTTCCCCATGTTTTCTTTCAGCATGCTGTACTTTCACCTGCTAACATGATCAAACTGCCAAGAATAATGTTATCAGATTAACTTAACCTTAATTTGATTTCCAACTAGCAGAAATCCAGAAAGAAAAATGCAGCGGGCAGAATTCATTCTGGTTTATGTACTTTCTGCACAAAGAAATGCCTGTGATTACAAACAATAAAACAGGTTTTGCGGCCGAGTACAAGTCTGTGTTATGAGTGCACACACAGGAGGTTGTCTGGTGTTGCCTTTTACCACTCAAAACTTTGCTAAACAAATTTTCCTCCTGTTTGTTCACGCAGAGAGGTCATAATCCCTAGCAGCTTTAGGTATAATCTGTTGCTATGGGAATGGCTGTGCTGCTACAAAAGGAGGATTATGACCTTTCACTATATAAAAATGTTAGGTTTCCATTACCTTCCTGAATAGAACTAAAGCATTTTCATTGCAGTGTTGGGAGTTATCTTTACTAAATGGATGTAGGGCTAACTATCCATGTAGTTGATAAGTGTTATCCCTAGTCATTACTGATTGTGCCAGTGCTTTGATTTCCAAAAGATAATGAACAACTTAATAAAGAACTGTCAATGAAAGAACTGAAGCCTTTAACCAAGGAGTGAAAGGCTTTCACTGCTTAAAAAGGATTTATCAGTACATGACAGAGGTTGAAAAATTACCATTAGATCCTGGCATAAATAATATAAAACATAGCAGACGAAAAACAAGAGCAAGCTGTACATGTTTTTTAATTAATGCAAATTATCATGTTGCTTCATTTTCATTCATTATATGATTTAAAATTAAAGAAAGAAACAAGTCATCACTTGACTGCCTATTGCAAGACATCCCTGGCCTTGACTGATAATAGAAAGGACTGAATGGCATGAAGCCTAAGGAACAAGGCTCAATCACTCCCAGCAATTACTGTGTCTTATTGATAACTTGCAGCTCTATCCTGCAAATGCCATCTCTGGAACAAAGCCTGTCACAGATCAGACTGAATCCATTAAAAAGCTTTGATTAACATGTCCCTGGGGTGTGCTGGGGAAACTTTTTACACCAAATGACAGCCTATTGCTACTGCTTCTGAATTGTCCTCCTGAAATACTCTTGTTTTTTAATCTAGTGCACAGTTTAAATTAAAAAACAGCAATGACTTTGTGTGACCTAAATACAAGCTGCTTTTATTCATTGTGAGATTTGTCAACTGCTTGCAGATTAAGTGTTCAGAGAAGCAACAATTAACCTTAATGTGTGTTAGCTAATATTAATTATGTATCTTCTGTGCTTTCTTGTGCTAGCATACATGTGCCCAGAGAAAGGGTCATGTTTAATGTGTTCCGTTTAGTGGACAAGAAGCTTTGTGCTTGTCTTTTCTTGAAAACAAATTGTTTGTATTTGACAAGCATGACATCAACAATGTTGGCTTTCTTTAGCAGCAGATGACATTGATGTATAAATGGATTTCAGCCCTTTTAAACAGACACAAAAAAGCTCCATCTTTCTGGTCTTCAAATTTCAAGAGGGCGAGGAATTGCCCTCTACCCACCCAATCATTTTCCCATCATCCACTGGGGAAAACAGCCCTTATCTATTGTGGATATTATTTTCCTTTGTTACTCTGCAGCTCCTTGCAAGACATATGCTGAATAGTATATGTCAGGGCCAGCAGGGGGTAATACATTATGAACAAAAATGGATTCCTTTATTCTCTATAAAAATTCAAATTTAGAAACACCTGCAGGTATAAGAAGTGCTTGCCAGAAACCTGCTTGATGTGGTGTACTAGCATCTCAGAGGGAGACATAAAAGAAACTCCTGATTCTGTTCACATTGAGGTCAGCGTTAAAATCACATTAAAACAACACTGAAGTATTGCTAAACCCATGGAAAATCAGGTGTCAAAACACAGAGCTGTTTGGCACAGTAGTCATTTAGCAGCAATCCAGATTTCCCCTGGCTGAACCTTTCACAGGGGCTGGGGCTCTCAAGCAGCGCATGGACACTGCTGTGCCTGAGGAGAGTGAGTGGCAGGACTGGGAGAAGCAGAGCCCCATGCTGCAGCCCCTGTGGGGTTGGCATGGGAAGGGAGGCAGCCAAATAGGTGGCACAGCCCTTCCTGAGTTGGGGTGCTGAGGAGGGATGTGCATCACTGCAGCAGTTTTCAGCATCGTCGCTATCGTTGCTCTCTTTGGAGCCGCTCACAAAAAGGGGTGGGGTGTAAAGCAGCTCCACTCTATTGGTAATTGTATTGGGATCATGACAGACAGGTAACTGCACTTTTACAGTAGCTAATAAATAAAATGCCTCTTTGCAGCATTCCAGCCTGAAGAGACAGTGGTGGGAAAATATGCACCCCCTGATAGTAACTCTTTACATAGCGCTGGTGTAAGTGCTGTTTCATGTGGGCTGCACTGTTTTCTAGGCTAACATTCTGGCACAACAGCTCTCCACATCCCAAATGAGATTTATTTCCCTACAGTTGGAATGGTCAGTACAAACCTCTGGGTTCTCTTTGAACCATGCCATTGTTAAGCCTGTGCTGCTTTAAGAGCTGTGCGTGCAGATACTGGCCTTAAGTATATTTTCAGTTTGTAGGAGCTGACACTATAAATCTAACTAAAGGCAGAGCAGGAACCTTGCTGAAAACAATTCTGAATAGTACATAGAACTGTATGAGAATAAATGCTATTGCTGCCACTGATTTGTGCCATTTAAATAAAATGACAGAGACATATATTTTAACACTCCAACAATGCTATTTATGTCTTTGTAGATTGACCACCTATGTCTGCTTGAAAACAATTGACAAAAACCTTTCTGTACAGGGTGGTTGTGGCTACAAATGTGCTTTCAGTGCTTCTATTACCTTTCCTTCAGCAGGTGTAACACTTTATTGCTTGATATTAGTCCCCATTTTAAAAATCTGGCTCCAAGCCTTCTTTGTTCCAATCCAGGTGCCAGCCTCTATTTAACTATTTAACCTAAAGCAAAAAAAAAAAGGAACAAAGAAAAATAATCAATCGAAAAGCCACAAGTATTTGGAGTAAAAACTGTAGAGGAAGGGATTCATTTCTGTGCTTTTTTTTTTTTTAAATACTGTCTTAAAGATAAAAAAGAATTTGTCAAAACCACTGCCTATCTTAGCTATCTTAGGTGCAACTTACACTTCACATTTTAAAAGGCTGGTTCTGAAGCAGTTTTGAACAAAGGAAACAGAAGCAAGGAAGAACATGCACAAGGGACAAAATGGTTTGGAAAATATAAATCTACTCAATTATAATTCAAACAAAAGCAAGTAAGAAAATGTACTCTACTAAGGCAGTATTGGCCAAGCATCTGGGCTTTGCATTCATGCATAATTAAGATTTAGGCAGCTGCAGGCTTCTCCAGTGTGGTGGAGCACAGGACATCACAATGTAAAGTAAGATGCATGTGAGTGCTTAAAAAAATGTTGTCTTTATGTGCAATTATAGCAATTAAAAAAAAAAAAAAAAAAAAAAAAAAAAAAAAAAACAACCTCAATAAAAAGAAAGAAAAGAAAAGAAAAAAAGCAGCAACCAGCCAACAGCTTTTCAAGATGGCAGTGAAATGTGAGCAGGGACTCCAGAATTCCCCTCCTGCTCTTGTTGTGTTATCTACATTTTTATTTTAAGCTTCCACAATGTATTAAATCAAAGCAAGCTAGGAGCACTGAGTGAGTTTCAAGTCACTATATGTGCAAGCAAAGTAATATTTAAAAAATCCACACTTATCTGTTAGGGTACAGTGACGTGCAGATGGTAGCTTCTAAGGATATTAAATGTTCAAGGAAGATAAAGTCTCTCAGTGGAATTTTTAATGTAAGCTTTAAACCCAACAGTGTCTTGCTTATAGAAGCTGGTCTGTTTCTCTGTTCTCTGTTTATTTGTCATAAAGATGGAGAAGGCAGCATATTGTGATGTCATCCACTGGCAAATCTTTGTTGTCCCAGCTGTGATGATCTCAGAAAATGCTGTCATGTGTGAAGAGTTTGCCTATATTTTTACTTCTACATTCCTTTGACACTGCTTCAGTTCAGGAAGACTGCTATGCTGTATTCTATTGTGTTAAAACTGTGAAAAGGACTTCCTAAATGAGTATACATCTTAGCTACCATGGCACAGAGAGAAATAGGTTGCTAATGCACAGCAAGTCAAATACATTCAATTTTACAGACCTAGTATTTTTTCGTAAAGATATCATTTGTCTTATTTGACAAAGGATCAAAGTTTCTCCTTGGAAATTTTAATATGATTAATCACACATGGATGGGTAATGCAAAGGCACAGTAGCCTGGAGACAGGACAAATAAGAGTCAGTTACTACTCAATTCAATTCTTCTCTGTGAAACAGTGTAAACATGAAACAAAACACAGAGATCGGTAATCCTGTAGAAGACGACAGGAACACTTCTGATTCCTGTGCACAGAAGTCTGAACAAAGACTTTGCTAGTTGTGAGTGAAAATAAAGAGAAAATGAACAGGAGGATATAAGAAATACAACTCCTCTACCGATAAGATGGTAAACCATTAGATATAATGCTGAATTTGCTGTCTTCAAGGATCTGTGTTGACACCAACTGCAGTATATTTAGATGGTTATCATTTGTTCATTTGTTTATAAATAAGAACAACAACAAAAAAAACTGAAAAGATTCAGCCTTATGTCTTAGAATACATATTTCTTTTCTTCAGCATAGATTTTAGCAGAATCATACAGCTCTGAATTTATTTTTCTTTGGTATACATTTAATCACATGCTTATGACAAAATACTGTAACAAGATCTTTGTTTTTGTGCTCAGCCTTCTTTTTTGATCATCCTCACAGACGATTATCTAAATAGAAGGCCAGCAATTAAAGAGTAAACCAAGACAGTAAAAGCAGCACAGGGTGAAGTTAAGGTTAATTGCATTTGTACATGCAGTAATTATTTTATCAGTTCTGCTGTGTTGGCCAGTCATAATTCTTTGTTTCATCTTTCTCTTTTTTGTACATCATTTTCCAAGGAGATTACTTTCCATTTGAGTTTAAGTGAGGCAGAGTACATGGCAACACCATGTAGTTTTGGAGTTTCAAGAATCTTCGGTCTTAGTTTACTATGAAGCAAACAGACCACAACATCCAAAACAGTCTGTAGAATTAGAATGCTTCTCACATTAGTAGTTTAATACAGCTTAAATAAATCGTGAACATTTGGACTTATTTCTTGGGTGTTAAAATGATCTCAGTGATGGTTCATGTGTGTCCATGTGTGACAGAAGGGAGAACTGATGTAGCTGTTACTCACATGGGAAGGGCATCTTAAAAGGTAGTAATCAATCATATTTATTTTCATAAAGTGGGAAGTATTGCTCTCTTCTGACGTTAGTTATGCTAACGTAAATCCGTAGCTATTTCACTGATGTCATTTAGAATAACCTCTGAAACCACTGAAAATATTTCAGACTCACATACTGGCATCTGAGATGATAATTCTGCTTGACTCATTCAGATTATCGAGTGGAAGCCTTTTGGATAGGCTGCTAGGCAGCTAGGCAGCCTGCCCATAAGTACTGCATAAGCTTGTTGTTGCCCAGATTTTCCTAGTAGTATTCAGTATGATGCCTGCTGGCTGGTTTTAACTGCTTACCCACATCTCCTTGCATGGCAGCTCTGCCCAGAGCTTCTCACCATGCCATCCGTTTAGGTGTGCTCAGACTGCTAAGGGTCCATTTTGTACCACTGGCTGGGTTGTTGATAAAGAAGTTAAATATTTTGTGAGATAGTTTTGACCCCAAAGGGTGCTACTCTGAACTGGCTGCCAGTTCTATTTCAGATCACTGACCACTGTCCAGTCAGCCCAAATGCTCAGTCAGACTTTTTTTGTCCATATTTTCTTGCTATTAACTGAATGACTTTTATGTTCACTATTTGCCCATAACTGAAGTGAGGCTGACCAGCCCATACTTTCAGATCTTACTTCATGCGTTTTTTAGAATACGTGCCAAACATTTGCCTTCTTCTGGACATTGAGCCCAAACCTCCACAACCTTCCAAGGAACATGAGCTCACAGTGACATCATTCAGCTCTTTCAGCATCTTTAGACACATCATTTTTAGGCTATCAGCCTGTTTACATTCAAATTGCTTAAGCAGTTCCTTATGCAATTCTCCTCCAGTGCAGGTAGTAGCTCTCTGAAGTATGCTGCTCACTATTGAAAACTGGGAGACCTGAGAGCAGACACTGCAAGTTAGACTGTGGCAAATGAGATATCTCTTCATCAAATAAAGATGTTTCTTCGACATGAGTCAAGCAAGGTACAGACAGGCATGTTTTCTTCTACTGTTATTTCTACTATTTATCTAAATTAACCTAGGTGAAAGATACAGGAAATATAATCAAGTCTATTACACAGGCATAATTAAATGAGGATAGTAATAGGAATCACATCCTGCTTTGGCAAGATACTTCAGAGACAGTCACAACACTCTAGGACAAGTCATGTGTTTGCTCTCTTTCTGTGTTAAAATGAACAAGTGGCTGAGCTGACTAGATCTGTACGTAGCTGAATTTGTTTCAAAGTTATGGTAATTAACAAGGAGATAAATTACACAAATCAGTACTTCTCACCTAAAGTGCAGGCCTGATACTCATTTAATTATTATTTATTTCACTGTCTGTACACCAATGCATAGTAATGCAAGTCTTAGACTATGTTTGATAGCTACCATACCACTATAATTTGTCTCAACATTTCTTCTTGTCAGAGCTGAGCAAATAACAAGTCTGAGACACATGGTGAGCCAGAGAAAATTTCTAGAAGTAAATGGTCATAAGTGTCCTACTAATTATGCTATGTAAGATCTATGGGAAACTTTTCTCTTAACAGGACTATCTCCTGATGCACAGCTTACTCAAGAACAATTCTCCTCAGGTTGTAATTAAATCCCCTGGAGGAACAGGGAATAAATTTATAAAAGAGTAATTCCCCACATTTCCACTGACAAGGTCTTCTCTTTTCTGCCTCAGTACTTTCAGCCATGCATTACAGAACATATCAAATGTAACAGAAATTTAAAAATTGCATATATTTCCATATTTATTTTTTATTTTGTAAGCAGCTTGAAACTAAAGCATAAGTTAGGGATTTCTCATTCTGAACTTGGCAGACTTTTTCCATTTTTTAAAAAAGTAGTTTCTCTTATGCAAAATGATGTAGAAATGGCATTGTAAGAATCAAGTAAACATCTATGAAAATGATGGACAAACAACAATTACTTAAGACGACTATATCAAAGTCTTCTCTGTATTCAGGTAGCTGCAATACAACAATATTGTGATGAAAAAAATGGAATCACAAACAAGGAATTGTCCAGTAGTTCTTGACACTGATAGAGTAAATAACCAATGAAAGCTTCAAGTGGTGGAACAGTTTTTATCTGCAAAACTTGGAGACAGGAAGAAAGATGAGGAAATTATAAACAGTGATAGACATGCCCCTGAAAGCAAAAGCCCAGAAGGATATACTTTTTGAAAAGCATCTTGTCCCACCAAGTCCACATCCTGTTATTAGATTCTTCATGTGTTAAAGTAAGCAGGACTAATTGTTGTCTATGATTAGAGAATATTACAGCAAAAAGAAGTTCAATTTCTTCTTCAAGTTCCTCTCTAACAGAAACAGTTTTCCAAGTATAGAAAATGTAGTATATTTACAAAATACTACAAATATAAAAAATGAAAAATTCTATTGTGACTGTTTTCTAGAGAGGAACAGATCCTTTTTTTTTCTTCTTCTGACTGTGAATGCATTTAAGCATTGCAACATAGACTTGTGTTTATGAGTGTTTGTGTGTTTGCATATTCATGAGAGAGAAACTACTTATGTATAATATGTGGTGAATAATTCATAACAAATATTACAATTATTTGTGATACAATGATACCATTATTTACTTTTATTGATGTTTCTGTTATTCAGAAGGTGTCCAGGTTACAAATTGTTGAAGAATACAAAGTAGACTAGGAATGTGTGTTCCTGTACTCTACACAGATTGCCTATTGAAGGCAGGAGACAGCTACAAAAGGGCAGTTCGCAGGTGTTCCACTGCATGAGTGCTCCTAATTGTTTGTAGATGAAATTAATCAGCTTAGAATCAACAGGTCTGACTGCTTTGGGGGTTAGAATAAGTAATACTGCTTTGACCAACCAAGCAAACTGATTAAATTAAAGGAGCAGTTTTATACAGTACATTTCTGATATGTCTGTCTTACACGCAGCAAACAAGATTTCTTGTATCAGTGACTGGAAACCCTGATCACTTTTTTCACTTTGACTCATTCTTTTCATACTTCTGAGAGATTCTTTATCAAGACTGTAATCAGAGAGGGTTACTGCCTATATTTTTTACAGAAGTTTCAGTGCTTCTCTGTGGTCTGAACATAAAATCTCTGTGGGACTGTGAAGGATTTTTTCAAAGGACTTCTTCCACCAATCCAGAATGAACACATTTTTCTCTCCATTGGATTGAGAACTTTTCACAACCTTCATAGAAGTTTTTAACTCTTGTAAAATACATAAACGGGAAAGGCTCAGTAAACATCTTTAATTTTAGCTCTATCTTTCCTAACTACAGAGAAAATATGGTCCATAAAAAAAGTTACTGTGACTGTAAAAAGCTAGGTTTACTGTCACAGAGTTAACTACAAATTACTGGCCAGTGTTCAATACAAAAAGTCATACTCAGCATCATGCTAAGCAACAATCTGAACTCAAGTTGAAAAGAATTAGTGTAACTTGGCTGTTTCTGTCAGTGCATAGCTGGAACTTCTGTAAAGCACTCGTATACAGAACTCTATACATAACTCTGTACATATACATAAGTCTATTGTATAACAGCCTATACTGTATAAATGAAATGTATAAATGAAATAAATGGAGATATGAGATGCAGATAGATCTCTGTCTTTTGTGCTTCTTCATTTTGTATTTTGCTTGACAGTCTTCTCTATAGTAAATGTAAGAAAACCATAAGATTTTTCTGAAGTGAATTTAATAAAATTTTATGAAGCAAAATAAATTTTTCTTTTAAAATATTTAATATTTGTAACAAATAAGAAACAACAAAACAACATAGTTACAAAACTATACTATTTCTGGGAATAGTTCAATTGTATTGGAACCACTGTCATTTCCAAGCAAGTGGAAAAAAAGAAGGTTATCAGGAGTAGTCAGTATGGATTTACCAATGGAAAATCATTCTTGATCAACCTGGTGACCTTCTATGATGTCATCACTGGCTGGGTAGATGCGGGGAGAGCAGTTGATGTTGTGTATATTGAATTCAGCAAGGCATTTTACACTGACTCCCTCAACATCTTCATTGGTAAGCTTAGGAAGTATGGAATAGATGAGCAGACTGTGAGATGGACTGAGAACTGACTAACCAGTAGAACTCAGAATCAGTAATCAGCAGCAGGTGGGCTGGAGGCCTGTAGCTAATGGTATTTCCCCAGTGTCAGTACTGTCTTGTTAAAAGTTTTCATCATTGACCTGGATAAAGGAATAGAGTCTATCCTCAAAAAGTCTGCTGATAAAAAGCTGGGAGGAATATCTGACCAGAAAGCTATGGAGCTATTCACAGAGACCTGAAGAGGCTGGGGAGTTGGGTAGAGGAAAACCTAATGATGCTCAACAAAGGCAAATGTGGACTCTTTCACCTGGGGTAGAATAAACACAATATAGAACAAGACCTGCTGGAAAGAAGCTCTTCCAAGGGAGACCGAACCTAGGTGTCCTGGTGGATGGGAGATTGGCCAGGAGCCAGCAGTGTGCCCTTGTGGCCAACAACACCAATGGTGTCCTGCCGTTCATCAAGAAGAATGTGGCCAGCAGGGTAAGGGAGGTGATCTTCCCCCTCTGCCCTACTGGAGCTACATCTGGAGCTGTGTATCCAGTGTTGGGCTCCTCAGTTCAAGGCAGACTGGGAACTTCCAGAGAGAGTCCAGTACTGGAGTCAAATATAGCTACAAATATGATTAGGATACTGGAACATTTCCTGTATGAGAAAAGGCTTAGAGACTAGAGATTGTTCGGCTTGCAGAAAAGAGAGGTGGGATCTTATCAATATTTATAAATATCTAAATAGTGGGTATCAACTGGATTTATCAGGCCCTTTTCAATGATGCTCAGTGACAGAACAAGAGTCAGTGAGAACAAACTGGAACCTAAAAAGTTCCATGTAAACACTAGAACAGTCTGCCCAGAGAGGCTGCGAAGACTCTTTCTGTGGAGATATTCAAAACCTGCCTGGACATTTTGCTGTGTAATCTACTGAAGAAAACCTGCTTCTTGTTCAGCCTGGAGAAAAGAAGGCTGGGGGGTGATCTAATTCCAGCCTTTCAGTACCTAAAGGGAGTCTCTAGACAGGAGGGGAGTCAACTCTGAAAGGGTAGATAACAACAGGATAAAGGAAATGGTTTTAAGTTGAAGGAGGGAAGATTTAGGTTGGATGTCAGGGGGCAGTTCTTTAAAGAGAGAGCGGTGAGGTGCTGGAACAGCTGCCCAGAGAGGTTGTGGATGCCCCGTCCCTGGAGGTGTTCAAGGCCAGGTTGGATGGGGCCCTGGGCAGCCTGGTCTAGTATTGAATGGGGAGGTTGGTGGTCCTACCTGTGGCAGGGTGGTTGGAGATTCATGATCCTTGAGGTCCCTTCCAACTTGGGCCATTCTGTGATTCTGTGATTAATTTGGCATACTCTGTTGAAATACGTCTAATTTGGGATAGTATTTGAATATAACGTAGAGATAATATGATTCCTGCCTTCTGCTGAATTCCGGTTTTAAGAAATGTGTTCCTACCTGAGATGTATTTCTGTTTTCAGGAATTACAGTCTTGGAGTTAAGCTGAAAGTATACTCTGTATGTTATAAATGAAAACAATTTGATAGGCATTTCCCCTCATAATACTTATGTGTGCTTGTGGAAAAATTAAAAAAAACCCACAACTTTAAAACCTAAAATGAACACAAGGTCATGTACTAGGAAGGTCCTTTTAGAGAGTGGATTGTATTAATAAAAACAAATGTACAAATTTTTGGTTGATCTACAGCCACAGAAGGTCTGTAACTGTGACAAAACTCCACAGTAGATCTTGCTGGAATCTAATGTCCCCAGTTAATACAGTCTTGAGGTAGCACTAAAGACCAAACCATCATTAACATAGAATCAGACTTGTCAATATTAAAGGGACTTTTGCATGCATATTTGGGGGTCATTTTTAGTTTATAGAGCTCTGTTCCTAATAGCTCTTCCCCTGGATGTAAGAAGACTCCCACTAATTCCTTCAGTCATTACTGCAATTAGACTTGTAAGACTGATTGGCAGCTCAATTAACAACTGTGATGAAAAGTCCTTTGTCATCAAATGAACAGGAAACTAGTGACTTTTGAGGATTAAGTTTTATATTCTCCTTTTACCCACTGCCAATACCAAGTTGAAGAGGTCTATTTTTTTTTTTTTTTTTTTTGAAACCAAATTATACCGCAAAGTTGTGGACTGGGCTACAGTAAGTAGGCACCATGACTGTGCTTAGGGTTCCTGATGATACTAGAATATTGGATCTTATATTTTTACAAGTATGACAGTATTAAACTACATTACTAAAAAATAAATAAATGTGCAGTAAGAATAAAGAGCACAAGAACAAGCTGCTTATGGCAGGTACATCTCACTCTGTTTA
The DNA here is from genome assembly GCF_951394365.1 of Tetrao urogallus. Taxonomy (NCBI): domain Eukaryota; kingdom Metazoa; phylum Chordata; class Aves; order Galliformes; family Phasianidae; genus Tetrao; species Tetrao urogallus. The sequence continues at coordinate 9,355,714 of NC_136816.1, read as the reverse complement.
TGCAGTGCTTTAAAATACATGCATTACTCTTGCATGGTTCCTAAAGTCTAATTACTACAAAGGAATGGATTTTTTGATGTATAAGTGACATTGATAAATATTGTTTTTCAAAGACAGGACATCTTTCTGTCACCATTTCCGCAGATATTCCACAGTGTTCTCAGAGTTGGTTTCCATTTTCAAGTACACTGTGCAGCTTCCTTTTCATTAAGCCCATCTGTATAGCTATTGGTAGTGACACTCTTACTCCTAGATGGCAAATGTGCTTTAATGATCTCTGCATTCAATGTTGCTTTTGTCAAGCATGAGAAAATGGTCTGTTTCATTCCATCAGCTCAGTGCTAACTTCCCCAAACACTGAATGCTGAAGACATTTTGGCTAACTTCTCCTCCTGAGATTCCTGTGTGCTTTCCTACACCAGTACATTATGCCTCCTTTACTAGGGTTAACAATAAATTGTAGCTCACCATTAAGACCATACAGTCCACCTGTGACAAAGGCAAACTTTTATATTCTTCATTTTGGAAAGAAAGTCAAGAAGAAAACAGTTGTCAAAACAGATAAAAGAGAAGTAGGCAGTCTGAAAATCAGCATTCCTCTACAAGTGTAAAAACTGTGAATCTCTGAGCAACATAAAAAAATGGATTGGTAGAAATGATTGTTTACATAATTTTGCTTCTTAGGACTGGATTTCATGTCATCATTATTGAGAACACAAGCTCTTGCTCCCTCCATGTTCACATAGGACAAAGTGGAATGCCTGTGTGGCTGAACTCATTTATTCAGTGAATAATCTTGGCAAGCTCAAGCTCTGAATGCAAGTTTTAAGTGAGATGAGAAGGAAATTACTAAACACATCATATACACATAAACTGGGCAATTTTCACTTGAATCAGAGAAGAGAGAAAAAGTATTTCTAAGGCCTCCTTAGCCTTGTCCTGTTTGAAGTAGTTCAAATGACCAGCCATAAGGTCCTGTATATCTCTGTAGCGATTATGGAAAGGGTATAGACAGCAGATTTGGACACATCTGAACAGCAGAGATTTAAGTTAGAGGATCTGAATGTTACTCACCTGGATAGGTACTTCAAGGTAAAGTAACTTAGGCATGAGAAATCACGTTTCAGAACAACTGAGGTGCCCACATGTGCATCAACTGGTACAGTCAAGTAAAGAGTTAAATTAACATGGGAGATAGGTGCTGATAGGCAGGAGGGGAGATTCATACCTAAAAAGTCTCCTTTCCATGCTGCTTCCCAGAAGGCTAGAACTTAGTTAATCTCTTTATACTCTTAGTGGCGAGGGTCAAGACCCTACCCTCTTCAGCTCTAAGGCTCCAGAAAAAAAAAAAACTGTTACAAAATTATGTACTGTGCTCTTATGAATTATGTCTACATCTTCTGTGGTCATAGGCCAATCACACCTATTAAAAGATCCACTGTTTCTGTTTTGAGAAAAGGGGGTTTTGCCTTTTACATATTGCCACAAAGGATGTGAAAAAGATTGAATGCCAGTGACCCAAACTCTTTACTACCATATTGCACTGAAGTACATAATGTTACCAGGATTAATGTAGTTCAATGTATTTATAACAGTTAGCACTTGCTGCTGGGACTCATACTCAGTCTGCAAAGAGACAGTCTTTCTTCTTTGTTTCTGGAAAGCAATTGTTATTTTAAAAAAAGGAATATAAGCTTACATGGATAATCAAAAGTCATCCTTCCTTGTCACAGAAAATAATGAAACCTGAGATTTCACTGAATGTCAGTGAAAACAATTTTAAGTAGCCCTGAGCCCAAAATGAACACTACATTTAAAGTCACAGGCTGACAAACAAGAAAGAATGGCAAAAAATAAAAAATATTAAAAAAAAAAATAAATTAAAAAAAAACAGCTGAAAAACAGCTGGTTAAAATAAAGCTAATAAGAGATTGGAAATTCCATGTTAGGAAGCTGATTTTGACCTGCATAAATGATAAATAAATAAATAAGTCCACAACAAACATAACAAACAAACTGAAACAAATGAATTTAAATAACAGGTTTTTTTAATTTGTTCTTTTGTTCTCACTTTTCAAAACCAAAGTTGTAATAAAATTAATATTTTAATGAAATTAAGTTAAATATCACTGTCTTCCTAAGTAAATATTTAACTCCTGGCAGGTTTAATGAAGACTCATGGGATTAACTTAAGAAAATGCCCAGGATTGGAGTGATTATTAGAATTAGACCCATTCATGTCAGTGTTCTATGGTTCTATTACATAGTTTTACTAAAGCTAGTGGGATTAATGCAAAAGAAATGCCCAAATTTGAGGTCATTATTGCAATTAGACTTGTACATGTCGACATTTCGTGGTTTTATTAGAGAACGATTAATGCTTTTGTGCTGGAGCAGGGAGTTTATTGACTGCTCTAGGCCACATTGTCATCAAATCAGACTTTAGATGTAATACAGTAATATTCCCATAATTGATGCCATCAGTTGTGCTAAAACAGTTCTTACCACCCTAAAGTGTGGAGGTTTGCTTCCTATACAAAGCTGTGAGTTTCCATCTTGCCAAAATATTAACTAACAAGCAGCATCAGCCAGGCATGACAAATGTACGTGAAGCATTAAGATACAAAATCCAGAATGAATACAGGTAGATATATTTTGGCTTGTCGGTCCATTCCTTTATACATAATGAGAGGGAAGGAAAAGACATTGACTCCCTTGAGTGTTCTCCATTACTAGGTTGCTTATAACAAGATAGAGAAAGAAAAGTGGTCGAAGCTCTAGAATTGATCCAACTGTTTAGCTGTATAATCATCTCTACCATGCTACTGAAAACAACAACAACAAAAAAAACAAAAACCAAAAGGAGTATTTGTGTAAAATAAATAAATAGATAAAACCAGTCAGATTCCCAGGCTTGAGGCTTGTTTTGTGTATTCTAACAGAAAGATTGTGATTTCAGCTCAAGTGAAAAGGCTCCAATGGCTCCAGAGAGCCATTTCAGTTCATGAATATTCTCAAAAGCCAGCTGATTGACAATAATTATTCCTTCTTGCCAGCTTTCTCTTTATAAATTAATGTGAAACACAGTCAGAGAAAAACTTTTTTGTATCTGTAAGTTGTTACATTTGTGCTGGAGGGAGTCCTGGTTCCATTTCTTCAGGCTGCAAGTGTCTGTGCCATCTCACACATTCAAGTACTTACATAAAACTTTTAATCTGCTTTTGTAGCTTTTCTCCCTTCTGTTCATGTTCTTCTAGGCGTTAGGTAAAAGATATTCTCAGATTAGTAACATGAAGACTGAGTAGATCTTGCACAAAGTCAAAACACTAGATAGCAAACTATCTGAGTCTGAGCTTTGAATTTAAATCTCCTGAACTAACATTAGCTATAATAAAATACTTAGACAAAAGAAAAGGCAACCAAGTAGAATTTCAATAACTGCTTACTTTAATCTGACTTCTATGAAATTCTGACTTTGCATAAATAATAAAAATATTATACCATTCAATTATGTATTTATTACAGATGTAGCATTAAAGAAAGTGTTTTTCTTTTATCAAGAAAAACGTTGCTGTACAATATAAAGGAATTATTGAGAACAGATCATTTCTTCTAGGATTGTTCACAATAAGGCTGAAATTTTACATGATCAAGGACATAGAAACAGTTTTTGAATTATAGAACTAAAACTGTAGGAATAAAACTCCAAACCTATTGTACCCAAAATTGACTTTTTCCTTCCAAGTGGATTTTGCTATGTACCTGGGCAAATGAGTCCATTCCAACTGGTCAAATGAAATCTTTTCATTTCTTTTTGTGGGCACACATAGAAATTACTTCTACATGCTCTTCGTATCCTTTCTTTCAGCATTCATCCAATGAAACTCTACGTAGGGTAAATGCAATCCCAGGTGCAATCATACTTTATCTAAAACATCTCAAGAAATACATTTCACTGGAGTAATTTTTGATGTTAAAGGCCATAAGCTTCAGCACCCCGGAAAGCATGCTCTAAAATACGCAGCCTGAATTATCACATAAAGATAAATTGGAAATGAAGTGGACTCATACTGTTGTTACAAACAGGACTTGTCAGCACCAGATGCAATGCATAGTTCCAATACAGATTGATTTCTAATGGACATTTGTGATGATAATTAATTAATTAATTGTTATTACTTTTTGGACTTTTTTCTTGGGTAGGGAGGTGGTTTTTTTGTTTTATTTCATTTCATTTTTATCTATCTATCTGTCTATCTATCTATTTACTTATTTATTGAGGTGGTATAGGGGTAGAGAAAAAGAGAGAGAAAAAGAGAAAGTAAGGGAGGGAGAGGAAGGAAAGTTTGCAAAGCACTGATTTGGTCAGGTACCACAGCTAGTAAGTTATGATTAGCCAGATTATATTAATTTTTCTCAATTCATACTATGGGACATGAGTTGACATTGCTCCATATTGTGAAATGCATGTAGAAGAGAGTATATTATGTAGTATTGGGAATGAAAATGGCTTTCTGAAAAATGAATTCTGGCATTGTCCACTTCATGTTTTAGGCAAACTTCCAATGACTTATGCTTGCCAAAATCTCTATATTCAGCTTTGTTAAATGGCAAGAATTGCACTTATCTTAGAAAGGAAAAAAAAAAGTTATGTTGTTTTTTATTTATTTATTATTATTCTGCTATTTCATGATTCATTATCTAACTGCAACTTAAACACTGACAGGTATGGAGCATCCACCACTTCTAAAGGAAGCCGGTTCCAGAGTTTGCCCAACCTCATGGAAAAAAAATGTTTCCTAAGATCCAATCTGAACTTTCCTTGACACAGATTTGTACAACTCCCATGCAATCTGTTACATGTTACCATGGAGCAGAGTCCAGTGGCTCCCTCTGCTTCCCCTTCTCAGAAAACTGCGGAGAGCAGTGAAATTGCCTCTTGAACCGCTCATTTCCAGACTGGACAGTCCCCAGCTTCTCCTCACAGGACGTTTCCTAGCCCTTTTATCATCATCTTTGTTGCCTTTTTCCAGCTGAATTGGAGGACCTTAATACTTTACTTTGTGGAGCTCAGTATTGCATACAACATTCAAGATGAGTCTGCCCCAGTTGTAAACATAGAGGGAGAACCAACACTTTTTTGTTGGCTGGCTATGCTGGATTTAGTGAGGTTTGCACTTTTGAATCCAAAGGCACTCTGCTGGCTCATGTTGAGCCTACTATCCCAGGTCCCTTTCTGCTCTGCTGCTTTCTGGCCGTTTGTCTTCTAATCTGTGCCTTCCTTCATTACTCTGATTCAGGTGCATAATGAATTTTCCTTTTCTAAACTTAATTCTATTGATGACTGTCTAGTTCTCCAAAGTATCTAGATTCCTCTGCAGAGCCTCTCCAGGAACTCAATGACACTTCCCAGTCTGTGATGTAATAAGCAAACTTGTTGAGGACGCATTGTACTCCTGATAAAGATAGTTGATAAAAATACTGAACAAAATTGGCCCTAAAATTGAGCCCTGGGAAAACCACTGGTGATTGGTTACCAGACAGGTAAAAAGTGATTCACTAGGACTCTGTGAGCCCTGCTGTTCAGCCTGTTCATGAGCCAGCGTAGCATGAACCTCTTTGTCCCTCAGTTGGACCATTTGTCAGTAAGAATGTTGTGATGGATGGTATCAAACACCTTATTAAAATTCTGAAAGATTGCATTTACATACCAGAAAGGTTTCCACTCCCTTTTTGATCAACCAAGCCCGTAATCTTATCATAGATCAAGGTGGTGAGCTAGGAATTTCACTCCCTGAAGCCATGGTGATTATGCCTGATAAATGATTACTCTTTAAGTGTCTGTCAACAGCACTAATGATAACCTTCTCCATAGTTTTTCAGTGTACTGAGATTAGACCAAGAGGTCTGTAGTTTCCTGTTTGTTTGTTCGTTTATTTGTTTATTTTCTCTCATACTTGTCTTGTAGGTCTGTGTAATGTTGGCTAGCTTCAAGTCAGTGTGGATCTCTCTGGACTCCCAACATTTTTGGTAAATTTTTGAGAAGAATCCAGCTATAAAATTTGCTAACTTCTTGAATGAATGGCTTCAAGGATGGTGTCACATTCAGGGGTTTGGACACTATGACTTGGGACATAGCTCTGAGAAATGGGGAATGCTCATGTCCAGTGGGATGCAACTGAATAGAAAGACCAAGGGAGCAAGCTGACTGCTGGTAAGCAGGGCTTAGATACGATAGGGGGGAGCTTAGATACAATGGGGGAATGGGATGGACCCTGGGGTGAAGTCCATGAGGCCTCTTGGACTTATGGATATTCAACAAATGCAACAGATCCCTTACAGTTACTGCAAGCACTCTTCCTTTCCAGTCATGGTCCTCCAACTTAGAGGACAGAGCAACCGAACATCACGAATCAATATTAAAAACTGAAGCAAAAAAGGGATTATGTCTGTGTCTTTTCCTCGTCCTTATAAGATATTCCTTGCGGAACAAGAGAAAGGATTTTGGAGTTTAGCTATTTGCTTCCCTTCTCACCAGCTGTCAAATGCAAGCTGTATGGATTTCCTTGCTTTCCTTTTCATCTTCCCAGTCAACAATTATGTGATTCAACTTCGGAAATCTTGAAGTGTGAAAGTGGAACAGATTTGGAAAATAAACTTTCCACAAAATGTTATTTTCTCCTTCACATGTGAATTTTCCTGCAAAAGTTATCTCTAGCTGTCTGACCACACAGAAGAAAATGGTACCACATCCACCTCTATAGTGTGATAAAAACCTAACATAGAGTTTACACTCTGTGAACCACTTCATGGACATGTTTACATAAGTTATCTGGGGGTGTGTTTTTCTTCAGCTTTAATTCCTTCTCAAAAGCTTAAATTTAACTGAAAATGTAATGGATATATATAAAATTTGCATATAAAATATGGAAAGAATGTACAATATGTACTTGTAAACTTGATTTATTAATTTCATGATTTACCGCACAACAGAGAAAATTATCTGAGATGGTGAAAAACAAGATTACATACATTTCATGAAATCATTAGTAAGGATCTTCTTAATAGAGATTACAGCGGACACATCAAACAATTCTGACCTTTTTGAATTTCAAATGCTTTAAGAAGCCAAAACAGTGAGCACTGCACTAATGCAGGCTTTGTACAAATGTCAACGGTTCCTGCCTGCAAGTTGTTAGCTACCATTAACCTAGTAACAGTGTAATTTTGAAGAGAACAAATTTAGTAGATTCCAATACAGGATGAGAAAATGGTTTCAGAATGTGGAAAATCCATGGATCATACATATCCAACCCACTATTTTTATGGTTTTGATTCTCTCTTTTTTATGTTTTAATTTAAAAAAAGAAGTTTTGTTACATATATATACATTAATTATGTTACATATTCTGTATGTGATCTGAAACAATTCTTATTCATTCAATGTGTCCCAGACAAGCCAAAATCCTGGGCACCCATTCCGTAGATGACCACAGTCGGTTGCTATTTCTGCCAGATGTATTACTATCACAGCCATTACATGCACAGACCTTTTACCTTTGGTGTAAAGTCCTGAGGCAAATTGCAAAACTCAAGGGACTGTGGCATTAAACCAGCACTGCAGAATTTGCACAGACCTGCTGAGCTGTGAGTGCTTTTCTTGGACTTCTGGGTTTTCTGGGGGAGTAGAAGTGTGAAGCAAGAGAGTTGAAATACAGCCTTAGGGGTAATGTCAACAATTCCTTAAACTGTTCTAGTTAATTCTGTCAGGCCTGGTCAGGTCTCATAGGAATGAACACAATGTAAGAGTTAAACTGTTGGATTTTTTTCTTAACACACAGCAGTGCTTTTATTGAGATGAGGTTATATAAACACTGTTTTCAATGCTAGTGGCAAATGCACAAGTTGCACTAGTGCAGTGCTGTGCAAGACTGTATTCAGGTGGCAATGCCACATATCTACCTACTAGAGATCTAATTGGTGATGTGTAGCTCTAATTTGTCATGGATACAGAATGGGAAATGGTTTTCAAATTCAAACAGTTAAAATTCTTCTTGTCTTCATTATGCCAATTTGTCTTGCCAAAGCAGTTAACACCTTTCTGCAAATGCAGGAATAAAATCAAATAAAAGCTACTCTTGCTGACAAACTGACATCTGTCAAATGTAATTTTCCGTAATAAGGAACCTCATCCTTTGGGAACATTTTTAGTCTTATTATTTTTTACATCAGAGCTTTTTATCAGCTCTTTTCCCCTCCCTTTAATAGCAGCTCACAGATGGCTCTTTGTTTATATTAGTTTCAGTTTGAAAGATAACATTTTACAGTGTAACATGCCAGAAGGGTTAGAATAGGTTCTGTCAAAAAAAGTCAGAGAACTTCAGGACTTGCCATGGGTGGGTGGAGCAGCCATAGGGCCTGTGTCAAGTATTGCAGAAGTGATTGCAGCAATCAGAGTGCTAAATAAATCTTTAAATGTTGGATTGCTCTCATCCATCCCTTTCTTCCAATGCCCTGCTAGACAATTGCTAGGCCAAAAAAGTTATTTATTTAAGGGGATTAGCGGTCCCTCATGTCTGCTGGACTGTTGCTGTAGCTTCTAGAGCAAAGAAAGCACACATTTTCCTATAGATTTACCTGTCATCACCATAACTAGATAGAAGCTTTGGCAGAATCTCTTCCTATGGGTGCTTACAGACTTTAAGTCTGAATCTTGATGTCAGCAAATGACAGTCTTTAGGACTGTATTACACACAGCTTGGTTATAGAGCATGCTTCACCACTGGCTTTGTTCACTTAAAGGGTAAAAGTATTTTGTAGTTATTTTATTTCCAATTTTCATGCTCGATTTCACAGTCTCAGTGGTATGTTATGAAGCATGGATCTCACAGAATAATCTTTGATCATTCTCTGAGTTTGTGTTGAAAATTCTCTGTGTCATCACAGATGGGCAGTTAAGTACAAAAACTGCTATGATAAATTTTCCTTGATGATGGACTTTATTTAATCAGTATTTTATTCAATGTAAAATAAATACTACACAGAAAAAGTGTCCAAAACATAAAGAAAACCAATAAAAACTCAAAGCTAGCAAAAGCTCTTGTAAATTTACTATCTTGTAAAAGATAGTAAACTTTTCTGCAAATTTCAGTAAATTTAGATAAACTTCTTGTATCTCAGAACAATAAAAATTCCACAGGATCTTAAGATGCTGCATAAGGATACTGATGGCAAACTTAAAGAAAGAAAGGAACTATACCATAACCCATATCTGTTTCTGACATGATGCAAGACCTGGATTATTCCAGATATTCTTCCTTCAATCTATTTTTAACATTGACTCCGATCAGTAAGTGAAAATAAATAACACAATATAAATATTCTTTTATTTTAGTATGTGTGTTTGATAACTTTTCTAATTCAGTCATAGCTTTATAAATTGTCTAAAAAGGATCTCAAAAGTGTTAGCATGACAATACATAAAAATATAGGCTTTCTATCCTACCACTGCTAAGGCCTTGCGTTTAACAGAACATCATCTAGTGCAGTATATAAAATAGCTCAGCTATTGGAGTGTGTTTAATTCTATGATTCTAGGAAAGCCATCACCCTCACGTTTAAGTACAGGCACAAACCAGAAGACTGGAGTTGGACTGAGGGCAGGCAATAAATAGATAGATAGATAGATAGATAGATAGATAGATAGATAGATTCATTTCCATTACGTTTAGTCATGTAGTGTGCACTCAACTTCTACCTGGCTAAATTATCTTTCAAAAGCTGAATGTTTTGGCTTAGTTGCACTTGAGCAGGAAAATCATTAACTTAATTAGGCAATGCTGAGAGATGTAAAGAACCCTAAATGTCCAGCAGCCAACTCCCTGTTGAATTACACAGAGGAAACAGAGGTTGGATGTGGCTCTGGGCAGTCTGGTACAGTGGTTGGCAACCCTGCCTGCGGTAGGGGGGTTTAAAACTGGATGATGTTTGAGGTCCTTTTCAATCCAGGCCATTTTATAATTCTGTGATTCTATGAAATAATAAACTTTTTTTGAGCTACACCAGAAATGATCAGAACGACAGAATTTGTTTATGTAGCAGTTTCATTAAAAGAAAGGAAAAAAGGAAGAAAAAAGGAAAAAGAATAATAATAATAAGAAGAAGAAATGCCACCTCTTTAATTATTCCTTTGGTTTGCAATTTTGGGAATTAATGTGTATTTCCTGGAATTTCCATTGCTGTGGATAAGACAGTTGTTTCGAAGAATGACCCTCATAATCATTAAGCTGCCATAGAACTAAGCCATGTTGAGATATAAACATGTTCACTTTATAAATTGTGCCCACGAAGTTGTGATTGAGGAATATTCAGATCAGAAGTCATCTTCGACCACTGGTTCTGCATGCGGCCAGCCAGTTATTCTTTGTCACTGGGAAAGAATAACAATCCTATGCTGATACAGATATTTAAAAATTTTAAAAGAGAAGAAAATCACCTTGACTTATAACAGTACAGAATGATCTTTTACGTTTGATTTTAAGAAAAAAATGATATCAAATGTACTCATAGGTTCCAATGAATGTACCGAGTGTAATAGTACACAGTGTAAAACTGCAATAAAGTGTAGACACCACAAGGTGCAAGGGGGTTGAGTGTTGTAAAACCCAACATGAGGAAAGGAGGAAACCATTCTATGATTCTAGGAAAGTTGTCTTCCTTGAATGTTTAAATATGAACTGAGTAAGCTCTTAGCACACAAAAAAGTAATTATCTGTTTTATGTTCTATTCCCCAAGCCAACTTTGCTTTAACCTTCAGAGTAGTTGGCAAGTTTTCTCTTTATTTTGATCCTTGAATCTTCTCACTGGCATTCTTCCTGTCTTTCCCCACATCCCACATGCTTGCAGTGGGGTTGAATATGAGACATGCCACTGCTTAACTATCAAGTGGGGGTAGCCTATCAAATACACAAGCAATCTCACAAAAAATCAATGTCGAAGAGTAGAAGATATGAATATAAACATCAGCCTTTGTCAATTATGCATTTTTGATTCAAATTCTTCAAATTCGTTTTCCTTTATCACAATTCATATCTTCACACATCATCCTTAGATGGCAGTGATACCTGTAAGAGTCCAAATTCATCAAGTATAGTTTATGTACTAAGTAAAATTGTGCTTCACTCCTTAAGAGCATTATCCCTCAAGAACAAATATATTGTTATAAGCCCTTCTAATAGTTTTATGCTCTTTTTAATACAAAACATAGAGAAGTGATGCTAACATCTTTTATCTCCAGCTGCAGTTTTGCAGCTGATAGTACTCAAGACCTGCGATGTACTCTGCAGAAAAGTCATTGAACTTAATGAGTGTCTAATACACACAATTCTATGAAGGCCAACCATTGAAAAAATAGAAACATGAGCACTTTTTTATTTTCTTAAGATCGTTGCAAGAAGGATTTTAACAATGATATTTTCCAGTATGGGGCTTGCTACAAGTCACTGAACAGTAAATGGGCATTAGGGCATTTTTTTAATGAACAGACAGGGCCTAATACTTATTCAGCAGTTTTAAAACTCCATTGGTTTTGTTGTTGATAGTGCCCACTTTTTAAATACAAGTTTGTTATCAGAATGTTTATAGAGAATTGGAAGCAGATCCAAATTTTCATATTTGTAAAATCCAGATAAGTTTCCAAATCATATTGCATTGTATAAACAATAACAAGAAAAGCAAGTCGCTTTATAATCTCAACATTTTAAGTGTAAGAAACAAGAATTATCACTACTTTGATCACTAATAAATTTCTTTTTTTTTTTTTTTTTTAATCTTTAAAGAAAAGTTCTCTGTTTCTTTCTTTTCTTTCTTTCTTTCCCCTCTCCACCCCTAATGGTCACATTTATTTCCTTTCATAATTGAACAGGAAATTATTTCCCAAATTTGAACATCCGCCTTTATTTCACATGTGATTTGGAAAGGACTTTCAATACGCCTATTGTAGTAAGGCATACATGTTACTACGGACTTTAAGCTTGGCTATAATATGATGTATAAAAATAAAAGTGAACAGAAGACACACTCATGTTACTCTGTTCTTATAGTAAGTCTCTGAAGAGCACAGTAAGCCCATTCAGGCACTCTGTGGCACTTCCAGGCTTTATCTCCCTGCCAGCACACTGTAATTAAAGAAAAGAGACATCAACATGAAATCAGACATGAGATGCTGTCCAGTTGAAAAGGTTACTGCAGCAAATGAGCAATTAGTGCACCCTGCTGCAATGACTGCTTCAGCTTTGGAAAGGACTCAGACAAAATACAATAGCTGAATAAACTGACTTTGTAGTCTGTTTGTCGTAAGTTGTGCAGTCAGTGCTACACAATAAGTTGGCAGGGTGTAAGCTTCAAGGATGGCATGAAGCCTGTTCTACACAAGATCATGAGGCTCATTCTACAATGATTTTACCAACAGAAGGCAAGAATAGCATTTTCATCAACATAGATCAAACCCTTCACTCAAAAAAGAGAATTCATTCTACGTACTACGAGTCATCTACTTATATAAAAAGTCATGAAAATCAGTTCCTTAATCAACATTACTCATCAAATAAGATTTATGGTTTAAATAATAACTAAAAAAAAAAACCTGAACAACTACAGGTACAAATTTTTCAGCTCAAACTCTGATCTGTACCTTGTTTAGGAAAGCATGATTTGGATTTGTTATGTTTCACAGATCTAAAGGATCCTGATTGATTCAAGCACAGCTATTCCAATTCAGCATTACCCAAAAACTTTCTCTTGCCTAGATTTTTCAATTATACACAGATTACAGCAATTATAATAACAATAATAAAATAAAATGAGTATTTCAAAATAGGCCATTTGGAAGTCCTTAGGATAGAGCAGATTATTCTGAACGTCCAGGATTCAAGACAGCATAATGGACAATTCTTTTTTGTTGAAATCCTGTTCGTATATGTAGAAGTACTGGAGCAAGTCCTCATTTTTAGTGCTTTTCTGCAACTCTCTTTAAAGACACTTAAACACGCCTGTCCATGTTTGAGAGACATAAGCTGACAGCACATCTTCCCCAACAGCTAACCCTGATAGGGAGTCTAAACTTCCACACAATTATGAGATAGGTGCCTGAGAGAGTGGCATCCACATGAATCCCACTCTAAAATTCCTGGCATACATCAGAAGGAGTAGGACTTACCATGGCTGACAGCTCCATCAGAGTAATACACTCATAAGCCTTTTCAGACCCTTATTTCCTGAACTATTATTTGTTTCAAAATGAGGTTGCTAGGAACTGATTTCTGCACCAATGCTAGGCTTATTTTGGTTTAACATCTTGTTTTCAGGCATCAGTTTGACAGCATCATATTAGTATCACTCTATCAACAAAAACTAAGTTTAAAAGCTCATAATTACTGTTTAATGTTTAATATTTATATAGTGCTTTACAAATCTCAAAGCGCTCTAAGGGAAAAATAACACAAAGCAGCAGCAGTCAAGAGGAGGGGGAAAATAATGTGATGGAAGAGTGACATACAGTCAGAAGAAATGTGAAGAAAAGAGGGATGAAACATTTAAGTGAGATTTACAACGGCCTTTCCTTTACAAAGAAAATCTGCAAACTGGAATTTGCAGTTCTTCACAGCGAGTCATTAATCTGTAGCGAATGTGTATTTTCCTCAGTGTGAAATATACTGTAAAAGCCAAATAAATATATTTCTCTATGATAAGCAAACAAAGACATCTGGATTCTGGAAAGGGAGCAGACAATGTGGGTAGAACCCTTCCTCTGACACACACAAAGGGAGAGCTGACAATGAAACAGATTGTTGCCTTCATGAAGAAAAGGCTTAATTGTTCAAACCCCAGCACTAACTTCCTCCTTCCCCCTCCTCCTCATCCCTCTCACTCCCTCCTCATGAAAGCTTTGGCAAACAGTGAAGGGTGGGAGGAAAAGTCTTTCAAGTATTGAGAGACAAAATGTTTAAAGGAACAAGGCAAGAGGATAGCTGTAAGTGTGCAGGTTCACAGATGGCTTAGGCTAGTCTAAGACAGAGATGCTGCTGCATGGTGTGCTGCTCCCCTCAGCGTATTCTCACTGTTTTCCTCTTGCCCAAATCCCACAACACGTGGGTGCAACGTGATTAGTTTATTTTCTTTCTATCTCTTTATCTGTCTGCCTGTCTACCAATCTATCTGTCTATCCAAGCTTTCAGTCAGGACAGCAGACCAGTGGAGAACATGTGGAAGAAGTATAGTTAAGATTTGCGTTTCAGCACAACAGATGAGGATATTGATGGGCAGCTCTAAGCTGAGAGGCCTCTTTGACAGTAAGGTGGATATAGCATAGACTATAGAGGATCCCATGGACAGAATATGCAGTGTTGTTTTGTTGTTTGGTTGGTTGTTTTCTCAGAAAATACATTTTTGTCTTTTGGATTTCAACAAAATTGCTTTCATGGAAACGTTTGACAAAGTACTTGTGTATAGATGGACGTGCTTAGGAAAAAAATGATAAAGAATTTTTCTTAAAATGTCTGCTTGGCGTTTGTCCCTCTTTGCTAAGTATCAGTGTCACTGAGAGAACTACACACAAAATTGGGAAGAGGTGAATGAGTCACTGTGTAGCAATGCTTGGTTGTCAAAATCTCAGTGTTGCAGTTGGTTGTACACGTCTCACAGCACTTTCTAGTGAAAGAAATTTTTCCACAGCATTCTGCAGACTGGAAATGTCTCTAACAACGTGTTAAGCTTTAGATTTTCCTGCTCTGCTTTTCTTAGTTCTTGTTCTAGGATCATTGCCTCAATCTCTACTATTTCCTTCAAGGAAATATCTTCAATATCTTCACGCAACACGTTCAAAAGGCATGTATTTTCCCCCAAGGTGCTAACAAAAAGTAGTTGTTGGAGTCATGACAATAGTATCTTAAAAAATAATTCAATCTAGAGAAAAAAAATGTATTTCTTGCTTGTGCTTTGTAATAAGCACAAAGTTGCAATTAATTGTAACAGGCAAGACACAATTACAACTCTGCCCCAATTGTCCGGAACAGCTTTCATATCTTGAAAAGAGCTCTTAGAAAAATGAGGTTAAATATTTGTCCACCAGCTTCTATCCCCATATTTGTAGTACTATTTACACTGCTAGGGGAGATTAATTTGACAGCAGAAGTGACTAAACAAATCCTGAATGGTGTCAGTAAAGGAAGATCCCCTGAGACAATTCCCTTACATGCTGTTTAAAGAAACTGAATCAAAGCAAATCCCAAAAAAACCCTCAGAAACAGTTTTTTGCATTTATTTTTTGATGTCACCAAGTATAGGACAAAAGTAGTTCTGTGATATCAAAGGATAGAAAGATATGAGAGCTGCTCCTAATGTAATGTCTCCTATTTTGTTAGATTGGCCCATAACATCAGAGATAGATGTTGGTGATATGGCAGTAGAGGTTGAACTTTCCCACCAATATCCCATTACATGTTGTTGCCATGTAACACGTGGCAACAGAGGGGCAGTCTGTCAGAGAGGCAGTGTCTGACATGGAAGTACAAATGAAGTAACTCTGTGGAACTGAATTCCATGTGGAAAAAATTGCACCCACTGGCATTCACTGATTCATACCGAGTGTTTATGGACACCAAACAGTGGATGCTACCAAAGTGAAGCAATGAATGATCCATGAAAGACAAGGCACGATCCAGACAGCTAAGCAAAATTGTCACACCACAAAATGAAGAGCGTCTTGATCAGTGCATCCTCATGTTTTGGCAGCTTATGACAAGGGAACTGTATTTTCAGTATGGAGCTGAAAATCCACTTCAATGTGTTGAAAATGAGGATGGAGAAATTGAAACACTACAAAGTTTCTGCCAAGTGATTTCCATGATTGCTCACACAGGAACAGAAAGAACATCATATGCAATTTTGTTAGTACCTTTTGAACCACTATGAGACTGAAAGTAATAGTTTCCTGAAGCCCATCATTACCGGTAGTCAGATGTAGTGTTAATACCATGTTGGAGTTAAAAAAGCAGCTCATGGAGTGGTAATGTGCAAACTCCCCATTGATGAAAATGTTCAAGACATGGCCCTCAGCTGGTAAAGTGATGTGCACTGTCTTCAGGATAGGAAAGGGAAGACCTTTCTGGATTTTCTGGAACAATGACAAACCATCAGCCTGACCACTACACAGCGATGCTAGGCTGGAGGCTTGAACTTTCAGAGAAAGGCCAGAGAAAAAGACAGCCTTCCGCAAGCAATGCAAACTGTGGAGCACATTGCTAGACTGTTTTACCATACCCATCATACAGTTCAGATTTGGCACCATCTGACCCCCATCTGTTCAGGTCAATGAAAGATGAACTGCATGGACAGCATTTTCCTAGCAACAAAGCCATCAATAGCAGCTGTGATACTGTGGGTTATCTCCACTGGTGCAGATTGTATGAGTGCAACATTCAGACCCTTGTTGATCGCTGGTGAAAACACATGGATAACGGTGGTGACTATGATGAAAAAAAGTGTTTTGCATTTGAGAGTTTTCTCCATCAAACTGTTATTGCACTCTTTGTTGTAGTTTGCAAGGAAACATAGGATGCATTACTATCTGAGCTACATTTGTAGCATAGAAGTCAATTTAATTTAAGGTTATGTGTTAGTTCTGGTCAATTGTTGACATTTGTATGACATGTATGACAGGTGGATCTCAAAGAGTAGTGATTGTAGTTCAGGAATCAAAAGCAGAAGAAACTTTTATCCTGGGCTTGGGGAGTGCTATTAAGAACTGTTATCAATGACATTTTAGGTACATTTATATAACAAGAAACTGGGAAAACTCAAGAGCAGTGCAAAGTAGAATAACAAACCTACATCAGGAGTTATTACAATAATTGTCTGGTCCCTGTTTCAGACTGTGTTAATACAAACATATTTTTTTTCAGAATGCAAAAAAAAATTACTAACGTTCCCTAGAAGAAAGTCTATTTAATTTTTTTTTTTTTTTTTCTTATACATTTACATTTAATTTATCAAAAGTGACAAAACTGCCATCAATCCGTTGGACAAAAACAGAGATTATGCTTAAGGATAAATTTTGTTTATTTAGATACTGCAAACCATTTTTTCAAAGAAGCAGATCTTAGTGTGATTTAGATTTTTCATGCTTCCTTGTTGTTTCTTCTCCTATTGCTACTGTTCAATATTATTGTCCTGAACTTGCATTTTAGATGCTGTATCAGTCAAGCATGTGGACTTCAGGCATATTTCATAAACAGCCTTGTATAACTTGCAGTACAATCACAAAGCTTTAACAACAAAAAAAATGAAAAAAAGGAAAAAAAAAAAAAAAAAAGGAAAAAAAGTAAGATGTCCACACAAGCTACTCATTACGGTTTCTTTAAGACAAAGAATAGTGTTTCTATAAAGAATTTGAAGAGCGTTCAAATGTACAATTTTAAGCAACAGCAGTAGAGCTGAATCTAAGCGAGCAGGGGAATGATACCCATCTACAAAGAAATCCAAGGTTTGGACCAAGTAACAATGAAAGAGCAAGCTGAAGCACCTGCAGTCCTCTAGGGAAAGGTTTCTCACTTAGTTCTGTTGTCCCTTGTGGCCTCATAAAAATTTTATAGTCAGAGACTGTTCACTGGTTGACAGACTGGTCCTGCAGTATGGAAATTGTAGTTTTATTAAAACTTCCTTTTTTATCGCCTGCTCACACTTTTATTCTTCTCAAAAACTGAAAAACTACATGAAGGCAGATGGTGTGCGTCCACATATTGTTCTGCAGAAGCTTTTTAATGCAGCAACATGGACAGAAGTGGCTCTAAGATACTTTTTCACTGTAAAAGTCAGATTTATGTTTGCAAAACACCCCTTTTCACATAGTAGCAATATCTAGTGGCTAGAAATCAGATTTGCATTGTTACACAAATTAAGGCTCTTTTATAACGCAAGCATGGAGTGAAAGAGCATTACTGGAATGAACATAATTTCTCATCATGTTCCGTTTGTATCAGCACATCTCTCATGCTGCTAGTTCTCTATTTGCCAGCATCCGTTCAAACTGCCTTTTCCCTTAGCATTTCATCTGTTTCTCTACAGTTGTGGATTTATGGATTCTTTGCTCCACATCTCTCTCTCAGAGCTCCCCATATGTGATTGACCCAGTGTTAAAACCTTCCTATCTGTCAGAAATGAGTGATGAACATAGGCAAAAGACTGGACTAGATTAATGGAGAAAATGCACCAAAACTATTATTTTATTTAAAAAACCCTAAGAAGAAAAGAATGCAGCAACAGGTGTGAGGGCTTTTTCTTTGTTTGCTTGCTTGCTTGCTTGCTTGTGTGTATTAAAAATAAACTCACAAATATTTCAGTAATTTTTCACTGGAACTCTAATAGTTGTACTGATTTCATCCAAAGCTGAAGGTTGACCACCATGAGAGGAACAGTGCTGGCTCGGGTCCAGCCCCGAGTGGTAATTCCAGTTATTCTGCTGAGAAGACATACTTGGCAAATACATGTATATCCAAAGTAAAATTACTAACTGTCAAGTTTATGGTGCTAGAGAAATTCCCCAAAGAGAAACAAGGTCTTAACCAGACATTCCAGCTGTGACCTGCATCCTGACCTAATACTCATGTAAAATATAATCAGTTGCTACACATAGTCTCTCCACTCAGATTATCACATTGAAAATAGGCTTTACCTTTAGAGCCAAAGAAACCTTTGCCCAGAAATCTCAAATCTGCAACATTCCCACTGTCTTTTGGCACTTCATAAAATCAAAAATTAGATCCTCCATCTATTAATTATTTCGTGTGAGAACAGAGAAAAATTCTTATCAAAAGCAATCAGTCACAATCCAACCAGTTTTTCTCTTTCTTTTTTTCTTCTTCTCACTCCTACAATTAATAACAGTTGTTTTTTCAACCCTGCAGAGACCCAATTTTTCACATAAGTCTCTTTCATGGTGCTGAGCCTCTACTAGTTACCTTGAAGTCCATATCAGTATAAACAGGAATGCTTTTAAGTTTCAGTGACAACACTCTTTAATGCTGGAAGATCTTCAGAAAAAGACACCACTTGTAACTTACACAATGTACAGTCTGCAAGGACCAGAACATGAGAAGAAGAGAGAGAATTTGAACAAGCCTGTAGTGGGAACAGGAAAGAACTGAGACAGAGGTGATAAGGGAGCAGCTTATATGATGACGTTTTAATTTCTAAAATTTATCGTTGAACTTCAGTAATGAAGTGGCCTGGAAAGGCCTCAAAAATAACCAAAAAAGGAGCTTTCAGTTCATTGTAACACAGATAAAAAGAAGAAAATCCGTAAAACAACATAAAAAAAGCATTGTTAGCCACTACTCTACCATCCAGCGCATAAGACTCTGTACTGAATTCAATAAAGCCAAATTGCATACAGTGCACACAATAAGGGCATAAAATTTACACATTCTATTGTAAAGTAAAGTACTTCTCACATCAGCATTAAAAATCTTTAAAAGCAAAGTTCCATGAGTATGCAGTGAGTATTTTACAGGAACGACAGTAGGATAGATAGTATTCATAAAATACATTTTATCTAAATTGCTACTGTCTTTGGCAATAGCAAAGTCTGGAATAAATGTTGACAAGTGGAGATTATATTAAAAACCCCTATGATTTCGACATATTTATGGCTATACTAGTGTAATTTCAATATCCTATTGTATTTTTGCCACTAAACAAAGTAGATTTGCCCCAAATTATGATTTTATATAGCAACTCTTACCTCTTATTTTATCCCTTTCTGACTTCAGTGGAATTTCACCTCAAGAAAGATTGAGGGACGAGACATACAGCCAGCAAAGTGCAAAATTTCTCAGTGCCATCAGTGCTAAATGCTTCCACAGAAAAATAGGCAACACCACATTTGTAGAGATTTAGTAATGACCTCAATCCCCAGTTTCTCAGTCCTCCTCCATCATAGTATTTTACTTTTTTATTTGTACTTTCTTCCAGGTCCTGTTTAAAACATCCTTACATGGACAGTCTTCCTACCAATGCCATATTATTCCTAATCATTATTTTTGTCTCCTTGGGTTCTTAACTTATTTTAAGATAATCACCTGCTTTCCACTCAGGCTGTTTTCTCCTTCATCTGGGCTGGGACCAGTATAGAAGAGGTCCAAACAAGCCATGTGGAAGGCAACTGCCATAAGAACATGCTTTTCAACCTTGAGTAATAGCTTTCCATTTTGGAGGCTCAAATCTGAAACAGACTTTATTAACTTTATGAAACTCCAATTCTCAACATACTTATAATGTGTATAAATTTAGGAATATTCTTACAAAGACAGCAAAATGTATAGCTATGAAACAAGAACTAGTCCTCAGCTCTATTAGAATCTGCTCCAAATTTCACACTTAGAAAGGAAAAGCTATAAGAAAAGGTTTAAACACTCCCTAATCCCATTCCTAGAAATGAAAAATCCATCTCACTACAAACACTTGGAAAATTGATACAGAATGGAGAAAAGGGCTTTGAAAGTCATTAAAATTGACAAGAAAACTCTATAGCAAAAACACATTGTAAGGTGGGACCACAAGATCTCTTTATCAACATTCCCTCCTGCCAATGAAGCCCAAATTGCTTAGTAGTGTTTATACTGTTTTCAGGGCATTTTCCTATCAGCTTCGGGTTAACATCTCTAGAGTCCAAGGAGAATCACAGAACAGAAATGCAGGGATAACTCCTGTGGCATGTCCTTCTGCCATGCCCCATGAGGACCTAGCTCCCTAGCACCAGAGTGCTGGTTGGTGTTGACAGCACTGCCCCTTCCACAGATTTTACATCTGTCTTTGTTCAATTTTGTAAGTTCTTCTTGGCCCATTTCTTCATCTTGTTGAGGTCTCTCTGGTGTATTTTCAAAAGTTTTCTGTACACTTTCACCAG
The DNA here is from genome assembly GCF_951394365.1 of Tetrao urogallus. Lineage (NCBI taxonomy): Eukaryota > Metazoa > Chordata > Aves > Galliformes > Phasianidae > Tetrao > Tetrao urogallus. The sequence goes on along the minus strand of NC_136816.1, from coordinate 9,334,754 downwards.
TTTTAAGAACAATTATGCTTATCATGAACAATTAGAAGCAAATTGCATTGGAAAGACAATTTAAAATCGATAATAATTTTTATGGCAGCATATGGTGGTGGACACAGTGATCAAACCGAGGAAAAGGAGGCAGCATGACATGTTGCCATTTGCACTGTTATCCGTCTCACCTGCGTTATATGTTAGTTTTTTAAGTGAAAAGTTCAGATGTCTGAGTATGATGGGATTTGTTGCCAGACTACCAAAGCAAGGCGACAAGTCGACAGCATTTCTTTCTCCTGCTGATTTACAGTGGGTACTTCAGTGAAAGGACTCGGGTTTAATGACCAGTAATAACCAGGAGGTGTGCAGGCAGAAAGCTTCTAGTCTCTGGAGGGACCCTGGAAGCTGAGGCATGCACTCCTCTTAGAAGCGTTTTGTTATCCCAGCCTTGTACCTAGGCTACCTTGAATGGTAGGTATGGAGTTGTCCACAAATAGGCATTACCACGACAAACAAAATTCTGGAATTCTTCAGAAAACTCAGTCAACTGCTTTTCCTCAGGAATCCTGAAGAGCCGTGGCTGAAAGATTGGTGTGAACATTGATTACATGACAGTAATTAGGGATGTTGACATGATACTGTTTAGACCCCTTCCCTTCCAAAACATTTCAAAACGTGGTCAAAGCTATGTCTGGAAACTCTAGTTACTGCATCATGCCAATCTGTTTATATAAACCAACCTGGGCTATTTTTAATAGCTCATTCAGCTGTGTTGACCAACAAGTACTATACACTTTTTTTAAGATGTCTCAACTATTTTTAGTTTTATTGAGAAGAAGTATTAAAAATGAACTTTGAGTGACTAGCCAGTGTGGATTATTTTGCATAGAATTGACTCATTTGGAAAAAAATATTTACAAATTTTTGCGTAGCAGGGGAGAATATAAGTGAGAGCCAGGAGTAAATGCATGCCTTTTGGATTCAGCCAGCTCCTCTTTCTACAACTACGGGAACAGTGGTACGCTAGTGATTGCCAGTTTCCACACTCAAAATTAGAAGACAGAAGAACATGTACTAGAGTAATATTGAAAATAAAAAGGACGTGGTCCTGCTCTCTGATAAGTTAATTGCTGTTACTTTTGATCATTTTCACCAGATAGACCCACATTTAGAGATCTCAAACATAACTGTGAACCATGCTGTATAAGTGTAACTGTTTCATGTGCTCATCTAAACAGTGGTTAATCTTACTCTTCTGGGTGTGGGCACTATATGAGTGTAGTATTGATTGTTGTAATGTATGTACATGATTTCCTTCTGTTAATACAAGCATAAATATCCCATAAAGAAGGAAAGGTAATGAGAGAGACACAGATGTCTCTATGTCTGGTGGTCTACAGAAATTTTGTTTGAGGCCATGCATAGTTCTGAGAAGCCTAAGGAAGCATTCCTGGGCATTCTAGAGTGAAGTAGTGCAGAAGCAATCTGCCCTTATGTGGCCTTAACAGTTGCTAAACACAGTTCATAGCCTAAACAAAAGCCACACCAGTGTTTCACATTTTATTTTTTTTTTAAGAAACTATTAATTAGTATGAATCACTTTTTACTAACACATGTACCATATAAGCCTAAGAGAAAAATACTTATATTTAATAGAAGCTTCCCTTGCTTTAAAAATCAGTATGAGAAGGTAATTCTGATTAATAGAAACTATGGCTTGTGTAAGAAAGCATACAGCATTTTGCAAATTGAAACTACCTTGGAAAAGACAAATATTTAACAGAAGTGGACCAGCCTTCTTTGTAGCAGCAGTCAATTTCTGTTTGATTTTAGACAGAGAAAAACATAATCCTATTATTGGGGCTCAATTTTCTACTTTACCCTACTTACTGCCCAGTGTGTTCACCGCCACCTTTAAGAGCTCTGTCAGTACCTCCACTCTGTGCACTCCTTCCCCACTTCCCCACAAAACAATCTTCAGTCTGGTTGTCAAACACGATTATTTATCTGGGTAACAATATGAAAGGCAGCTGCAGCAAGCATGGAGGTCAGGCAAAGCAGGCCATGGATGCAGCAGCACCTGCCTCTTTCATGCAAAGATGGAGCAAATTACAGCATTTGTCGCCAAGGAACTGAGCAGCAGTACCACGTGCAATGGCCTCATAAGCACCATTTTGATCATGTGCAGGGATGTATCTTTTCAAATCTAGAGCGAGGAGCAGATGTTCCATCAAAAGACACATTTAAAGTAAAGATAATTATGCAGTAAGAAGCTTAATTACATAGGATTATTCAGGTCCACTTAATTGCCTGACAGGCTGAGAGCCTCCCACATATTTGTGACAGAGGCACCCTTCTCTGTCTGGGCTACCAAACTCTCAGGGATCCAGGACAAGGGGCTGTTTTAGTAACTCAACTAATATCAGTTTCTGATTTTCAGCCAGAAGGAGAACATGTATGCAATCTTATCAAGAAATAATGCATATATTTTTTTATTCTGATAAGCATTGTGATTTTTCTGTATATCAATAGTGTGATCTGCAGAAATGAGAGGAAAACTTAGTAAACCCAGAAGAACATGAATGGTACTTAGGCATCTCACAGAGGTCAAAGAATAGAATTTCCTCTGGTTAGGCTGCCCATGGAATCCTGCACATCTCTGGTTTTCTTAAGTTTGTTGTAAGTTTGTTGTGACTTCTCCGTGGAACATACAAGAATATTCTTTCACCTTCCCCCTCAATGGGTCACTTGATTTATTCACAAGCAAACATTCTAATATTCAAACAAACATACTTTTTTTCTAATAGAAACAGATTGTTTTCTTTGCCTTTGCTTAAACAACGCAGTGTGGTTGATGCGGCTGCAGCACAACTGTACTGAGAGATTGCTTAATCATGGGAAGTCATTGAACTGCTTATACTAACACATTTCACAGCAGAATATCCATTTCTGAGACATGATGACAAGATTCCTGTGTGACTCTGTCGAATTCTGGGAGCTTACCAGCTGCAGAACTAGATTTCAGCATGGCTCCAAAATATAAAATTATCTAGATAGCTTTGTCATGTGAATCATGCTGAAGGGGAGATGTCTGCACTTCTGGGGGTGGAGCGGCTATCCTGCAGACAAGGAGTTTATAGAGCAGCATCACTCTATATAGGTTCCAGGAAATGGTTAAAAGGATTTTATGTAGAGACATTTTTCATTAAATTACATCCCTCCCTCCAGCCCTACCTGCTTTAGTTTCCCATGCTCAACACATTTTTTGATGAAGTACTGCAGGGCACTAGCAAGATCAAGCATAGAATTTATATTTAAAGGTGTAGAAATGATATAGAAATCCTAAGCAATGAAATGATCTACTATTATTCATCAAAAGAAGCATTACAACATTCACATTTGTCAACCAACACGAACTTTTCTAGGAAACTGGAAATGATTTCATAGTACATTACTGAAAAGAAAAATACCTGCAGAAGAATTAACTTTATAAGAAATTAAAGCTTGCCATTTGGAAAAAAACCTTAGTTAAGACTAAGCCGCTAAATGTAACTTAAAGCTGGGAAAGATGATTACTCTATAACGGCTCCATTCACATTCACAAAGTTGGGGTCATTTTAAACTGCTGCTATGCTTTGGAAGGCTGCCCAGAAAACTTTGGTGTGAAAAATTTGCCGAATGCCTTTGCGCTACATTAGCTAACAGTATTTAAGGTCAGTAATGCAGGTGCAGGTTTTCTCCTGTTTAAGTTGCATTGTGAAAACTTAAAAAATCTATGCAGAACTCTTCCTAAAACTCTGCAGAAAAATGGCTTTTTCTCAAACGTTTCAAAACAGAAATTACTGGGTCAGGTTGCTGAGGGATGAGGGCTGTTAGGGAGACGGAGGAGAATGGCATTTTTTTGATTTCAGAAGAAAACAGAGAGAGCTGTTCATACAACGTAAAACAAGAAAATATTTTTTGCATTAGTTTCAGTGGAAAAGTTTAACTTTTATAAAGATATTCTAGCACAAAATGCAACTTGCCAAGCGAATCACTTACACTCCTTTCCTCGCTAATGGTGGCAGGATGCTCTTAATGTTTCCCCTTTAGTGTTTGAGAGTAGCATTAGAGGCTTTTGGGGAAGCATATGCTCAAGCTCTTAGCTCTGCAGCAGTAATCGTATGCTAGTTTGACACTATGACTGATCACATTCAGGCACTGCTTCTGTCTCTGTAAATGGGCTTTCAGTTTTAATGGAAATGTTCAGTTCAAAGCAGCGTATACATTACATGTGTTATTAATGGTTGAAACAGATGCTTCCTTCTAGTGAAAGGGTTTGTTTTTATATAAAGCAAATCCCTCTGTAAATCTGGATCTTTTATTTGGTTGCATATAAATTTGAAGGATAATAAGATGAAAAGCTCCTTTCACTTTGTCTTACGTTACAGGAGTATTTAAATTTTTAATTTGTGTTTCATATAAACAAATTTATATACATGAACACATATATGGGTCTGTTCATTTCTATTGTAAATTGCACAGTTTCTTAATCACTGCTATGCATAAAATACCCTATCAGTAAATTATTCCTACAATAAAATACATGATGTGATCTACAAATGATGGTTATTAAATTCAAGACAAAAAATGCTGCATTTATATTGTGGTTTATGTTCAATTAACACATGGCTGCATTAATCCAAAGTGTCGGCATAGAACTGCAGACTAAATGAAAATGAAGTACCTTGAAAAGGAATTATTGTCTGTGCTAAACAGAGTAAAAGCCAATTTATTTGGGAGCTTGCCTGAGCAATTCTACCTGAGACTCTCATGAGCAATTCTATGAGCATGGATCATGTTTCCAAAAGGAAATTATTTGATTGCTTTACTTTTTTATGTGCTTTCTGTGGAAAGGACTGTGCATGTGACAGATTAATGATTCTAAAGCTGGAGCAGCTGCAGTTCATGAAAAACAGATTATTAGCAAGGGGAAGACATCTTTAGAAATAAGTCATCCTTTTCTTCTATTAATTATAAACAAGCCTGTTTCCTAGGGCATTGACTGCTCAGGAGAGCATAGGGAGGCCATGGTGGAAACAGTAATTATTGTCTTTTAGATGAAAAATGCAACAGTAGCTTTATTTACCAGATGCAATTCTGCTAGAAGTGAAAAACTCTGTAAGTGATGAGGGGTAGAATAACTCTCCCTTCATGGGTGACTGGAATGTAGAATTAGCCTCTTCTATGAACAGCAAGGCACTGTAGGACAGTACACCCTGTATATTTTGAAAGTGAGTGATACAGAGGTTAAAACTACCCTTGACTGCAAATCATGTGGACCAGAATGCTGCTATTGGGTAGAGCTACATTTCACTTTTGACTTCCGCTCTCTCAACCGGTATGAATTTTCTGTCCTTGAATAAATATCTGAATGGATGTGTTTGCATTACCAAATGGGTACTGAAACATTTAGTGGCATAACTAAAATCTACTGAATATCAGGAGAAAGCACTCTGAATTCGTTCTTTTATTAGCACATAAAGCTGTGCAAGCTTAGGAGTAACCCCACAGATGTTGGTTGAAAAACAAAGTCTTTTCATGTGGATTTTACATTAGAACACCATTATTTGTACTTGAAGAGTCTTAAAAAGGAACTTAAAGAGTCCAGCTGGCATAAAAACTCCTTGTAAAACTGGCACCACTGTCCTGAATGAAATGTATAAGCTTCCTCTGAGATTTATGTTTCATTAATGTGGATTACATTTGCTTAATCACATTGCCCCAAAGCACACCCTCCTTGAGCTCTCCCCACCATCAAGCTTGCTCTGGAGGATAAAGCCATGAGGTTTCCTCTTCCTTTTTCCTATTTTGCCCACACTAGAAGCAAGGTGAGAGGCAGTTTTCAACACAGGTTACAGGACACAGTTTCTTTAGCTGGGTGGCCAGCTCTGCAAAGCTCACTTCTGGGCTACCGTTGTTTGCCCATCCTTCACTCATTTCTTTCAGTTTTGCTGTGCCACTCATTCTGACTGGACAACAGATTCAAGCCTCTATATAAGAGTCAGCTGTTTGGATGTAAGATTTTGTGAGCCTGTGTCTTTACTCAGGACATAATTCTTAGGATGAATCACGCATCTGTAGACTGTGGTTCTTATAAATAAATGTCCTGCTTGAGAATTCATTGGTTTGGCAAAATTCCTAAAGAATGCATCTCAGTTAAAGAACTTAGAATTTCCCTTTAAAGAAAAAGAAAAATAAATAAAGCCATTTTTCATGTTCCTAGACAACAGAACAAGTTCTTATCGAGTAAAAGTTTTTGCCTTTGAATGCAGTGAATAATTTAGACGTATCTGCAAGTTAAAAAATAGCAATGAAAGTACAACAGGAAATGCCATCAAATTCCTCATCCAGACAGGACACCTAATGTGTGGATAGCACCTTCTAAAATGAATTTGTCTTAACATGGATCTGCAAATGATTTATTATTAAAATAAAAATTACCCATGCATATTAATCTGAGAAAACATAACGTTATTTGGGAATTTGGATTGCTAATGGCTAATAATACTGTGATATATCTAAGGAAAACAAGAACATTAGAATCTATGGATGTCCAAACTTTTGTCTTGCCTGGGCCACAACGAATGAAGAGGAAAGTTCTTGGGCCACATATAAGATATATTATAAACTTTGTATATGTAAGGAACAAAACTTCTTTTATTGTTTTAATGTTTTTTAATTAGAACACACACACAAAAAAAAGCAAGAAAAAACAGAACTAGTGGGATGTTTGACCTTGTTTTTTTTTGAAACTAAGACATCAGCCTGCTTTTACAGCTGTGGTTGCATTTCTTATTGCATTCTCAAGATGTTCATCAGATATTTTTGATGAAATTTTATTCTTCCTGTCCTTCATCCTTGAAAACAGCACAAAGTTATGCACAAATGATGACATGAATAAGGCATGACTGTGAAGGGAGGGCTATTTTTCTCTGGTAGGACAGATCTTACAGTACTCTAGTAGAGAGATGTGATCAACTATTTTTCATTCAATATCAGAGTGTAAATCTATGCATTCCATTTGGAAATATGAAGGTAATTTACGCTGCTTAAAAGAAATGTTTTTTTCAGCAATCTTGAAACTTATTCTTAAGTTCCTTTAATAAAGCAAGGCTGCATATCTTTCATTGTTCACAGGACTGTGTTTAGGCACTGTATCAAAATATGTAAAATTGTTCGCCATAACTTGAATTATCACTGTGCTGCACCCTCCCCACATCCCAGATCCAGCTCAGACAGTGCCAATTGCTCACCAGTATGTGATTGTTGCTGAGCCATGTTGTGCACCTGGGGCTGGGCCAAGTGCTTGATGAAGAGCTGCCACCAAGACAGTATGGGGCTGTCCTATCCTGAGCTGCTTGCAGGCTGCATATTGAATATACCTGGTCTATATATTCTACAACTATATGAGAACAATTTTCCTTCCTCTGAGACCAACTGTCCAATGAATATGAAGAGCTTTGTCAAATTTCCTTAAATTTATCATGCTTAATTTGATTTCATCTAGGCTAGGCTATTTTGTTACATACAGCATCTTTATTATGGTATTTGTTTAGAGGTTTACCTACTGAATAAGTAACTGATACACAGATCTCTGGTGAATGGGTTAAACATTATTCTTTGGGGCAAAGATATGTTCTAAGACTAACTAATTTATAGAAAAATAGCCATGTTCAGAGATCATACAGTACAAATGGTACTTCCAAATTCCTGTATTCTAGATATTTATATGCCTGTAGTACAAAAGTTGTAGTGATCTACATCAATTCCATGCAATCGTGCACAGTTTAGGACTAGTGTTGAATTAAGATTTATTCTCTCTTTTCTTCTTACTGTACTGATAATACAGCTCAAGGAAATAGCACCCCTCGTGAGTTACACTTGCCTTGAAGGGCAATCTGCTTTCTTGTGGCGGATTATAAAACTTACTTGGACAAAAACTGACCAGACACAACAGGGAAGGATGAAGTATAAAGATAAGCTTTCAAAAGAGAGACAAAGATAAGCCCTTGCTCATGAATTCCATGTAAAAGACTTTTTTTTTTTTTTCAGATTACTTCATTATATGAAGAGTATGGTCATTTCTGGCAGCCAACAGGCAGAAAACAAGCTCACTGAAATAGCCAATTTGTTTATAGGCAGTCCTCAAGGAGCAGGCTGCAAAATAATTTTGTTTTCCAGAGACAGCTAACAGCTACCTGAGGGTATTACACTTGAAAAATATGACTTCACATTTAGTGCTTGAATGTCATGCTATTCAGTATTCAGCAGTAGCTCAAAAATTGCTCAACTGGCAGAAGAAAGCAAAACAAAACATCTCAGATATACACTTGATGCAGGGTGATTTAAGGGAAAGTGGCTTTCTCTTGTTATTATTACTCTCTAAATGCAATGCATAGCCTCATTTTGAAAGTTTTTTCTCCTCCACCTAAACTCAGAGGCCTCAGTCTCATGACGGCTGCTACTCTTCTTTCTTCAGATAATACATGAATATAGATAATAGCCTCTAAGTGTCACAGATTCAGCACAATATCATGCTTACATGACAGGAAATGTACTCTTTCTTCAGATATGTTTTCAGTTACAAATGCCTTGCAGTTGCTTTTTCATGCTGAGCACTTCATCCAATGTTGGATCTCATCCAGCCCTCAACATAGGCAGTGGAATGAGTCCTGTTGGATTGAGTAGGGATAGAGTGAAGCTCTGTGGTTATTATCCTTGTTTGTATGGCTCCAGTCCTAAGCACAGCACTTAGACTCTTAAATTCGAGTATTTGAGTAGTCCTATTCATATCAATGGCACCATTCGCATGCTTATAATTAAGAAAATGCAGCAATGCTTTTATGACCCTGTATACAATTATTTGTGGGAGTACTTTGATATGCGATTAAATTATTGAGAGGCACACAGCTTATGAAAGAACAGTACTTGTCATCTTAAACATTAAAGTTGTTTGAATGTTTCTGTTGTTTCTCTTAACTTAGAACTTAACACTTTACTTGCAGTGAGCAATTGGAGTGAAAGCATTGTTCCTTGAGTAAAAATGTATTGAAAATAAAGCAAAACTGAAAATAGAGATTCATAATTACTGCAAAATAAAGACCTGTTTTACATGGATAAAGCAAGGTTTTTGTAAAACAGTGTTATCACACAGATAAGAATTCCTTTCACAGAAGAGCTCAGACTGAAGACAAATAGATTAATAGATATTGGAATTCTGACTCCTATACAAACCTGTAAGTCATCCATTACAGATACATGCTACACGAGCCTTGATGTACTGTCAATCACCCCTTGGGTGAGTCACTATTACTGCACAAAACCTCAAAGCAAAAATGAAGAATACCAGTCCTAGATAAAAAGATGCAATACTATTAAGTATGTAAAAACAGCTAATAAAAAATCTATCTACGGTGTGGCATTTTCCAACTTAAAATGCAAACCTATGTGTAGATTTGGGGACTATTACTCAAATACAAGAAATATTTACCAAAAAATACAGTTCTGGATCAACTGAAACATATTTGGTATTCAAAAATATACTCGTGAATTTTGATGAAATTTTGGAAATTGTATTGGCCAGGGAAAAATAAAAAGGAATTATGAAAACTTCATGTTGACAGTATGAATATTTTCAGTTTTCCTTTCCTCTGGGAAGTGCAGCTAATGTTATATTAAAATATGTATATATAATGAAAAAAAAAATCATAACACATAAATGTTTTGGATTCTTTCCATTGGTTTAAAACACAGATTTTAACAGCACACAAATGGAAAAGAAATAACACCCCCAAACCTACCCCTCCCTTTATCAAGGCTTTTTAGATCAAAAAGCAGAAAAGCACTAATGCAGACCTCCTTGAGAAAAAGTCAGTTATTCTTACAACCTTACACATAAACAGCAGTCATCTCACATAAAGCTATTGTATTTTGAATGCTGTGGAACTTCATATAAACAAATTAGGGGATTTGGCACCTTGGAGCCTGCCTATTTTTTTAGGCATGAGGTAAAAGAATTTAGTAATAACAGCTTGTAAATATGGCTTTCAACACTGACAAGGTTTTTCAGGGATGAGAGAACTGATTAATCTAATCCTTTTTGACTAGGTTTGCATGAGTCATTCTTCACAGATAAATGAGCTGAAGAATTCAGGCCTTTATCTTACCCAAATTTGTTGTGACACAGGCCTGTTTTTTATGCTTCCTTATTTGTAAGAATCTGATGAATAGTTTGGGTGGAGTATTTTAAGCCAATGGATTATTTAGACAACACTCATTTTACCTGCTGTTCATTATTTGTAACCTCTAATTAATTACCTGAGTGTTGTTTCTGTATCCTGATTGGATGCCTGAAACTTCTGGGCGCAAAGAGAGAATGAGTCAGAAGCAGTAATTAATAATTGAAGTGAATACTCTTGTTCACACACGAATAACTTGGTATTAATATTAAAACTGATGTTAATGTGAAAAAAAAAATCTCAACAATTAGTGCAATTCAAAATACCCTGTGTAAAATCCTTGAAACAGTGTTTTTTTACCATATTTAACCCACTCTAGTTGTACTCCACCAAAACTGTTTTCCAATTAGTGAAAATAATAGAAATGCTACACAAATTAAAAGGAAAACCTCCATTTTTTCCAATGACATGGGTTACTGATTGTTTTATGGAGTAGGCTTAGCAAAGAAGTGTGTGTGCTTAGGCTGTAGTTAGTACAGAGTACTTCACTGAACATTTCTCAAAGTTATACTCTGTTATAGTTACAACTGTGTTGGCCATTAAAGAGAGTTGTAATGAGAATATTCTAGATGACATAAAACTCTGATTCATATCAATTCAGGTGGCAAGGAATAGCAAGAAATATAAAACTAGGGCAGTAATAACAGCAACTATAATGACTAACCACTCTTAAAATACAAATACTGAAAAAATTAGCACTGTCTAGAGTGAGGAGAATAGCTACATGAGGCATGGGTGTGCAATGGGCACCTAGGCATGAGGGCAGCAAAGCATTCAGGATTGCTCACAGCTTCGCTTTGTTTTGATAATCACAAGACAAAAAAGAGCCAAAGGGGTGAAAGAAATGCTTTAGATAGAAGAGAATAAGATATATGATAAAAAGCCCTGCAAACAACAGACTTGTGACTGAGAAGACGTGTCTGCACCTGTTTTTCACTTGAAGTCTGTTACACACCCCCGTTTGAAGCAGTTTGCTGGCTGCTGGCCACTTCCTGGGGAAAATAGCCCACAGCCTTGTGGTCTTTCATCTCTGCACAGAGAAGTATTACTTTGACTATCTTTGTCTCAAGGGGATGTCACCAGGGTGAACATTGGCATCTGCTCCCCTTGTGTCTGCTCCAGAAAGGAGAAGAAAAAGAATAAATGTCAAATTTTACGACCACTTTAATATTTGAGGCCAAACAAATTTCATCACATTCCTTCTCCTGATATCTTCTGAATTTCAGAATTACTAACAGTCAAGAGAGTGGCTGACAATTTCCTGTGCCCATCACACATGGTTTCAGCTGTCTCCCACACTGTCACAGCTGTATCGTCACCTCCCTAAGCTGTAACTTTTATGCCATGGTTCTCATCAATCAAAGGATCTGGCCATGAGGGAAGGAAATACTGGGAGACCTGTTGCTGGAGGCACGCTGCTCAAAGGGCAGCTGGAGACGTGCTTTAGGAAGGGGGACCTCCATGCCAAGGAAGGACTGAGATCTTGGTGCATCCACACTGTGGTGTGCTCACCCTGAGCCTGTGGATGTCTGTGCTGGACCAGGGGAAAATCAATTCAAAAGGAGAGATCTGCAGAAGATGCCTAGCATGCTGAGAGGTGTTCCAGGAAGCATTTTGCACTGACTTCATCCTGCAAGGATACTTCAGAGATCTTGTTCTTCTCTGGAGGAATGGGGATATGGGGGGCTGTTTGTTTCAGGTCAGCACCTTTCAGCCCCGTTCCCTGCAGACCACCTAAGTGCTTGTTTATTTGTTCATGTTTTCTTTTTCTCAGTGCCCAGGGCAGATATTAGAAATGTATGTTAGTGAACATTAAATTAAATAAAGTAAAAACTCTCAAAGCTGAAAATATTTTACCCAAGAAAGGAGTGGAGTATATGTAATGTCAAAATCCTGAGGTGTGATGCTCTTACTGGTTGACCCACTTGTTCAATGACATCAGTGGACTGAGAACACAAGCCCTTCAGTACGTGCTTCACATCTGTTCAGAAGATTAAAAAGCTGTTTCTTCAGATGCCTAGACTGAAGTTCTGATTTAGGTAAGCATATTTTTGCAATCTTTCCTAATAAAAAAGAGAGAGGAAATTGTAAATAATACTCTCTTAAGTATCCACTTGGGGCATTTATATGTACATATGACTACATAGCAACAAATACAGCAGTAGAAATAGACACAGAATTTTTATATCATTTTTACTGTTTCCACTAATAGGAGTTCACGCCAGTATTTGTTGTACTACCATAAAGAGGTCCCTGTGCTTCTGTATGTCAAGTCACATTATGTTATGACCCATAACAAAGCCTCTCCTATTCAACAGGGAGAGGTTTAGTCTTAGTCTGTATGTTAGGCAAAAAAATTGAAATATGTGGGTTCTGCAGCTGAAAATCAAGAATGAAATAGAGGTCAGCCCTCACAGTGAGAATATTTTAGGAGGAAAGCATTCCTAAGTATTGTGTGTCTAACCAAATGTATTAGTTTTAGCTGAGACAGAATTCTTCTTCACAGCACCTGGTGTGGTGCTGTGTGTTGGTTTAAAGGGAAAAACAAGCACATTGCTATTTTTATTTGTTGCTTAGCGGCACTGTGCACCATCAAGGCCAATCCAGTTTCTCAGTTCCTTGTAATGAGGAGCTGGGAGGGGAGAGTATCGGGACCGCTGACTTAAACTGGCCAAAGGAGTATTCTGTAGCATATGCATGAAATGGAAGGACTTTTTCAAATGAAAAGGATGGGAGTTCATTTCTCACTTTCCTACTGCTCAGGGACTAGCTGGGCATTGACCAGGAAGTGGTGAGCAAATGCTTGTGCATCACTTGTTATATACATTCATATACACATATAAATTGTAATAATGATTATTCTTTTCCTTATCTCTATCTTAGTAAGTAGTTTTATCTCAACCCATGAGTTTTACTTTGTTTACTTTTTTTCTTATGATTCTCTTCCCCCCTCCACTGGGAAGGGGAGGAGTGAGCGGACAACTGTATGGTGCTGAGCCACCTGCCAGGTTAAACCACAACATAAAATCAATGAATCTGCTCATGTTTCTCGTATTCAAAGGAAGGCTGAACCAGACAGTTCTTGACAATTCAGGTATTTGGGAATGTTTGAAAAAAAAATAATCAAAAAACCACAAAAAACAGAGATATGAAGATGTAAAGTATTCTGGTGTTTTAACAGTCTCAGAGCTAATCTTTCACTTGGCAAGAGAGCAAAGTGCAATGGCAATCACATCAGTAAATTTTCTTTCACATGTCTGCAACTGACAAAGCCAGAGAATATTCAGATTTTTTATGGCTAAACAATTATGCTCAAGAAACACTTGTAGATTGGAAGGAAACTGAACAATCTTAATGTCTTTAGTCCTGTGTGAATTTCTTGTAATTTTTACAGAAGGCCATGTAAATAAGAATGCATATAATGTTGACATTTCTCATGTTGATAAAATCTGTAAAAGAATCTGTACTGGAAAGAGAGTTGCACTGCTACAGTTCATGATTATGGCCAGAATTAAGAATCACGTATACTGGCAACAGCTCTAACTCTGTTTAGAACATAAAGGAGAATCTGAAACTGGTAATTTGCAGTTGGAGTTCTGTGTGTTTTGTAAAGAGATTCATTCTGTCTAAAGGTAGCTTTTAAGAGTAGGATCAGGGGCAAATATTCCTATAGTTGGTGAAGAATTAAAAATTTTAAAGTTAGACATTAGATCTAATTAAAAAATATCTATATATTTGAAACAATGTAATACACTCAGAGAAAACATGTAAAATATAATAAATGGTAATGAGTAAAGAGAAAAAAGCCTTCGTTTTTATATCCAAATATGTGTCTTAGAATAGTATTTAGCAGACATGACTTGCAGACAACATGTCACTGTGCTTAAAAAAAAAGAAAACAGAAAAAAAATTGGAGCTTAGTTGATGTAATATTGTGGCATTTGGGTTGTTTAGAAGGTTTTGTATAGAAATTGGAAGCAAGAAATCACTTGAAATGGTCTGTATGTTTAATGAAAGCTCACTTGAGTAACAAGCTTGATAAGAAACTCAAGTTCCCCTGGAAATCAAAATTAAATAATCATTTTGAATCTATTTTAGTACAACAAAGTTTTGCCATTTAGTTCCTTGCTCCATAATCGTAGATTCACAGAATTGTTTGGGTTGGCAGGGACCTTTAAGATCACCTACTCACAACCCCCTGCTGTAGGCAGGGACACCTCCCACCAGCCCGAGTTGCTCACAGCTCCATCCAGCCTGCCCTTGAGTGCTTCCAAGGACTGGGCATTCACAGCTTTACTGGACAACCTGTTCTAATGTCTCACCATCCTCACAGTGAAGAATTTCTTCTTAATTTCTAGTCTAAATCTACCCTCTTCCAGTTTAAAGCCATTTCTTCTCATCCTGTTGCTACGTGCATTATAAAAAGGCATGTAGTCTTATATGCGTTTGAATTTTTGGGAGGTTTTGTCATAATTAATGCATTCTGTTTCCTGTAAGACTATTTTCAGATATCTAGTAGAGAAGAAGCCCATGGACAATCATGGTATTTATCACAGCTAGCCTGTCTTGGACTTTATTTTGGAGTTCTAGCATACCCTGAAAATTTTCTGCCATGCATTACAGAGCAGGATTTCAACTATGATTGCATGGTATACAGGTAAGCCTCATTTACATTTTACAATTCAGTTTCACTTACATTTTACTCTGACTTTTGCATGCATCAAATACTATATTTCCCAACTTTATTACACTCACAAGCCATGAATTGAGGCATCAAATATTTTTGACATGTTAGTCCACATGCTGAGTGTCAGAAGTTTATATATGGTTGAACAAAAGCTAGGAATTACACAGGTGAGCCCAAATTTAAATGAAATTACTCTTAAATCTAACAGCTGAGCTAAATCATTTATAGCAGTTTCGTAAGAAGCTGAGAGATGAAATGAAAATTCTCTCTGGCATAAAATAAAATATGTTTAAACCATGTCATGTATTATAGAAGTCTCTGCTGTTAGAATCTTGAAAGATTGTCATTTTATTAGTGCACAGATGATATCCATCAATATGAAATCAATATACAATGCTTGATTCTAATTTCATATAGATGGATAAATGCAGGTGGTAAATAAATAGGAGATTTCACAATTATACCCTCAGCCAGAAATGGGATCATTTTAATCATACAGAATATGGTAATGTTCCTTTTTATTTAATTGTATTCTAAGATTCAAATAGTTAAATGACAATATATTGAAAAATTACTGTCATATATTTTCCTTCTGAATTCTAGAAAACAATGCTCTGTAGAATATATATCAAGCCTTTATTGCTCCCAAATAAGATTTTTCCTTGTTCAGCTTATTTTGTTTTTGTAGTCGCCTTACACAAAGCACTGCAGCTGCAGTATATTTATTGCTTGTCTCATTATAAAACTTTTCAACTATTCTATTCACAGTACTTTCATGTTATCAAATCTCTGATTCTTTTATTTCTAAAAATGCAAATAATGCTCACCTGAAAATGACACTTCTATACAATACAATAATGTGAGAATTCATACAGTGAAAATGACCTTTTAGGTACAAAGTTGCATGCAGACTTGTGATGTAATAATGGGGTCCTTGGCAATGTGGTTTTGTTCCATGAGTTCCTGTAGTATATATCAGATACATATGACCTTAGGGAGAGCCAGTAATGGGAACTTCTCTTATTTGTGGCACTGTCAAATGTCAGGAAAATCACTACGTTTTTTTAGTCTAGTCTTCTCTTTTTCAAAAAGGCAATATAGAATCAGAGAATTATAGAATAATAGAAAGGTTTGTATTGGAAGAAACCTTAGAGATCTTTGAGCTGCAACCCCCTTGCATCTGGTTCACACTCACCAGATCAAGCTCCAGGACCCCAATCAGCCTGGCTTTGAATACTTCCAGGGTTGAGACGTGCAATACTTTTACAGATTCACAGAATCACAGAATGGCCAGGATTGGAAGGGACCTCAAGGATCATGAAACTCCAACCCCCCTGCCACATGCAGGGCCACCAACCTCCACATTTAATACTAGACCAGGCTGCCCAGGGCCCCATCCAATCTGGCCTTGAACAGCTCTAGGGATGGGACATCTACAACCTCTCTGGGAAGCCTGTTCCAGCACCTCACCACTCCCATAGTAGAGAACTTCTCTCTGACATCCAACCTAATCTTCCCTCCCTCAACTTAAAATCATTTTCTCTTGTCCTGCAGGTATCTATCCTTGCAAAGAGTTGATTCCCCTCCTGTTTGTAGGCTCCCATTAGGCACTGAAAGGCTGCAATGAAGTCCCCCCACAGCCTTCTTTTCTCCAAGCATTTCATACTTCTCTGGACAACCTGTGTCTGGCTCTCACCCTCCAGTGAGTAAAACATTTCTTCCTAACATCTAAACTAAGTCTCCCCACTTTCAGTTTAAAGCCATTCTCCTTTTTACTGTCAGTATGAGACTATATAAAAAGCTACTTCCCTTCCTGCTTATAATCTCCTCTCTGAAACTGGAAGACTCCCAAGACCCTTCCATTCTCTAGGCTGAGCAAGCCCAGCCCCCTCAACATTTCTCTGTAGGAGAGATGCTGTAGCCCTATGATCATCTGCGTGCCCTCTTCTGGGCCCACTTTAACAACTCTTTATCCTTCTTGTGCTGAGGACTCCAGGCCTGGACTCAGTACCTGACATGGAACTTCATGAGGACAGAGGGGAACAGTCCCCTCCCTACCCTGCTGCCACCGCCCTGTTGCTGCAGCCCAGGATACAGCTGGCAATCTGGGCTGAGAAAACACATTGCTGACTCATGCCCAGGATCCCCAAGTCTTTCTTGGCAGGGCTGCTCACAAGGAGTTCTCTCATTCTGTACACATATTGTGCATGATTGCCCTGACCCAGTGCAACACCTTGCACTTGGCCTTGTTAACTGTCATTGAGTTCTCACAGGCCCATTTCTCAAGCCTGTCCGGGTTCCATTGAATGGCATCCCTTCCTTCTGTGGTGTCTACTGCACTGCTCACTTTGATGTTGTCAGCAAACTTGCTGAGAGTGTATTTGATCCCATAATCTATGCCACTGATAAAGATATTGAACAATACCAGTCTCGAGATAGACCTTCATGAGGGTCCCTCATGAGACACCACTCACAGTGAGCCTCCATCTGAGCACAGAGCTGTCAGTAACAACCTTCTGGCTACGACCATCCAATCAATTCTTTATCCACTGAATAGTCCACCATTCATATCCATACTTTCCGACTCGGAAATGAGATTGTGGTGTGGGACTATGTCAAAGGCCTTGCACAAGTCCATGTAGATGATATCACCTGATCTTCCATTGTCCACCGATGTCATCACTCCATAATAGAAGGACACCAGACTGGTCAGGCACAGTCTGCCCTTTGTGAAGCTGTGCACATATTGCATGTGCCTCAACATGTCTTCCAGGAGGATCTGTTCCATGACCTTTCCAGGCACAGAGGTGAGGCTTATTGGCATGTAGTTTCCTGGGTCATTCTTTCTTACTTTCTTGTAAATGGGAGTGATATTTCCCCTTTCTCCAGTCACCAGGGACCTCACGTAGCAGCTATGATTTTTCAAATGTGATGGTGAGCAACTTGACACTTATAAATGTAATGGAAAAATTAACATCATCTTGCCAGAAGATGAGACACTGCACAGCTTCATCTCAGCCATCATTTATTTTCACTTGAACAACTGTCTTAATTCTGATCTCACATGTGAATATAAGCTAGGAATAATTTCATTGAAGTCAGTGGAGACATACCAGTGTGGCAAACTCGGAGGCAAATCTTGCTTGAGAATCTGTTCACCACTAGTACCAAAAGTAGCTAGGTATATTACAATTAGAACTTGGCACAATGTTGCAAATAAAGAGCTGAAAGATAGATATTTTGTGTCATTATCAGACACTCTTCCTAAAAAAAAAAAAAATGTTTATCTAATTGACTTAAAAATACCTTTCAGAGAAAGCTGTCAAGCTCTCTGTAATGGCCAGTGTGGAAGAAATTTACCTTCTCCTAATAGACTTCAGAGAAGTAACCAGTTTTTTAGCTGCTTTTTCTTCCACTCCAGTGTACTTATTTGAAATACATGCTAGTCATACTGAAGAGGCATCTTACTCCAGAGAGAAGTCCGTGTTTCATATATATTAATTTACCAGCCTTTTTCCTATTTGTTCTGAAACTTTCCTGGGTTTTTAAAGTAAGTGACAATATAGAAAAGCATCTCAATCTGGGAAAGTAAATACTCGGTTTCTCCTATTATCTATCCATCATGACCTGGAGATTAAATGGGTAACTGCCTAATCTCAGCTGGAAAATCTCAGCACCTTCGTTGCCTCAACACAACGAAGGGTAACCAGATTGTTAAAACACCATCAAGGGACAAAATGGGTGCATGATCCCATTCTCATTTCAGGCATTTCCATTGACAAAGAGATTTTGCTGTTTACCCAGGACAGAATAGTATGGCTAGAAGTGCTCACTGCCACTTACGTGAACTACTTATGTGGGCAAATGATGGGCTGAAAGCTCCAAAATTTGTGAGACCACAAAGAGAAGAAAAAAAATGGTCTTTTTGTAGCTAATTGATGAAGACAGACTCTCATACCAGAGGAGCTTTACATTTACCTCTCATATGAAAAGCTGCTGTAACACTGATCCAGAACAAAGCCTTACTTTGCAACAGCGTTGCTAAGTGACCCAAAGCACATCACATCTTTCTGAGCATCAGTTGCCCAGATGTAGAATACAGAAAATGGTATGTCACTCTTGCTCCTGCTAGCGAGATGAAAGTAACTGTCACAGCTGGCATGGAGCACTCACGTTCTCAGGCAATAGGGACACTTTGGAGTGAACCTTCACGATTTAAAAGCCATAGAGTATCCTACACAAAGAGAAAACCCTTATTGCACGGTTTCATCTGCCATTTTTCATCCTACAATAATGGATGCAACTTTTACTATGCTTTGGCATGCATACCTGTTAATATTTAGTCACAAAGTGGAATTTTCATTTTAAAGGTACACTAGCATTCCTGGTAATCAAAACCAAAGGAAAAATAGTTTGAAGCTTTATACACAAATTAAAAATTGCAGATAAATTTGCATCAAATCTCATGTCATGGATTTGAGGCAGTCATCTTGTTAAAGTCTTGATAACATAGAGCTGAAGAGAACTGCAGCTGTAGGGAGGGTTATTCTTTCCATTGGAATTAAATAACTAATTAAATGGAACTGCTTGATTTTTCATTTTACCACAAACCTTCATTCTGCAGGCATAGACAAAAAGTGAGAGCTTTTACCACAATTGTCCCTTGTGCAGGATGCTCAAAAAAACAGAAAGCTTTATATTTCACTTAATCAACAACTCGTGTTCATAACTCCTATTCACCAGGAAATCCAGTTGAAAATACATAGTTCTGGTTGATAAACTGGAATAATTTAGTATCAATTGCTGCTAATGTTTTAGTCCACCTGAGGTTCTGTTCTAAAATCAGCACAGTTCTTTTCAGTACAAAACATACTCTTGTATTCCACTGAGCTCTCAAGTCTTTACTTATAAAGTGTATTTCCTGCAAGTGCAGATTTCCGATGGTGATTTTCTTTATCTGTTGCAAATGTTCAACAATTTACAGGAGAAATTTTATTTTATGTATTTATTTGTTTATTTACTAAGCTCTAAACATACAAAGATTAAAGAATGAATGTGCAATCAGTATATAGAGAAACAAGCTTTTGTGAGAATGAACTAGGTTGTTCAACCTCTTAAACCCCAGAGAGGAATTCATAACGTCTACATTCACTTCTGCCTCTTTTTGCGTGCTTCCTTCCATGAAGTATTTTGTTCCCTAGAGAAATGGTTTGGGAAACTAGTAAGTGCAGTGGCAAAATATTATTCTCCTTTCTAGCATGATATGGGTAACGTCCATGCCCTTGTCTCCAAGAGCATATTTAACACATTATGTTATGGCTCATTTACTCTCCTTGTTGTTGGTAAAGAGACAAAGTATTACCTTTTGTCCAGATCAGGAGTCATTACAGAGGAATCCCATCTGGACAGACTCTTCATGGTACTCACAGAGACTGTGCTGGACTAGAAGCCATGGAAAGGGCATTTCCAAGTTTCTGACACCCTCTGCATTTATAGCAAAAGTCTCCCTCTAGCCTCTAACATACAGTGAATGAAAGGAGGCTACATACAGAAGTGCAGGCATTTTTTCTTATCTGTCTAAATTCACAGGGACAGAGAGTTAGTGCTTTCAGGAGATGCTTGAAGGCTTGTCCATTACTGTATTTGTATATAGGCTGTATATGGCAGTGCAACAATGTTGAGTCCCACAGAACTGTGTTTCTCCATAAGCAGTATCTAGGATGCAGAAGTTACTTGTCCAAGACTTACATCCTTATCCCAGCAGCTCTCATTAAATGTAAGGCTTGTGACTTTGCAAATGCACAGCTCACTTGCCTTTCTGTAACTGCTGACATTGAATATGCTTGATGCCTTTGGTGCATATATGTGTCCTGTATTTATACAGCAGTCTAACTACTGTAGTGTACTTTAATTACACTAAAAATATAAGTTGTTCATTAGAAGTGCTATGGAAACTACCTGTTTGTAAGCTTTGATGCAAGCAGACACTATAATATTAAAATGAGGAGAAAGTTCTAAACTTTGTCTTCAAATCTCAAATTACAAAATATGTTAGAACATTTTAAATTTTCCATAAGCATTATTATGTGTAGTTTTATTTATTATGCTCTTTCCTCCAGTTTTATGACACAGAATTTATACAAATATTTTTTATAAATAAAAATAAAAATAAAAATTATTTTAAATAAATAAATATTATTTAATATTTTAATCAAACAAAAAATATGTTCTTTGTTCAGTTTGATTAATTCAGATTATATTAAAACTTAAAAAACTGATGTGAATTACAGCTCTAAATCTACATGCTTGCTTCCTCTGCTCTTTATGCATTTTACTCAAAGCGATACATTCTATGAAGTAAATTCACAGTAGCAAAAAAAAAAAAGTCATGTAAAGCTATTGTTGGATTAAAAAATATATTCTTTAATGTCAGATATCATAAGTGGTTAAGCCATTTAAAAGATTACTATCCTGTCAGTCTTTCTGAAATTTTATTATGCTAGAGAAGCAGAATTAAATGAAGAATCAATTGTCTTATAAAAGGATGTGAAAGATTTCAGAAAATAAAACTATATATGAATATATAAAAAATATAAGTTGTTAATTTTTGTCACTAGTACAGATATTGAGTGAGAGCTGTAATTACATGTGACCCACTATTAACTTTTTTATGAGGGTAGGATTTTCTTACAATAACAAATTTTAGAATGTAATGCTGCATGAGTATGAGGCCACTTGATTCAAAATGGCAGGGAAATAGTAGATAAATATAAATAAGATCAGAGTTGGTGACAATATCTTATGAAGTCTAGAATTCAGTCAGGAAATACAGGTTTTCCTGCTATGTTCTTGTGCTTTTGGCTAACTGAATTATAAAGCATGTTCAAACATAAGATGAAAGAGTGTGGAGAACTGGATCACCAAATCATTACAAAGCAGGCCTTTCTGTCTACAACATATATACATGCACTGCAGTGTGTCTCATCAGAGAATCAATTTCATCCAAAAGCCTTTTGTAAGAGAGATGTAGGAACATGTTTGCTCCTACTGGGGAATGATATGAGCTGTTATTTTTGAATGATTAATTAAAATGAATCAATCTTCATTGCACTGCCACTGACATGAAAAGCACCATAGCTGTGCAATAATCGCATGCAATTATTCAACTACCCCTTCAGCAAGGACAATGTAATTAGTCCTGGTAGTGTCAAGAGATTTTCTTTATACCTGAAAAATTGTCCACTTTAACCAAGTATTACTGAAAATTTATCGTAATGCAGAGAAAACAACAGGTGAAAGTACAAGTCCCCAGTGTGTGACTCCTATCTATAACAATAAAAAATCTACAGTACTAACAACTAATAAATACAACCAATCACATCTTATTATAAGTGTGCATCTGTATCAGGCACAATAGTACTTATTGGTTTAAAATTAAGGACACAATGCTTCTCATACCTTGTTATAACTTTAAGCCATTAGCCAGCAACTCAACCCCTTTTTTGCTGCTGTCTCCTAATTCCTTTGCCTTCATACCATGGTTACCACAAGTGACCTCAAAGGAAGTCACTCCCTGCTTTTCAGGGAGCTGCAGAGCTGTCAAGAAACACAGTATATGTCCAGGCCTCAGGCTGGTTTGAGCAAGCAGGGATGGATGGGTCATTACCAGGCTCTGAATTGACAGTTTTCAGAAGCCCTGTAAGAACAGCAGGATATGAACAGCTCCAGGAGCACAGTCATGCAAAATCTGCCTGTGTCAAGTCCAGCCACCCATGATGTGTGTTTGGTACCCACACATTCTGCAGGACTGTAAAGGTGGGACAGTCTCTCGATCCACTCCACACCATAATGCTTTTCATCAGATTGCCTTGCTTCTTGCTGATGCTTGTATTCACATCCAACAGTCTGTTCCTGGCTCCTCTAGCAGCTACAGGATAATATCAGCACCAAATTTAGCCACCAGTACACATACCTTTCATTAGTGAAGCTGGAGGAAGCACCATCTACACTGCCACAGGAACAGTATGCAGATGTGTGTTGCATGTGCAGTGTGTTGAGATGACAGAAATCAGACTTATCCAGGTAGACTTTTTGACAACACATTTTAGAACTCCTGTACATCTGGAATAGTACTTCTTGCAAGCACTTGCAGATTCAGCTGTATCTCACATACTGTTGAATGCTAACCCCTTTGCTAATTATTTAATAGATCACACTCCTTTATGTTATATGTATTACACTGGTAGGAATTAATCTGCTGGAAAAACAAGCATTATGGACAATCACCCCAGTGAATTTGAAGAATATAGGATAGTTTTAATTGTTATTTATCACTTGCACAGTAGCTATTTGAATAATAACTGCTTAATGTGACAAGTGAAATAAATCACTGTTAGAGTACTGTCTTGTACAGTCTGATTTAGCAAGTCCAGATCTAGAAAGACAATACTGAAACAACAGTTTTTCACTTTTCTTGGAAATGAGCATTCACTTTAAGCAGGAACTCTTAGTAAGGACCCTTCTCTGATGATCAGATTTGGAGAGCTGTTATTTCAGGACATATAAGTTTGTTTCAGTCAGGCCCTGAAAAAGAAGAAGAGAAATGTTTTTTTCCCCCGATAACTGTGCTCTGGTAGAAAGAGGAGAAAAAGCAGCTTATTCAGCTCTCCATTCGTTTGTTTATTTGTTTTTTAGCAGCTCTAAACACAGCTATAATAAATGCTACAGGCCTGAACTGCAAGGCAGAGAAATCATTAAGATAATGGCAGTAACATATCTCTCTCTGTTTTAACATGCCTATTCTTTCTAGACAGATTCCTCAGTGACTTCGCGCTTTCTACTCTTGCTTGTCTTTTTCTATGGGAAGAAGTATGTTGTCTTTTTAATATTCACTGTCCCTAAGATTTTGATCTTAAAATGCAAAGCTTTTCTTTGGACTCCATTTTTGTTTTTAGCGTTTTATAACCCCATGAGTGGTACTGCTTTGAAAAGAAGGCAGAAACGTCTCAAACTTACAGGAACATGTTGGCTTGCTGCATTATTTCACATTTAATTGACAGAGCATTTATTTCCCAGTCCTCCATTCCTCCCCATCCAATCCACAGAGCAAAAAAACAAGCAACAACAAAAACAAGCAAGCAAACAAAAAGGGAAGTGATAAAAAGGAAAGGGAGGAGATAGAGAAGAAAGAAGAAAAAAAAATCTTGCTACATGTACACAAAAGGTTTTGGGTGTAATCCCAATAACTTCTACCCCTGTAGAGGTCTCTTATCTCAATGACTTTGCTAAAGAAGTTGTCAAACATATTTAAAAGATATTGCTTCATATGAATAAGCTACAAATGGAAGCAATTTGGCACCAGCACAGCACAAGACAAAGAAACTCCTTGGTACAGCAAAAGACCGCAACTGGTGAACAAATATAAAGTTAACAACAATAAAAAAATTGTGATTCTTCAGCACTGCATTTTTTAGAGAGCAATCAGTTCCAGTGAGCACTGCAAAAGTGATAGAATTAATACACCCTAATGAGGTTATGTGCTATTCTTTTCCACATTTACATATAATACAAATACCACAGAAGCCATAGTCCAAACAAAATTGTATTGTATTGCACAGGTTAATAGAAAATGTTGAGATTAAAAATGCATTGGCTGCTTTGTTTTGTTCAAACATGCTGCTTCCATCAAGTTTTTCTTTATTTTTCTTTCTTTTTCTTCTTGGTTTTTTTTTTTTTCCTCTTTTTTTTTTTTTTTTTTTTTTTTTCTTCTGAGTGAGCATTTTGAGAAGATGAGTGATCTCAAGAAGCAGGGAGCAGAGATGAATGTTAAGTAATTGAGGGTTTTGGAAGAAAGAGAAATAGGAGTAGAAGGAGAAAAGATGTGATGAGATACAGAAATTTGAGAAAAGGAGGGAGGAAATGCTCTGGAAGAACTGGGAGACAGACACAGACTGCATTTTGCAGCTGTATTCTGTCCTAACCCTAGCCAATGGTCTCAATGGCATTAAATGAGTGCAATATGACTTTTTTTTATTATGAACAGAAAACAGTGCCAGAAAAAGGACAGGAAATATCAGAATGCAAAGGAGGAGAAAAAAAACATCAGTGAGAAGGCAGGAAATTATGAAAAACAGAAAAAAAGTGGGTGAAAAAGCCAATAGTTTCAAAAGATCAGAGTTATATCATCTAAGTCTGTGTGGGGGTTGAAAATTAAGGGAACACAGAATCCTACAAAGTTTGGTTAGTAATGTTGTAGCAATGAAAGATGATGAGGGAAAAAGAAAAATAGATAAATCCTGAAGTACACAAATGATAGAACTGGTGTAATGCCAAGACGAAAAATCACATTAGAATATTGGATGTTTGGGTTATCTTTTGCTAATTCTACTTTTTCTTTTTCAAATTTTGATAATTATTATGCATGAGACCCTGAGTAGAAAATTTTAAATTAATGTATCTGTTATGAATGCAGAAGGAGTATTTACCCATGAACTTTGTCAGACAAGCAAAAATACATATGCTGAAAATGCCTATCTGTCCATTCTGTGTTTAGGATGGCCAATTACTCATCAGCAATATGACAAGGGAAAATTGAAAGTGAAGTTTGCTAGGCAGCCAATATATCAGGCTTATATCTTCCTCTCTCCTTGGACTTCAAGGAGCCCATGTATTTTAAAAGTTTCAAGAAACCAGCCAACAGGAAGACATGAGAAGACTATCTTAAATCTGTTATGCTTTGTTTGCTTGAATAATTTTAATGCTTCTCTACCTCTGTCTAGTGCTCCTAGTCCTCTGCTTGGGAGATGAAAACCCCAGTGACTTCTGGAATTCTCTCCCTTTTCAAAGGATTTTAAAGACCATTGCACAAAAATGGGGCAACTAAGCAGTGAAGCAAATGAGACACTCAAAAGCATCCTATATATGAGCAGTTAACCACTCTCTTTTATAGGTATAAAAGCATGGACCATCAATAAATTATGAAAAGTAGACAGATAAATAAAAAGTAAGATTTGCTTTCAACTGCTACTCTGAAGTGAGAAGTAGGATAGAGAAAAGGATAACTTTGAAATGAGAGTCATGAGGTCCTGAATTAGATTTGTAAATGCTTGGATCACTTTCAGAAGTTGCTCTCTGGCTTTTGAGCCATTGAAGCCTTCTGAAGAAAAAAAAAATTATCTCTTCAGCATACCTAATAAATTATGTTGAGTGATTTAGTCAACTCCAGAGATGAGTGAAAGAGTAGTGCAAGAAGAGAGATTAAAGACCACAGGTGCATTTCTGAATTGAGGTCAGGAGAGGAAGAAGTATATATAGGAATTCAGGTTGGATTTACAGCTTCTTATGGGATCTCTCTATCTCACCTTCCATATAATATGGAAAGTTGATTAGGAATTTGCTGGATGGATGCAGCCATAGGGTTGCTGTCAAAATTGCTGTGTTCTTGTGGATGCTGGTGATGAGAGGTGTCCTTCAGGAGTTCACTTTCAACATCTTTATCAGCAGCATAAACAGGATTATGTACACTCAGCAATTTTGCTAATGACACTAAGCTGAATGGTGCACTTGATACAACAGAAGGATGGAATGCCGTCCCTCACTGTCTTAGAAAAGACAAGGACCAAAGAAGATCTCACAGTGGCCTCAAAGGAGTTTACAAAAAGGAGGCAGTCCAACATTTTACTGAGTCTGATTATAATAGAAGATGAAGTAGTCTGAACATAGAGGGGAGATTTAGATTAGGAATTAGGAAGAAATTATTTACTCACACTATAGTGCAGAGACAGGATGAGTAAAGCCAAAGCATAGATGCAAGTGAACTTGGTGAGAGATGCTGAAAATAACAAGAAGGGATTGTACAAGTACATAGGCCAGAAGAGTGAGGCCATTGGAAGCAACCTCCTTTGCTAAATGAGAATGGAGAACTGGCTACAACAGACATGGAGAACGCTGACATACTCAATGAGTTCTTTGCCTTACTCTTCACTAGCAGCCAGGATTCTCTCATCCTTGAATCTTACATCTCTGAACCTGAACCTCTACGCAGGAACTGGGAGAGCAAACTCCCCCACAATTTAAGGGCAGAGCAAGTTTGAGACCAACTCATGAGAATGAACGCATACAGTGAGACCACGACACATATCATAAGGTTCTAAGGGAACTGGATTAGGTAGTTGCTGAGCCGTTCTCCATCACATTTGGAAAACTGTGGCTGTCAGAAGAAGTCCTACAAAAGGGGAAACATCACTCCCATTTATAAGAAAGGGAGAAAAGAGGACTGGGGTATTACAGGCCGGTGAGTGTCACCTCTGTGCCTGGGAAGATCATGGAACAGATTTTCCTGGAAGACATGTTAAGGCACTTGAGGGGCAAGCAGGTGATCAAAGACAGCTTTCACCAGGGGAAGGTCATGCCTACCCAATTTGGTGGCCTTCTGATGTGATGGCATCGGTGGACAAAGTAACTGCAGGTGATGTCTAAATAGAAGAGAGGCAGATTTGAAGGATGGATTGTTCAGTGGATAAAGAATTAGTTGGAAGATCACAGCCAAAGGATTTTGGTCAATGGCCCTACATCCAAGTGGAGGCCAGTAGTGAGCAGTGACCAGGGGTATGTCTTGATCCAGTACTCTTTAATGTCTTCATCAATGACATTGATAAGGGAATTGAGTGCACCCGCAGCAAGTTTGCTGATGACACCAAGCTGATTGGTGTTGTTGACACAGCATAAGGAAGGGATGACATCCAGAGGGGTCTTGATGAACTCAAAATGTGGGCTGTTGTGAACCTAGTGAGGTTCACCAAAGCAAAATGCAATGTTTTGCACTTTGGATCGAGGTAATTGCAGATAAGTATGCAAGCTGGGAGAAAAAATCCATGGCAGTAGCTCTGCTGAAGGGGACTTAGGGATTTGGTTAACAAAATCTTAACATGAGCCAGCAGAGAGTGCTTGCAGCCCAGAAGGCCAATGGTATTCTGTGCTCCTTCAGAAGAGAGGTGGCCAACAGGCTGAGTGACGTGACACCCTCTATTCTGCCATCATGAGGCCCCAGCTGAAGTAGTTAAGATTGGTGCTCCTAACTCTGGAAGGATGTGAAGCTTTTGGAGAGGTTTCAGAAGAGGATGATCAGAAGGATGGAGCACCTCCCCTATCTGATGGAACTGCACTTATTCAGTCTGGAGGACTGAACTGTGAGGAGACCTCATTACAGCCTTCTGTATTTAAAGGGAGTTTATAAATATAAGGGAAATCAATTTTTTACATGAGTAGATAATGAGAGTACAAGGGGAAATGGTTTTAAACCAAAGGAATGTAGGTTTAGATTACTTATTGGGGGAAGTTCTTTACTGAGAGAGTGGTGAGGTTCTGAAACACGTTGCCTAGAGAGGTTGTAGATGCCCCGTCCCTGAAGGTGTTTAAGGCCAGGCTGAATGGGGACCTATGCAGTCTGATCTAGTACTTGGTCTAACTGCTCTCTGCCCTGCCTGTGACAGGTAAGTTGGAACTTGTTGATCCTTTAGGTCTTTTCCAACACTACACCATTCTATGATTCTATGTTTCTATGACAGTTATGCTTCAGCATTTGTTGTCCACAGAATCTGTGGATGTTCCATCCCTGGAGGCGTTCAAAGCCCGGTTGGATAGGCCTTGAGTAGCCCGACTTGATGGATGGCAACCACCAGTGGACTCTTGGTGTGGGAATTGAAACTGGATGGGCTTTTAATGTCCGTTCCAGCCCAAGCCATCCTATGATTATCTGATATAAATATGTGGTTTGAAATTCTTACTGTTAATATGACAGCTCTAACATTAAAGTGTTGAACTTAGAGTGTCAAACAAATAAAGGGACATATTCACACTCTCCTTTTCTCACATCCCATAGCAGAGTAAAGAAGTGAAGTTAATAACAAAAGACAAATGAAACTACCTTATCCACAGTTGCAGCATTATCCTTATTGCTGGAATTCAACGTCACTTTACTGAACTTTGTCCCATTTAGTTATTCTAGGACTAGTTGCTGGATCCCAAGCAATGCAGTATGAAGTGATAAACACTACAGCTTGAGGTTTTACAGTTTACATAAGAGCATAAATTAAGTCCATTGGGAAACACTGAAATTTTTATGGTTATTCTTGCATAAAAATGGAAAAACTGTAGCGTGGTCCAGTCTTGCTCATTGTAAAAGTAATCAGAAGTTTTGCAACAACATAAGCTGGAACAGGTTTACATCATTTTTAAAGATTATTCCCAGATGTTTTATCACCAGTGGTTTATCCATCACCTCACTGCTAATTCTGCAAACAAATATTCAGAAAGTCAGAATTCGTATTTGTCATTTTATCATGCACTGTGGGGTTTATTATTATGTATCAAAGTTATAAACAAATGCTTCTAGGAAAAATAAAATCTCATCTTCTCTCAAGATATTAACATTTACAAATATTTGCTTCAGTCCCTTAGAGATAATAATATTCTTCAACTGTTGTCTTTTGACAAGTTGCAGATATTGGAAGAACACTCATGCAATGATCTCTCCTTGCTTACATTGCTACGAATTAGGAGTAACTCCAAGAAGTCAAAGTATTTACATCATAGTAAAGCTGATTAACAATAGCAGAACTGGTTCCAGATTTATAATGTGACACATATAAGAAACATCTGCAACTAAGAATAAGTGTATTTAATGTAAACTTCACAAGTCATTACTACAGATTCTTTTTGTTTTATTTTCCGTTCATTCATATTACAAAACATCTTCATTTAAAAATTTAACTGGCTTAGTTTAATGAAAATTCACATCAGTAGTGTAAACCCCAATAAGTCAGTTGATACATTATACCTGTAAAAGAGAAACATTGAAATAAATTGCACTGGATGGACAAATTCAAGTGCTTGCTGTCCGCAGCAGGAAGAGGAAGCACATGCTACATATTTTTATTTAGATGTTTTTCATTTACCTCCCTAATTTCTATTCTCTTTTTCTTTTTTTTTTTTTTTTTCCTTTTTCACAGTCTGCAAAATACTTCATTTGCAGTTTACTTTCCCACAGAGTCTAAAGCAAATTTGAGGAAGACAAGATAACTATCTAGGTGGATTATTTTGAATGATATTTCTTCTAGAAATGATAAATTAGGGCTTGGTATTTATGACTTTTTATCACCTATTTTATTGTCTATTTACTTGTCTTGACCCAAGGAACTTGAAAGTAAATAGCTATTCATTACACTCATCATTCTATTGATCTAAGTAAGGAACAGACTCTGATTAAAAGAGCCTCTTGCCTAAAACGTGAAGACAGGTAAAAGAAATAAACTGGTTTGCCTATTCAACGTTATTGCTTTTAGCTAGAAATGTGTAGCAGTGCTCTAGAGATGAGATATTGCCCCTAAATTTCTTCAGATATTGTGTGGCAGTGTCTGGAGCTGCAGCCGATGCTGCTAGTCCTCCACCCACTGCTCATCACTGATTAGACAGAACTGTGCCCACCTTCCCTGAGATCCCATGTAATTCTCACAAATTTGCAGTCAGTCTAAGAAAAGAAAAAGATTCTTACTAATATTCAACTTGCCTCTTTGTCTGGTTAGACATTAGTGATCTAGGTAACTAAAGGATAAACTAACTCTCGCCATAGCTATTGGGCCCAAAAAGTTGATCCTACTAGCTCCAATTAAAAGTGAATTTGAAAACATCTTTTTCTTCATAATATCCCATCAGCTGGTAACTGGTCAAAAATGGTGGTCCCCAGGGGTCAGTACTGAGGCCTCACTTGTTTAATATCCTTATTGATGATCTGGATGAGGGCATTGAGTGCACCCTCAGTAACTCAGCAGATGACACCAAGTTGGGAGGTAGTGTTGATCTGTGACACAATAGGATGGCCTTGCAGAGAGGTCTGGACAGGCTGGATAGCTGGGCTGAGGTCAGTGGAATGAAGTTCAACAAGACCAAGTGCTGGGTCCTGTACTTTGGCCACAACAACTCCAGGAAATGCTACAGGCTTGAGGCAGAGTAGCTGGCAGGCTGCACAGAGGTAAAGAATGTGGGAGTTTTGATTGATGTTCAGCTGAACAGGAGTCAGCAGTATGCCCTGGTGGCCTGGATGGCCAAGAGCATCCAGGCTTGTAGCAGAAATGCTGTTGTCAAAAGGAGCAGGCAAGTGATCACATCCCTGTACTCAGTGGGAGACTGAACCTTGAATACTGTGTTCAGTTTTGGGCCCGACTACAGGAAAGACACTGAGGCTTTGGAGTGTGCCCAGAGAAGGGCAGTGGAGCTCTGAGGATGGAAGTCTAATGAGGAGTGGCTGAGGGAACTGGATTTGTTTGCTCTGAAGAAAAGGAGGCGCAGGGGAGACATTATTGCTCTCTACAACTACCTGAAGGTAGATTGTGACAAAGTGGGGTCAACCTTGTCTCCCGTGTAGTAGTAATAGAACAAGGCAGAACGGCCTCAAGTTGTGCCAGGGGAGGTTCAGGTTGGACATTAGGAAAAATTTCCTCTCTGAAATTGGTCAGGCACTAGAATGGGCTGCCCAGGGAAGTGATGGACTCACCATCCATGGAGGTGTTCAAGAGATGTTTAAATGTTGTACAAAGGGACGTAGTTCAACTAGATGATCCTGGAGGTCTTTTCCAACCTTAGTGATTCTATGATTGTATGACTATGTGATTCACTTTGATTATTGGTTATATGGAAGGCACTTATGCTCAGGTTTCTCAGAAAGTTAAAATATGTAAACTTGCATTTGAAATTGGACACTAGGCTTAAACAAAACTTATAATTAACTATCGTTATCTCCATATAGGTATGTCTTTTGATCAGTTTAGATTATTCCAAAAAACAAATAAAATTAACAAACAAGCAAAACACCTTTATCAGTGCCCTCTAAAGTAATCTGGTGACAATTTTTTTATTTTGAAGATTCTACATAAAGCCAAAAATAGGTGGTTTCACACTCTTTATCACATCCAGTTGCAGTTCCAAGGTCTGATATTCAGTGGACTGTTATTATATTACACATCATTATTCATTATTTAAAATTAATAGAATCATTTGCTTTAATATGCTACAAATCAGCTTTATAAATGGTATTGTACTAGGCAGCTAGTTTCTCATTCTCAACTTGCTGCCTAAAAAAGGCAAGGGATTTTCATGGTATTTGTCATTAACATAATGCAGTGGGAAAGAAGAACAGCAGACTGTGCTTGCTGTCTGTACCTTAGGTAACTACCACCAGCAGTTAGGTTAACTTCATTCACATTTGAACTGGATCATAATAGAGATATTTTTTCTGTTGAGAAAAAGAGAAAGGTCTTCCCTAAGTTTACATCAAAAGTCTTTAGTAGAGCCAAATGAAGGATCTAGGATTATTACCACTCACCAGCAACCTTCATTTCTACTATCTAAGCTTGTTAAAAATGCCCTAACCGTGTATCACTGCAGAAATGACATTTTGGGGAATATTGTAGTGTTTATTTGTTTATTTCTTTGTTTCTTTCTTTCTTTAAAGCTAATCATCGGTATTCTTTTACTAGCACAACAAAGTATATTTCCAAGGGAGTCCATGTAAATGAGAAAAATTCTATGAATTCTAAATATAAATCCCTTTTAATGACAGTCAGATGGCTTCAACCATCTTAAAAGAAAATGATCTTAGAAGAAAACTTGAACTCTCTCTTCCCTTACAGTGTAAGAAATGAAGTCTTGTCTGCCCGCTAAATCATATACAAATGATGACATAATCAATCCCCTTAATTTCAGTATAAATCTATTGGCAGTATATTCTTTGCTCCTGTGAAGTTCTAAAAATTAAAATTTGAGCACTGATAAAGTGTCCCCATACTAAAAGCAAGCTAGCTGGTTTAATAAATGAAAAGCATCTGCCTAGGCAGTAGGAAGCTGTCTTCAAAGACTCTATATTTTTAGAGCATTGTCTGCTTGATCTGTAAGAAAAGTAAGCCCTTTCCATCTGATTCTTCTTCAGATCTCTAGCTGGATGGCAGTATTGTTATTTAAGAGTCTCACATAGGGCACGGATTCCTGAAACCAGAACAGGTGTAGTCCCACTTTATCTACAAACAAAGATCTTTTGTTTTGAATAAGAGAATGAGAGAAGAAATGGATATATTAGCAGCTAAATTGTATCTTTATAAATAGTGGAATAGCTATCAGTTCTATGTGACAGTACTCATTCTAATCAATTTTATCCAAATGCAAGATTATAAGCAAACCACATCAGGGAGCTAAGGAGACCACACATAAGCAATCAGCCATTCAACAGCACTATAATTGCTTCACAGTGGGAAGTTTGTTCTGCTCAGCCACTGTTATTCTTTTAGTATGAATTGTTGTTGCACTGCAACTATCTCAAATTAAATGCTGCTAATGCAGATAAGCTTGCTTGGAGAAACTCCCTTTGTTTCACAAGCCCTGTGAGATAATTCACTGCAGGAATTGCTGCAGTGCCTCTGAATATCACAGATGCTTCACATGCTCTTTGCCAGGGCTGAGGCAGAGGCAGGCAACCTTAAGATCATGGTTATCCAGCCTTCAAAACAGTAACCAGGACAAAAGGGATAAATATACACCCAATAAACTCTTAGGATGTTGATAGAGCCTGCTTGGGCACCTTTCCCCAAGAAAGAATTCCTGCTGAGAATAGTCACTGAGAGTCTAAGATGTGTAAGTGGCTGAAGCTGTACTAACAGCCCTTGTGCCCAGGGAAACTGCTCTGGAAGGAAGTGGTTCCTAGTATAATCAGGTTACACAGGTATACATAGCCATGTGTTTGCAAAGAACATGCATGTAGAGAAGATACAGTAAGGAAAAAGACATTTAGAAGGTTTATTAGGTCATGCCACAATTATCATTCAACTTCATGCATCTATATACTTCATACATATATACAAAAGTGTACAGACAATTGTTCTA
This sequence comes from Tetrao urogallus, assembly GCF_951394365.1. Taxonomy (NCBI): domain Eukaryota; kingdom Metazoa; phylum Chordata; class Aves; order Galliformes; family Phasianidae; genus Tetrao; species Tetrao urogallus. Next base: position 9,300,878 of record NC_136816.1, on the reverse strand, counting down.
GTTGGAAAGCTGGCAAGAGAACTGGCCAGCTTGACCATAGATGACAAATGACCATATGTGGTAAAAAAGAGAAAGGAGAGCATCCTCTGTACGACCCCTGAGCAACCCTCTGCAAGCAGACAGCTGGGAAACTAGCCAAAAGGGGATGGTGTATTGTGATTGCTTAACCTTATGAATATGTTAGGTGGTGGGTGTTTCTTCTGTATTAGCTAGGTGGAGCACATGGGAATATAATGTATAAACCCAGTGAAGAAACTTGGATTATTGTGCTTGATTTGAAACTTCCACAAGCACCTCGGCCTGAATAAAAAGGGATATTTTTCCTGAGTTTGTGGGAGCTGGCTTATTGCACACTGCGTAACAAATCCGCCTTTTGGACAGCACATGCAGACACACTTCATAGCAGCTAATTTTTCCACCTACCTCCACCAAGCACATATACAAACACTTTCCTCCTCTCCTACGACACTCTAATGCTTATTTGATAAGTTTTTGAAGTATATTTCAGGAAAAAGATTAAAAAACTATTCACTGTCTCTAACCAAGTAAAAATAAAAAACTCCTTCCAGTTGGCAGGGTTTTTTATTCTCTGCTTTCTATCATATTTTTGGGATATTTAATTCCAGAGAAATAATTCTCATCATTAACTTTGTTACTCTTTCACTTATGGCTCTAAGTGATAAAATAATAGTCTGTCCCAACTTATTGTCTGTTGCTGCTGTTTAAGGATGACTTTCAGATTGTCCTTTTTCACTGTAGTTATACTGGTGAAATTATATGAGTAAATGAACAGTTCTGAAAGGCAAGAAAATAGTATAAACTGAAAATCGTTATTAAAGTAACGGAAGACTAAACAAAGCTTTGGAAATTCTGATTATTGAAGAAAAGAGTATATAAAAATGTCACCAAATCTGTGAGTGGAAAGAAGTATTAATTAAAATTCAGCTGATAATTAGGAACTGTATATGTCAATGTGCAATACATGTTTTTTGTTTTATTTTGTTCTGTGTTTAAAAAGGAGAATAAGTTGAGAACCATTTGAGGTAATGTTTAAACAAGTAACAATGTCAAATCTAGGCATAGCATGAAGTGGTAATTTATAAATCTGCACTCAATATGAAATGGAAAACAGTTAATAAAAAAACCAACACCTGATTTCCCACTGTCAGAATTATTATTTCAGTAATCAAGGATGCAAATAATCAGTGAATACTCATTTTGCCTAGGTCACTAAACTTTTTGTCATCTGTTCCATGAGTCTTGTGTTCATGCTCTGTTGCTGCATGTAGTACGTCTAACTTGGCAAGGAATGATGCTCCTTCAAAGTGGATTTGTACAAAACCTAGATGGTTCTGGGGATATAAAAGGAAAAGTGTATATTGGGTTGAGAACTGGCTGACTGGCAGAGCACAGAGGGTCGTTGTTGGTGGTGCAGAGTCCGGTTGGAGGCCTGTAACTAGCAGTGTTCCTCAGGGGTCTGTGCTGGGTCTGGTCTTGTTCAACATCTTCATCGATGATCTTGATGAGGGGATAATGGCCACCCTCAGCAAGTTTGCTGATGATACGAAGTTGGGAGGATTGGCTGACACGCCTGAAGGCTGTGTTGCCATTCAGCAAGACCCGGACAGGCTGGAGAGCTGAGCAAAAAAAAACCGGATGAGGTTTAACAAAAGCAAGTGTAGAGTCTTGCATCTGGGGAGGAATAATTCCATTCCAGTACAGGTTGGGGGATGACCTGCTGGAGGGGAGCTCTGCAGAGAGGGACCTGGGTGTCCTGGTGGACGACAGGTTGGCCATGAGCCAGCAGTGTGCCCTGGTGGCCAGGAGGGCCAATGGCTTACTGGGGTGCATTAAAAAGAGCGTGTCCAGCAGGTCGAGGGAGGTGATCCTCCCCCTCTACTCTGCCCTGGTGAGGCCTCATCTGGAGTACTGCCTCCAGTTCTGGGCTCCCCAGTACAAAAAAGACAAGGATCTCTTGGAAAGAGTCCAGCGGAGGGCCACGAAGATGGTGAAGGGCCTGGAGCATCTCTCCTATGAGGAAAGGCTGAGTGAACTGGGTCTGTTCAGCCTTGGGAAGAGAAGACTGAGAGGGGACCTGATCCAGGTCTATAAATATCTAAGGTGTGGGGGGCAGAATGGTGAGGCCAGACTGTTTCAGTGGTGAGTGGAGACAGGACAAGGGGAAACGGCTGGAAACTGCAGCATAGGAAGTTCTGCACAAATGTGCACAAGAACTTCTTTGTAGTGAGGTGACGGAGCCCTGGAACAGGCTGCCCAGGGAGGTGGTGGAGTCTCCTTCTCTGGAGATGTTCAAGACCTGCCTGGATGCCTATCTGTGCGACCTGCTGTAGGGAACCTGCTTTGGCAGGGGGGTTGGACTCGATGATCCCTGGAGGTCCCTTCCAACCCCTACAATTCTGTGATTCTGTGATTCTGTGATATTCTATATCCAGTTCAAGATGGCTTCCTCCAGTCTGACTCAATGTATTTAATGTTCACAAAAAAATGGTTGCCAAGTTTGATGGAACTCACAGGAGTTGGACTTAGATGATTTTAAGGTCCATTCCAGCCTAAGCCATTCTAGTGAACGGGAGTGCATTAAATGCACAGCTCATATCTACCTCATGTATTTAACACTATGGGAGTCATAATCTGGTAAGTGACAAGAATCAGATTTGCTTTGAAAAAGCTATTCTGAAATAAAATACTAATATAAGTGCACCTCTTATCACCATGATTCAGATCAACAGTTAGAATATTTTCACGGTAAAGATTCTCTACAAAACATGTGGATTGTATATTGAATAGCATTTTGTCTTAAGGGTTACAAAAATAAAGTTACTCAATTTCCCCCAATAGGCATTTTAATGGTTTTATCAGATAAGTGTGATTAATTAAGACTCACAGAGAGATTTTGACAGATTAGAAGACTGAACAGTTATCATCTCTGTGAAATTTAATGGTTGCAAACGCCTAACACTGCAGCTGGGACAGTGAAGCCCTGGATGTATATGCAGAGGGTCAAAAGACTGGAGTGCAGCCTTGCAGAATGGGGTATGAGTTTTTCTGACACTAAACTCAATATGAGTCAACAAATCTGTGTCTAAAACGTGCTGGGACACTGCTGGGACACAGTGCAGGTTAGGGTGCTGCTCCATGGTGTCATTGGTTGAGATTACTAATGCTCGTGGCAGATAATGATTTACAATGCCTCTAATCTAGACTATCCTTTACATTTCCATTCCCAGTCTTTCCAGATGAACCATTAAGTTCTGTTTGGTTTAGGATAAACAAGGCTCTTTTGTTCAAAGCGCTTCACAGTTAAGACTAGAAATGTCAAATATGGATTGGGGTTATTTGGTTCTCTTATGTAAGTGCTACTAGAACAAAAGCATTACAAGGTAATTTTAATCTCTTAAGACTTTAGGGCAGGTAATATTTCTGCAATTTTAACAGTGCAAATAGCTGCATGAAAAACTACTTCCTAGAACTGTATGGCAGTGAGTTTTATCTTGTGAATTTTTCACCACTACTGTAGAACAGAGGCAAGGAAATATTTAGAATTGCTACAAGGACAAAACCAACCAAAACCACAAAACAACAGCAACAACAAAAAACAAGAACCAAAACCAAAAACCAACTATCACTGCCAGGAAAAACAAAACAAAACAAAACAAAAAATAAAAAACAAAAAACACACCCCACAGAAGAAAGAGTCTTGTTTCTTAATCAAAAAAAAAAAAAAAGCCAGATTCAGTGATGGTGATCTCAGGAATACTCCTCCAGTCAGCATAGTGAGACAGTACCTGCACAGAACTCCCTCAGCATTATGGTACACAAATGCTATGTATCTGTTTAAGAACATATAAAGTGTGCACAAAGCTGCTTTCTTTCCACATACTATTCAGGCAAAATTGTTTGATAAAATATTTCAGAATCACGCTGAGCACACTCCTCTTTTTCTTTTCTTTCTTATCTTTCCTCTGGTTTTCTCATGGCTCACAGAGTAAAAGAAAAGTGCAGGGAGTTCAGTCTCTTCAAAAGGAATCACTGTAACTGGCAGGAAGCCACGCATTGATGTAGATGTGTTCCTTATAGTTGGAGCCTAGCACAGATGTTTGCTTGTGGATGACAGACTTCTTACAGCTCCCATTTTGATATCAAGACAAAATATAAAGTTTTTCCTCATTAGAGGTTTTTTTTGTTTGTTTGTTTGTTTAAAAAAAAGAAAAATACAAGAAAAATAACCAAGTATTTCTCTTCATTTCTGAGTCTGCTGGAAGAATTTGCTCTAGTTTCAAGGACAAGAAGAGTTTTAAGTGCATGAGTTCAATTTTGCCTAGTAATTAATCTAACTTACAGAAAATCTAGGCTCAGTAGAGGTATATGCATCTAAGATGCCAGAGCACATTCACAATATAAAAACATAGTTTGCAATATACAGCTGTGTCTTTGAAGAGAGAGCGATTTAGTCACCTAACAATATGTTATGGGCTAGGATTCTTCCTGCCTTTTGGGTTCTGATGCAAAAAAAAGACTAATCAACAGTTTTATAACCACATTTGATTTTCCAAAAGCTCCGGAAAACTCTTTCTTCCCTACTGGGAATACTTGGATTGCTCAGGCTAAAAGGCAGCGTGAGGACATACTTGTGAAATTTAGGCAGCAGCACTGAATTGTCAGTGCCCACTGGAGTTCTTTATGCTGTATTAACTGCTATATTACATGCAGCTGTCTTGGGCTGGTCACAGCCAATGAGCTATACAATCAAAACCTGTGACCTTCTGTGCAGGGCTTTGTTAAAGACTAACAAAACGTCCTCATTTGATTGATACATTACAGGAACATGCAGTGTTGTAACACCCATGAGCAGCTCTATCCAATCCTTCTTGTCAGTTTTCCATCCTTTTTGCTGTTCTCTATATTTGAGATGTAAAATCAGAAATTTTAGCATCTAGCAGCATCTGACAACAGATAAATGAGATGAAGGTACTGCCAATATTAGGCCACTTTACACAGACAGGGAAATAAGTAAGAAATGGAAATGACAAGTAGCTTGTACTTTGTTCTGTTCTGGAACATTTTTTTTTTCAAATTGTACTGTGTCTTTTGCAGTCTTCACATTATCTCACTGCAAATGGGTTGTAATCAAAGACCCACATTCTGACCTCAGCACTGTAGAAAAGCAGTACAAAAAGCAGCTCAGATTCTTTTCTTGTGTAGGTGAGTGTAGGACCTGGATAGCTTTTGTTAGCATATTAGGATAAGAACTATTCAGAGAATTTTTCGTACTTGACAGGGTGAAGCAGCAATATATGGTTTAATTATTTTGAAACTATTTACAGTGGAACTGTTCCATTTTTATTTTATTTTTTTCTAAACAAAGTTCAACTGGCTATCTATTTTATCATCAGAAAAAAAAAAAAAAAATCTGCTCCTGTGTAGTGGCCATGTCACTCCTTTACTGCTGAACCATTAAAACAAAAGATGACTATTTTTACATCAGAGTTTCACAGATATTATATGTACACATGTACATCTCATGTACAAGTTTTTCAAGAACTTCAAAATAAAACAAAAAACCCCACATCAGAAATGCTGAAAGGATATTAGCCAACATGACATGTTGAGGGGAATGAGTAGAAGCCCAGGTCCAAACAGGATCCTGAGGACAAAAGGCTATCTTGAAACTTCCAACCCTGTGTTTCCTCATAAATTCAGTGCACGGTGAGAGCACAGGGTTGATTCTTTTGAGCTTTCTGACATCTGACTAGTCATCTGTCTTTTTTAAACCTTCTTCTCACGGATATAATACAAAGAAAGCATCTGAAATATCTGCAGTTCTTCTACCCAAGATAGTCTGGCTTCAAACCTCCTGAAGTTCAGGAGCAGTATGTGCAGGTTAATACTCTCTTGGCCTGAAGGAAGATTAGGTATTCACTGTGTTTTTTGTGGTTTTTTTTTTTGTTTGTTTTAAGACTTATCATCTGCTTTCAGTACTGTTGATGATGAAGTATTAAATCAATAGCATTAGACCGAGATGAACTTAGCCTACTTTCTTGAGTGTAATGATATCCAGACTGAGTTTCAGTTCTGGTATAGCTAAGTTTCCTGTAATTTGTCAGTTTTGCTTATCAGCAATTTGAATTGTGGTAAATTGCTTTTCACTTCTTTGATGTAGAAGCTTTGCTGGGCTGGAGAGTCACTCTCATGAGCACTGCAAAAATATTTGAGTGGTCTCTGTGGACACCACTGACTGAGAGAGGATCCGGTAAAGATCTGCAGAGAGAATGAAAAGGTTTGTTTATTGCACTGAATCTGTGTTTTGCTGAAGGATGCTGTGTGTAATGTTCTGTGTAAGATCTCTCTCTGAACTCTCAAAATATGTTCATGCAAAGACAAAGACAAATGTGTCTTACAAAAATATTACCTCTGAGGAAGAAGTGAAGTAAAATATTTTCCTTGAATCATGCTTTGCGTGGAGGAAGGCTGATAGAAATAAACAAGCTAAAGCTACAGATTCTTCTTAAGCTGAATACAACCATCCCCTCTAGGATAGTTGGATTGTTTTGTGTTGTTTTTCCTTTAATAAAGATACATAAATCTCATAAATGTAAATAATAATGTAAAACAAGTTCTGATTCCTTCAAACAACATCAGATGAAAAAGTTATGTTACATTTGCTTTGAATTTTAATATGCTGTCTAGATATTTCCCAGATGTATGCATATAATGTTAGAATTGCATTTAGTTTAATACTGTATTTGGCATCCAATTACAGAGAACAGGGATTCTTTCAAGCTGAATAAGTGCTGATCACATGTTCTGAACAAACAGTGAGAAGGCAAAGCCTTTTCAGACATGGCCAGAAATGGTGGGTTAGCCCTTTGTTTTTAGGCACATGACCTTTGTCTCATTAGGTGTACCTTTAACAGTGATAAACATCCGTTTAAGTGAATATAATTTCCTTATAATTACAGGAGGGTCATACATAATACACTAAGTTCCCCTGACAGCATATATGTTAGTCATGAATATTTCATGAGCAGTTTTATTCCCCCAGTGAGCTTCAAGCAATAATCAAGCTTATGGCCTTGGTATGTAGGAAATGAAGCTCTTCTATATAAAAAGATTCTGAGTCAATGACTTTAACTCTGTACTTCATCGAGAAGAGCAACCAGATGAACTCCTTGTAACATCTGAAGGGTACTAGTATCAATTTTCTTTGCAATATGCCTTGATTTCTCTTATTTGTCAGTTTTTGTGGAAAACGCATAATTCCCCTCACCCATAGGCTTGAATGCAGAAATAATGAATGATGTCTATTACTGGGGGTTTGTTAAAAATGTTGTAAAACAAACTGAGTAAGCATGCAAAAAAAAAAAAAAAAAAAAAAAAAAAAAGAGAAAAAAAGAAAGAAAGAAAAGCAGGGGCTTAATAAATAAGTAGAGCATGCTACACACTAAGCATCTGTAGAACAGGTTGCAAAAATACATTATGATGCAATATCTAATGTGGTAGGTAGAAAAATCTGCTTGTACATTGTAATGTCTTTTCCTGATGTGAAAGCCAGAAAAAGAAAAAAAAATAAATGACTGGACTGATATTAAATATAAGAAAATGTCTGCAGTGATGAAACGCAAAACTCCTCAGAAATTCTCAGTACCAGCAACAGCAATTTCCCCTTTGTCTTTCCAGGAAAATTAATTTTATCTATTTGATATTTTTGACCATCATAAAGACAGTGCTTGGAAGCACGTCAGTCACAGATGTCAGCTCATGAAGACATTCTGCTCCTGCAGCAGGACAGCTTGGTCTAAAGTTGAAAGGAAAGGTTACTCTCACATAATCCCTAAAACAGTACATGGCCAGGCAAAACTAAATCCAGAAGTCCTCCTGTGACTGTTGCTCAGAGATTGGAGATACCAGGTTTGATGCCCTGTGTTTTGGGCAGATTTTTGTTTGAGATATTGCAGTGAAGAAAGAATGTTCTCCTTGATGTGCTAAATTAATATTTATGTTGATAAAATATCACAGAGGCCACCGAAAAAAATATTAATATAAATAGGTTATAATTATCTTTAAAAATGTGGCATCAATTGAAATGTAAATCCTAGTGAGCTGGGAGAGAGACTTGTTTGCATTGTGCCTGGGGCATCCTGCCTGCCTGCCGCAGCTGCCATTGATCATCTCAAATCAAAGGAAGTTAGAAATGTCTCTGGTGGCTTGAGTGTGAAAAAAAAAAAAAAAAAAAAAAAAAAACCAAGTAGAGAAAGATGCTCTGTTCTGCAGGACTGTTATCAAAAACACAAGCTCGAATGTGTTTCCAATCTTGTCTCTGTTGAATTTGGAGCCCTTCAAAGCTTTGCCACAATAAATAGTTTTCAAAACACATAGCATCTAAAAGATACATTTAAAATTCCTCTGAACTAAGCATTTTCTCCTTTCTTGTCATTAGAAAACAACAGCATGAAATAAACGTGCATGTAATGATGAAATCAGAAGACTATGTGCACATTCAGAAACCATTTTAAAGTGGATCTCCTTGTTTTACATTCCTTTAGGGAGAAAATGTTGTTTTCAGAATAAAAAGGCACAGGAAAGATGAAATGCAAACCTGTATTACTCTTATTTCCAACTGTAAAGTCCTTGTACATACTGGGCAACCACAAGAAATATAACTCCAGCTGTCTATGCTTCAGAAATAGGAAATAAAATGCATTTTCAATAAACCCCTGGATATTAGTGACTATGTAGACAATTCTTGAAGTCCATTAAATTCTATTTGACATGCATTAAAAAGATTTAATCACAGATGCCAGTCAGCTAACCAACCCATTAATCTAGCTGTTTTTCCTATGAAAATTTTATTTAAAAAGGTCTTTTTTCCTCTTCAATTTAATTTAGTCATCCATTTACATTTTGCGTATTTATCATGTAAATGTGCTTTATTTGCAAAAGAAAAGCCCAGGATTCAGTGAAATAAATAGTTATTTCATTAAAACGGATACAAAAAACCCTGTGATTAGGGTAATTAATTTGCACACTAAAAGCTATCTTCCTAGTTCAGATCATTAATATTGATGGTGTTCAATTTTGTTCTCAGCAATGTTCCTTGAAAAACACTTGGAACTGGCAGGCAAGGATGAAGATGCAGCAGCTTAAACTAGAAAAGAGGATTCAGTAAGCACTTGGCTACTTTCCCTCTTCCACCATTCAGAATTAATAACATGCAATCATGAAACCTGTGTCCCAAAATGAACTGGACTTCTTGGATTGCATGGATCTACGTGGTTCATCACAACTGCACCTTATTTGCAAGTGTCTTGCTGCACTTCTCTGATTTCATAATTTTTAATTGCAAAGTAACATCAGAAGAGATTATTTCTAGGTACCCCATGCTGCCGCATACACTATTGCCAGATAACAAGGCAAAGTTTGCCAATACACTCTTTTGTCGTTAGGTTTTCATCTGCATAATATGCAAATTGTGTTGAACCATTTCCCAGCTTCAATCCGTTCTACCTCAAGATTCAGCTAAGACTCATATTTTGTTTTCCCACTGTAGAGCAGATGTATTCTACAGAAGACCTTGAAGGTAGATGTCAGATCATTGTGGTGCACTATGAATTACAGCTGTGTGGGAAGTGCTCTGGAAAGCACATTTTGGAAGAAATTCAGATTATGCTGGCTATGCTTATGCATCCAGACATACTTTGTTGTGGAGAAGCCAGATTTCAACATTACTATGGCTGCTTTCTTCTTTAATTATACAGACAAACTGTATGAATGCATAGCATATGGTAGGGTCATATCTGTGTGAAATATTTTCTTACATTTCCACTTGACCACACAGTCCTCTCTCTGTTCACTTTTCTTCTCTGGCATTTATTTGAAAAGTCTAATAAACATCAGAATGTTTCCTTTTCCACATTTTATTTTTGTTCATTTTTATTTTTAAACCAGACAGCAAATCTATTCTTTTCCTTATTTTTTTCCCAAATATAGAACTTTTTGTAGCCTCTTATCTACCTGCATGATAAACTTTGTATAACATTTGTCTTAGGTCAAAGGAGATTTCCTGCTGACAGTTTAACTATCAACATTTCTCACTCTTGAAGCACTAAAATACCCACCTAATCCTGTTAGAAACAGGATTTGACTCAAATATTGTAACTTTAAAAAGACTCTAGAAGACAAACTTGTAATTATGATGTTGATATACATAACTGTAAAGGACTATACACACACATCTATTCTGTATAAATATATACATATATGTGATGTTTACATGAAAAATCATGTTTGTTTTTACATTTGTTAATTCACACCATAATTTAATAATTTCCTCTCTCTCAGTTCTTTTTTGGGCATCATTTTAGACTACTGCTTTTGCAGGCTATCAGATACAAAATCCCTTAAGATAAGCAGTGGTCTTAATGCATAAAGATAGGCAGTTTCTGCAGTGTAAATGTCATAGATAAACATTAGAATATCAAACAGTTTAGAAGCATTACACTGCTCACATTTTGCAAATTCAGACAGTGCCTCACCACTAATGAGTGAAAGTGGTTCTGCAGCTAACACATTAGTGTCCTTCGTTTATTTCTGTATGTTTGAGCAAGGTATCTGAGAGCAATACAGGATCTGGTGACGTGAATGTTGCAGTGAGTGATCAGAATTGTACCACCTGAAAATCCAACTGCTTCAGAATGTAATGTGTGGAATTATTACTTCCCTTTAAAAGAAATCCGTATGTCTGCATGCACACAGCTCTTATATAAATATAAGACACAACCACATTTTCAAAACAATGCGAAATCTAATGTGCCATCATATTCATTAATTCATATGTCTCAAGGAAGCATTATGGCAGCTTAGGCTTCTTATATTTTCAGAAAGATTCTTAATTTCCATTAGAAGCATGTGCCAAGGTAGGCTTTTGCCTTACTAATCATTCCATCCCACAGAGGGGATATTTTTCTGAATCACTGGAAGCCTCCATTAAAAGTACATCTGTGATCAAGAAAAACATATTCCCTTTTGAAAAGCCCATTGTTTGTTTTATCTTATTTTATTTTGTTTTGCTTTGCTTTGTTTTGTTTTGTTATGCTTTTTCTTTCATTGCCTGAAGCACCTCACATAATATAAGCACTTCATATTTAAATTCTGTTTTTCACGAAATAGCTGGGAGAATATTAGTAACCTTTTAAAACACTGGATCAGATAAACTTATCAAATATATGATTTTTTAAAAATTCTCTTTTTCATCTTATTCAATAATGAAACTATACATACTATATATTTCCTTATACTTAAAGGATATAGAAGTGGTTTGTAACAACAGAACTGAATCCAGTGATCTTCTTCATTATTATTATTTTTTTATTTTATTAAACACTGTATTTTTTATTTTTAGGTTGTTAAAAACACTATATTTTCATACATATATTCTATATCTCTCCCAACAAAAATCTATTTTAAAGTTATCCTTATGCAATATAATACCTGCAAGTGGGTTTGCTTTCATCCACAACAGCCAATTCTTCCCACAAAGTAGGGAGTAATACTGAAGAATTTTGTACTAATCCCAAGAATACTTTATAGTATTGTTTTTCTAACTTGCTTTATGAACTGCTTCAAGTGGCAAATTCTAGATACATGGTAATAAGACAGTGCTCATCCATACAGCAAAAGCAGCAGTCAATTTAAAGCAATGTGCTAATTAAAAAGAGGAACGTACTACAAATCTACTCGTTACTATTCATGGCAAATGTACAGCAAATCACTGTTTGCTTTTAAAATAAAAGCTTTTGTCTTTCTTGTTTGGAAAGACATTTCTGGGCTAAAAAGACTTTTACTGAAGCATGACATTGGAAAGACATTGCCTTAAGGTTTGATAGAGTAAAAGGCTCAAACATCTATATCTTTTAATGCTAAATATTATTTTTTCCTCCATATTATTAACCTACCACAGTGTATCCTTTAATACACCACAGAACAACAGCAGTGGTGAAGAAAGCAAGGAATCTTCCAGGTTGCATTTTTTTTTCTGAGTGAAACAACAGAAAAAGCACCCTTGTTAATTAAAATAAAGAGATCTCCAGTGACTGGCAGTTCAACACTCTTCATCTTTATTAAGGCACTAGGACAACAGCATTGCAAGTAGTCAAGAACGTCATTATACTCTTCTTTTTAACTGTGAATAGCTGATTCACAAAATTAATACATGATGTGAGGAATAGGTGATCTTTTTTCCTAGAAGAACATAATATAGTTTTAAAAGAAAATATATATATATAATTGCACAATGATATCCCTTTCTTTAAGACTAGTTACCTGACTTCTGCAAGGTTTGTGAAAGTACGATGCACCAAAATACTCCAATAATCAACATTTAATGTTAAAAATAATAGCAAGAAAAGGAGGCAATAATATTATTTCCCTATTATTTTCAATAGGGAAAACATTAATAGCAAACATTATTATTCTAATAGGACAAAAGGCTAAAGGTAAGATTTTCACAAGTCTCAGAGAAATCTGAATTCTTAGTACTGTCAGAAAAAGAAATTTTACCACCATCTTTGATGGCAGCAGATTTTAAACAACTTCAGTTTTGCCTGAAAATCTCATTCCAACTTTATACAGACAATGTGGTGGACACTTGTGAGTTGAAATAGAGGATGAAAGTCTCTGTGTCTTTTTGTGATGATCTTCTGTATTATCTACCTTTTTCCTTAGCAGAAATACAGCTTTTATAGTCTTCTGTTTGCAGCCCAGTGTAATTTTAGAGCTAAAAATGCTTGAGCCTCTCCATTCATTCTTCTCTGACATCCCCACAAAGGCAGTGGCTGGTGTCATTTACATTTTTCTGGGACACCAATCACATTAATATCATGGAAGAGACCAGTAGGCAAAAGTTAATGTCTTTCTTCATGAGTACAATGAGCTTAAGGACCACAGGTACCCATAGGTGCTCCTCTATGCTCAGTGGGATGTCTGGTGCTGAAAAGTCCTCAGAATTCAGCTCTTTTTCAGGTTGAAGAAAGCATTTCTGTGTTACATCCATTAGTGAGGGGCTGGGCTCCGTCTTCTAGTTTCTCATTAAGATTGTACCTTCTCATGTACATACCCTAATGAAACATCCATTTCAGCTTTAAAATCTGTATTTTACCATGTAGAATGCAAATAATGCCCTTTACTTACAGAGACATTCATTAAAAGCCATCAGAAGGTAAGAGCAGCAGAGATAAGATGTGGAAATAGCTGAATAATGGACATATTCAGGGTACAGAAAATGTTCTTAGGTGAATAAGACACACTTAAAGGGATCAGATGGATTGTTCTGCAGTGACTCAGAGAGCAAGAGCAAAGAATTTTAGAATAGCCATCAGTAGTGATGTGAATCATTTAATGATGGGTAGAAAAATTCAATTACAGTTAACTAAATACTGCTTTCTTTTCCATCTTGATTCTTGAGGAGAAACTGGTGGAAGCAGAGTGAATGTTGAGTGAAAAACATTACTAATTCTGTAGGACGGCAGCTTAACAACAATTCGCACAGCAGGGGAAAGGGTAATGGTTGTGCCGTTAGTGGCACAGGACAATGCACCTTTGAACCAACCAGCACATGTTACTATGCACATCTTCTTTTTGTTTTAGCACCATCACAAAAAGTTTAAACTAAGGATAGACCATTGCAGAGGAGGGGGCTGCAACTCTTTGTCTGCAGCAGCAGGAAAGTATCTGGAAGATGGCAGAGATAAGGCAGTGCCTTCAGCAACTTTTTGCAGTGTTTCTGTTAGAGAAAGGTTTGAACTAAGAAAGATGAAAGGGCAGAACACAGAGAATTCTACCATCCTAATATTTAATGCTTTCTACAGAACATTTGAATAACGAACATCAAATTATATTAGTGATTCATAGAATAACTAGAATTGGAATGGACCCTAGAGATTATCTAGTTTTAACCCCCCAGCCAAAGACATGGTTGCCAGCCTCTAGATCAGTCTGCCCAGGAACCCATGAAGTCTGGCGTTGAATACCAGCAAGGATGGAGCATCCATAATTTCTATGGGCAGACTGTTCTAGTGCCTCACCATCCACTGAGTGAAGAATTTCTTCTTAGCATCTAGCTTAAACATTCTCTCTTTCAGTTTAGGTCCATTCCCCCTTGTCCTATCACTATCCTTACCTGTGTAAAAAGTCATTCCCCCTCTTGTTAGCTGCTTTCAAGTGATAGAAGATTGCAATGAGGTCTCCATGGAGCCACCTCTTCTCCAAGCAAAACAATCCCAACTCCCTCAACCTTTCATCATAGGAGAGGTGCTCCAGCCCTTTGGTCACCTTCATGTCTCTTCATTGGGCCTGCTACAACAATTCCACATTCTCTTCATGCTGGGGGCCCCAGTCTTGGGTGCAATACCTGAGATGAAGAATCACGAGGGCAGAGCAGAAGGTGACAATCTCCTCCTTACGCTGCTGCAATCCCTCTGTTGGTGCAGCCCAGGATACCATTGGCCTTCTGGGCTGCAAGCACACACAGATGGCTCACGTCCAGCTTTTTGTCCACCTGTATCACAAGTCTTTCTTGGCAGAGCTGCTTTCCAGTTTTCTCAGTCTGAAGTGTTTCACTTACTGTACCCAGGATCTGTTCTACACCAAACACCAGCCATCAGCAGAAGTGCTACAGCATGTAGTAATAAATATGAACAGAAATAAACGTGTTGGCTGCCTGCCTCCTTTCTACATGTCACTGTAAATAAAACAAGATGCCTGGTGCTCACATTTCTGACCATGTCTCTGAACATGCTTAGAGGTTTTGATATATACAACAATATAGATTCATAGTTATAGCTACTTCACAAGGTACATCTTTGTGTTTTGATGAGGAGGAAAAACTACGAACTTAGAAATAAAAAGAAAATTTAGAATGGGTAGAATTTGTCAAGGATGTTGATACTGCCACCACATTTGGTATAAGTTTCATAAACTTCTAACTGAATGAGAATGCTTTGATTAATTTTTAGAAATGCTACCAGGTCTCATTTATATCTCTGATGATTAGTATGAACAGAAGAACTCTTATAGTAAGGAGTAATAAAAAAATAACAAAAAAAGCAAGCTAGCAAATTGTGCCTTACATTAGAAGATATTTATAAGGAGTGATTAAATGAAATGTACTTACCCAGTTCTCCACAAGGAAGAAGACAAGTAGGTTTCATATCGCACAGAAACACAAAGAAATAATTAGGGTAAAATTGGCAATACCCAGGTGATCAGTAGGTGGGTAGTTTCACAGGCTGAGGAAACACTGGATAATAAATCAGTATTTCCCAGCAAACACAAGCTGCGGAACGATGCTGGGAGAAATACTTTTCACCACTGTTCTTAACAGATGTATCAGAAAGATACCACATTAATTTTCATTTCTGTGCAAAAAAACCCTCTATGAATGTTATAGATAACGAAGGATATTTTGAATAATTTATATTTTTCGCAGTTTGTCTTTATACTGATCTGAACCAGTGCACATTCAAAAGAGGAGTGGGTAGTCACTATCTACGTATGAAGAAATGTAAGAGAATAAAACCTTAAAGAGTGTGATAGAGATTTTTAAACCTATCTAGGTTCCTGTATACAGGAATTGTTATACAGTTATCAACATACATAGAGATATAACATAATTTTCAAAAATATTCATTTTTTAGTAGTCTGTGATTTGAAGCTGCTGGAAGGTTAACTGTTATGAGAAACTGCCTAACTGGAATGGCAAAATATGCAGAAATAATCCTAAATCAAAGCAAAACTTTGACAGTTGAAGGCATTTTTGTTCTGTGTGGAAAAATTAACAGCATGCAACATCAAATGTTCCTTTCTGTAAATTTTTACTTCTGCAATTATTTTACACTCTTTTATTCTAAGTTAATCTACTTGCTTAATAAGGATCATTGACTACAACCTTCACACAGTCTCTCCAAATTTCCCATAAAAATGAATTATATTGACTTCACTGCAAAATCACAACTGTAAGTTAAGAAACAGATGATGTAAAGGCTACAGGTCTTATTATCACTCCCAACAGGACACTTCGCACCAGCATTTTGCTTAAACAGAGCACATGTTCCAGGTGACAGTACATTTGTCATGTCAGAAGATTAAATTGTAAAAACAGAGTGAAGCTTTAGAAATGGGATTAATTTTGTGTTGTTGTGTTTATTCAGGACACATGCTCTCCTAACACCCAGAGGAGTAGGAGAGTTAATCTAGAGTGCAACAAGACAGTGTACTGCTGAGAACTTACTTCCCAAAGTGTATTTGAAACTGACTTTAAGAACAGTAATACATTAGGTTGCAATGTTTTACCTGAATACAAGAAAAACAGTCATATCTTTTTTTTTTCTTTTTTTTTTTTTTTTTTTGTCCTGCAGGTTGTGTCTTATATACGACATATTCTAGATGAAAAAAGAGCAGTTGCAGAACTATCTGCAGTTTAGAACATGCACTGTCTCATGCCCAAGTATTTTTAATTTTGCACTTTCCCTATCATTCTATTCCTACTTATTCTATACTTATTCTATTCCTTACCTGGTTGTCTTTACTGGCTTGTTTCGTGCAAAGTGAGTGGAAGATTACAGTGTTCCCTCTAACTTATATCAAATTTTATATTGTTGTTGTAAACAAGAAGGGAACTTCAAGAAATTCTACAAGCTTAAATGTTGTGGAATAAAGGTTTGGATGGACTGAGATTTCTGAAATTGCATATGGCTGACTTAGATATCTTGAACCACCAGATTTTATATTTTGATGGCAACAAATGAAAAAAGTCTTGAAATAACCACAGGCATACATGCAATTAGTATAAATTTTTTTCTTTTAAGTAAATTAGGAAGTAAGGAAGGCAAGGAGTCAAGGAAGCATTAGTCCTAGACTATTTGTGTTTATAGAATAGCTGAACAACTTGTTTATGAATGGGAAAAAAAGAAACAACAACAATAAAAAAGGCAAAATGCTGAAAAAAGACCCCAAACCCCAATCATTATAAAATACCCAGAATGTCTAAAACAACATGGTTAGAAATACCTCAAGAATAAAATAGAAAATCTGTGCAACAAAAAATTCTACTCCATGGACTTGGAACAAACTGTAGAACCTAAAGGCAGCAATCACCTAAAACTAATAAACAGAAACTGAAAAGATTACATGTATGAACTTCAGGGATGGCTGCCAATTTCTTCTCTGAGCGGTTGTTGTACCATCCACTTCACTGTATTGAAACTTCTTACACATCCTTTACCTTGCTATTTTGTGGTTCAATGAAGGTAGACAAA
Source organism: Tetrao urogallus (assembly GCF_951394365.1). Lineage (NCBI taxonomy): Eukaryota > Metazoa > Chordata > Aves > Galliformes > Phasianidae > Tetrao > Tetrao urogallus. The sequence continues at coordinate 9,283,548 of NC_136816.1, read as the reverse complement.
TTTCTACACATTGTATGAAGTTTTATAATGAATTAATAGCTTTGTAGATTTGTTCTTCATTTTCTCAGGAGATCTGTCTCCCAGTAGTTAACCTACAGTCCAAAACCATCACTATCTGTAAGGCATAAAGTTGCCATTTCTTTACAAATTGTAGAAAACCCCAAACTAAAATTCTGGAAACTACAAGAGGGGGAAGAATTTAGCAATACACAAAAATCACATATTCTGTCTTTCCCAGTGTTGTGCATTATCTTGGCAAGGAGCACAGCACCACACAGTTGTTCACTCGGTCCCCTCATCAATGGAAGAAAATTGTAAACAAAACAGAACTTGTGGTTTGAGATCAGAACTACTTACTAATGCAGAAAAAAAGAAGGAAAAATAATGACAATAAATCTGATAACTATGGCAACTATAATAGTAACTAAAGCAAATGATACACAAGTAATTGATCACCACCCACTGACTGATGCCCAACTAGTCATAGCAGCAGCAGCCTTCTGACCAAGTCCCCCTTTTTTTCAAGCTTTCCTTCTGTATTATATCATAGGATATGGAATATTCCTTTGGCCAGCTTAGGTGAGATGTTCTAATTATGCCCTCTCCCCATATAAGGGAGTTCCCTAGCAAGTCTTAGTTCCCTAGCAAGGCTTTGCTGGCAGAACAGTACGAGAAGTTGAGAAAGCTTAAAGATTATTGAAATTTTGCTTCTAGAGAGAAACAATGTCTACTACGTACATAACGAGCTGTATTTAACTTGACGAAAACCTAAAAGAATTTTCTTGCATTTGCCCTTCATAATATAACCAAGTTAATAAAGATAAGATTAGTGAGCAAATTATTTTTGACAAGACAGCTAGAACATAAGATTATTTGCTTCACAATTCTTTTTATGCAACTGACAAATGTCTGAGACTTCCATCATAGCTTGGTGTTTAACATCCATAATCTGTTCCCAACTAATTAATATCTTAAGATTTTCATCTGATTTTATAGAGTATAACTCTTCCTAATAGAGCTGTCACTGTGTATGTATTTTCACATGGGAATGTGGCAATGTGGCCCATGAACTAAGTTTTTGCACAGCCCTTCAGCTTACACACAACAGTACAGACTAGCATGCCAGGGCTGCTTCACCCATAGTGTGTTGGATGCCTGGGTCCATTAAGAGAACAGGGGAAAGTGCAGCAGGTCAACCTGCAGGCTCACCATCAGGATGCTGGTCTCATCTGCTCCCTTGACAAGTCTCATCCCAAACGCTTCTTAGTGTAACTCCCTATAAAATCCTGCCTGTGCTGGCTTTCAGCAAGGGAGAATGAGCTGCCACACACTGAGTCATAGGAGCTGAATGACAGAGAGAGCATCCTGTGGGGAGAAAAAAACAAAGGCAGTCAGGATAAGGCACTGCTTGTTCCACCTTTGTGAATCCACAGAAGACTTAAAACAAGAGGAGAATGCTGAGGAAACTTTATAGCAAATGGCAAGATGTTTCATGGGGTTATGAAAATAGGCTATTGGTTGGATACAGTCCTGACTTGGTTCAATGTCATCAAAGCCATCAGAGTTTTTTGACTGAATACTGTGACCATAGTCTTGTCATTGACAACTGTTTTGTACTGAGATGGGGACAGGTAAGAATCTTTGTACGTTACATCAGAAGTTGCAAAGCTTTGGTCATTAGAGTTTTTTAAATACATTGACGTGCCTGCATGGAAGACACTATCAAACCACATATTATGGGGTAAACAGTTTGTGAAAGTTCAATTAGTCTGGGCACGGTTTCTTGAAATGCCAAGGAGCTTAATGAAAGGACAGCAAATGTCACAAAGTGATGATGAACACCATGATGGCATTTTCTCAGACTAGACTTATTTGACTTTCCCCTCTCAATTTCGCATAGCATATCAGATATTTAACTAATAATTAGAAGAGAAAAAAAATGTGAAAATCTGCCTGAACCTACAAATAACACCTTGCATTTGTTATGCTCCATGAACAAGAAAGTGAAAGTCACATAGTGTACTGCATAAGAACCTCGTGAATTATTAACCTGCAGTCTCTAAATCTCTAACTTGCAGTAGCTTGTCAGCTGTGGACAATTCCAGGCCACTGTTGCAAGGTTTGCAATTTTTGTTTGTTTGTTTGGCTCCAATTGGAGCATAACTATCCAAGCAAACCTGTCAGCAAATTTTTTCACCAGCTGCCCAACTGCAACAACTGCCCAACTGCAAACAACTGCAGGCAAAATTTCTTGTACTTGAATTGTGCTCAATTTTCTGGCTCTTGCACTTAGAAAGACAAAAAACGTCTGAATTATTCCATGCACAATATATCCGGTGATTTTATCATTTCAGAGCATGATCAAGCAAGCTAAAGAATCATGCAACACAGCAAGCTTACAATTCCATGAGCTGAAACTGTGATTCTGAATCAAATTTCTAAAGAAAAAAAAAAAAAAAAAAAAAAAAAGAAACACCAACAAAAGACAAATACAAGACGGAGAAAAATGTCAGTGTATTTGATCTTTCTTAAGGCACTCAAAGAATTTGTAACTGAAAAACTGTTTGTCTTTACAAAGACACAGCTTTCAAACATCTTATCAGGCAAGGCTAAGAATAAATATAATTCCAAATAAAAGCCTTCCTGCACCCTGAGAAATCCTTTTTTGTTCTAAATTTCTTATTTTATGCACAGCAGTAAAATACTTCGTCAAATTCTCTGCTTTCCCTTTAGCTATCTCAAAAGTTGTATTTGGTACAGACCTACTTGATTTCTGCTATATAAGCAAAAATTTACTCTGTCAAATTATATTCTTCAAAACAGTCTTATAGCTGTCTTAAGTATCCATTTTGTGTGAAACAATGACCATGAATCAGCTTCCAGTGTTACTTAGCCTATCAAATGGTAGCAAAATGTCAGCTGAAATGAAAAGACACGCAGCCCTGGGCTTATCAAAGTGCAGACGATTTGTGTAATATTGTAAATAAATAACACAGACTTTGTGCTAAGATAGGTTTAGCAGTGGTGGCTCTCTTTTCTTCCATCAGTTCATTTCAGTGTATCCATAATAGAAGTTTTATTTGGTGACAGTGACATGCAGCAAATCTTGCAGTATCTTGCCTTTCATGCTCATATTTCCAGGTCACCAAGTGTTACTTTTTAAGAGAACAAGTATAAAGCTTGATCAGGATCAGATAGGGCCCACATTAATGAATCATCAAAATATTGATAGTAGGTTCCCTTCGCAGCAAGTAGGGAATACTTAGCCTGGTTGGTAATTAAGCAGGGCAGAGGAGAGATAGAACAGAAAGATGCATGAGTCATGATTTCATGATTTGTCAACATATACTGTAGGAGTTGTGGACAGTTTATGGACTTTTAGGTAAGTAGAAGATTTTACTGACTGATCTCAGAGATCTGTTCTATTAGTTTACATTACCAGAGGTGTGACACGGATGTGCAATATTGTCACTAACAGTGCCCATATTTTTTACCTAATAGGTATAAACTCCAGATCCACTTGCTCTTTTTTCCAACATGGTACTAAGCCTCGGATTTTAATCACAAGTATATGTTCAGTGCTCGGAAGTACAAACTGATCAAAGCAGGAGTTAGAGATGGAATACAAAGAGAAATAAAAACTTGATGGTAAAAATCCCGTAAGAAACACTGGAAGAAACAGATATTATTATCAGCCTAAATATACTTCTACTTCCCAAGTTCAGTACTATTCTAGAAGCCAATGACTAGATGATTAGATCTTTTGCTGATCCTTTGATGACCTTTTTACCAGGACAGCTCCTGGTACTTTATATTTAGGATGTGACACAGCCAGGGGGGAGAATACAAAAGGTAGAAAGAAAGCATCAGAAACATAAGGAAACAAAGTTTCTACTTATGCAATTTATGCTCACAAATAAGGACGTGTTGTATAACAGTATATTAACAATATTTACTATCTACTAACATCCATTATTCTCTGAAAATCAGAGTTTATCTTTCAGTAAATATAAAAGAAGTGCTTACTAGCTTAGGCCCTTCTGTTTGGCTAATATTAATGAAATATTTTACTTTAACAATAGTAAGACCATGGGAAATTAAAAATAAAAAGAATATAGGTTTAGTGAGACTCCGTTACCCTTCATCTCATTTCAATTGTTCCCAGCATGTATAAAAATCCTGAAGTCACTGCAGGTTCAGAAGAAACATTTGATCATCAGGTATTTAACTTTTCCCCTGTTCTTCACAGTCTGGTGAGGACCTTTATGTAACCTTGCCATCCCTTAGACATAGCTATTTGGAGAGCTGGATTCTGGCCATCATTAAGATTGCTAAACGCAAAACCAACAAGCGCTCTCCAGGTCATGATTTCCTCTTATGCTTCTTGAAATATCTCAGCTATATAAAACCCAAAAACTTCAGAATCTTTGCTTTGTGACATAGAAGAGCATGGTAAGTGGGCTTTTATTCATTGTTCTGAACATTTTGAATCCTATTTAAATTCAAACCAGGAAAACAGGTTAAACTATGGAAAATATCTAAAATCCTTAGATGATTGTTGCTGCCTGTTTTAAGTGAAATTTTCCTTTCTTCCTAAAATCATAACTTCCATCAGCAATAAAATATTCATTGAAACTACTTTTTCCAATTAGGATAATGTCATAAACTGACTCTCAATTCAACACTGCTTGTCCAGTGATAATCTCTTTTAATTCTATCATGACAATGAATAATGCACTGGGATATTAAATTCCAAAGTTTACCATTAAATCTTCTATATTCTTGTATTAGGACCTTACAGAAATTTAATTTTATATGAGACTGTCTCCAAATTTCCAGTTGCCAAATGCTTTGCATCAAAAAGTAAAACTTTCCCTAAAAATTTGGAATCCCTAAAAATACTGAATGACTATCCTGAAAGTCTGTCTGTTTTGTGACCTCAGTTTTAGACTTTTTTGAGGATTGTGTTGCAAGAAGCTTAAATATTTGCAATCTGACTTGAGATTAGAAATATGCAGATGATCACTGGGGCATTGTTGTCTAACATTAAAACAGCTTGCCTGATGTGAGAAACAAATTGCAGCAGACCAGAGACGCTCAAGAGAATTATGGAACTTTAATAATAAAATTACAATTGAAACAAGAATGTTGTGCTTTGGACTTAATCGCAGAACAAAAACAAGACTGCAATGTCATGACTGCTGGAGACAGAATTATCAAAAGACAGATCTCAAAGTCTGTAACTCAGGGAAAAGTGAAAACAGGAGTAAATTGACAGCAAAGACACCTGGAACCAGAATCTCAAGGACAGAACTGTAAGTACAGTCGGAGTGTGGGGAAAATCAGTTCTGAGAGAAAGATCTTATAAATGCTGTAGAAAGATAAGGAAAGCGTATAAAATAGTGATGGAAAAGCCATATTAAAACAGTTACTCTGTACTCTTAGACAAAAGTGATGTGACATGGAAAGCCTATGATCTGATACTATCTCAGGAAAATCTTTTGTGCCTTTCACCAAACTCACTCAAAGTTATTGACATATCACAGGACTGGAATCAAACTCAGAAGTCATATTCAGTTTAGCATTGATTTAAATAGGAGTTACTTGAATCATACAGCAGTAGATTCAGGTCAGAACTATATTTAGTATCAAGTCTGAAAATAACAAGGTTCAAAAGGTCTTTTCCTTTTGTTTCGCTTTTCTGTACCATGCAAATTATTTAAATAAGCAGAAATTTGATTTCTTTCTGTTAAAAGTACACTTTTCACAGACACACAAATTAAATACTGCTTCATAGGCTGTCCAGCATATATAGATCTCTAGTATCAGAAACATATTCTTCTTTTCCTAAGCAATAGATGTGTAGATTGTAGATGGGCTCACCGGTTAATACAAATTCTTACATTTCCACAGTCTTCACTAGAATAAAGATAAATTGTGTATGTAAATCACTCTGTAAGTAACGTCTCCTGTTTATTTCCATGAAAAATATGACAAATACAAAGATTACAATAATAGCATCAGATGGAACAAATTCTCATCTAAAAAACACTGCTCTTCAACATAGTCACCAGCGTTAGCTATAGACTTTTGCCAGTGAACACAAGCCTGCATGACAAGCTTGTACAAATCCACACCAGCAAAGCTGACCCATTGTTTCTCAGCTGCTATGATGGCATTTTTGCTAGGAAAATGTTGCCCAAGCTATCCATCTTTCTTCAGCCTGAAATCAGGAGGAATTAAATATGGACTATACAGTGAACATGGTAGAACTGTCCAGTCAGGGTTGACAATACAGTCCATGGTCTTGAGGTTGGTTTGGAGCCTAGTGTTGCCATATTGCAAGAGAAATATTATCTTCTTCTCTGGCCTGAGTCTGGAATTTTGAGACTTAAGCATAGTTAGTCATTATATAGCTATCAGTTTGTCTGGAAGACTCATCCCTTTCCTATGCAAAAAGATAGTGCACATCATTTTACAGGCTGAGAGCTGTGTATTGAATTTTTCTCCAATGGAGAATTCATATGTGTTGCGAGCTGAAGAAGTCTGTGGTTCATTGTATTAAGCCCAATCCCTCCAAGTTAAGACTCAGGATGGAGTCAAGTTGTTGATCAAGCAAAAACGTGCCTTTATTTATTAAAAGAAAGGCAAATGAGAGGAAAAAGAAAACAGAAGTAAAGGAAAAAGAGAGAAGGAAAATAAAGGTAAGAAAAGCAAGTCCAGAGAGTCTATCCTCCTTCTCAATCCAGTATGGTTGAGGATGTGGTGGGACAAGCACTGCTGGCTGTACAGTTGGCAATGCCTGTTATGCCATACAATGGTTTCTTCCTGTTGGGCCTGGAGTACTTGCCAGGTGGACAGAATTCAATATCAGATACTGTGCACATGCTGTACTGGCCATGCTTCTCCCTTCACATGGTGGTCATGGAGCATTGTGGTTATGGGGGAGCACACAAGGCCACATTAAGGAAGACTGCTAACACTTGCCTTTTCCATTATGCTTGCAGAGAAGTGCTTGTTCTGAAAATTGTTACCTCCATCCTCATATTGTTCCATAGGTCCTGACAAACTTTCAGGACCTTTCTGTTCTCATGTGAGCACTCGTGGAAACCACTTGGAACTATCTTTGTGATATTTCAACACTGCTGCCACCATTTCCAAGGCATTCACATAAATATTCAGCTCCGTACATAATTCCATGTCCATAATCTGCCAAAACGTGTGGGTGAGCTGATTGAGATGCTGGTCATTTTGTGGTGTGTCAGTTGTGCATTGCCTGGAATGTGGCTTGTCTTTCATATTGCTGTCGTTACTGCTGAAACACACCAACCATCTCCTCACTGTGCTCATATGCAATGTCTGGTGTCCATAAACATTGAGCAAGCATCGACGAATGTCTGCATGGAGCAATTCAGTTCCACCCCTTTGCTTTATCTGAGCTTCCATGTCAAGTATCATTTTATCAGAGGGCTCACCTGCTGCCGTCTGCATCAAAACAATATGTAACAGAATATTAATGGGAAGATTCAATCTCTGCTGCCATGTCAATATCAACCTCATGTAGCAACATAATAACATAGAATAAAAGAATCACAGAATGGTCTGGGTTGAAAAGGATCACAATGATCATCTAGTTTCAATCCCCCTGCTATGTGCAGGGTTGCCAACCAGCAGCCCAGGCTGCCCACAGCCACATCCAACCTGGCCTTGAATGCCTTCAGGGATGGGGCATCCTCAACCTCCTTGGGCAACCTGTTCCAGTGCATCACCAACCTCTGGATGGAAAAATTCCTCATAATATCCTAACCTAAACCTCCCCTGTCTCAGTTTAATACCATTTCCCCTTGTTGTATCTATCAGCCAATGTACACAGCCGTTCCCCCTCCTGTTTACATGCTTCCTTCAAGTACTGGAAGACCAAAATTAGATATTCCCAAAGCCTTCTCTTCTCCAAGCTAAACAAGCCCAGTTTCCTCAATGTTTCCTCATTGGAGAGGTTCTCCAGCCCTCTGATCATCTTAGTGGCCCTCCTCTGGACCTGCTCCAATAGCTCCACATCCTTCCTGTACTGGAAGCCTCAGGTCTGGATGCAGCACTGCAGATGGGACCTCACAAGAGCCAAACAGAGGGGACAATCACCTCCCTCTCCCTGCTGGCCACCCCTTTTTTAATGCAGCCCAAAACACAGTTGGCCTTCCAGGCTGCAAGCTCACACTGCTGGCTCATGTCCAGCTTCTCATCCACCAGGACACCCAAGTCCTATTCCAGAAGGCTGCTCTCGAGGGGTTCTTCTCCCAGTTTGTATAAATACCTAGGATTGCCCCAGCCCAAGAGCAGCACCCTGCACTTGGCCATACTGGACCTCATTAGGTTCTCATGGGCCCACTTCTCCAGCCTGTCCATGTCCCTCTGGATGCTTCCCCTCCTTCCAGTGTATCGACTGCATCGCTCAGCTTGGTGTCATCTGCAGACTTGCTAAGGGTGCTCTTGATGCCATCGTCTGTCATTGGTGAAGATGTTGAATGTGTCCCATGAAGGACACTGCTTGTGACTGGCCTCACCATGACACAGAAAAACTGATTACAACCCTTTGGCTGCATTCAGCCAAGCAATTCCTAATCAACCGAACAGTCCATCCTTCAAATCCGTACCTCTCCAATTTAGAGAGAAGGATGTGATGAGGGACCATTTCAAAGGCTTTGCAGAAGTCCAGGTGGACGACATCCATCACCCTTACCCTGTTCACTGATGCCCTCACTCCATCACCGAAAGCCACCAGATTGGAGGCATTACTTTCAAAGCAGCCCTCATATAATGAATATTAAGGTGCGTAGATTTCAAAAATAATCTGCCATATCCAAACCAAGGCAAAAAAATACAAAACAAAACAAAAAAAACTCTGAAATCTAATGAAGATTTAAAGAATCCTGCAGAGAAAATCTTAGTCAAGTCAGCTATTTGTCATATAATGCCACACACATAATAGTCTGAAAGTTATCTTTGAAGTGTCAGCATAGATATACAAACAAAAATCAACTTATGAATTAAAAACAACAATGTGGAAAACATGGGAAAAAATTTGCAGTGAAATTCCAGATGATATCATGAATGCTCATGAACATTCAGGGTATAGGTGTGAAACTCATAGCTTCCATGTGTTCCTTCCAAAACGCTCACCGCAGTCATGCAAACTCACTACTACTGACTGGCACAACGCAATACCCCTTTTTTGTAGACATAATTTAAGCACATCTTTATCCTTTTCGTATTCTCTTAAGATCTTATAAATTCTCTTTTTGTCATCATTCTTGGCATTGGCAACTACAAGAGATTTATGACATTGCTTGCAATTATTATTAAATCCTTTAAAAATATTTGAGATACTTACAGCTAAGCACATCAAAGCTGAAAAACAATTCATTATTCCCAGTTCTAAGTACAAACATGTTAAAGCTAAGCTCAAATCGTACACCATGCACTTTTTTTTTTTCAATCCCATTTCTTTATGGTTATGATTCAGTGCTTTGAAATATTCTCTCTGCCTTTTCACAGGAGATCTGACAATCAATAAGCATCATCATCAGCAACAGTATTAAATGAGGAGAAAGGTTGTTGTGTGCAGTTTCATTCAAGACAGGTTACAGTACTTCAATCTTACTGATATTCACAATACAATCTGAGAGCAGGAATAGGTTTTATTAGTGTTGTAGTCCATCAGATGGTAAAGCAATAAAGCTTGAAATACCTTGAAACAAAAAAAAAAAATGACCTGCAGTTAGGATTTAATCTGAATGGCCACTTTTCAAATAAGCTCGATGAATAAAATATTCTTGAGCACAAGGTCAAGTAAACAAACAGAGTGAAAAAAACCCCTCTTCTTGTATTAAAGTGCTGCCCTAATACATTCCAAATATCTAGCAATTGCAATCAGCATTTCTGAAATCCTTTCCCAGCTTCTGTATGCTTTTCACCAGAGAAATAAGAAATAAGAGTAAGGGCTTGTAAAAACAAAATGATTTCAATAATATTGATCTGCAGTAATACGAAATAAATGCTCTGAGGTAAAATGTGATTTCTTGGCTAAGAACACTTCTGGTTCACATTTCTGTTATAATGCTTCATTATGTTTCCTCTAGCTGAAACATTACATACACAGTAGGAAGGAAGAGACCTTGGGACTCAGACAATTTGCCTACATTTGGCTCTATTAATATCATTAAACAGGAGAAATACTGACACTGCGGCTAAGAGCTGGAGATGAACTAACTAGTGCTTTATCTTCTGTTGCCATGGACTACATGATGAACTCTGCAGTGACCTAAATTTATTATAGAATAGTGCTCATTGCTGCTGTACCCAGCACTCTGTTGCAATTACAGCACATTAGGTGGAGGAGTGAATCTCAAGGGGAAATGTCTAGTCTTTTAATCAAGAAGTGGAAAAGTGAGAGTGGACAAAAATTACACTGCTGTATATATCTGCAGTCAATCTGTACGTGTACATGTAGCAGCAATCTTAATTTTGCTCAGAGAACATTCTTATTTTATACAGGGGTCAAGATTGTACAATTCACTCACTTAATCTTTTCTGTATTTCAGCCCAATTTTTTTCCTGTATTAAATTCTCAACCCACCTGAACTTTGTTGGGAGCACTAGAGAGTTAAAATAATCAGTCTTGTGATTTCACCTTTATGTTGACCTATTTCAAATTAGGATAATCCTTTTTCTCTACTTTGTTGGTGCAGCTCACAAATAAGATCTGAGGACAGCATACTGTGAACTGAAGGCTTGAAGACAGGCACACAGATCTTGCAAACAGCTTTTGACATTTAATGGGGTCTGAAAAGTTCACCTTACAAGGATTCTGAAATCAGATACATGATTTTTTCAATGGATAACAAGAAATATTTTGTAAATAGAGTGTTACTAACGAGATTTCAAAAAATAAGAAAGTCTTATTTCTGTAGCAATAGCTCCAGTGGACCTGGAGTTTATTCCCATTAGATCTGGGGTTTAAAAATGTTTATCTGTATTGCAAAAACAGAGCTGTTCCTACTTTTATTCAAATGAACAAAAGGATTCCTGATTTTTCCAGGAAAGGTAGGAAAAGACACATGAAGTGGTGACTCAGACAGCTTAACCATAAACGCCTGTCTGAGACACCAAGATCAGGAACATCACTCACTCTGGTATACCCTCAGTGTCAGTGCAGAGGGCTGGTCACCTCCAAAGAGCCTGGTGTAGCTCTGGGTAACAGCATGAGAATGCTTCCATATTTGCTCTTTCCTAAACAAGGTACTATTTACTTACTTGGGGCAATTTTAATCCTAACCTGAGTATATAATGTTAAGTGTTGGAAGATGACTAGAACTAACACTAACAAAGAAAAGAAAAAAAAAAAAAAAAAAAAAAAAAACAAAGGGAAAACAAAATAATGAGCACCTCTCATGTCAACATGAGAATATGATCTTGAAAATTCTATGGCAAATCAGTTTTTCTGGTCAGTTAGTAGACCTCAAAAATGAGTGTAACTCAATTGAGTAAAGATTGGAAGAGTTATAAAATCAAAGAAGTTGTCCTTGATTTTCTTCCTCTTCAGTTTTAGATGTCCAAGCCAGTATAGTATATTTAGTGCCAAGCAATCTAGATGCAGACTCAAATGATTTATTTCCCAATACTTGTGTTATTTCTGCATTTGTTGTGATGTCAGAGTTGTAACACTGAACTAGGAGCAACCAAGCTGCTACTACTGCTGCAACTCTGGGACTTCAAACTTCAGAAAATACTGAAGAACTGCAATAATAATGTACATTTGTAAATACAGCACAACTGTCAGTTGTAAAGTAGAAATTAATAGTGAGACACTGTATGCTTCTGCCCACTCACTTATCATGGCTGTTTAATGCCTTATAATATTTCACAGAAAATGTTCCGTGGTACATTTTCTTAAATATATGGCTCACTAAACATCTTCTAACAGGCAAGAATAGCCATGTCAGATGCACTACAGTAAAGCATAGACAGTACAGGCTTATCCTCCTACTACACATTCTGTGTTTCAAGCACAAAACAGACCATATAGGACTTGTAGAGAATATAAAAAAGTACGTATGAAAAACTCAGAAGTAATTGTCCCTATATCTGCAGCCTTGATAATACGTTAATAGCAAGTCTTCACCAGAGAACAAATAACACAGCTTGAGAATCTCTATGTCTGAACTTTGGGCATTTTCACAGTGCTTTAGTGTAAATGCTATCTACCTTGGGTATTTTTAAAATGCAGCTGGCATATTGCACAAAGCTTCCATTTTGCCAGCACATAATTCCCATCTGTGTAGAATCAGAAGTGTGGAGAACTTGAGGAAATCAGCCACATGTAAGACTGCAGGACTGTTGTCGGGTCAGAGATCTGGAGAAGTGGAATAGCCTTAGATACAAAATGTTTCCTGAAGTGTGAGCAGAGTTTTGGAGAAAGGAACTTGGGTAGCCTGAAAAAGGAACATAAAATAAAATAAAATACTAGTTGTAACCAACAAGCTGAAACAGATATAAAAATAAATAGAATAGTGAAAAGGGATGATTATTGGAAAATGAGAGCTACAAATCAAGTTTCTTCAGAATAGAAATTGAGAATATGAAATGACGCTTCAGGAAGAGATTGACAAGCGCAGCTGCCTCTGCAAATAACAGTAGGAATCAAAGGCCAAAGGCAGGTAGTAATAACATCAGCACTGACATAACACTTGGCGTCTGTAGGTAATTTCCCTTCTTTAGAGTCAGAATTTTATTTTCATTCTCACTGTATTTCTATGTGGAGTGGAATCATATAACTGCACTTCAGAAATGGCTGCAACAAGGCTTAAAGCAGGAGTACAGTGTACTACACTAATTCAGCAAAGTGTAAATATCTTCTGCAGTGCTTAACATCCTCTGCTAAATTACAATGTTTGTACAATGAACTATATTAACAGAAGCCATAAAAATAAAAGGCAAAGGCTAAAGTAGATGTCATTTTCTTGTTAATACCACGTTTTTACCCTGAAACATAGCCAAAATCTTGAAGAGGAAGGAAAAAAAAAATCACTGAAATATTTAAACCTTTTTAAAAAAATTATTTCATGGCTGTGCAACATGTACATGTATGCATGCAGCAACAGTGATGGTTATATATTCTTTTTTTTTCCTGGTACAATTTACTGATCCATATTTATCCTCCTTTACTCCATGGAGAAAAGCTTCAGTGATTTCAGAGGAGCTGAGCTAGCCAGTTTAACTACATTCCACTTCCCAAAATGATAATAATGATGACTACAGTCTAGCTGCTTGATGGGAACCTTTTGGCAGCATTGTAATTCCCCTGCTGATATTATCTGATGTGCTTTCTTGATTATTTGTACGAGGACAAAAGCACTATAAGAGAGTTAGACATAAGAAGGCAGCTACATCAGCCCACACCAAATAAAATTCTAAGATGATAGTAAAAGAGAGGGAATATAAAAGCTTACACTAAACATTTTCCCCCCATCTTTATTGTGGCATGTAAATTAGCCATCTGTGGTGATATGGAGGCTAATGTATAGAAAATAATCAGATATTTGGCACACCTTTTCAAGTACTTCTAAATGTGTTGGACTCACTTTGAGTATACAATATTTCTGAGCTATCAGTGATATTTCTGAACTATATTGTAAGGAAATTGCTACTGCATATCAGTAATACTAAAAAGGATCAGATTCACTTCATGGGTTCCTTCTCTTCAGCTTCCAATTCAGTCATTCACATTAGTCTTGCTCAAGGAAGTTAGATCACTTTAATCAGGTGAATGAAGTAAATGCTGGCATTTTCCTTCTTTCTTGCAGTTATACAGGAGTGTCTCGTTAACTGGAAATAAAACCAGTAGTTTTAGGAAAGAATCAGAGAAGAAGGTTAGGCAGCTGGAGAATAATCCTGAAAGTTTCAATTCCTGCCTATGCTGTCACATAAGACTGCCCAGTGCCATTTCAGTTAGGAGGTTTCAGATCATCCAGAGTTTACCAATGTGAGTTTACCAATCTGTATCTCTGAAAGAGGCATGAAAACACAGTATTAAACCCTAAACCAGCAATATTTGGGAAATAAGATACCACACTATGCTGCTTTAAACACTACATCCGTCTAGTCAACAAAGTCTAGTTAAGGACTGCTGGATGTCAGGTCCAGGGGGCACAGCACCAACAATGTCTGTGCCTCTGAGCTCTCCTGCATCAGGAGGACAAAGTCAGAGCAAGCTGCCTCCTAAAGTGGTCCACAGGACAAGCTATTTGCACAGAAGTGCTCTGGAGCTGTTTGGTAGGGTACTATTTCCCATTGGTTAAAAAGATAACTGGAAGAAAGGGAATGGTTTTAAACTGAGACCCGGGAGGTTTAAGTTGGATATCAGGAGGATTTTTTTTTCCCAGAGAGTGGGACACACTGGAACAGGTTGCCCAAGGAGACTGTGGATGCCCCATCCCTGCAGGCATTCAAGGCCAGGCTGGATGTGGCTCTGGGCAGGCTGGTCTGGTGGTTGGCAACCCTGCACATAGCAGGGGGTTGAAACTAGATGATCATTGTGATCCTTTTCAACCCAGGCCAGTCTAGGATTCTGTGACTGAGGGCCTTGTAACAGCTTAATGGTGTCAAACAGAATGCATCAGGACACAGCAACTCTCACGCACCATTTGGAATACTTGTATACCACAACACAGAGCGTGGCTGTAGACTTGAGATTAGTGTTTGTGGGCACATAGTTAAATGATTGATCACCTTGGCTACCTTTCTTATCAAGGACTTATCACTCACTTACCAAGGACCCTCATCAGACCTGACACCATAGAACACAAAGCATTCTCTTTCCAGCAGTTAACAGAATTTGATGCTTTGGAGATGACACTTTTATATGTACTAAAATAGATTAAATAAAAAAGACAAGACAAAACAAAATCATAAAATAAAATAAAATAAAATAAAATAAAATAAAATCATAAAATAATTAAAGGGTTTCTACAAGCCTGCAGGACTAGGAATTAGGCCGAAGTTTCAAATGAAATTGAATCCTTATCTAGAATCCTATCCACTAGTCTGTTCCTCATTCCCTCATGATTTACTTCTCTGTGGGAGTGTTGAAGAGGTAAATCCTGGAAGATATCTCACATCTGCACAGAAAATACTGCCAGAGATAATCTCTTGAAAC
The DNA here is from genome assembly GCF_951394365.1 of Tetrao urogallus. NCBI lineage: Eukaryota > Metazoa > Chordata > Aves > Galliformes > Phasianidae > Tetrao > Tetrao urogallus. Next base: position 9,268,337 of record NC_136816.1, on the reverse strand, counting down.
TACTCTGTGTGTGGCAGGACCAGACCCTGAGAAATCTGACAGTGCCTCTTCCCCCTTGACATTTTAAAATTTTGTGGATAATTCTCTACTTAAAAGATCACAGACTTTTTTTCTGCCACAGAGTTTTTCATATTAACTGGTCGGTACTCTATTTCTTACCTATAACTTTTATAGACTCCGTTCCTTAAGCAAAAAATTTGCTGTGGTTTCCAATGCTGCATTCCTGTAACTGGTTTGAAATGAACTGGAAGGGCAAAAATTTGCTATTCAGACATTTACTGAAGTATTCAAACCATCATCATTTTATCTTGAAACAGACTTTTTTTTTCTTTCTTTTTGTTTTTTTTAACAGTGCTTCAAGTCAACTCTTCCTAGAGGTTTTGGGAACTCAGTCTGAACTGCGAAGTTTTGATTGCAATTTTTTTTCCCTTGGCACTGTATATTGTTGGTCCTAGCATTCTTCGCCATCTAAGCACATTGAGGCCTCAGCATGCATGCATTATAACAGATAGTGCACCGAACACTGCAGGTTTTTTTTCAGAACACTTCTTCAGAAGAAGTGGAATACGTTTTTCAAGTAGGTAAAATGCACCAATAGATAGCACTCATCTCATACTACTGCACTTCCAGCATACATTCATTAAACTAATATAAAACTGAAAAGGTTATAAATGTGGAAGAAAAAGGTATATTTGGTTCAAACTGAGAGACACTAGACTGATTAGGAATAATGGAGGCTGCTGATGGCGCAAGCACATTTAGTCATTTACTGTTACACTGAGAAATAGTTTCAGTATATGAATACTACTCCATGATTTGTTCAGTGCACCTTTTCTTTCAAGGTCAGTGCTGTAATGAAGAAAATAGCACTCCTTTCTCTTTTTCATGCTTCCTATCTATTTTGAGAGGCTGGTCCATTTTCTAGCCACTTTGCAATGTGTTAGGTTTGCTTTCTAAATGAATCTCTAGCAGAGACATCATTCAGACTTGTCAGTCTGGAGTCTTTCAGAAGCAGCCTTGGAATTTTGAGCTATTGAAAGGATTCAATACTAATGGAGTTTCTATTTTCCTATTTGATCACCTCTATCTCATGTATTATTTTGAATTATCTTCTCTTACCTACATACCCAAATCATTTCAAAGACAGCACAGATGCCTGCTACCCTCCAACCAGTATGATTCTCTGTGAACGTATTTCAAATAACCCTTCTCTGCAACTAACAGACTTGGTTATCTTCTTTCTTTGACAGTTGTATTAATAGTGGTGAGAAAAACGCCACTATAGTTTTTTTCTCTATAATTTACCCAAAATATATAATTCACAGACAAAATCAAGCATGATCTTTCATTTTACATGACATGCACTGAACACTAGGTTTCGAAGTCCATTGTTCCCTTCTGTACTAGATAGATCAACAACTTCCAAATGCAATAGCAAGAATTGGACAGAAGCAAGGGCAAGACGAAATCTCCTTTCTGCTTTCTTATCACACTTTCATGCAGGGTGAATTGCTGCAGGTAGAGATTAAAGACCGAAGGATCTTTCCTCAGCTCACAGTACTTAAAGGTCTTGCTTTCATTTGATCATTTTGAAAGCAGAAATTCCCAATAAAGTCCTGCAAACATGATTCTAATGGGATGAAATATAATTGCTATGGAAGAAGAATGGCCTTCTGATCATTTTGTTTTCTGTTTCTCTGATGAAAGATACCATCTCTTATCACAGAGGTCAGCACACTGTGTCAGCAGTGGTACTGCTGTTCTGAAACATGAATACTTGTCCACTGTGACTCTGATATACCTACTACATAGCTTGATCTTCTGCAAAAGAGGAGATGATCTCAGCAGCTGCTGGCAGTAGGTAAATACAATGTATATAGCTTATTTCCTAATTTATGAAGAGGAATCCCAGTTACATCTCTTTATGGAACAATCATTAAAACTGTATGCTATTTAGCTGTAAATTATGTCTAACCATCTTGTCATTTTTTTTGGAAGTAATATATTTCATAATGTGGTGTTAACAAGGCAAGTAATAGCAAAACTATCACTTTCCACGATGGACCAAACACACCACACACAAACAAAATACGTTGACTGTGTTGAATCTACATATTATATATTATAATTTAGATTCACAGTCGTATTCTCACTATTCATCTGTCAAGGCTCCTTATTCTCCAATCCCATTTCTCAAATATTTAGTTAGAAATGAAATTGATTAACATAGAAGCAAGCAGCAGGAGACACCATTATGTAAATTCCTCTGTATGATGACAGCAAGGTAGTTACTCATGGCTTGACACAGTGAAGACAGATCAACAAATTCAAATATAGGTACCAAGTGCTTAACCACTACAAAAAGAGCACACCTCCCTTGTGCACCAGGGCACAAGGCACAGAGCACACCAGCTGTGCAGTACTGTACCAGGTAACGGTCTGAAAAAAAGAGAGCATAGATCTAGCAAAGTCCTCTCAGTTTCAATGAAGAATTACACTGAAAAAAACACACAACCAGGATGTTTTATTACAGGAAGCCTGAGTGGCTGGGTGGACAGCAAAACTCATGCACTTTAAGCCTCTGTGTTTGTTAGTGATGTGTGACTCTTCTCTTCTTCACATTTTACTATTTATTGGTAAGTCCATTAATCTTTGTTAATGAGGCAGAGCAAGGACAGAAGAGGTGCTTTAATTTTCAGTTTGCCTAGGTGTTACTTTCCGAAGAGATTTGGAGAAGAACGAGGTGCTCGGGTTTGGAAGGAGACAACATGACACCAACAAATCTTACAGTGTTACAGTTCACGCAAATAGCTTGTTCTATGTAGATAAATGTCCTGTTAAGCCAAGCTGCTATTTGATCTGATGTTTGTTGCTTTGCAAAGCAGAACTAATTTTGATCAGTTATTGACAAATTTCCTGATCAGATTTCCCCATGTTTTTGTTGTTTTTTTTTTTCCCTGCTGCAAGGCTGCATTGTGCATATGAGGGCATAAATGAAGGAGCTACATTAAAAAAAAAAAAAAAGTAATGGAAGTCTGCAGCTTAAAGGAAAATAATTTGGTCTTTATGTGTGTTATAACACCTTAATTTGCCACATCTTAAGAGGGATGCCTTTCTATGTAGGTTTCAGTTCACAGATTCTTAGGGGACCAGTATTCAGTTTTCTGAGCTGCCAAGTGCTACTGGTAGCATGCAGGACATGTTCAGTATGCTTATTTAGTTTTTAGCAACTGTAGCAATTGGACAGATCAATGCAATGCGAAAGGCATTACAACAAACATGTGATGACAGAACGGCCAGCACAACAGATGCAGCAAAGGAAAGAAAGAGGATTGCTCACCTATATCAAAAGATTCTAGGTTCACAGGGAAAAGGTTCACCAAGGAGAGCTCTCCAGAAAAAGATCCTTCCCCAGTGGCAGACAGCCCTTAAATGAAGTCTAAGAGAGTTGCAACTGGGCTCCACACCTTCTGCTCACCCAGCTGAATTGCCTTCACCTGTGCTACCAGGGCTGAACGGGTCCAAGTGCTCAATCAGTGTTTCAGGCTGTGACTCAACGTTCCCGTACAGCAATGTTCCACTGTAACAAGCATTTCTAATGCCGTTTTTTCTTGTAAACTAAGCTTTCACACTGAGGGAAATAATATTCGTTGTTAACCACAATTTAATAATAAAGATGAAGTCCTTGAAAATAACTAGCATGTACAAAGAACCATGGAATCCTCAAGACATCATTTAGTTTTCTTTTTGCCTTAAGGTGGGATCAATTATATTATTGTCAATCTTGACAGATGTTAGTCTAACTTGTTCCTAAAGACCTCCAGTGAGGGAGGCTTCTACGCACTTTTTCCCATGCTTCACTGTCTTTTGAAAATTTTCCTAATGTGACTTTTTCCACATGCAGCTCAGGGTCACTAGTTCTAGTTCCCCTGTCTCGTGCATGGGCATGAAGGGCAAGACTGACTTCTCCAAAATGAGGCTTTGTACCCTATAAGTTTCCTATGTAGTTCACGTGCACTTTAAGGGCTGCAGAAAAAATGCATTAGGAGGAAAATATATATCGTCCAATTTGCCAAGAATTATACATCATTATGACTGCTGAGTAAATAATAAGGCTACAGTTAAATACCCTGGTTCAAACATGTCAGCACTGAAAGAGATCATGAAGCTCCTGGGGCCACAACACAGTAGAATGGAAAGAGGAGTATTAAGTGTGTTTATTTTTATTACAGATAAACATAAATGCAAAACCATCTATATCTTCTCCATTAGTAGGTTTGCATCTCTACATAAACGATTACATGTAGTACTTTACACCAGCACCACCTACATTTCCACTGGTAACCTTATGTCACAAGCATCTCAAATATCATCTCTCCATCAAAAAAATCCCCAGCAGCTGAACACATAAGTCTTTGAGTCAGTGAAATAAAAAATAGGTACTTTATTACTCCACAGCATTTCCCTTCACTTTCTCTGTGGTATCATTTGAAGCGTGCTTTCTAAAACAGAAGTCGAACAAATGAATACTTCTGTCCTCACTTTCAGTTGTCAGCAGTGCTTCAGCGTGAGATGAAATAAATTGCCAGACTCTTTCATCTTCCATAATCAGCTCTGCACAGCTGAGTACACCCACAGCCCTGCGAGCTGCCTCTGCCAGCACTAATTCTGTGAGGAATGGGAAGTCTTTGTTATTGCCACACTTCTAATGTTCCACCCAGGAATGGGTTATATTATTTTTATTTCTCCCTTTTTCTCCTGTGCCCTCTTCTCCGATTGATAAGCTATTGTACAATCCATTTTCTGCAGGGGAGAAGCTTTTAGGTGGTAACATTATTTTCAAAATGTGCTTGATGTAGGGGATTTCTATTTCAACGGGTGCCACTGTCACTGATGGTATCAGTGCTTTTGCAATATAATACTTATAAATTGAAGTTCGTTCAAAGAAGCCTTCAATCAATCTAACAGCGGGTCAAAACATTTCATTTCTAGAAGTGCGAAAACTCTAAATTTATTGTTGTTGCATCAGAGCAAGGTATCATGGAAATATACTTTTCACAGGCTTGTTTTTGTCTTTCCACCACTCTCATCTTGCTCAAGAACATCAAGTAAGCAATAACCAGAGTTTGTTAAGCCTCACTGGCAGCGCAGAATCCCAGGGTAACACCATGTAATGAGTTAATCCTTTGGGAAGTGAGAGTCAATCAGCTAACAATCTGGTACTTCATATAGTGGAGACTGGCTTTACTAATGCACAGCCTACTGGATAAAGTGATGGGTAGTACTGCTGTTGTACACCTAGCCTCCACTCAGGTCACCATCTCAGACCAATGGCAGGTCAATAGGGTGACATGTTGTGGACATCCATGAAGGTCCCAGTTGGCCCAAATCCTACACAGCACTCTGACTAGCAGCCTCCGGGAGCTGGCAAAGACCAACTTTCCATAGAAAATAAATTGCGACAGTCTTCAGAGTTAGTCTTTGAAGGCTAAAACTACAAACTTTGACATTTTCAGGACTTCTTCCATAAAGGGCCAAGAACCAAGTTTTTCTGTATCTTGCCATATCATGGTAGGCATTCAATACTGCAAAATAAAAATGCCACCTTTTTCAATTCTGTAATCAGTGATTGAAACTGTACAGTAAGAAACATAAGGCAGGGAGGAAGATGAGCTTTCACTAGCTATTTTATTTCAAGAATGGAAAATCAAGACTTTTCTACATGTTTCTATTCAGCAGTAAAAGCTTAAGATCTGGCTACAGCCTTACTTCTCACAGTCTGATAAGTTCTTTAGAAAAGATGCATTAATTAAGCAATGCAACCTAGCAGGAGGTGCAGTTTTATGATAAAATAATCACAATCCCAGATAATTATGAAGCAGAAGCAAAACACCTCACTACCCCTGAGAATTTGATTATCCCAAGACATACAGAACCAACAGATTTGGTTTACTGAAGCTTTTATAATTAATTAGTGCTATTCTTGAGAAAATTAATATTGTAGAATCTAATTAAAAGACAGTTGACCATAAATAGTATTGTGTAACAGAGAAAGCCTTATCTATTCTTCTACTTTTTAAAAATGTTTTAACAGCCAATAAAATTTCTCACTTTGCCAAGTAATTTTCAGTCTTGAATTTATAGCTCAAAGTTCTGTTAATTACTTTTCAACTACCACATATTCATTGTTGACCTCTAAATCAGCTAGTTAATCTTGTGGTGCAAGAAAAGGATGTTACACCTTTTTTCTATGTGTGTGCATACCCACTGCAACATACTGGGTTGCACTTTTGTTAGGGCTGAGGACTACAGCAGGTGATCTCTTGCTCTAAGATACAGTGGGAGATGGAAAGCAGGCTTCTGGGAGGTTTAGTTCCCAGGCTGGTGATCACTGACAAATCCTATGATGAGGGCTTTCTGAAAAATACGGTACATCTCCTGGCCCTGCTTATTATCAGATGTACCCACTCACATCCAGCTATGTTGGAACAACAGAGAAATGGTATGATTACAATTACGCTCCCAGAGGAACTTCCTCTGCAAGGAAGCTGGAAGTTTGGATTTCAAAAGCTGACCTGCATGAAAACGTGTTGGTTTTAACATAACCATGCACAAAGACTGATAAATATTTCTGGATGTCATATAAATGCAAAATGTAGATTTCTTCCCTCCCGTTGCACAATCACTTACAGATGAAAATAATAACACTCCGTAGAGAATATATTTTCTTAACTATGAAGCACCTTGGAAGTCCAATCCCAGGATCTGGGCCAAAAGAAATATCTAATGAGTGGGTACATCAAAAATCAAAACCAGGCCTGATTTTTTTGTATGTGGTCAAACAAACTCTATAAGAGACTTAGAGTTGTATTTCCTTGAATTTTGGGATACTTCAAATCAAAATTCAAAATGGAAATTCTGAAGCCATTTCTAATATTGAATAAATAAATAAATAAAAGTAAAGAAAACCCTGTCATAATGAGGAGTAAGGAAATTAAAAATAAAATATAGTTGTGACTTTGGATCACTAAATAGATAATTTTAAAATTTTCCCCATGAATTTTCCCATGTTTTATTTTTTGTAACTAGAGTATAAAGTTTAGAGAAATCTCTATCAGAGGCATAAGTATTCGCAGGAAAATAAAACAGAGTAAGTATATCATAATTCATTTGCCTTGGAAAGTAAGTCTCTTTCAGTTTTAGAGATGCTAAAGTCAGAAGTTGGAGATTTAAAAAAACACCTGATTCAGGGCCATCCTGAAAAATAGGGCTGAAATGTTCAGATACAAATAAAGGAACAGGCCACGCTTTTCTAGCAGGAGGTCTGGAAGTCTCTGGGCTCATCCCTGGCCTCTGTTGCTGCTAGGTTTGACAGCAAGATCCTCAAGGGTCAAGGAGACCCAATCAAGACACAGATGGACCTGTGCACACCATTTATCTTTTTCCCACCAGGCCACCTGGTTTAAGTGAGCCTGGTGTATGGCTATGATGGAGGGAATGTAACAGTGGGTATGCAATAATGGCATTTACCTTCTCATCCCTGTTCAGATGAATAATGACCATCAATCTGTCTGATTTTGACAAAGCTAGAAACACAAAAACAAGTTCTAACATGTCAGTCATGGAAGAGGTAGGTATTACGTACATTATTTCTTTTTTTGGTTGAAACTTGTTTTCATCCAAAACAACATTGCACTCCAACAGGAAAAAGGACAGTGTAATGACTACCTGGAGCTGAATGAAATCAACCCCACTTTCCCAAAAGAGATTTTTTTTTTTTTAAAGATATTAATACCAGCAGACTATTTTCTTTCTTGCTTACCAGCATCTGGGGACAATGGTAAACTTCTTTCCACAAAAAAAAAAAAAAAAATAGATGCTTCAGGCTATCTACTGTAACAAATATGAAATCAAACCCATATGCATAAAAAGCATGCATACACGCATGCAGCTGTATTATTGCTAATGTTGAAATATTTAAGAAACCTGCTACAAAACGTTCCTTTAAGCTTCCCTGCAGAACTACTTAGAACGTTTAAAGCAAAATTAAGAATCAGTGTGGTTGGCTGAAGTTCATAACAGCTAATATAATTCAGAACATTAAATATTATTGGGGAATATTGCCCCATGCCACCATAGTGCTTGGTATAATATTAATTAAATCTAAGAGCCTTTAAATTCACTTTACCATTTAAAATAAGCACTGGGAAGAATCACAAACCAGTTATGGTTCAAATCTTTTTTTCCTTCTTTCCAGATAGTGATTTCTGTCTGTCCTACAGGCCTGTTGTCTACAAAAAGATCTTTATAAAATGGGTAAACAAATCTTAGTTTTTCTCACTGTGATTTCCCAAAGAGTAAGCAGGACACACTCCACATAAACAAAAGACCCAATGAATTGAATATAGAGCAGCTGAATCTGAACATGTTGAAATGAACCTGACAAGCAGGTATGCTCATGTTGTGGTTGGACCCAGCGGGTGGCTCAGCAGCACAGTCATTCACTCGCTCCCTTCATTCTCAGTGGGATGAGGTAGAGAATCAGAAAAAAGCGAAATAGAACTTGTGGGTCGAGATAACACTATTTCCTAAGATAAAGAAAAGGAAAAGGACAGTAGTTATGACAAATATATGCATGTATGAATCTACCTATCTATATGAAGGTATAGAACAATTGATGTACAAGCAATTGCTCACCACTCCCTTCTATGCTCAGCTAGTCCCCTGAGCAGAGGAAGACAAAAGGATGAACTCCCACCTCATTCACTCCTTCCATATGATGTCTAGATTACGAAATATTGCTTTGACCAGTTTAGTCAGCTGTCATTCTGTTCCCTCCCAGCTCCTTGTGCCCTTTGCTGTGAATGGCCTTGGTGCTGTACAGCACTGCTTAGCTGTAAACTAACACCAGAAACATTGATATGTTATCAACATTGCTCTTCTCCTAAAACTAAAACATAGCAACACACCAGACACTTTGAAGAAAACAATCCCATCCCAGCTGAAATTAAGCACAGTAATATCACTGTGTATTACACATCAATAAATATGATACTTGCTTTTTTGTTTTTCTAGCTTGTTTGTGCTCATAGAGGAGAGTTTATTCTTGCAAAACATGCTTCATAACCCTTCCAGTAGTAGACTGATTGTCAGAAGCTTCTTTCCTACCTTTTGTATAACAATCTATTAGATCTTTTTAATGTGTTTCCTGCAGATGACAATGGTTCTTCCCCTTTTGAAGTCAAAATAAATTTTCTCATTAAATACAGCTGGCACAAGGCTAAGACCACTGACAGATAAATTTGTTTTCAATCATACTTTCCTATTACCAGTAATACACAGCATATGGGCAGAAGAGACACAAGAGGCAACAAATAGTTTCAGGCAACACCTAGTTTCAGACAACACCAACCTTGCCATTGCACACTGAATTTACATTACGCCCAGTAGTCAAGGAGAACATTAAATATTTTTATATTACAAGTTCATAATATCCTTCCTCCCCAAGGGCTGATACAATATTACAGAACAAGGATTTGTGCAATTTCAGGCAAACAGTAACTTTGTTTAGGGTCACTCATTAAATTTCTGAGCTTGCAAGTACTCTGCAAGGCAGAATTAATGGATTATGGGCAACTGTTGGCTCTGGAGGAAAGTTTCCAGAGCAAAGAGCACCACAGAATACTGCAGGCTGGATTTTCCACAAAGTACTTCTATGATCTTTTTTTGCCCTATGGGTCCTGGGTTGTCATCACTGGAGCATCCGGGAACCTTCTTATATTCAGCAGAGCATCCAGGGACCTTCTTTTATTCACAGGCTGCAGGTGACAGTAACAAGATTTTAAACACACTGATAAGTCTATGTACTGAGAAAAACACTTCTGTAGGTCTAGCTTTCTTTTTCAGAGAATTAAGAGTGCACAAAGACAGATCTGAATGCCAAGATGAACTTCTTAAAAGTTTAAGACTTTCTAGAATTAGCATTATGGCAACACTTATAACAGAAATGGGACCCAAGTGCATTATTTGGCTCCAGACCTATGCATGGATCCAAGTTCTGTTTGGTGTTTGATGTAACTTCTGTTGAAGCCACGGGGAGACTTCACTGACTTCACTCAAAATACATCAGGTTTTTGGCTAAGAAACAGGAATTCGTTCCATCACCAATTTTCATGGACACGTTTTTAATTTTTTCAATTGAAGAGAAGAACTAACAATGCAGAATGCATTTTTGAATATGTTATCTGTCTGTCTGGGCAATATATTTGCCAAGTCTTTTCTGATGTTAAAATATTTGCTTGAAATATATAGGTTCATTAATTTCACACACACTCATGAGATTCACAAAATACGTGTGGTTTAAAAAAAAGTAGAAAGAAAATTTGCCTTTTTCTATCTACACCTAAATATTTATGGAAAATAAAAACCAGTAACATTGGTACGGTTTAGGGAGAAACAGTTGACAAAACAATGAGGTTACAGTCCATAACAAGAGATTACAGCTCTATACAGTTCTCCGAGAATGCAAAACTTGTGTCAGTCCTTTACTGATTCTTCAAGAAAATTGGTCTATATAGCTAGGGATTTGTGCATATAGCATAGAATCATAGAATCACCAAGGTTGGAAAAGACCTTCAAGATCATCCAGTCCAACCGTTCACCTATTCCCAATAGCTCCTCCAGCCTTTCCTTGAACACCCCCAGGCTCGGTGACTCCACCACCTCCCTGGGCAGTCCATTCCAGTGCCTGACCACCCTTTCTGAAAAGTAATACAAAAGATACAGTGGACATTGTCTTAAGACATTAATGAAGAATAGAAAAGAAAAAAACATATAAAGAAAAAGAAAACTACTGTGAAAACAAACTAACCACAAGCACTGTCTCTCTAAACCTAACAGCTTTCAACTACTGTTAATTTGCCTGGGTTCTGGGTTGGAGGCTTATATTGCAAACACGTTCTCAGCTGTCCTACAACTGTTCTCAAAGGTGGCATGACATCGATTCTCCTGTAACCAGGGACTTGTCTGTGGGTAGGAGGTTAAGAGGAAAGACATCAAAATAGGAATGATTCTTGCAGTACAGAGACTCTTCCTATCATAGCAGAAGGAGCTTATGATTTTATGCTTTGGTAAGGAAAACTGACATGAATTTGTTTGTGTCTGTTTGGGATCTGCCAGATGGAAAGGTTTGCTCACTTGAGGCAGTTGTTTCAGCAAATTACCTCACTAGGGCATAATGACAGAGTTATAACAGGCTATTGAAGAAAATCCTTTCATTTCCTAGTGAGATCATGGTAACTAGAACCAATTTCAATAAGTTTTTATTTATTTTGGATATGATTCAGTTGGAAACACTGGTGATACAATGATGTATTTCTTTTTTTCATATTTTTGTATACCTATTAAAAATTGTTTTTGCTGTGAACTAATGGATTTATTATTTTCTCTGTAGTGATATATTTCACTACTTAAAAGTATAGCTGCAACTACATTAGGAAGGAAGCTTCTCTATAAACAATACGCCTCACTCAATAACCTATTCAAAAAATACAGAATGAACTAATTTGTTTGCTTTTTATATGCCTATCCTCCGCATTTTGTAACTAAAATAATCATAAGGGAAATTGTTAAGCAACATGGATAGCAGAAGCTGCAGGCAGCCTGTATCCTGGAGGCATATTTAAGGGAAAAACCTTTCCAGGAGCTCCAGTAAAGTTGGCCAAAAAATATAAAAACACAAAACAACATTTTCATCATTTCTATTCTATTGCTGTAGATTTTTCTGAATCAGAATTAGCATGTGGAGAATACAGGAATTTTACATTGGCAAGAAGCCTGTCCCCTGGTCACAGAGGTGTCTGTGGAGGCCTGGTGAAAATTGCCTGTGATGAGCTCTGGCAGAAGCTGTGTTTCCTGTGGCTGCCGCAACTGCAGCTGTCTGGCACTTGTGTTTGTAGTCAGTTTTGTTAGCATTTTTTTCCATGCTCCATTTTGAGCTTGTCATAGGCTGTGCTCACAAAATGAGACTGGAGCTGCCTATACAACAGTCCTGCATCCGATCAGCCATAAATTTCACCCCACATCAGCCTTGCCCACACCCCCCCCCCTCCTCCATCACTGACAGTGTTCTCACCAGAGTCTGCCTTCACACCCCAGTAGCTTAAAAAGCCAAATCCTTTTGGCTTTCTATGTGATCTTACGCATCTTTCCTTTGGTTGTTATAGCATAGTTGTATAGGATGCAGTCTGTGACCATCTAGGTACCAATCCTTTATAAGCATGAGCATCTTAAAAGGCAAATTCCCTGTGGACACAACTTGCTAGAAAAGCTTTTTTGCTTAGGACAATCTGTTCCCAGTGTTATGATGCTACGTGTTAAAGTGATCAGCAATAGCTTTCAACAGCACCAGAAACTTGATTGCAATACATTCTGACATAGTTTATGACATAAGGTCACAGGAAGGGTGTTCCTACACACCAAAGCATTACTCTAGACCATTCTGAAGGGGATGCAATGCTTCAGTTCAGTCAGCAATTTCTGTGGTTGCATAGTTCACTGGTCTCAGACAGCCTCTTTGGGCTAACACCCACAGCAGCAAATTTGGTCCAGACAGAGCTCTTATTCACTTTTGTTACCACAAGTGGGTACTATGAATAGACGTTTTCACTGAGCTGCTCAAAGTGATACCCACATTTTTTTTTCAGAAGTAACAGCTAACTCAGAACCCATCAGAGGTTTAAAACACTCCTTCCACTGTACATGGTTCTCTTGCATTTCTTCTGATGTCCAGTTTTGTTAGAGATTTATGAAGATCTTTGCAGTCCCCTTCACTACTACTGAGCCATTTCAGTATTTGTGTCATCTGCTATGTGTACTTACTTCTACCACAGTACTCATCACCTCTGTCAGCTCATTGATAAACAGCTTGAGTGTTGCCATTGCTTTTTGCTAGTCAAAAATAAGTCAATTCTTCTTTTTACCTTCCTTTTCCAGGAACATCTACATGACAGGAGTTTAGCTGATATGTTCTGAATATGCAATATAAGATACACTCAATTAAAACTATGTGGCAGTGCATAATATTTATTATTTATTTATTATTAATATATATTATACATATATATATGTATATATATATATATATAATATATACAGTCATATCTAAGTATCTAACTGTAAAGTCTGTGTTTCACTTAGTAAAATGCTACATAACTTGGTTACTCTGAAACCTGAAGACATTTTTTTTTAAATGGTGTATCTATTTGTCAATAGAACAGACCATAATCATATACAGCAGGACTCCTACTTCTGCAGTATATTCAGTTTCCAAGTCATAGAAAACCTTCACGATTATCCCTAGTATACCTGTGAAATCAGCTCAATTTAATATATTTTTATTTTGTTTTGTTTTCCCCAAGCATAGATTAGATTTATTAACCTGCAGCGTTCCTTCTTTATATCATCTGATATATTACTTGAGGAGAGATCTTTAGATAGCAGTATCACTTGGGAAACCTGCTGGAGACTCACTTTCCTCATAAACCTTGCCTTTTCTTGGCTCCCAGGAGAGGAGGTGGGTGAAAACAGGTTACATTAGGTTACAGAAACATGAGATGCTGATGGAGAAAGCTCCAGGAGTGGTAAAAACACAGCGGTCCCTGAGAAGGCCTCAAGGGAAATTCTTGGGAACCAGTCCTGAAGTGTGGGGCTCAAAGGGACACATGAGAAGCCACACTCAACCATCCGCAAAGGCAGGCAGCCGTGTCAGCAGCTGGCTATCCAGCTCTCACAGAGCTCTTGCCTCACATCCGCCACATGCTCCACAAGGCATAAAATCTTTCCAATATCCCACAGCAATATTAAAATCTTTAGTACAAAACCAAAGCCACAGAAGCTATAAAGTGTCACAGGAAATGAAGCAGAAAAGAACAAGGACGCTTTTAATGGTCTAATTCCATGAAGTAGCAGGAAATGTGGAAACTACCAGATGACTTTAGATGACAGATTATGCCACAGAGAGAGACGAAAGTAACTTCAACAGGCCTGCCAGTATGACCTTGGGATTTTTCTTTTCCTAAACTAGAGGATGTGTGAACTGATAACAAGAAATATCTGTTAGGTCAGGAGAAAATTTTGATTGTCATTGCATTCAAATTTGCTAACTTTCTTTCCCATAGTGCATAAAATAAATGTTTCATGAAAGGATGAAAGAGTTCTTGCACTACTTTAAAATGTTCATGCAGGTGTTGTATCTATTTGGAAAGTCCTGTTCAATTTTAGGATAAGGTCTGTCCAGTGAAAAAAAATAACAGATCATGAAAATAATTCTGCTGCTACAAGATCTAATGTTCATTCTTCATAGGAGTGGCAGAGTGTACTTTTCTAATCAAAAATACATATTAGTTATGCTCAATCACATGTGGAGCAATGATTTCTCAGAGGGAAAACAATATATTTTTTTTTCCTTCTTCATAAACAACAACAAAAAACACTAGTCAATATCCCACAGACCTAAAAGAAAGTCCATCCAAGAAAAACAAATTTGTTCACACTAAGCAGCTACAATTATTTGTCAATTTCTTAATCAATTGCCTGGCTTTATTAGAATTCTGCTTCACTTTTTTATTTTGGATTTTCTTTCCCCTCATGAGTGAAATATTCATGAAATTTTGAAAAATTTAAAAAGATAGATTAGATTGCTTGTAATAAAAGTGAGAGCATAGAATAATAGAACTGTTTGAGTTGGAAGGGACCCTTAATGTCTATGTAGTCTCTGCAATGAACAGGGACATCCACAGCTCAATTAGGTGCTCAGAGCCTTGTCCAGCCTGATGTTAAATGTATCCAAGGTTGGGCACCCACCAGCTTTCTGGGCAACCTTTGTCGGTTCCTCATCACCCTTATTGTAAAAACCTTCTTCCTTATACCCAACCTAATTCTTCCCTCCTTAAAGTTTGAAATCATTTGCTCTTGTCCTGTCAAAGCAGACCCTGCTTAAAAGTCTGTCCTCTTCTTTCTTATAGCCCTTCTTTAGATACTGATGGGCCACCACCAGCTCTCCTTGGAGCCCTCTCCTCTGCAAGCTGGACAGCCCTAGCTCTCTCAGCCCGTCCTCCTAGGGAGGTTTTCCAACATCTGCAGAAAGGCATTCCAAAAGACAGAAGACTGAAACTTGATCTTGAAGCCTTACAGTAGTCAGAGATGTTTGTACCAACACACTAGAACTGAAATTCCCCCTTTCTTCAAAATTCAAAGTAAAGAACTTGACACTGGACAAGAAGGAAAACCTTATCTGGGGCACCTACTAAATTTACGCCTTTCTATGGCTCTTTAATTTTGCAGAAAAATATAAGAAGCGTAATGAAAATAAGAATTGGACAAAATTTGGCAGCATCATAAGGTATGACTTGGGAATTTCCTTATTATTTGATTACATTACCAGACATTATATAATCCATTTCTATTAGAAGTGAATTAAACAGACATTTTCAAGAATCCTACCATTAGCTAAGGATATGAAAAATGCATTTTTTGAGATGAAATTCTGAATTTATAGTTCTGTCTTGACTGATTCTCCTTGGAATCTGTTAATGAGTCTTGGTATGGCAGATGACAGTGATGTGATGGCATTTCATATCGGTCAGTTGAAAAGATCATACTGAACTTCAAGCTGCAGTGCACAAGCATGGATGACTCTTTACTTCACATCATCTACAGCCAGAGGGCCTGCTCATACATCATCTGCCATGGCAAATATCTACTACAATGACATCAGTTAAATCAAAGCTTTTCTGTCAGAAGTAGAGGAAATGGCAGAAACTGAGGTATCACTCGCTGCTGAAAGGAATGGTATCAGAGAGGCAGTTACTGAAGCATATTGGAAAGTGTCCCTTTCTTTTAAAAAAAAAAGTTTCCAAGCCTTTTCCAACACAGAACCTTTTTTTTTTTTAGTCTTACCTGAGTCTTGATAAACCTTTGATTTGGCCATCAATATATGATCAAAGCATACCTGGGTCCAGAGGGATCACTCCCTCTGTTACCAGTTAACCTAGTTTCACTTATAGCAAGGAACAACTTCTGAGAAAAGTGGGAGTGGGGAGATAACAGGAAAACTATCAGAATGCTAGATCAAGAGATTTTCCAGCATGAAACTCCCTGTCTCACTTTATCAAGTAACAGTTGGATCCAATCCATCTCTATTTCAAAGATAAACAAGCACAGAAGCACTTCTGACTATAGGTCTATCAACATTCTTTCTGAAAACTTGGAGAAAATAATTGCTTAACTCTGTGCTTGCACGTAGACAAAAACACGGGCTCTAACAGTCTCTGTTGGCCTCAGTTGAGGCACCTTCTGATGCTATATCTTGTGCTGACACATGGTTTCTGAACTGGGTCAGCTGAAGTACCAGTTCATATTCACATCTGCCATGACTCTTTCAGGGCAGTCACTCTTTGGCAGCCAAAGAGAGAGATAACCTTGCAAATATGCCCGTTAGATGTGAAGTCATTCCTTTACATGAACATGTTGTATAAAAGATGATGGAAGGTTTGCAATGCATTTAACTCATGTCTCAAAATAGACCCTCTTCCTTCTTCAGTCTGTGTGGTTCCCTGCTCCCACAGGCACAACTTTCCTCATCATCTCATTCCTTTGCTACTGCAGCTAAATCACCTGAAGCAAAACCCTGCTAATTTTTTGTTGCTGATCCAGCTGATCAACACAATACAGTTGCATGGTTATTTTCCTTTTACTGAAGTACAGTTAACTGGATAAACCCTCTGCCAGCAGCATTGCAATTGACAGCCACTTCTAGGCACTGCTCTCTCTCAGCGTGCTGAACCATTACACTAGCTAAACTCATCATGTGCAAGGGCCAGACCAAAAAAATGAGCCCCAGGCTTCTTGAAGTGCAAGCCAATGCATTAAGCAGTTAAGCACTCAGCCTGCCTTGGCTGTGCTGTAGCTACAGCAACGCCTCATGGGGCTCCCTGTAAATGATCTGCTGCTTCTTAACTGAAATGCTCTAGTACAATACGCTAATGAATCCATAACAATAGCTTTGTACATTATGTTACTATCCTAATAAAATATTTTATTGGCAGTAGTATACTTCTTAAAGCTAGCATTTCATTTGACTCTTTTGCCTTGTAGAAATCCTACTGCAGTGACAATAGATAGCTGTAAAGCTAATGGTCTTTCTTAAACTACCCCTTCTGAGAGAGGGAAAGAAAGAGAAATCACAGTCATCACCAGCTGTTTGTGTTAAAATACAAAAAAAAGAAAACAAGAATCATTCAAAAATGATGCTTTGGGCAGCCTGCATTAATATTTATGTTGGCATTATTGGTAAGAATGTACCTTACGCTTTATTGTCTACCCCCAGCATCCTTTAGTTCCCCATTATTCAAGCTAGTAGACACTACCTTGCATCTTCCCCTGTACACAAAGCTTCAAAAAGCCTTGGCAGGTCTCCAGCTCACTTACGCTTAAATGGACACTCCAGCTTTGATGGACACACAGCTAAATAGAGGCGAATAATTCAATACAGTATGACTGTACTGGGGCTGCTAGTAAATCCATCAAGCAGTAAATATCATCTGAAGCCAATGCAAGCTTTTATCTTTCCAATTTTGTGTATGTCTGTGTGAAGCCTAGGCATTCAGCGAATCATGTAATTTATTCTGCAGTGCAGAGTCTGGGCTGTCTCAGACATCATATTGACATTTTTTCCATCTGTCAGGGGCAGCCACTGCTCCACACTTGTGCAAACGCATCACACTGCACTTATTTATTTATTTCATCCCACTCTAGCGTAATTGGCGAGGACACGTTTTTGCAGATCTACAAATATGAAGAGAAGCGTCTGAATATCATTAAAACAGCATGTTAAAAATTTGTCTCAACCACTTTGTTAAATCAACAAATGCACTTCCAGCAAATACTTGTAACAGCTTAGAAAGGATTCCCTATTGTAGCGTTTTACTAAGCCTCAAATATGCCGTTGTTTTCTTTCACTACTTAGGTCAGTGAAGATGCCAGCATAATGTAAATAATACCAAACAGCTGGACTTATTGACTTGTTTTCTGTGTGTAAGTGGATATTGAGACACAGTAGATGATACATATATAAATATAGATGGCACAAGACTAGTCAAACATCCCCTCCTAGACCTGAAGGGGACAGAATTACCACTGCAGGGAAAAGAGATATGCACACCCTGCAAAAGCAGCTGGGCTTTCCTCCCATGGGTGGGCAGGTGGTATTGCTATTCACACCACCCTCAGGGCTTGCCAACAGACTGATAGGGGTGGCACAGAAACCTGAGCCAATGCATTTGCCAAGAGCAAGGGACAGGCCTATCAGGGGAAGTTATGACAAAAATGCCTTTGACCAAAATGTACAAGTTCAAAGTTGTCCTCTGTTAGGGGCTTGGCAGAGCAGATTTCAGAAGTTGGACCAAATGCATGTATTTCTGTTGCATCAGGGAAATGAGACTGGGTCAAGACATTCCTACTTCAATTCCTTGGCATGAAAAGAGCTACTTTTTGAAGAAAGAAAGGAAAGAGTTCATTAGAAATACAATTTAAAAAACAAGCTCTTACGTTAAAAAAACTCAGACACTTTTTTTTTTTCCTTATATCACCTGTTCCAAACAACACTGAGTCCTATGTTCATATGCAAAGTTTGGCTTAGTGGTTCTCTAGGGTTGTACGTTAAAGGGCCATGTGACTATGCGTATTCACCCAATTCAGACCCTGGCCCCTTCTTTTTCCATTGCTTTAGGCCTCTGTGTGTGATTTGAAGTTAAAGTTCATGTGATTTCAGACAGTTACTATTATCAGTTTGTCACAATTACCTTTGACTTTAGTTGTTGCAAACAAATTGCTAGACTGAACCTGGCTATGCTAGCTAGCTTATATGACGGCAACAAGAGATCTCAAGACCAAATCAGATATTCCTGTTTTTCCATGCCTTTGTCACATGGACAGCCTTCCTCCATGCTATGCTGCTGGCTCCCTGCATATCTCACAGCATCCAGAAGCCTCTGTGGAAGGTCCATCTTCCTCCACTGGCCATAATGCTACTGGATTCCACAACAGCTGCATCACCTTGCATCTGCTGGTGCTGCTGCAGTGGACCTTTCTAAAAAATGAGGGGCCGGTTGGTGATGTGAAAGCTGGGAGAGGCTTGGGATGCAGTGACAATAAAATAGTGAAGATTCTGAGATCATCTGTGAAGGAAGCAAGGTGGTAACTAGGATTGAAACTCTGGGCTTTAAGAGAGAATATTTTGCCCTCTTTGCAAACCTATTTGATGGTATTTCATGGGCTAAGTATTGGGAAGAAAGAAGGTCTGTGACTGCTGGTAGACATTTAAGTATCACTTCTTCCATGCTTGGAATTGGTATATCCCTAAGAGTAAGAAATCAAGGAAAAAAAGGTAGGAGACTTGCATGGATAAGCAAGGAGCTCATGGATGAACTCAAAGGGAAAAAAAAGGATCAAAGGTCCTGGACACCTAGGAAGAAAATAGGAATATTGTCAGCAACTGCAGGGATGTCACAAAAAAAAGTTAAGGCTCACTAAGAATTAAATCTCGCAAGGGAGAGTAAGTATTAAAAGAAAGATTTTTTTAAGTATGTCAACAACAAAAAGATGACAAGAGAAAATGGGAGTGCACTGCTGAATGAGGTGGGTGCCCTGGTAACAGGGAATGCTGAAAAGGCAGATATGCCAAGCACCCTATTTGCTTCAGTCATTACTGCTAAGACTGCCTCTAGGAAATTGCGGATCCTGGAGGAAAATGAGAGAGTCTGGAAAAAGGAAGACTTCCCCTTGAAGTCTTGAAGTTCCTTGAAGAAGGAACTTGTCAGAAATCATCTAGGAAACTCAATATATAAATCCATGGGCCCCAGTGGAATACACCCATGAGCACTGAGGAAGCTGGCAGAAGTTACTGCTGAACCACTCTCTATCATCCTTGAAAGGTTATGGAGGAGAGGTGCCTGAGGACTGGAAGAAAACCAGTGTCACTCCAGTCCTCAAAAAGGGCAAGAAGGAGGATCTGGACAAGTAGAAGCAAGTCACTCTTACCTCTGTCCCCAGAAAGGTGATGGAGAGATGATGTCATCTCCAAGCAATTGGAAGAAAAAAGATTATCAGGAGTAGTCAACATGGATTCACCAAGAGGAAATCATGCTTGACCAACCTGGTAGCCTTCTATGTTGCCATCACCAGCTGGATAAGTGAGAGAACAGTAGATGTTGTGCACCTTGACTTTAGCAAGGCATTTCACACTGCTCCCACAGTAAAGCTTACTGTAGGACAGATGAGTAGACAGTGATGTGGACTGAGAAGTGACTGACCAGTGGAGCTCAGAGTTCTGAGTGAAGGAACAGAGTCCACCCTCAGCAAGTGTGCTGATAATATGAAGCTGGATGGATTGGCTGACACACCAGAAGGATGTGTTGCCATTCAGCAAGACCTGAACTTACAGATGAGTGGTGTGGAGAAGAACCTAATGAGGTTCACCAACAGCAAGTGTAGGGTACTGAGACTGGGGAGGAATAACAATATGCACAATTAAGGAAAGCAACCTTCTGGAAATGAGCTCTGAGAAGGAGTTGAGGATGTGTTCTGGTGGACAATAGGCTAGCCGGCAGCATGCCCTTGTGACCAAGAAGGCCAGTAGTGTCCTAGGACGCATCAAGAAGACTGTGGTCAGCAGATTGAGGGAGATGATTCTCCCTATTTATTACACCCTGGGGAGGCTGTGTCTGGAATGCTGCATTCTGTGCTGGGCTCCTCAGTTCAGAAAGGCAAGAATATTCAAGAGAGAGTGCAGGAGATGACAAAGGTGACTGGGGATCTGGCACAAGTCCAGTATGAGGAAAGGCTGAGAGATCAGTATTCTTCAGTCTGGAGACAGCCCAGAGAGGATCTCACAGTGACTTATAAATTTCTAAAGTGCTGGAGTCAAGTTCATGTGAGTGAACTCTTTTGGGTGTTGTGCAGCACTAGAACAAGGGGCAATGGGCAGAAACTGGAATGGTGAGTTCTAAACAAAGGCAAGTAAGAACTTTTCTGTAAGAGTGATGAAGCATTGGAAGAGGTTGCACAGAGATGTTGTGGAGAGATATTAAAGATCCTCCTGAATGCTTTCCTGTGCAATCTTCTGTAGAGAATCTGGTTTAGCAGGAGGTTGGACTTGATGATCTCTAATGGTCCCTTCCCCCACCGTTTTGTGATTCTGTTCAGTAAGGTCCAACAGCAACAAATGGCCACTGCAATTCCACAAGATGCAGAGAGCCAATGACCAGTGTGGCCTTCGTACTGCACTGTGCAGTAGGAAACATTGTCCTCAACCTGACAGAATGTTGCCTTCTTTATTTCATTGCTATGTTTGTCCAGGAAGACTCTCATGTTTCTGAGTCCCCATCACTCAGTGAGGAATCAAATAATTTGTTCTGGACCTCCATGGTGAGCATGAGAGTTATGGCCTACCACATCAGGCATTTGCCTGACAGCCGAGATTTTTTAGCAAAGTGGGAGCTCAAAATGACATTCACACTTCCATGCAAGGGAAACTTCTGAAATTAGATACGCAGAGATTGCTAGTGGATTATAAACAGGACATGGTGGGACAGCAGGGTTGACTTGCAAACATTAATATATATGTATGGCGTCTGACTCATCAGATATTTCAACCTGCTTTTCTTCGTCCAAGCTAGCATCCTTTTCTTAGCCACAGACAGGAATCTCAGAAATAAAATCATTAAAGGCTCCTGAAAAATATATAGATAAATAAACAAGAAATGGCAGGCAACTTAGAATCGTGAAATATATTTATTCCTTCAGGAAAACAGAAAGATATGGAAAATCACAGCATTCTGCAATGACACAATAAGGAAACGGAAAGCCAGAAGATAAATTATTTGCCTCTACAGAAAAATAAAAACCTTAGGATGGCTCCAATTTGAACCACTAAAATCATGGAATACTTGCAAAGGTCACAAGCCAATAAGCTCTACCATAGATGAGCAGTTTCAGACAGTGCAGTCAATAGGGCTCAAATGGGAGGGCTTACCTTGTCTTCATGCAGTTCAGATAGATCTGAAATGCACCCACGCAGACTGCCTGGAGAGATGGGGCTGGATTTCAAGCCACCCTAAACCCACATTTGAGTCTCACTGCTAGACAGAGCAGCTGGTTTATATCACTCTAGACTGCACTCAAAATGCAAGGATCTCTGGACGGACAGGAAGTTTAGATCCAGTGAAAGTTCAGGCCTCAGACAGTAACATAACATAAATGTAGTTGCTTTAATAGAATCATGACATATAATTCCACTCACAGACTCCAGCACATTTTGAACCTCATTGGTATGTCAGTTACAAAAGTCTATCTGCATTTAGAAAAGAAAGAAAGGAAAAATTAGTAGTAATGTTACTTTGTCTGATATACATTAAACAATTTTGGATGAGTTTCAAGTAACATGAGTTTGTGAATCTTATTTTTATCCAGCTTCTGTAGCAAAACAGGTAAACAACATAATGTAACTAGGCCTATTTCTTACAAAAACATCAAAACTACGTTACCTACAATACCGGTTATTGCAGAAATTGAGTAACAACAGCTGTACTGGAATCAATAGCAACTGAGTACTTTGAATTTTTCTGAATCAGGGGCCTTAATCTGTACAGCCCTAAACGTTAGAGCATCATGAATTACACTTTGAAACAACAACACGGACACACACACACACAAAGGCTAGAGCACCCAAGCAGACAGACAGTGCACCCTTATTAACCTCCAGTTAGAAAGTACTGCCTGGAACACATTACTTTCAGTTTCCAAAGAGCAGCATGCTGCTTTTCTAAAGAAACAAATTGAAATGGAACTCACTGAGCAATTCTCCAGCACCTGAGAGCAATTAACGTAAGTAGAAACAGGAAACATCATCAATTATTGAAAACAAAATGAATATGTAACTTTGACCTTCTTCAGTACTCATCAGTTTTATACCTCCAGCTGAATAAACTCAAGGGAGACAAAAAACACCACACAGATTTTCATTAAAGATAATAAAAACACAGCAAACACAGAATGAGGGCTCTGTCTCTCAGCATTTCCAGTTCAGCATGTGAAATGCAGCCTGTTGATCCTCTTGTTTTAATATGTACTTTCTTGCTTCTTGTATTTTGAAATTCTGTATTCTTCTTCATGTATTTCAGAATTCTCTTGCTAAAAGAAGCAGGACAGCCTTTTTGAGCACTAAGAGAATGATCAAAAAGCAGTTGGCATTTTCTGCGAGTTGTCATTCCCTGATTTTATTGAACAAAACAAAGAGGTATCCATTAGTCATGCTGACTGGAACAATGCAGAGAGGGAGGTTATAATGCTCCAAAAAAAGCTAGTTTCTACAGTTCCACATACTTTTTAAATGTAGCACTGAGATTCTTGGGGAAAATGTTGTAGTCCAAATTGCAGACTTCTGCCAGAGTACAGGGGTTTTCAAGGGAACGTGTTTATTAGCTAATGCAACTGCTGAGCATAATGTATGTCAGAAGGAGAAGGATATTTGGCACAGTAATGGATAAAGAGTTTCAGAGAAAAGCCTATTAGACACCAAGTACAAAAAGTCCTTTGTGACTGCTCAAGCTAAACGAGGCTTGAAGTGCTAGCGACTGCGTTTTCCCCAGCTTCTATTACTAGTTTCAAGGAATCTCACAGAAGTGCTCCATGCAGAATAACACATGCTTGCACTAGGACATCTGCTTAAAATCCTTCTATAGACACCCAGAAATTTGACGAATTACCTCAAATGAAGTGCTCCATGTCATTACCACAGAGGCAAGGTACATTGCTAGTCCTCAAGAGAAGATTCATGTTACTATTACTGCTTGGGTGTTATTAAGGACACTTCAGGAGACTTTCCATCATTAACTTTTTTTTTTCTTCCCATTTTGTGAAAATAGACCTATGAAAAGTGGCAGGAAGCCAATAAAAAAAAAAAGGGAATAGAAGATGTCAGCATGGAAGCTATTAAAAAAAGAAGTGATGTGTTGACAGCTGAGTTTTAAAAGAGAAATAAATAAATGCCAAGTACTTCTGGGGATTTTACTTTTATATTTATTTACTATATCTCTATAGCTCTTAATGATTTTTTTAATAAGAAATTTTGAAAATGAAATATCTTCAGTGTCACCTAATTACCCTGTGGAGGAGAAGGTATTCTGAACAATTTCTTTCTGAAGAAAGCTGTTACACGCAGTTAAACACTGTCACATAAGGCCAGTGGAGATCTTCCACAAAATGCTACAACAAGCGCACAGGAGTGCCCACGAAGAGATAGAGATGCCTGAGGAGAGAGCATCTCATTTCACTCGGAGGCTGATGGCACACTGGAACAGGTTGCCCAAGGAGGTTGTGGATGCCCCATCCCTGGAGGCATTCAAGGCCAGGCTGGCAGCCTGGTCTGATAGTTGGTGACCCTGCACATAGCAGGGGGGGGGGGTTGAAACGAGATGATCATTGTGGTCCTTTCCAACCGAGGCTGTTCTAGGATTCTGTGATCTCCAGTAATGCTGGGAGGCAGACATGGAGAAGAAATCTTCACAAGAAACAGCAACGACAGAAGCTGGTCTGGCTCAGTCTTGCTTGGATGAACTCTCCTCTTCTAACAGCTGAGGATTTGGGGTATCCAGCAGCCCTGTGACTGGTTCTGCAACACAGTGCACTTTGGGGATCAATGTGGGACAGTGAGCTCAGATGTAGTGCATGCCCAGTGATATATTCCTGATGCAGAATTAAAATCCTGTGTTGGCTGCACTGCAAAATCTTCAGTGAATATGAACCCTAATCTTTTCCATGGACCTGGCACGGCCAGAATCACACAGAGATAAAGAGAGCTTTCTGAAGGAAATATCTGGGAGTTTAGAGATATATCCAGAAGATTAGTTCCCCTAAATTGTAGTGTAGGTATGTCTTACAAAATGTCCTTACCATCTTTTTATAAATATCTATAAATGACTTGACTCACTTCATATAACCTTTGGTAAAGATAAGAATCAAAGCAAATCTTTTCCATAGCTCTTCATACAGTGCTCTAATAGCTGAGGGTCATTTTCTAATGCGAAGCCAGTCTCTGGCACTTGCTGCCACAGCATTTCAATGAAGCAAAGACCTCAGTGGGATACAGAAGTTAGATATTAATAGATATATTAATGTATGCCGAGATGAGAAAGTAAGTAGTAACATTGAAACCATTTGTGAGCGTATACAACCTCAAAATTCAGGGTTTAAGTCACTCTGCCCGGCAGATAGAAATAGATAATGCCAATCAAGTTAATGAATAAATCTTCAATTCTACACAAACTAAATGCAAAGTACAACTTTAGCTCTATGTAGCATCACAATGGTTATGTGACATCAGTACATTACTGTTGTGTATAATAGAAAGTAGAAATTTTAGAAATACAAAACTTTAGAAATATGAGTTACCTTTCCTCAAAAATTTGAAACAGATATTGTTATTTGAGGACATTCCAGTTGTCCTATGGTTAACCTAAAAAAGGTGCAATTTTTTATTTTTTTTTTTAATTTTGAAATTCAGTTTGGCTCAGATTTTAAAAAATCTTCATTACATAAAAAACACTCTGACTCCTGAGATTCTGTTCTGCCATTATGTCAGTAGGTGTTCTAAGGTGGGAAATTAATCAGTTCTGCCAAGGAAATCTTCAGAGAGCAATTCTGAGAGATTTTTTATTAGGGATGTCTTTTCTTAATCAGGATGAGAGGCTGATCTCCAGGTTGCTACATTTAACGGGATTCTCCTGCAATCAGAACCTGTGCATAGTATGCTGAAACTCAGAGGCAATAGCATAAGAAATTATTATGTATCAGTGCTACGAAATATGACTCTAATAAGGGACTTAAATGTTCCCCCTTAAAAGACCTTTGTGAATCTAAAATTCTTGTCTCTCTGGCATGTCACTTTTTTTCTGACCTAATAATTCGCATTGTAACCTTTGCCCTAGATCCTTGAAATTAAACAAGGATGGCATTTATCAGCAAGTTTCTCAAGTTTGCTACCTCTCATTCAATGAGGTGTGATTTGAAGAACTATATTTGACTTGTGAAAAGGTTATTTTTCTACTATGATGAGAATTTGATGGGGTTCTTTTTGTCTTGATCCAAATTCTGCTTGACTACAAAAATAGCTTGAACATACATACATATACATAGCATGAAAGTGTGCATGTGCATTTGAATAGTATCTGCTTGTAAAGGTCCATCATTGTATATTTCTCAAGTGTTCAAGAACATTTTAACCCAACAAGCAGACATTATAGTCTAAGTTTGTCACCAGTATAGAGTAATATATTTTCAATTTCTGCAATATGCCCATATTTATGTACCTGCTAGTCTGAAAAATTCCTTTCTTTTGAAATGTGCAGGCATTTTCCTGTTTCTCAGTAAATTCTTGAAAAAAGAAACAAACAAAAACAACAACAACAACAGCAAAAAGAGTACAGAGATACTAAAGAGACAGCTAACTTCTCAGTTTCTATATATTTAGGTTTAATCGGGACAAAAGGAGAACTCTTACATTGCAGAGAATGAAACAGGCAGCCAAAAACACTCCTACGCTATAGTCTGAAGCAATTGGATCTGGAGTCAATTTTATGAGTTTAAACTAATGATGGATAAGAGTGAAATAAAGTTCAATAAAGTTCATTCTTGATCCATCTCAGATGTAAAGTTGAAAGGGATCTGCCTAGCTATGTGTGTTATTTTAGACATCTGTCAGCTGTAACAGAGAACATAAGGTAAAATTTAGGATTTTTTACATCATGTGGACATGTGAAACTGCCTGCCCAAGTTTGTGATCAAGCTCATGACACAGTATGGCAAGAAATATTTTCATCTACATCAGAAAGGAACTTTTTCTAACATTGTTTATGTTTTCTAAATAAAAAATATAACTTACCACAGGCTAGCCACTACTAATTTAAAAAGAAAAAAAATTTTTTCAAAGCAATAAGCAGAAAAAAAAATACCAAAGGAAAACTCCTTCCTTACCATTGTTTAAAGCTTTATTAGATTTCAGTTTCTCTTGTCAACTGCTCATGCAATGTTGAACTATTTACAAGCTTCTAAGTTTTTCTGCAGGTGATGTCTCTGATGTTTTGTGGACAGCATATGGGTGAATTTGTATAATGATAATAAGGTCATTGGCAATATGCTGATTTAAACCAATCCATCTTTAGATTCCCCCACATCCTCTGACTTACTCAACATCTTCCCTGTTGCAACCGAATAGTATTTCAGTACATACAAAGGTTGCTCTGAAAATAGTGCTTCCTATTTACTTCCATGGAAACTACAGCAAATACAAAGAGTACAATAATATTATTTGATAGAGCAAACTTTCTGCTACAAAACACAGTTTTTCATCACAGCCATCACCATTAGCTATGCATTAGAACAAGCAGTGAACAGCCTGTATGTCATGCTCATAAGAATCTTCATGGCCATCTGGAGTGTGGCTTCTCTTTCATGCCACTGTTGGCACTGCTGAAATGCACCAACCATCTCCTCACTTGTGCTGACATCCATTGTTTGCTTTCCATAAACATTCAGAAACATCTATGGATGCCATTTTTTTCCCCAGGGAGAAATTCAGTTGCATGTCTTTGCTTCACATGCTCTTCCATGTCCCTAGGGACAGTGGGCACAGCCCCAAGCTGTCAGAGCTCAGGGACACTGCTTGGATACAGGGGATGGGTTTGAGTACTGCTGAGCGAGGCAGGGGGTTGGACTCCATGGTTCTTGTGCATCCCTTCCACCTCAAGATACTCACTGATTCTATGATATGTGCACATAAATTTTGCAGTGATATTATTTAAAAAAAAAAAAAAAAAAAAAACAACAACAAACAACAGTGATAAGAATGAGAACAAAACTAGTGGTGGAAATTGTAAATTATGCATTCATTTGAATTAATTACCTTTATTTGGGAACTGAACATGTATACACACTATCCTACGACTTCCCTCAGGAGCCTATTACTTTACTTTTTCCATACAGAACTAAGTTAACCACTCCTTTGTGTGTCTACCATACCTTCAGAATCCATGTCCTCACACAGCTTCTCCAGCCACCCAGGCATCCATTTCACTGCACAGAGCTTCAGCATCTGGCTGCAAATAGCACGAGCTCATAGCTCTGTTGCTGTGGGAAAAGTCTTTGAAGCAGCAAATTCTCCATGCACCTCTCCTTGATAAATGTATGAGTTTACTAGACTCAGCCAGTGGGTATCAGGTGTCTGCTGTCACTGGGACAAGCCCTGTGAATAGTTCTTTACAGCACACGAATACATTCGCTCCTTAGTGCCATCAGACATTTTCCTGGAGCAAGATTATGTTGGTAACAGCTGCTTGAATGTAGCTCTTTAAAAGTGCTTGTGTTTCACAAGGTGAAGAAAACTCTTTCTGGTCCAATGAAGAATTTCAACCAAGTATATCACAAATGATTTTTTTTCTTTCTCTCTCTTTTATATCATGTAGAAATGTATAAGTAATGGCAATAGGTATTCCCCCCTTTGCTGATAATACAGGGTGTCTCTGACAAGAGGGAAATTCAAACTGACACATTCCTGGCTCAGTTCAACCTTTCTGACTGATGTGATCTGGCTACTTTTTCCCCCTATTTTATTTTTAAACATATAATTGGGAAATCTGCACCTCAGCATGAGCCACATATTTCTGTTACTAAGGTCAGTCCATTATATCATTTTACACATATGTCCAATACAAATCAATTCTGTCTGGCTCAAGTGCACTTAAAGGGGCCCAGAGCACATTTGATCCAAATTATATCACATTATCCTTAATGAAATGCAATAGAATTAGAATGTTTCAGTCCACTAAAGATAAACAGTGTTAAAATCCTATTAAAAATTGGAGATAAAAAAATTTCTCTGTAAGTTGCCTGGAATATCCAGATCTATAAAGGAGAAAAACACAAAAGAAGCAGATGTGAGCCCTGAGTTCTGGCCAATCTGCAGAAAGGTGCTCATTGAAACAGTGGCTTCATGGAAATTAATATTTGATCATTGTTATACCAAGTTTCTGTCAATTCATCAGTCCAAGCATCCCTGCAGGAGAGCAACTTCCAACTCAGAGCAGCATGGCTGTGTCCCTCCAACCAAGGGCAGATTTACTTCTGCTGGCTGAGTTTCTCAGTTCAGTGTGTTGAACTCAGTGGCATAGCCATGTTCTCTCCCAAAGTCCATCTTTGCTAATGGTTGTGTGTGCACATAAGAATATGTCTTCCTATGTCTCTCCAGCCTCCCAGAAAGGACAGAACATCTGCTAGACTGAAAAGCACAATTGTTAGGAGACCAGCACTCATTAACAGCTATAAAATATTCAAGAATGAAACGTTCAAGTAATATTAACCTAAAAGTACCATCATTCATTTTTCTCCAAAGGCTGAAATTGCCTAGTTAGTATTCACATCTTACTACCTAAACAAAACTGATTGATGTTAACCAAGCAGGCTCTGAGAAAATTTTATCAGGATGCCTAAATTCAGCTTCTTCTTGCTTAATCAATCAACTAAGCTGTATAGCATTTTGCTACAAAAATCCTAGCAGAGAAGCCAGGCTGTGGCAAAATGAATAATACATTTGCAGCGCTGCTAGACTAACAACCCCTAAGTGCCTTAGAAAAATGAGCAGCATGACTCCTTACTTTTACTGACAGACTGGGTCATACATCAAGAAGTAATAGAGTAATAATGTAGGAATAAAGCAGAGTATGTACAGTTTTCTTTATGACCACAGCATGAGGCGACATGCCCTGTCCTTGTACAAATGCCACTCTGCCACATCCTCCTTCTTCCTGATGAAAATCTACACTGAATGGCACTTACCTGAACAATTCTTAAGTCTCTTTGAACAGGTCCCTAAAGGCAGAGAATAGTGGCTTAGATTTCCTTAGAGAAATGTCATCTTTATCTGTTGCATAAAATAGCAAAGGAAGAAAAATAAGTGCATTAGGTGTGCTTTAAAATAAGCTTATTCATTACAGAGAAATGCAAAGCCAGTGATTGACTAGTGGAGGATTGTTCATGTTTATTTCAAATTAGCTTATTTCAAATCTATCTAAAGAGTACTTGAAGTTAAAATGCAATCTCTACTGATTTCTTTTTTTAGTGTTGAAAGGGAGCAGAAGAGAGACTTCCAGTCTTGGGAATTGGGGAAGTGGTAAAGGGGTATTATTCCATTATATAGTGTAATTGGTGAGCAGCTGCTGAAAACAAAATGCTTCTTTAAAATCAGTGGTTTATAAACTAGCATAAGGTCATATAACTGCCTTATTCTCTTTACATTTTCCATTAGGTCAAATTATCAATACCTATCTTAGCTGCTTTCATGTTAGACAAAATATGCCAGTATTTTACTTTCAATTCTGGCTTTTTTATTCTTTGGAAGAATTACAATCTGTAACATCACCACTTCATTTTCAGTACATTACTATTCTGTCTTTTTGGGGAAATCAGTTTAATATTGTGGCATTCCCATACAACCTTGTAGGGTTTAGAAATAAAAAGAAAAGAGAAATCTTTTTAAATTAAAAAATCCAAATAAAAAAAAAAAAAAAAAAGAAGAAAAAGGAAAAGAAAGCTGTATTATCTGAGTGGTTTGCTTGAAAAGGACATGCAGCCCTGGAAGATTCAAATCCCAACTGTCTAAGCTGAAGCCATTGAAGTGTATTATCTGCAGACTGTTATCACTAATAAGGCAGCTTTAAAAGGACATTTCTTAAAGCCTGGACAATTTCTTTGGGCTAAAAGTCTGAGGACGCCCTCTCTATCCTTTAGCTAAAAAAGAAATTCTCCAGTGTATGAACACATATAAAAAACTGCTGTCTTCTTGCTGGACTTTCACAATCTTTTTAAAAATTTCTTTTCTTGACTCATAATTACCTCTCTATACAAGGCTAAGACCATTTCTGAGCATTAGCACAGAATAATGATAGTGCCTTCCAGCTTATTAGTAGCACAACAACTGCTGCAAAGGCTTTCCTTCAAATCTTCATTTAAGTTCTGTTCCTGCTGTCCTCTGCCACCTTCGAAGAAAGATTTAAAATGAAAGTTTAATATATTCTGATGATTTCTTAATCAGTCAGTGTACTTTTAATGACCAATGTATTGTTTTGTTTTAAATAAGGTTCTCTGCATTTTCCATCTCATCTCTTCATTTTTGGAGGTAGGAGAGGTTAGGACTTTTCCCTGGTTCTGATAAGTGGATAATGGATACAGGCATGTTCCAATTAAATAACACTCTGTATTTAACTTTTGCTCTCTTTTGAATGTGCTTTCAGTTATAGGAAAGGAGTTGCCCTTCTTAATGTAGCAAGAATTTTTCATAGTAGAAATTGCAGATGATGTAATAAAAAGATTGAGATAAAGGCTATATTTATTTATGATTTTTCAGTTAGAGGAAATATGAAAACATTTTTGTACATCTATTGAAATCTTATTTTCACTGACATTGCCAGATGCTTCTTTGATTGCAGCTTTACTGGTATCTGACTGAGAAGTGATACGGCTTCAGAGAAAAGGAGATATACATGTATTAAAGAGGAAACTACCACAAATGTCAGATGAAACCTTTTTATTAAATCATTATAAAGAAGGATGGAATCTCTCAGCTTGTTCAATCACCAATGTAACCTGATATGCAAAAAAAAAAAAAAAAAAAAAAACCAACTAATAATAAAAAAAATTCATTAAACATCAATGTACTCAAAGGAATAATGTCTCTGCCTTGTAATGGAATATGATATTTTAAAAGATATCCATATCACATTACTTCCATTTAGCTCTAATACGTTAGTTTTAAACATTTATTTTTAAAAATAAGTTACACCTGGACCAGAGATGCTTTGCAATTTCCAATACATGGTAGCAATTAAATAGCATAAACTAACTACTGAAAAGATGTTGACGATATAATGGGAAGTACCCTCTATAGCAATGCTGTTGTTAAGCATTGTATACAGTTTTAAGCAACAAGTACTGAATGTAGAAAAGATCTAGATATTATATAAGAAGGCTGAATGCAGCTTCTAAGATCTAGAATAACCTCTCATTCTCTTCAATCTCTGCCACTGAATTTGGACATTAGGGAGATGTGGAGGCACAACATTACTACCTGGTTACCTGGTTCAGTTACGAGAAAGGGAACATAAGAAGCAGCTGGACAAAAGGAGAAATGCTGTCCAAAGCTCCCTTCAGAAATTAAGAGAAATTTGCTTATGCTTATTTTTTTTTATTTCTTTGCATATTCTTACTTCTGTTATTATGTGTTGATGGAGTACAGAGGAACTTCTCGAAAAAACATCAGTTTTGCAATAATCTCAAGTGGTGAAAATAAAACAGAGGTTCCCATCAATCCGTGTCTGTAGTTCTGTCAATGAGATTTTTGCGCTGATTTTAAATTATTAAGACATTTGATTGTTGAAGAAGTGGTTTGAGTTAAGATGTGAAATGAACTTCTGGACCTGGTCAATGTCCAGGAGTAACAGCTTTCAGAAAGTCTATGCTTTTTGTCCAGTATTCAAAAATTCAGTGAACACAACCACACTGTGAATTTCACACAGACTGTGAGCAGCCAGCATGGTGGATTTACCAGTGTAAACCAAAGATAAATGCTCCTGAGCTTGAAAAATTACATCAATGTGAAAAACAAAACTAAGATCAGAATGAGCAACTAAAAGCATTGGGTGTGCTACCAGGTATTTGTGCTTTCAATCATACTGAAAAAGCATGTGGTTTGCAAAAGAAAGATTTGCCCTTCTTTGCACATAAAGAGCTCCACTTTATGATTACACTTCAAGCCTTAGAAATGAACAACTGATTCCCAACTGTTCCTTGAGGACTGGCATCACTTAAATTATAGTTTAGGAAATAAACACTTAAGGAGACTGTTTTGATGTATTTTTGGCAGTAGGCCACTTCATTCCACATAAAAACATGTATGAAAGGCCCTGACATAGCTGGTGCATGATTGCAACATCTGCATATCCCTTCAGGAGTGTTTTAAAAAGCGGACTGTTAAACCATTCTATGTAAATCAGCTTCTCAGTGTTCGTTACTTGAAAACAAATAAATAAACAAATAAATAAAAGAAGAAAAAAAACCAAGAATCTTGACAATATGTTTCATTCTTGTTTGTTACACTGCCTTTTATTAGCACTTTCCAAATGCACAGTGAAACATCTGGCAGACCTGTACACGCTGCGGATGCCCCAAGTACATTTTCTCTGTCAAATTAAACTGTCAAAGACTTAAAGACATCCTACTAATTTTGTCTAGTCTCAGTTTCACTGTAAAATTGTTCTATTCCTTCCTCAAAGGATTAAAATAATGCCATTTGGATGCTTGTTAGTTGACCAGTAGCATTCAGAAAAAAAGTAAATGCAAGGGAGAAGGAAAGGAAATTAAGTTTTTATTAAAACAGATAACAGGATTGCTATCAGTACAGTGGTTTCCTATTCCCCGCTGAGCAGAGTAATGAGGACTGAGGATTCTGTAAATGATACATTGTCAGAAAAAGTCTCTGGATGCACGGCAAGAGATACATAGCAGCTTCATTTTCCTGCAGAATTTGATCTTATGAAACATTTATTTAAGAAACACCAAGCAATTAAAAATCTGTGCATGCACCTGTGTGGAGATGTCTTTTAAGACACCTTGCTTTTTAAGGCTGTATACTTTCACAAGCATCCCTAGAATTGAAAGAAAGTATTTTTGAAAATGGTAAGTAAGAACTATATTAGTATATCATCCGAAGAGAAGGCTGTGCTCAAAATAACAAAGTCTGTAAGTTCTGAGGTTAAATATATGTGCATAATATAATAAGCAGTAAAATTCACTGCTTGTCTCATTTAGCATGCTCAGCTTCTGCTCGGAGAGGGAACACTGACCAGGATTGTTGTAAGCTGGCAGTATAATTAAAAAGAACTGCTGGGATTCACATCACAATGCAGACAGAGGGAGTGCTCACAGAAGGCATTAGTCCATCAAAAATCATCCTACACCTGACCTTCTTGTCTCTCCTACATACTCTGGCTTTCACAAAGTCCCTCCTACCTGAAGAGGAAAAGGAGACCCTACAATTTTGTGATGTTCACATAAGATTTTACAGCTATGCATGACAAGTTGAGATTTGGAAGACATAGAAGCTGGGGACATGGAAGCCATGCTCATGCTGTCCATACCTGTTCGACGTCTGGCAGTTTGTTTCCCTCAAAATAAATCTGAAACAATTATGCAGTCTCCTTATTTTCTTTCCTCCTAAAAATACAGTAAGTGGATTTTAAACATTAAAACAGTCTCAATTTTAGTTCGTATCTTTCTCATCTGCTAAGTAATTACAATATGTTTCAAGAATAATTTTATCATATTTACAACATACACTTCTCATGCTATGCCCTTCCTGCAGCAGCTTTCATCCTTCACCCTTCTGATAAGCATGAAGCAGGGAAAGAGAACAGGGGGAGATCTGCCCTTCTTTTCAGCTTCTTCTGATTAGAGATAAAACCTTGTGCATGGAAGGTTTTAGACCATCCAGTATACTGACACTGTGGACAGGAGAGGAAAGGTTGTGTTACTACGGACCAAGCATATCCAGGTTTATCCCTGACAGCAGCTAGTAGTTTAGGACCTACATTAATAATATATGTGCCTTCTTTCTTTGGAGCAGGCTGGTACAGATCTGCTGCAGGAACACAGATGGTGACTTTGCTGTAGTTGTAGAAGTGAAAAACAGGGGTACCCAATCTGGGCTTCATCTATCTGCAGCAAGAAGAGCACACAAATGAGCTACCGATCCAGCAAAGGGCACTTCTATCTAAAGCCTTGATCTCCACACAGCAGGAATACTGGGATTGCCAAAAGAACATCAGAAAAAGCAGAAAAATTCTGTGTTTTCTTAGCTCTAAATACAGCTTTGGCATGTACTTTTTTGGTATTTCTGTCTTCTTCTAGGGACAATCTTACAGTTTTTATAATTTGACACACTGTTGCTTGCATTTGCCCATTCCCTTTTTGTGTCTGCTTACAGACATGCTGGGGGCTGCCTTTGGGTTACACAAAGGAAACTCCATCCTTTCTCTCAGTCATGTAACCAGAAAGATATTCTTCCATTTAATTTGTTCCCCCATCCCTTCTTCTATTTAGGTAAGTCTACTCTTAGTTTTTCTCACCAAATCTCCCATTGCATCAGTACAAAAACACCAACAAAAATGCACATTGTAAGAGGGCTGCTCTGGAAGTTATGCCTCCTATTTTATAATGTCAGCAGATGAGGTCAGAGGATGTTGGTATGGCAGCAGGGCCATATTCTATTACATGTTATTATTGCTATGCAACAGTTGGCACCAGAGGGGCAGACTGACAGAATGGTGTCTGACATGGAAGTGCAGATGAAACATAAGTGTGTCACTGAATTCCTCCACATGAAAAAGATTGCATCAGTTTGTATCCACCGATGCTTGCTAAATGTTTGCGGAGACCAAACAATGGGTATCAGCATAGTGAGGTGGTAGATGGTGCATTTCAGCAGCAGCGACAGCAACAGTGGGTCACCTCTGCTGGTGCAGGTTTGTATGAGCATGGCATGCAGGTCCTTGTTCATCAGTAGTGAAAACACACAGCTAATAGTGGTGACTGTGTTGAAAAATAAGTGTTTTGTAGCTGAGAATTTGCTCTATCAGGTAGTGTTATTGTGCTCTCAGTGGTAATTTCCATAAAAATAAATAGGAGGCATTACTTTTGGAGCAACGTATACATTATGAAATCTGGTTTCTGCAAACCATCAAAAGCTGAGTTTGGATTCCTCTTTTCTGCTGGCAAAGGTTCACTGATTTGGCTTTGTAACAGGCCCCAAGTGAAGCAGAACAACTTTAAAGATTTTATTTAAAATTCAAAGCACTCAAACTATGACAGAGTCATGCATTCAGAATGAGACAAAGCAGTAACCATGAAGAATTTAAAATATATCAGTCTTCATTTAAAACCTGGGCCTGGGAAGTCACCATTTCTTTTTCGTATACTTGATCTGTAATTTTGTGTGTGTTAGTTTTGGAAAGTAATGTTTTCTATGAATAGATTTTGCCAATAAAATGTCACACTAAATAAGTGGAGGACAGTAAAATGTTTCAACCTACATTTTTCACACAAAATTGCAATGGATTCAATATTATTTAATTACAGAGACTGAGAGTAATACAGCATAATGAATGCTAATATGCTTCGTGCTGTAACCTTAAGTGGTATTAAACCCTTTATTTATTTCACTGTACTGAAAATGTGCTTGTATAGGGCAGCACTTTCAAGGCACTAGCTGATAGGAGAGTGCAGAAAGGTTGGAATATGCAAGGATCAGCTGGTATGACCAAGCATAGCAGTTTTCTATGTAAGCTATTATGAACTTGGAAGCAACAGCAAATATTCAAATATTCTTCTCTGCGAAATTGCTTGATTTGCTAGTGTTAACATAAAGTTATATGGACAGGACAAGAGCACAGATGGCTGCTGGCCATGTCATAATCATTGCTACCAAGC
Source organism: Tetrao urogallus (assembly GCF_951394365.1). Classification (NCBI taxonomy): domain Eukaryota; kingdom Metazoa; phylum Chordata; class Aves; order Galliformes; family Phasianidae; genus Tetrao; species Tetrao urogallus. Next base: position 9,231,692 of record NC_136816.1, on the reverse strand, counting down.
AGTCTCTAGCCAGAATGAAGTCAGTATACCTTTGTGTATTGCTGCTTAAAAATTGGAGCCATTGCCTCCATTCACAATTACACAGTCTTGGAAATTTTTTAAATCCAGTAAATGTAGCAACACACACTGAATGTGAGAACAGTGTTAGTCCTGTCCAGTTCACAACATTCAAAGTTCATAATAACTCAACCCTATTATGACCTTTATGTCCCCTCTGGATTCAGTGAAGAAATTCTGTACATCTTTGATGACGAATATACCTTCCCACAATCACAGCTACAAATATACAACATGTTAGTATCTAAAGAGAACTTTACTGATCACTTCAGTTTGCTAAAGCAAACAGAAGCTTTCTAGATCTGTCAAGGAAAGAGTCACAAGAAGAGTCTGCATTATGCACAGATGTAAGGTGTTTGCTGCTGCTTTGCAAGAACAGGCAATTGTTGTTTAGAACTTAGACAATTATTTTCCTTCCTTTCGTCCTTTGTAGCATAGAGACGCTAGCTCTATTCCAGGAGTGCTTTTAGTTTGCAGTCCCAGGTCAGTAACCTACACAAGCATGTTATCATCTTAATTCAAGAAAACATAAATGAACTACATGTGCCTACATGCACAGCACTTGGGTCAAAGCTTACACAGTGCTTTTAAATATTTCAGGTAGAAAAGCAACACATACTAAGAATAGTTGCTTTTTTTTTTTTAACTTGTAGGGATAAATATGAAATTAGACATCAGGGAAAAATCTGTTGACTGCTATCTTTTGCAGATTCTTGGAGAGGAAGACAATCTTCAATACACTTACATTAAAAAAACCTTGGAAAAATTTTATGTGTAGATACATATATATATATATATATATATATTTCAAAAACTGATCTGTAGGCTCACACAAGCAACAGATTTAGGAAAAGTGGAAACAATTTGATGTTAAGTACAAAGTCAAAACACTAATGATAGAAATTTATATTCCTCTTCGGAACAGAATCATAGAACTGTAGAATCGTAGAACAACTTGAGTTGGAAGAGACCTTAGAGATCAAGTTCCAACTCCCATGCCGTGGGGATGGTTGCCATCCACTAGACCAGGGTGCCTAGGGCCCACACTACCTGGCTGTGAAGGCCTTCAGGGATGGGGCACCAACAGTTTCTGTGGGCAGCCTGTGACAATGAACCATTACAGAATGGCTTGGGCTGGAAGGGACCTCAAAGATCATGAATCTCCAACCCCTCTGCCACATGCAGGGCCACCAACCTTCATGCTTAATGCTAAACCAGGCTGCCCAGGGCCCCATCCAAGCTGGCCTTGAACACCTCCAGGACAGGGCATCCACAACCTCTCTGGGCAGCTGTTCCAGCACCTCACCACTCTCACTGTAAAGAACTTCCCCCTGACATCCAACTTAAGTCTTCCCTCCTTTAATGTAAAACCATTTCCCCTTGTCCTGCAGTTATCTACCCTTTCAAAGAGTTGATTCCCCTCCTGTTTGTAGGCTCCCTTTAGGCACTGAAAGGCTGCAGTGAGGTCACCCCACAGCCTTCTTTTCTCCAGGCTGAACAAGCCCAGCTCCCTCAGCCTGTCTTCATAGGGGAGGTGCTCCAGTCCCCTGATCATCTTTGTGGCTCTCCTCTGGACCCTCTCCAACAGCACTCTGTCCTTCTTGTATCAGGGGCCCCAGACCTGGACACAAATGGGGCCTCACAAGAGCAGAGTAGAGAGGTATAATCATCTCCCTGTTCCTGCTGGCCACCCCTCTGCTGATGGAGTCCAGGATGCCATTTGCTTTCTGAGCTGCAAGAGCACACTGCTGGTTCATGTTGAGTTTTTCATCCACTAATACCCCTACGTCCCTCTCTTCAGGGCTGCTCTCAAGGACTGCTCCTTCCAGTCTGTATAGATGCCTGAGATTCCTCTGGCCCAAGTGCAAAACCTTGCACTTTGCTGTGTTGAACCTCATTAGATTCATCCAGGCCCACCTTTCAAGTCTGTTGAGGTCCCTCTGAATGCCATCCCTTCTTTCCATTGTGTAAACATGCCTCACGATGCTCTGAGTGAGAATTTTCCCCTTTACCTCTTACCTAAGTATCTCCTCTTTTAGTTTAAAAGTTTTTCATCTTGTTCCCCAAAGCCAGAGAATACAGGCAGGGAGTAAGGAGGGATCTGGGAGGCACGTTAGAGAAATGGGCATCCCCGGTGTCACTGAATTTCACTCTTGAATACCTGCAGAACCCTGAAAATTTAGACAGGTATTTAAGGGAGTATGGTTGCAGTCCTGGCAGACCTAAGGAGGCAGAAATTATTTGAGGACTGGCTTATGCCTATTCAGTTTTATTCTGCCCTATTCCTGAGAGGGAGAAGTGTCTCCAAAACGGAGCTTGAAAGTCTCCAAGCTGAGAAAGAAAACCTTCAAGCCAAAGGGGAAAGTCTCTGGGCTGAGAGAGAGAAAGTTCATACTGAGAAAGACAGTCACAAACCAAGACTGAGAATCTCCAGACTGAGGAGAGGTTCTCCAAGCCAAAAAAGAAAGCCTCCAAGCCAAAATAGAAGACCTCTGGGCTGAGGGAGAGAAAGTCCAAACTGAGACAGAAAGTCTCTGAGCTGAAAGAGAGTCTTCTAATTGAGAGAGAGTCTCTGATCTTATGACAGTGTCTCAACCGGCTCAGTTGCAGGGAAAATCAATGCCAATGCTTGTTGCTCCTGTAGAAGGAAAAAAATGGCAGCTAGGAATGAAAAGAAGAAGAAATAAGAGAAGATGGGAACAGCACCACCAACATTTGACCTCTAAAAATGGGTGAAAAGTCTATGCATGACAACTAGATGAGAACATTATCAGCTGGATGCTCTGGTGTAGGAATACTGGGGCCAGTAATGTGGATCAGAATGGTAAAGAAGCCTGCCAATTGGCAGGTATTGCTAGGGATCCAACCATTGACAGAGGAATTAGTAGAAAACACCCTCTGGAAGGGAATTTTAACTGCTGTAAAGGAAAGATATCCTTTCAAGGAAGATGAATGGACCACTATGGAAAAGGGTATCCATATCTAAAGGAATTAGCCATGGTGGAGTTGCTATACAACCCCATGTTTGATCCTGATAATCCAATCCAGACCATGATCCCAAGAGAATTAGCTGTACACCAGTTACGTGGCAGAAATTCACACAAACCGCATCAGCAATTTATGACAGTGCACTGGCAGGAATGCTATATAGAGAAGAAGGAAGACATATAGTGCATGACTGGATTCATATCCTTCAAGAATTCAAAGACAACCCCACCGCTCCTACACAATTTTGAGTCTCAGCCATCTCTGCAGTATCAGAAAGAACGGATAGATTGGAGGAAACACTGGTACAATTAACCAAAAATTACAAACTCTACTTCTCACCTGAACAATCCAGTATCTCCCCTATAAAGGCAGACATTCTCTTGTTCAAGTGAGGGATAATTCTGGGTTCACATAACATACTATCCTGTGGTTTTAACTACGTGATCATGGAGAGGGTATGTGGAGGTGGGATAGAAAATCCACCTCAACACTATGAGGATGGTTAGAAGAGTTACAAGAGAAGTCAACTATGAATGAGGCCTCCTCTGAGAGAGTGGGTGCTCCAGTTGCTACTGAACACCGCTAACGCTGTAAGTGTTATGATGTTGAGGTACAAGAAATAAATGATGGATACAATGATTAGAGGGGCTCCGCCTCCAGCCAGAGGGAGGAAAGGGATAATCAAGCATTTTGGACTGTGGATTTGATGGCCTGGAACATCAGAATCACAGAAATATGAGGCTTTGGTAGACACTGGTGTGCTGTGCTCCTTGATGCCACAGAGTCATAAAGAGAATCCATCCACATTTCTGGGGTGGCAGGGGGTTCTCAAGAACTGACTGTGTTGGAGGCCAAAGTAAGCATCACTGGGACAGACTGGCAAAATCATTCTATTGTGACTGGACCAGGGGCTCTGTGTATCCTTGATATTGACTATCTTAAGAGGGGTTGTTTTAAGGAAAGGGGTATCTATGGGCTTCTGGAATAGCTGCTTTAGATACAGAGAATATTAAGCAAATGTCTGTCTTGCCCGATGTTTCAGAAGACTCATCTGTTGTGGGTTTGCTACAAGTATAAGAACAGCAGGTGATGATTGCTACTACAACAGTGCACAGGTAGCAATATCTCACTAACTGGGACTTCTTGTTCCCTATCCATCTGTTGATCCATCAATTGGAAAGCTGGAGAGTGATTAGCAAAACTCACTCACTCTTCAACAACTCCAGTGTAAAAAAACAGTGGAGAGTGGAAGTTCCCAGTGGACTATTGTGGCCTGAATGAAGTCATATAACTGTTAAGTACTGCTGTATTGGACATGCTAGAGCTTCAGCATGGAGTCAAAGGCAGCTAAGAGGTATACCACAACTGACATTGCCAAATGCACTTCTTTTCCATCCTTTTGACTGCAGAGTGCAGGTTACAATTCACCTTCACTTGAAGGGATGTTCAGTATACTTTGAACCATTTGCCCTTGGGGTAGAAGCACAGCCCAACCATTTTTCACAGGCTAATTTAGGCTACCCTAGAACAGGGTGGAGCTCTTGGACATTTGGAATACACTGACAATATTATCGTGTGGGGAAATTCTGCAGAGGAAGTTTTCAAGAAAGGAGAGAAAATAATCCAAATCCTTTTGCAAGCAGGTTTCATTTTTAAGCAAAGTAATCAGGGAAGAGATGAGACGTAAATATGAGCTTAAGATCAAGACGTGGACTTAACCATGTATGCAATTATACAAGTTATTTATGAGAGTTAAACATGTGCCACAATTAAGCAAGCCAAGGTAATGAAACTCCTCTGGCATGAAGGGTGATAGCAGAAGTATGAAGAAGCTTACCAGGTTGATTATATCTATTTACCATGAACTTTTGGTGGCAAACACTGTGTGCTTACCATGGTGGAAGCAACAACCAGGTGGCTTGAAACATATTCCGTGCCCCATATGACAGCCCATATTACTACGCTAGGCTTCAAAAAAAAAGTCATATGTCCATATGGGACCCCAGATAGAATTGAGTCAGATTTTGGAGCTCATTTTAAAAATATCCTTATAAACACTGGGGTCAAAGACCATAGCACTGAGCAGGTGTATCACACTTCCTATCATGCACCAGATTCTGGGATAATGGAGCAACACAATGGACTGCTGAAAAGTTGAAAGCAATAGATGGTGGAACACTCAAACAATTGGATGAACAGCTAGCAAAAGCCACTTTTTTAGTCAATACTTGAGGGACTGCCAATCAAGATGGCCCTACCTTATCCAGCCCTGTATGTGCTGTGGAAGGAGGTAACATAACATCCCTATAATACTTGTAAAGAACATACTGGGAAAAACAGTGTGGATTACCCTGGGTTTCAGCCAGGAAATTCCCAATAGGGAAGACCTATTCGTGGGATTGCTTTTGCTCAGGGACCTGGATTTACCTGGTGGGCAGTGCAAGAAAATTGGAAAATTCAGCATATACCTCAAGGGAACTTGATGCTGGAAGAAAGCAGGAAGTAGTTATATATATATATATATATATATATATATATGTAATGCTAATTATTGTTGTTATGATTTGTATGGTATATATTTGTGTTGTACAATTTAAGCATGATGTGATGATATGGAATAAGGAGTGGATGTTGTATACACTGGTTTTACCAATATTTCAAATCATAACATCATGCTTCAGGCTGTAGGATCCAGAAAACGCAGTGCACTGTGGAGCTGTGTTTCCTGTTTATTTCTGTCAGTTCCACATGAGTACTGACTCTCCAAGGGGAAGATACTCTGGGATGTACTGCATTTTCCAGGAGTCTCCACATGATTTCCAATTATGGGTGGTATCTCTGTTTTTTTTTCTTTTTTTTTTTTTCTTTTTTTTTTTCTGGAAGGTGGAGGGCCTGCCAATAAAGAACTGGACAGACTCTCTCCTCCAGTTTCATTTTTGGTTTGTTTTGATTTATAACTCTTAATTATTTTGTACTATCTCACATTGCTTTTAATAAATTAGTTTCTCCTATCTCACTTGGATTTTTCCATCTTCCTTTCCCTCTCCCTTTCTACTGAGGGGACAGAGAGGTGTTGCATCATTCACTCTTCAAATCACGGCATCCTGTCACTATCAGACCGTACAAAAGCAAGTTTCCCTCCTGTTTATGAGTTTCTTTCTAAGTACTGGAAAGCCATAATGAGGTCCCTGCAGAGCTTTCCCTCCTCCAGACTGGACAAGCCCAGCTCCTTCAGCTTTCCTCAGTATGAGACGTGCTCAGCCCTCCAATCATCTTCGTAGCACTCCTATGGGCCCACTCCAACAGCTCCACATCCTTCTTGTTCTGGGGGCTCCAGGCCTGGATGCACTACTCCAGGTGGGACCTCACAAGAGCATTTCAGGTGCACTAGATGCCAAAAAAGCACCGAGCTGAAATGCATTTGAAAATGTCAGGAATTTTTCAAAAGACAGAGAAAACTTTATTTCCAAAGATTCTAATACATAGCTAGTCCTCCAAAGAGTCAAGATCCCTCTGTTTATCTCTTAGAACTTCAGCAGTTTTATATTTGATTTTAGGTCACTGACATTGGACAATGGCTTCAGTTAATTTTGTAGGCAAATGCCTTTATGCCAAGAGCATGGTTTGGCAGCAGGAGCTGACACGTGTTTCAATTCTTCTGTAATAACACGTGTCTTTTATAAAGTGTGGCTGGAGACCATAATAAAGACCTACCTATTACAACATGTTAATGAGGAAAAATACAGTCACAGAATCACAGAATCACAGAATCACAAGGTTGGAAACGACCTGCAAGATCATCCAGTCCAACCACCCTCCCATTCCTATCAGTGCCACAAGCTACTAAACCATCTCTCGTAGCTCCTCATCCAGGCGCCTCTTGAACACTACCAGGGACGGCGACTCCACCACCTCCCTGGGCAGCCATTCCAGTGCCTGACCACCCTTTGAGAGAAAAAGTTTCTCCTAATATCCAACCTAAACCTCCTCTGGTATAACTTCTTGCCATTTCCTCGGGTCCTACTATTTGCCTGGGAGAAGAGGCCAGACCCTTTTGCACCACAACCTCCCTTCAGGAAGTTGTAGAGTACAATGAGGTCTCCCCTGAGCCTCCTCTTCTCCAGACTGAACAATCCCAGCTCCCTCAGCTGCTCCTCGTAAGACTTGTGCTCCAGACCCCTCACCAGTTTCATTGCCCTTCTCTGGACACGCTCCAGGGCCTCAATGTCTTTCTTGTAGTGAGGGGCCCAAAACTGAACACAGTACTCGAGGTGCGGCCTCACCAGTGCTGAGTACAGGGGGATGATCACCTCCCTGCTCCTGCTGGCCACACTATTTCTAATGCAGGCCAGGATGCCGTTGGCCCTCTTGGCCACCTGGGCACACTGTCGGCTCATGTTCCCTGGCTTCAGGTCTGGAAAAAGGTAGAGCCTTGGAGTTTTGTTTTTAATTCAGATGTCTTTTTAGGTAGCATATTTCACTCAGTTTTTTGCAAACTTTAATTGAAATGTTTGAATATAAATATTTATTACATTTGTATGATATATTTTAGATAACGTCATTTTCTCTGGTTGTGTCACACAATTGGACAAAGTTCTCAGACCACAGGCATAATTTCTGGGTAAAACAAGCAAGGAAGAGGATTCCCAGCTGTTATAAAGCCATCTACCATTTGGTGATATGAGCACTCGTGAAGGACCTGGGACAACCCTCCTGCTGTGAACTAATTCGTTAGTTATTAATTTTATTTATTTATTTATTTATTTATTTATTTTGTATTTCCAGTTGTGATTTAGTGGTGAATTTATATTTCCTATTTAGAACTGAATGTTCAGTACTGCTATTTTTTAGGCAAGGCAGAAATGAAATCCAATCTTTCAATATACCTTAAAATTTTCATACAATGAAGTCAAAGCACTGATTTCCCAGTGGACTCATCAAATGAAAGTGTTCTTCAGGAGACTGACAAAATCCATTCTGTGTTACTCTAAAAACTGCTTTGAATAGTAAAAGATTTGGGGTTTTACTCCTAAAGAAATCCATCTCTAGTAGCAAGTTATCTGAACAAGGTGTCTAAACAGATTCCATGTTTCATAGTATATTTGTAATAGTAATAGCATTTTCTACATAATATTAGTTGCCAGCAAGTAAAACAATTTCATTTCGCTGATAATGAAATAATCTTTAGCACAATACCAAAGCATCCTAAATGGCTAAGCGTTAATGACTTTTCTTTAGATCTGCCTGCTGGCAGTCTTTCCCCTTGGGACAAAAAGTGATTTGTTTTTATTAAATGCAAACCATTGTTTAGATAAACACTAATCGAATGAAGAAGCACTCTGACAGCCTTCAGGCTTGGAAAATATTAGTGCACACAGCCGCAGTGTCAAGAGTAGTACATTTAACTCAGGTAACCTTTGTGAATGTCTAGCATTTCTAATTCCATCTGTAACTAAGGGGAAAGTACATATCTACAGTGTGGATGTGCAAGCACACGTGGATGTATCTTCTATTTTAATGGGAGCAAACTCTGTGCACCACTGATCACCAGAAAAGTGTTCTGGTCTTCCAAGAAAAACAAGTGGGAGGACCGTATCAGCTTGGGCAGATATTTCAAGAAGAGAGCAAGGATTCCTCTCCAAGAAGGCTGCTATGGGAAAGCTGGCATTTGCCAGTTCCAATCCAGAGACAGTCAGGTGATTTATGGTGAGAGATGCAGCTGTGGCTTACAATGAAATTGAAATGTCTCAAGCACTTGTAGAGATGTGGTTTGCTCAATGCCTGCCTCTCCTCAGGCAGTTCAGGCTGTCCCATGGCCATGCTGTTTTCCTCCATTTTTTCTCCTTGTAGGATTTTCCTGCCCCAAGATAAAGCATAGTATCAGAAGTATTTTAAAAATGTCATAATTATTACACAAAATACTGCCAAGCTAATAGGTAAAATACACTGACCTCTCCTAAATGCAGAATTAGAACCTAATTCTTCAGGTTTTTTTCTTTGAGCACTTCGACAACATTTTGTAGCAATTTTTGGAGATAGAAACTCCTACCTCACTGTCAGTAACCAGATTCACAACCAATAGGATTCATCATTAGAAAACATTATGCTGTACTTACCATTTAAAAAATATTGGCTTGAGAGATCAGTAAATTTTTTTTATAAAGTTGTTATTTCTGAATAGAAACAATTACAACAAAATTATTGATGCAGCTGAACAATCCTGTCATTCTCATGACTTGTTCTCACTGTTATCTTTTCCACAGGGTTGGAGAGATTTTGGGCAATGACAGCTAAATGTTCTTAGCCTCCATTACCTACAGACCCCTCCACTGCAATAGTGCTGCACATATTCAAATCCGATGCACACACAGCATTCATGTAGAATTCAATTAGCATCAAGAAAATGAGTCTTTTTCTGAGAGTATTGAATTTAATGAGGGTAGAGAGAAAGGCAGTGCAGAAAGATGCAGTAGGTCCAGTGCTTTTTGGCATGTGCCTCTTAGTATTAGAGATTAAGCATAAGACTGAGAAAATCCATCATTTTTAGGAAATGCTGTAATGGAGAAAGATCTGTGGCATGTCACCTTCCCTTCATGATGGAAACAAAGCAAATAACTTGATTTAAAAAATAATTTGGATAGTGTTGATTATAGCAAATACATAGCTTTCATTCTGTAAATAAATTAATACTTGTTTTAGAAACAACCAAGTTTCTAAATTTTAAAAATCATTTATCTATCTATCTATCTATCTATCTATCTATCTATCTATCTATCTATCTATTTATTTAATTTCCTGAACCAGTAATCACAGATTTTTTCTTGATTTTGTCCAGAAGATTTTTGGCATTTCTGACAAGCCTTAAAGGTTATTCCTTGTTCCATCCAAAGCCTCTATCAAGCATCCTAGGTTTTTCTCACATGCTTTGCAATCCTCAAATTGCCTTCTGTATATTCTCAATCCCCAAAGTGCCTCTGAGCAATAGAAGCACTGGGGCTGGAAAGAGGGGATGGGAGTTGGAAAGGGTCAAAGCTAGGAATGGACAACCACACTGAGTTGGTCCAAGGAAGGAACAACATTAGAACCAGCGCTACTGAAAATAGTTGGAGAGTCTTAACTATCTGGCATGCTTTGCAGACGGACACTGAGGCCCTCATTTGTTTTTCAGATAATCTCTGCACAGAAGTTTGCTATGTTGGGAGCCCACATTTGTGACATCAAGAAAAGGCTACGGTGTTTGATAAAGCCAGACAACTCTGTGCTTTTACTCATTCATGTTGAGTCACAGGAAGCTTTAACATCTCTCTGAAGGAGGTTGAAATGATCAGGAGTGTAAGCAATGTTTTCCTGTCCTCCCTTTTGGAGGCTGGAACCTGGGAAAAAGTAGAACTGGACAGCTGAACAATTGGCTTTGTGGATTGTATGCTGCTCAGGGCTTTGGATTCTATGTTCTTGGACAGGTATTTGAAAAATTTGCCATGTTGACATTGGGCGAGACACAACTGACCAGGAGGGGCAAGAACATTCTGAGCAACAAGCTGGCTGGAATGATCAGCAGAAATTTAAACTAGATTTGATCTGGGATGGGGATGGACTTCCAAATGACAAAGGAGGGTCGAGAAATGTTGTCAAATTAGGTAGCAGTAGAGAAAAACCTCCTCAGAGAAAGCAACCCTGCCAATAGCCTTGCTGAAGTGCCTGTACACCAATAGCACAGACAGATACGCCTATCTAATTCTGAAAAATGAGCAAGAGCAGTTATCCCAGGAGGTACTCACATTCTTGACTCTTCCATTTACATCACTAGTGACACAAGTAGCATTTGTTGCAAAAGGAAAATCTTCCCCTATCTCTGATACAGTTTCTCATTCCTTTGCCTTAAAATTTCCAATGCTCAGCCTTTCATTTTTCTCTCCCTGTTTTGGCTCGTTACTCTGTCCCAGAATGTACTTCTGATGGACCATACTTTTCCCTTGGAATGAACTCTGATGGGTGAGGTTGAGCCCTTCTGATGAGATGGTCCTGAGTTATTGATAATTCAAGCTAAAAGTGTGATAAAGTCAACAGTCTCAGGCAAGGTAGGAATGGCCAACTCTCAGACTGCTGCTTATATCGTAAGTGAGATCAGGTATCCTCAGGTCTCACAGAATCACAGAATGGCCAGGCTTAGAAGGGACCTCAAGGATCGTGAATTTCCAATCTCCCTGCCACATGCAGGGCTACCAACCTCCACATTTAATACTAGACCAGTCTGCCCAGGGCCCCATCCAACCTCATATAAAGATGAGATGATTGTCAATAACCAGCATGGCTTCACCAATCACAAATTATGCCTGACAAACCTTGTGGACTTTTATGATGGAGTTACAGCGTGGACTAAGGAAGACTATCTGACACCACCAACCTAGACTTGTGCAAAGCTTTTGACACTGTCCCACATGACATTCTGGTCTCTGAATTGGACAAAAATGGATTTGATGGATGAACCACTCAGTGGATAAGGAATTGGCTGGATGGTTGCACTCAGAGAGTTGTGGCCAATGGTTCAATGTCCATGTGGAGACCAGTGACAAGAGGTGTTCCCCAGGGATCAGTGCAGGGACAGGTGCTACATAACATCTTAGTAGGCAACATGGACAGTGTGTCCTCAACAAGTTTGTAAATGACACTAAGCTGAGTTGGCATGCAAGAGGGAAGTGGTGCTATCCAGAGGGATCTGGACAGGCTTGAAAGGTCCACGCCAACCTCATGAAGTTGAAAAAGGCCAAGTGCAGAGTACAGCAATCCCAAACAAATACAGGCTGGATGGTGAATGACTTGAGAGCAGCCCTGAGGAAAAGGATTTGGGGATGTCAGATGATAAAAGTCTCAACATGAGATGGCAGTGTGTGCAGCCTAGAAAGCCAAAGGTATCCTGGGTTGCATCAAGAGAAGTGTGATCAGAATGTTGAAGGAAGGGATTCTACCCCTCTGCTCTGCTTTCATCAGACCCCACCTGAAGTACTGTGTAAATTCTGTGTCCTCCAACACAAGAAGGACATCAAGCTGTTGGAGCAGGTTCAAAGGAGAGTTACAAAGATGATCTACAAAGAGGACTGGAGTGTCTCTCCTACTGGGACAGGTTGAGAGAGATGGGGCTCTTCAGCCTGAAGATGAGAAGGATCCAGGCGTCCCTGTAGCCTTCCAGTACATGAAGGGAACTTACAGGAAAGCTGGGGAGGGGCTTTTTATAAAGATACGGAGCCACAGGGTGATTCTATGATAACAACAACTTACATGCTCTATATGCAGCTTATACTTAAAACTGTGAAACATTACTTACATACAGGGATTAACTTTTCCAAGAATACATTCATTAAACTCTGTACAAATGAGGGCTACTTTGAAAGTAATTCTTCCTTTTTCACATTGGTCACAGAATCACAGAATCACAGAATGGCCAGGGTTGGAAGGGACCTCAAAGATCATGAATCTCCAACCCCTCTGCCACATGCAGGGCCACCAACTTTCATGCTTAATGCTAAACCAGGCTGCCCAGGGCCCCATCCAAGCTGGTCTTGAACACCTCCAACGACAGGGCATCCACAACCTCTCTGGGCAGCCTGTTCCAGTACCTAACCACTCTCTGGGTAAAGAATTTCCCCCTGATGTCTGACCTAAATCTCCCCTCCCTCAACTTAAAACCATTTCCCTTCATCCTACACATATCAACCCTTTCAATGAGTTGATTCCCCTCCCCTCTGTAGGCTCCCTTTAGGTATTAAAAGGCTGCAATGAGGTCACCCCGCGGCCTTCTTTTCTCCAGGCTGAACAAGCCCAGCTCCCTCAGCCTGTCCTCATAGGGGAGGTGCTCCAGTCCCCTGATCATCCTAGTGGCCCTCCTCTGGACCCTCTCCAATAGCTCCTTGTCTTATCTGTACTGAGGGCTTCACACTTGGATGCAGTATTCCAGATGTGGCCTCACAAGAGCAGAGTAGAGGGGTCAATCACCTCCCTGTCCCTGCTGTCCACCCCTCTTTTGATGGACCCCAGGATACTATTTGCAAATGGTCCACAACATCAGAGATGGATGTTGGTGTTATGGCAATAGAAATTGAGCCTGCCACCAATATCCCATCACATTTTGTTGCTGTGTGACAGATGGCAGCAAAGGGGAAGTCTGACAGAATGGGTCTGACATGGAAGAGCATTTGAAGCAAAGGTGTGGAACTGAAGTCCTCTGTGAGGAAAAAATGGCACCCAGTGACATTCATCAGTGCTTGCTGAACATTCACTGAGACTAAACAGTGAATGGGGTAGGATGTATAGGATATATTTGGATAGTGACAGGACAAGGGGGAATGGTTTTAAAGTGAGACAGGGGAGATTTAGGTTAGATATTAGTAGGAAGTTTTTCTCCCAGAGGGTGGTGAGGCACTGGAACAGGTTGCCCAAGGAGGTTGTGGATGCCCCATCCCTGGAGGCATTCAAGGCCAGGCTGGATGTGGCTCTGGGCAGGTGGCTGGCAACCCTGCAGGGGGTTGAAACAAGATGATCATTGTAGTCCTTTTCAACCCAGATCATTCTATGATTCTATGATGTGTGCACAGTGAGGCAGTGGGTGATGTATTGCAGCAGTGACAACAGCAATGTGAAAGAAATGTCACATTCTGGATGGCCATGCAGATTTTTAGAGGCACAACATGCAGACATGCATCGCTGATTAAAATACATAGCTAATGCTGATGACTGTGGTGAAAAGCAGTGTTTTGTAGCTGAGAATTTGCTGTATCAAGCATTGTCATTGTGATCTTTATACCTGTTGTAGTTTTCATTGAAAATAAACAGAAGGCATTACTTTCAGGGAGACCTGCATATTTTCTATATGACAAGTCTTCAGTAAAAGTCTGAGGAGGCAGTGTTGTATTTGTGCCACATATGTACAGTTCAGTCTCATTTTTCATTCCCAGAGACAGAAGTTTCAAAAAGAAAGTCTACAGTTCGAATGTTTATGGGATTTTTCACATGTGTTTCTCTGATTCTATATATTAGAAGACATTTTGAAACAACATTCCACCTTGATAGGTTAAACACTTTCTGGGTTATTGATGTATTACTGTACTTAAAAGGTCTTTGTTGTAAGAAAAGCACCACACAGGTATGAAGGTTAAAGAAGATATTTTTCATGAAGGACTTGGCAAACAGTAGAATACTTTAGAAGAGTATAAAGAAAGAGAAGTGAGCAGACATGAAAAAAGTATATATATTACAGAAAAACAATCTTTCAAGTGGGAACTATGAAAGTGGAAAAACTGTAAATAGGAAAGCATGGAGATCAAGCACATGGGGAAATTTTTCATCATAACATTAATGGCATTATCTAATAAATAATAGGAATTATCTATTATCTTCCTGCTCGTGGTGATTCTGTGTAATTCTTCCTGTTCTGAGTAGAACTGCTGTTGAGCATAAATAGTAACATGCTGAATCACAAATAGGTTTCTTTAATTCAATTAGGTTTATACTCTAGGGAGTTAATAGCAAATCTGTAAATCTTTCTAGCAATTCTCTGCATTTGGGAAATGATTGAAAGTATAGTTCCTAGTCAAATCAATGGTGACATTCTCATTCACTCTAAAGGACCTTGGAGCAAAAGCCATACTGGTTATTTGGAAAAAATAGCCCCAAAATATACACACTTAAAGGTTTACAACATTATTATCATCATCATTATCATTATCATTGTCATTATTAATTGTAATAATATTTTATATAAAGGAAAGACCGGAAGTGGTCTTCAAAACAAAAAAAATAATGGTTTAATGACATCCTAAGTCTGCGGTAGTAAGAACAATGGAGACATTTATGCAGTCATCCACTGCTGTTCATAACAGTTCATTGTTCATTAGAATGTTGTTTTGTCCACAAAAAGGGGAAAAACCCACTAGACAACTATAAGCAGAAAGGCTTAATGTAAATGAATTTATGTCTTGACACAGTAAGCTCTGTGCCTACCTGAAAATGGTGTCCTGTAAACGCGGACAACAGATGGTGCTGGGTCCATCTGCTGCAGTGGTAAAGCCAGACATTCATTCAAACGTGGGCTCATACTGCAGACCAGACTGGAGACTTGGCCTGAGTGACTCTGTAAAGTAATTTTAAACTAAAGACAACTTTCTAATCCAGGTCAGCAATTTACCTGCTTGCAAAGGGATTTGGAGCTGTCTCAGGATCTTGGACAAATGCCAGAAGAAACGCTTATCAAAGGACATTTCAAGGTTTGTTCAGTACAATGTGCCAACAAAATCTTAGCAAAGACAGAAGGAATTGCTTAAGTGAGCGAGCTGAGGAATTTGGGAAACTACAAGTTTTCTACTTTCTGGGTGACAGAGATTCTCATGGCTTATATGAATTCTTTCATGGCACTTTGTCTCCAGGACCTGTAATATAATGTAAGTTTAGCAATGATGAAACCACCACTTCCACGTAAACTTGAAGACTGTATCATCGTGTGGGTAATTTGTAAACATATGTGAGACAATTTGCAGTTATAGATAGAAATAAAAAGGGAAATATACATCTAATTTATTCAGTAAAGTCAGAAAGTAGACTTTTAGTAATCCCAGCAGCAGAGGAAAGTAGAAGCAGAAAGTCGGCTGGCCATAAATGCTATTCCTTTGACTTGGTACAACTGCCTTGAAAATGAGATGCGCACTAAGCTAAGCAATATGACTGCCATCTTTGATCAGAGTAATGGATCTCATTTATCTGGCATATATTTCATCTGCCATTTTTTGAAAGTAGAGTTCAAGAGCAGCACTCTCTCTCTTTAACAGACATCCAGAAATACTCAGTTTACAGTGAAAACTCGTGTTCTTCAAAAGGAAATGCTCCTCTTTACCACTGGTTTGTTGCAGTACTGTCAGCTAAATTGTATTTATTATATGAAAAAATAAAACACTAAGAGCCATTTCATGAAATTTTAACTCAGAATACTGTACAGTCACGGCAGCTTCAGACCAGAGGGGACCTCAGCAGAGCAACCTGCCCTAAGGCAAGTATGCACATTCCCCAGTCATTCCCTAGCACAGCCATGCTGAGCACCTCAGCAAACAGACTGGGAACTAACACTGGATCAGAATAACTGGGAGCAGCGCAGTCACACTTCTCAGGAGTAAATCTGAATAAAAATTGCTTGCTTTTTAGGGTGGCATAGGAGAGGGTTTAACACTTTCTTTCTTTTCAAGATAAAAACTAATAACTGCATTTTGTACAGTGCTTCCTGTGCTATGGTGATGAAAGACAGCTGTGCAGTTTGAAACCCACACATCTCAGAAAATGATTGCCTAGTCAGTTTTTCCTAGTATTAGCCAGTGACCAGAATCCAAGAAAACCAAAGAACCGGCTAGCCTGCAAGTTACAACACATGTTGATAGCAGGAAATTCAGTATAATTTGAAAAATAAGACTAAGATCTCAGAACAGGAAGGTTTTCAGAATTTTTCTATCCAGCACTACTCTGGAGTTTCCTTGTTCAGATTAGTCAGAGGTATACCCTTCTCTTTACTTTCCTTGTGTTTTTAAAATATTGTTGAGCTGCTGTAAGTTACTCTCTCTCCTGTCCCACATGCAAAACCACAGAAACCTAAAACTCAGTTGTCAATAAAATAAAATAAGATAGGATACTTCTGAAGGAAAAACAGAAGCAATTTTTTTTTTTCCCTGAAAGAAGATGACTGCAAAGTAGAATTTTAAGTTAGCAAATTCATTTATTCACTTGGTTAACAATTCAAAATGACAGAGAGTGAGAACATGTTTAATATGAATTTAGAGGTATCATTTGTCATACTTCATTTTGGGTCAAGGTTGCCTTTTATAAAGTCTAAGATAGATATAAACTCAATCTTGCTTAACTAAGGGATAATGCAATATTGAAAAACAATGCATATGTTTATAAAGGCATAAAATTTTTTATCAAGAATTTGATTCCATTTAAAATTCTAAACAGGGAAGGAGGGAGAGAGGCAAACAGTCCTACAGCGATTCACATCTTGATTTCATGGCTTATTCACCTCTGTATCAATAGTGTCCACAGAAGAGGTGCAGTGTTATTTCACACAAGGGAGGGAACAGCTAAATGACTGGCTTCATTGCACACTGCAGCTAAATGGCATTTGTAAAAACGTCCAAATGCAAAGGGATAAATAATTCACAGTTTTGCTGAGAGACAGCACTTAAAGATTTTTATAGGTTGAAAAAGAAGAATGCAGCTGTAGAATTCTGGCACATCTAAGATGTAAGGAATTCGTATAAGTTTACCCTGTCCTCACTTTCCAAGAGAACCATTAAACTAACAATCCCTAGACTGGATTGCTCTTTTTCAACTGCAGTAAACCCTATGCTAAAGCATGGGAAGAATCAAAACATACAAATAATTTCTTTAAAATAATAAAGTGGATCTGTAAAGGAAGCTTAATGAATGAACACAGGAGAAAATGGTAGTTATTTTCCTATTTTCTTTAAAAACAGGTTCTTAAATGGGAAAGAGAATTATGACATACAGTTCCTGCCTCTGTTGCTTGACAAATCAACAATTTGTCCATTGTAAAAGTAATACTGTGTTTTGTTTATTTTCACTAGTTCTTTCAATTGAATATTTTATTCTTAAAATTGCAAGGACAGCCGAAAAGCTTTAAGATGGCAGCATTGCATACATTACAGGAACATCTGTGAAGCCTAATTCTGTTAACAATGACTGTAAGGGCTTTATTTGTTTATATTCATATTCTCTGCATTCCAAACACTTGAGGATGCTTAAGTAGACCTATAACTGTTTTTAAGCCTGAGCACCCCTTGTACAGGCTGTATTCCTCCCAGTCAGAAATGGAATGCATTTCAAAACCAGTCTTCATCAGATAGTTGGAAAACTACTGAAAAATAAAAGCACAGTCAATTATATTCAAATCACAATTTTTCTACTTTAAGTAATTTATCACGTGAAGTGGCAGTAAGTCTAAGGAATAATTATCCACTCTCTCAGATATGATATGGCATATAGGTCCTGAAGAGATCTTGGTTCAGGATTATTAAGCCTAAGATCCCATATGACAACCATCCTGCTTGCTAGTAGGTCTTTCCTCAAGGAAAAGGCCTTTAACAGCCTTTTTAGTCCTGCTGTTCCCTTTTTTTTGTGTATTTTCCCATACTGGAAGCATGTTTTCACCCATGCCTGACACTGTCAGCTCAATCAGAAGATTATTTTCAATTGTTTTCCCCAGTGTTTCCTGGCACATAGAAGTCATAAATAGGCTTCTGACGTGAACAGACTTCACAGTTCAGACTTCTTTCTTCTATGTCAAACCCTGGGTTCTCTTTTCATTCCTTCTGCATTGGATTTTCAAAGATTTTTCAAATTTCCTATTTTTAGCTCTGTGTTTCCCAAAGCTCCAATCTCCTACCTCTCAGACCTTCAGATTCACTACATTTCTTGCAAATTCATTTGCTATTTCTGTCTGTGAAGCCACAAATCTTCCCTTTTATTCCAGACATGATTCCAAAGTAAACACTCAGCATGTCTCTTTGACCTCCTGTGGATAACTTCACATGAAGCTTGAAATAGTGATGCCTTCCTGAGGCATTTCTGCTACTTTCTTATCCAATTACTGTGGACGATGTTATCATATTTGTATCACAAAGATGTCATCTATAAGTTGGATTTCTTCTTTGGCTTCAAACACCAAGAGTATGCCTGTTTGTTTCAGAATCCTGCTATGCAGCATCTCCAAATTCTCTCTTCCACACCTCCACACAACTTCCTTTTTTTTTACATTTTTTTTCCAGGTGATCATTTAATGTCTTCATGAATGCATCTCTTATTCGTTTATAATTGACAAAAGAATTCTCAAGATGTTGGTGTGGTCAAAATGCTGCTGCTTGCAAAGCTGATTTCTCTATCTCAGTAAGTGAAATGAGGAATACTTCACCTTGCAGCAGAGCCTCTCCCTCCTCTGCACATATGTAGGTGACTTTCTGTAAGTGTTCACACATTTTCCTTGTTCTGCTTAATTATTATCTTTCATTCAGCTTTGAGAAGTTGTACTCCATCTCCAGTTTGTTATTACTTTCATCATAATTCAGCTGCTGAATTTTTGAGCAAGAAACTTCAATTGTTCACTCAAGGCTCTCTTCATGTCTGAGAGAAATTTCTAGTGAAAGCTGCAAAACTAATCCATAATTTTTCAAGCAATTCCACAGGAGTGTTTTTTCTCTAGTGGAATCTGAATAATTCCCAGCCCAGTTGTGCATCTACTCCATTAGCTGCTTTTTTAAACTGTGTCATTTCCCTCTTGCCTTGTGTTCACAGTCTTCTTTCTAGACCAAGTGACAAGGTGAAGAGAGAACAAATTTGCACCTTGCATCTATACTGAGAACTCAGTAAGGAAACCTTCGCTCAAGTGTAGGCCTATGATAACACAAACTCATTGAATCCTAGTTGTAGCACATATCATATATAATGATGACCATAAAGTCTTCTAAGTGAAAACCACACTACTTTTCATACCATTAGCATCTTTCTTATATCACTGAACTTTGTCACTGGAAATCCTGTCACATTTGGCATAAGTAGAACACGTAAGGCTGGCATTCATGTCAATTCTCTCCAGACCATTCCAGCATAGAAATCTCCACCCACATTAGTGGTCTAGACTACACCCAGCACTAGAGGAGTGAATATCTTGGGGTTTCTTCTCATCCTACACAAGCATCCATGACTGACATTAATTTTGGCATTTTTTTGTATTTACTTCCTGCTACGGGTTATGAGGATAATTGGAGGTGCAGTGCAGAAGCACAGCTGAGTTTTGCTGTTGTCTACACTTAGGTGATGTAAATCTCTGTTCTCCTATAATATCTGGAGTCACAAAGCTAGGTGCTTTTCTCAGAGCATGTGGAGTTTCTCCGTGTATTGTAAGTGCAAAACAGTACCAAGGATTTACATGCAGGGAAAGTTTTTCTCTTATCCTTGCCTACAGCATGGGGGTTGGAATGAGATGATCTTAAAGGTCCCTTCCAACCCAAACCATTTTATGGTTCTATGATTCTGTGGCAGCAGGAGTATAATAGTTATTTCTGATCCGTAAAAGGAATAGCAGCTGCTTGTTTCTGATATTAGAATATGCACTGAACTTTAGTTTTAGTTGGCACAAGAACAATGAAACCTTAAATGTTGCATTTTCCTTAAGTTAGCCTTAATTCATTTTAAAATTTATTCACCATCATCTCCTTTGCCAGAATTCATGTACTTGACCTTAAACTAACCTTTACACACATGGAAAAACAAAGAGAGTTCTGAAATACTATTTCTAAGTTCTTTGTCTTGGGAAATGTAAATCAGGCCATTGGGTGAACAATACTGCTTGGGCTTGTGTCATGAAATGTAATTGTGGGGCTATGATAGGGTCAAGATTTATGAAGCTATCAGGACTGGAGTGGGCAGGGTGCTAGCTTACACCTGTAGTGCTGTTTTTGTTGTTTTCTAGATAAGTGACTGTGGAGTAATGAACACTGGTTTCTAAGTTGACATTATTTAGCAGAACAACAGGCATCCCTCTGAGATGGGCAAATAATGTGCATGCTGTAGAGGAAACACTGAAAATAAAAACAGTAACTGCAAATGTGACCTTACGAATAACTCAGAGTCTGTGCAATTTCAATAGAAAATATCTTTGTATAACAAGGCCAGTGAGATACATGATGAAAAAGTAACTGTTTAGACATGAATAGAGGAAAAAAGTAATTATGATAAGGAAAGAAAATAAAGTATTTATGTTTCCACAGCATGGTCATTTATCAATAAAGGATCATATTTAGCGTAAGGAACTGACTAGCTCAAAGAAGTACAATATTTTTTTACTGCTATCTATTACTGTCCGTTTAAAATATTCCCAAATAAATATTGGCATCAACATATTCAAGTGCCTCTGTCTCAATGCCCAGGCTCCTATCAGAGCCCATCATACTAATCTTCTTCTTTCTTGTTCACAGTTCACCAACTGGGTTACAGAACCAGTAGTTTCTGAGACTACTAGGGAAAGAACAATGACTTTCATTTGAAACAAATGCAGAAAATGAAGGAATATGGTGGAAAGGTTCAGCAGTTCTTGGATAAGCTCAGCACTATCTTTCCACTAGTTAAAAGGAAGTAGCCTTACCATTCCAGAAGTCGGACAAACCATTTGCATCATTCTTCTTCAGTCTCAAAATACAAAAGGAACTGTGCAAATGGTCAAAGAAAACATTAGGAAATAAACACATTAATTTGTGGAGTTTTTGTTTGTTTGTTTGTTTTGATTCTTTGTTTTGTAGAAGTAAAAATTTAACAAAATGTGAATTTTTATATTAGGAAAGTTATCTAAGCTACTAACTACCTTGGGTTATTTCTGGTCTATAAGGGATGAGCACTGATGTTGTGTAAACTTACAACACAAAGGAACATGGGCTCCTTATTACAAAGTGAATAAACCTACAATGAATCATAATCACATAATAGTGCCAGTTCTTATGCGCTTACACCAATTGGATATGCCAGATTATCTCCTGTTTAGGAAGTGAGGAATCCAAGTCCATTCCTCTAACCTTCTCAAACATACTTTTGTTCATAATAGACAGCTGTCAGATGACCACTCAGCTAGAACAAATTAGATTAATATCATTAATCAAAGCCAGTGAGATTTCTCATACATCACAGGATCATAGAATCATAGAATCACAAGGTTGGAAATGACCTATAAGATCAGCTAGTCCAACCATCTTCTTATTACCACTGCTACCACAAGCTACTAAAGCAGATCTCGCAGCTCCTCATCCAGGTGCCTCTTGAACACTCCACACTTGGCGACTCCACCACCTCCCTGGGCAGCCATTCCAGTGTCTGACCACTCTCTGAGAGAAAAAGTTTTTTGGACTTTTTTTTTTTCCTTTTTTAACACAGTTAACTTGGCTTCCAAATGGTAAGATTAGTATTCATCAAAAAGATCTTTCACTGTCTCAACCATTTGAGAGCAAATTTTTAATAAGATTTAAACAGAAAAGCAGCACAGAAATGGTCATTAAAATGTTTCCATTTGAAATAAAATGAAGTATTTAATGTGTTAGTTCCATCTGGCAGAGATTAAGTTTCTTTTGGCTTGTAGCAAATTCAGTGTGCCAGTCCTGGCATTGCATTTCCCGTTGGAAACTTCCACTGCACTACAAACTACCACAAGAGGCTGCATAATTGGATGAAAATTATCTCATTATTTATGTTTTTTAAAAGTCAGAGCTTTACCACCTTATAGTACTCAGAAAGAAGGGTGAGAATTTAGTAGGGATACATGTTTCAAGTCTGGACTTTGAGATAAATAGGAGAGTGTACCAAGACTCTGGGAACTAGATTACTGCTATGCAATTTCATTGCTTGCAGTATTAACTAAAAAACAGTTATGAAAATAGCAATTAAGTTGTAAAGCCTTACTACTTACCACATAAGAATATGAACTTCATTCTTTTCCTACCTATTTATATCTAAATTTTAAATGAATACAAGAACATTTTTTCATCTAGTGCTTGATGAATCCTATCACGATTTCTCCCTCCTCTTTAGTGTACCTCTTAGCTGTGCATAAAGCAGAAAAGGGCAAGGAATTAATCAGAATGCCAAAAGAGTTGAGTTACACAGTATGTAAAAAGCACTTCAGCTACATTATTTGCACAATTTCTGTAGGGAGTTGTGAAACAGAGGTCTTAAATCTAATGTGTCTGGCCTACTTCCACCTGGATTCAGTTCAAACCCATTGCCTGCAGCTTACTGAATACAGAGTGGGAAATCAGTCTTTATATTAAGAACTGATGGCAAATAATTCCAATTCACATTTTTTTAGCTGGTATGTTTTTTAACCTGGAGCAATGCTGAATTGAAAAATTCTGCAGTTCTGCAAGCTGAGCATAAAAGCCACCTTGCAAACTAAATACATTCCCAGTTCTGTGAAGCCAACAGCAGGATTTTTTTCTATTTCTCTAGTTGCTATGCCACCCACTGAACTTACAAGGTGTACTTTATCATCAATCTCTATCCTGTTCTTTTTCTCCCAGTTACCAGCCAGTGTCAAAGCTACTCAGCTGCTATGATCTACAGATTAGTGCTGACCCAATTTCAATACATTTATAAATGCCTGATGTAGTCTAAAAGACTATTTGCCACAAAGATAAGAATGTACCTGTGAAATTAACCTGCTGCACTTTCTGATGTGAAGCATGCATTTTGGTGCTATGGCATAGCATTACATCTTTCTATGCTCTGTCAAAAATTGAGTGTTTACTCAAATACCTTTCAACAGCATGGACATTATCTTATTCTGTAAAGCAGTGATTCTCACATTTCTCACTTAATTTCTTGGGTAAATTCTGACATTTTGAGAGCTTACAGACATGAATGAAAATGTTATTGTCAGGACTTCCACAGGACATTGCAATAAAATCTGTCAGACCTGTACTGTACTGCTGGTGTCACTTTAAACCTGAGAACTGCAGTGGACATATAACATCAGATGTGCTGAAATGTACATTGATTTTGTGATACTGACAAACGTAGAAATTTTCTTCTTTTTGTATCAAGTTCCCACAATTATTATATATTGGAAATACTATTTTGAGTATGTTGTCTTGTGATGTGATTAATCTCTAATTATTTCTTATGTGTAGTGCACTTTGATACAAAAACAAAAAACAAAAAACAACTATAATTCCTATAAGAATTTAATGCCTACGGCTTATCGTCATGAAAGTATAGGTACATTTAGTAATTTTAAATTATTTGTCAGAGGAAACGTAACCTAAAAAATATACCAAAACAAACACATTCTTGCAATATCACCACCCAGATCAAAGACATTTTGCCTGTATGGCTTAATGAGATTATTCAAATATCATGTCTGGCAGACTAGGCTAGTAGTTTGTGTTACTATTTTTTTTTTATTATTATTTGCATTTCTTCAGAAGATAAAAATGCTGAGTGAATTTTGGTAAAACAAAATGGGGCCACTGGTCAGTGTAACAGTTTTTATCAGTTGATCTCAATATGTGAAAAGAAATCTTAGATTCATGTGGAAAACTGGGAAAGAGAAAGAGGAAAGTAAAGTTAATAAGCTGAACGAGTGTCAAAGAGAGGAAAAAAGAAACAGAAACACATTGAAAACTGAGAAAGAGAACTGCCTTGAACAGACTATCAAAGCTTTGTGTTGAATTGAAAGGTTTTCCCAGATATTCCATTGCAAAATAACCACCAAAAGAAATTTGATGGAGAGCAGAGAGTCAGCATTCTTGCTGAAAGTCATGCTTTCTACAATGTCCCTTTTTTGAGATAAATCTCCATCTGTCTGAGTGAAACAAGGATGTGTTTTGGCATAGCAAGATACTTTTCCAGTGAAGGAAAGGCAAAGGGATTCAGGGGATGAATTTTAACAGTGAGAGAGAGAAAGACAAAAACATACCTCAGTATTCACTTCATTGGAAATATCTCAAA
Organism: Tetrao urogallus; assembly: GCF_951394365.1. NCBI lineage: Eukaryota > Metazoa > Chordata > Aves > Galliformes > Phasianidae > Tetrao > Tetrao urogallus. The sequence goes on along the minus strand of NC_136816.1, from coordinate 9,207,110 downwards.
ACAACAAGGATTTCAGCACAAAATACTTTAGCAATTATGTGTTTCTACACATAATATTCAGTTGGAATTTGGCATGGAAAATTGTAAGGGGGAAGGTGATTTTTCAGCCATTCGTTACTTAGAACAATGCATGTGTCAGTGAGGCAGCATGGAGAGCTCAATTATTATGTCAGAGATGGATGGGGAATTCAAATCCAGCTGCAGTGCACACTTCAGGATGAAGAGTTCTCAGTGAAAAGTTAAGATTTGGTTCAGGGCCAAAACCAGAATGTTCTATTTCTAAATTTGATCCAGATGTAGCCTGAGAGGTTGTAAGTCTTGTGATAAAAGCTGCTTTTGTGAGAAAATCACATATGAGATTACTTTGTTAACCTAAACCTTAAATTTGCCTTGGTGGGGTGAACAGGGAAGCAGAAATGTCTGTCAAAATACCACAAGGAAAAGGACCATGTCATGTGTAAGTTAAACCAATAAACAATACAAGAACTGGCTGCAGTTCTAACACCTCATTCAGCCAAGCTGGATCCAGCAAGCTTCGAGCACAGCCTAGCCTTAAAGTGATTTGAAAGACATGTTTTCAGACTGTCATTACAGAGTAATGAAAGGAAGGAGAATCTGTCATTACTGATGCCCTCAAATCATTTTTATGTCCATGGAAGGAAGATAATCCATATTCAAGATCAAGACACATGTTTTTCTAGAGTTGCATGTCATAAAGAAGTTCTGTACATTATTAGTTCATTTTGCACCATGATTTTTGCTTACGTAGCAGATCTAGAATTCAAACTCAGGCAGTGCTATCATTCCTTCTCTTGTAATGCCTGATTGAAGCTGTGTCAGATCAAAGCCTGTCACATAATATAAAGCATTAAAAGTAAATGAAAATTCCAGATGTTCCTCTGAAAAAGTAACTTTGACACCACAAATTCTGTATTTGCTAAAAACATTTTTAATTTACGATAACATGTTTGCTTTATAAGTTGAAATTTAAAAGTTATCCTAAAAGACTATATCAAACTTTGTTGGAGTGCGTAAAGAAACTATAACCTTTGAAACATGTTTTATCCCATTTTCTCTACACAGGTTCATGAAAGTGTTTAAGATACAGGGTTTGTTATTTAGAGCTCTGTTCTGAATTCTGCACATATTTATTTTGAAATTCCACTAGAAATTCTACTTAAAATGGAAGTTTCCAAATACTGGAAACACACGCCAAAGTTTTTTCCAGGGCAGTGTCGAGAAGGTGAGACAATATTGGAAATGAAGAGGATTTCTTAATTTTGGTATGCTCACTTCTCTCAAGTCGTTTAAACTTGGCACATTTCTGTGACAATGAGAGGGCTGGAACACCTCTCCTATGAAGAAAGGCTGAAAAACTTGCCTGGAGAAGAGAAGGCTCTAAAGAGACCTCGTTGTTTTGTTCTTCAGAGGGCCTGGTTGTCTCAGCTGCAGAGCAGACAAAACCCCCCATGATTCAGGAGGACACAGTCCGAGACCTTCTATTTAAAGTGGACTTCCACAAGTCCACTTTGGGGGCTGGATGAGATTCACCTAAGAGTGCTGAGTGAACTGGCAGAGGTGATAGCTGAGTCATTTTCCATCATCTATCAGTGCTCCTTGTTGACTGGTAAGGTCCAAGAAGACCAGAGGCTTGCCAGTGTGACTCCCATCTACAAGAATGGTTGTAAAGAGCATCCGGGGAGCCACAGACCTGTCAGCCTGACCTCGGTACCAGGGAGGGTTATGGAGCAGATTGTCGTGAGGGAGGTCACACAGCATGTGCACGACAACCGGGGGATCAGACTTAGCAGCATGGGTTCACAAAAGGCAGATCCTGCTTGACCAACCTGATCTCCTTCTATGATCTAGTGACCTATGTGGTGGATGAGGGAAAGGCTGTGGATGTAGTCTACCTAGACTTCAGCAAAGCCTTTGACACTGTCTCCCACAGCATTCTCCCGCAGAAGCTGGAAGCCCATGTCTTGGACTGGTACACTCTTGGATGGATAAGCAACTGGCTGGAGGGCCGGGCACAGAGAGTGGTGGTGAATGGAGCTGAATCCAGCTGGCGACCGGTCACGTGTGGTGTTCCACTGGGGTCAGTACTGGGGGCTGTCCTCTTCAGTATCTTTATTGATGATCTGGATGGGGGCACTGAGTGCACCCTCAGTAAGTTTGCGGATGACACCAAGTTGGCTGGAAGTGTTGATTTCCTGGGGGTAGCGAGGCCCTACAGAGGGATCTGGACAGGCTGGATCACTGGGCTGAAGCCAATGGGATGAGGTTCAACAAGGCCAAATGCCAGGTCCTGCACTTTGGCCGCAACAACCCCAGGCGACACTACAGGCTTGGAGCAGAGTGGCTGGAAGACTGTGTAGAGGAAATGGACCTCGGAGTATTGATTGATGCTCGGCTGAACACGAGCCAACAGTATGCCCAGGTGGCATCAGAAGCAGTGTTGCCAGCAGGAACAGGGAAGTGATTGTCCCCCTGTTCTCAGCACTGGTGAGGCTGCACCTCAAGTACTGTGTCCAGTTTTTGGCTCCTCACTGCAAGAAAGACATTGGTGCCCTGGAACTGGTTCAAAGAAGGGCAACAACGCTGGTGAGGGGTCTGGAGCACAGGTCTTATGAGGAGCTGCTGAAGGAGCTGGGATTGTTCAGTCTGAAGAAGAGGAGACTCAGGGGTCCATTATTCTAGCCTAGGAGTTGACATTTACTGGGAAATGTAAACAACTATTTTGTAACTTTCTTTCTGTTAGCCAAATAAGGCTTTCAGGAGGGCTGATGAAATCCCAAAGTTTACAAAACTCATCCTCAAGATTTTTGTACTGTTTAACATTTATGCTTTAAAAAGTAACTCTGCATCTCTAGTTACTAATTCATTTTATGTTTCAGTAATCAATCTGGAATAACATGAGGACCAGTTAATTCCTAAAGTAATTCCATTCACTAAAGTTAACTTATAATGTAACAAGGCACCTAGGAAATAGCTATTAAACAAAGTTTATGAAATTTGCCAATGGAATAACTATTTCTTTTTTTTTTTTTTTTTTAAAAAAAGTGGTCTAAACATTTCGGTCTCAGTCATCAGACTTGACCATACATCACAAAAGTGCAAAAATCCTCTCAGGAATCATTCTGTTTTAACTGTCCATGTAGATAAAGACCTATGCATTAATTCACCAACTGGAGACACCCAGCATGGCTTTAACAAGGGAGGTCATGCCTGACCTATCTGGTGGTCTTCTGTGATGGAGTGAACAGCATCAGTGGACAAAAGAAAGATGACAGATGTCATCTACCTGGACATGTGCAAGGCCTTTGACATGGTCACCACCACATCTCTAAATTGGAGAGATACGATTTTGAGGGATGACTTTTTGGTGGATAAGGAATATGTTGGAAGGCTGTATATAGAGGGTTGTGGTGAATGGCACTATGTCCAGATGGAGGCTGGTGACTCCATCTAAACTACTGAATCTAGTCTGGAGCCCCCAATACAGGAAAGATGTGGAATGCTGGAGAGGATCCAGAGGAGGGCCACGAAGGTCAGAGGTCTGGAGCATCTCCCCTACAAAGATAGACTGAGGAAGCTGGACTTTTTCAGCCTGGAGAAAAGAAGGCTGCAAGGACACCTCATTGCAACCTTCCAATTTTTAGAGGGGGATTATAAACAGGAGGGAGATCAGCTTTTTACAAGGGTAGAGAGTGATAGGACAAGGGGAGATGGTTTTAAGCGTAAGGAGGGAAGGTTTAGATTGGATGTCAGTGGGAAGTGCTTTACAGAGAGAGTGGTGAGGTGCTGGGACAGGCTGCCCAGAGAGGTTGTGAATGTTCTGTTCTTGGAAGTGTTTAAGGCCAGGTTGGATGGGGTCCTGGGCAGACTGGTCTAGTACCAGATCTGAGTGTTGGTGATCCTGCCTGTGACAGGGGGTTTAGAATGTAATGATCACTGAGATCTCTTACAATCCAAGCCATTCTATGATTGTTCACTTCAGAAGGTATCTGAATTGCCCTTGTGATTAAAATACATGTAATCTCTACCTATTTACACTGTTTCTTTCCACCACTGCTAATTTTGTTATGTTAATGTGTATCATTGAGGTTTTCATAGGTTGCTCTTAATCTGTGAGAAAAAAAAAAAATAGTTAAAATAATAAGTCCAATATTATGTCCAATAGGAATTTTTCTTTGTTTTGACTTTGGCATAATTGTAGCATCTTATTTGGATCATACTGGACGCAGAATCAAGAACTACCAATGCTTTCTAACTCCTATCAGTCAAGTGATATGTAAACAGCTCTTGCAAGCATTGTGGTGTTTTAAATTTTCAGACAAATACTTGATTCAAACAAACATTTGGAGCTATAGAACTAACAGAAACTGATAACCTTGGAATGGCAAACTTGCTGGGTGACATACCAAAAGCATGTATCTTGATACTGTAGTGTGGAGTTTTGAGTGCCCAGAGCTGTGAAGGACTTGAAAACCAATATGCCCTGGCATTTCCTTCACACTTTTTCTTATAAAACAATACTTAATTTTCTATTTGTATTTAATATCACGTGATCTATACCTAAATGAAATGCTTTATTTCTCTTTCTAATACAAATAAAGTTAACATTGAATTTGTATTTTGCCATTCTTTTGTTGTATTCAGTCATTAAAGTGCCAGTTTTCTGGTTTTCATTGATTTAATTGAAGAGTTGCCAAAGTTGAAATGGTGCATGATCATACCTTTTCAGTATGATGTAGTATATACACACATCTGGGTCACATTAAACTTCTTTTTACTGTAACTTATCCTTGCTGATGAAAGCCATGTAAGTCTTTAACTAATCACTACAAGCAAAGATCATGAAGGTGTAAAGATTTACTGCTTACAGGAAAGACGCCACAAGCAGTGATCCACTGGGCTCAGTGGTAAGATCAGTTTTGTTTAACATTTTTATCAGTGATCTCAATGAGTGGATCAAATGCATCCACAGTAAGTTTGCAAATGACATCAAGCTGGGCAGCAGTGTCAATCTGCCTGAGAATAGGAAGGCTTTGCAGACAGATCTGCAGTGAGTCACATCTGTTGGTGTGGCAACCAACAAAGCTAAACACCGGGTGTTGCACTTGGGTGAAAACAACTCCATGCCAAACCACCAGACAGGAGAAGCATGACTGGAAAGCTGCTAGCAGGAAAGGGCTTTCCTACACACACTTTTTATTCATAAAGAATTTCTTCAATACAGTCACTGAAAACTCCAACACCCAAAAAGTTTCTGTCCCTGATTTTTGTCACAGGACTTTTTTCTGCCCTGTAGAAGAGAATATCCAGAGCATATTCCTCACAGTCCTGTCTGGCCAGGTACATTCATTGGTCCAACTTTCTTCCACAGGAGCAGCCATTTCATTAAAACACCGAAAGCTGAAAATAGCAGAAAAGTGAGACTCAATTTCTAAGGAAAAAAAAAAAATCCCACTGTTGTCAAAAATTCTTCTCTTTTTCATCTTTGATAAAGTTGACTGAGAGAAACATAGGGATCTTTAATTGACTGAGGAAGCGTTTAACACCCAGTGACACCAATTAGTGCAGATTTCTAACTCTAGGGCTTGCTGAAACCACCGGAGCAGCTAAGTGGAATTGCTGCATTAAGCCATTATGATCATGTAAACAAAAATTTGCTGAGTAAATATTGAAAAGATAACTGTCTCATTGTCTTGTTCCATTTATGAACATTTTTGCGCACGGTATGTTCTGAGAAGTACCTTGACAGATTTAACTGTTAGAAGGAAGTGCTTATTTTTGGAATAGCAGGTCTAAATCATGAGATACAGATTTCCTTTCAGATCAACTGATGAATTCATTTCTGCCTCTGTATAGAGAATTCACATAAATAGTTTATTCAAACACTGAGAAAGAAAAAAAAAAAAGCAGAATACTGGAACCAAAGGTAGGCGTACAGATGTAAACATAGAATATTTTATTAGAAAAAACAATCAAACAAAAGAACCCGTAAAATCTCAAATTTAATGGTGCTGTTTTCATATTGTTTTCTCCATTGGCATCAGAAAAGCAGTAATACTGGAAAACTGATCTTCTAAAATGAATAGTAGTATTTTTTTTTTTATTTTTTTTTTAATGAAGAGGAGAACAAAGCTAGAAAAGTAATTATCTTATTTCCCATAGAAAGATTAAAAGGGACATAACAGAAAACCATGTAAAATTCTTGTCACAATAAAGAATTATATACAGCATCCAGCTTGCTAACACAAAGCATCAAATTTTGTTTAAGAACTACACAAATCTTGTTATAAAATACTATGTTAAATATAATTTTACAAAGAATAGAGGATTATTTTTTATGATAAAACATCTGCATTAATAATGACATTAGGGCACACTCTTAAACAACAGCTATGACTGCATGGCTAAAAATAAATCCTCTTCCGAAGTAGGAAGGCAGAACAAACAAATGCAATATCAAAACATTGAAATAAGAGCAGTGTTTACTCTGGCTCTATGCTGTGCACACAGGAAGTCTCCATGGCTTCTGAATGACCTGTTCTAGCTCTTAGATGGAAAGAAAAACTGAATTTCTGGGAATGCAAAATTGTTACCTAGAGGAAGCTCTGTCTGACGGAGAGCAGAGCTTGAATTTGTCTTTCAGTTTGAACTTTCTCTCCTAACTCACTAGTCACTGACAAGATGTTGTTTTTTTTTTCCTGTTTTGTTTTGTTTGCTTTGTTTTGTTTCCTTAAAAGAAGCGTACACATATATACACATATATATGTAGTGTGTATGCATATTTATAACACAGATGTAAGTATATACACATATAGTATTTTCACCCTGAAGGGGGATTTCAACATTTCATACCTTTAAAAGCTTTGGTTGGACCAGACAGAATCTCTCCCCTTCCTCCTAGATGAGACAAACCAACACACCTGCTTGGAGCCCTGTGCATCCCCATGGCATGGTTGTGAAAATTCTACTTCCCACTTCACAATCTGCTCCAGCTCCTGATCACACTGCTGTAAATTTGCAGTATATTACATTGCTACAGTTCCAGCCTGTGTCTGAAAAGTCTCACTGAAGACTAGTAAATGACTTCTGTTACAGAAGAATAATTATTACTTATTAGCAGTCATTAATCTTTACGTGCTGCAGGTGTGCAGTAGACTGACAGGCAGAGAATCTGTGTCTCATGGATGACATCAGCACAAAGAGTGGAGGCTATAATTACACTGAAAGGTCAAGGTGTGCTAAGAGCCCTGCCCTGGTACCCCCAAACTATATGCTGAGTGGTGTTTGGCTCACAGAAATTCCTGACCCATCCTCTGAGTTTGAAATGGAGGAGGGTTGTTTGGCTGGCTGGGGACCGTCTGGTGGTGCAGTGGTAGGTGAGGCTGTCCCAGGGCAGAAGAGCATTGCTACCTGACAGAAATCCCAAAACATTGGAGGGAAGACCAGGCCAAATCCCCTTTCTCCCTTCACCCCAGGCCTGTATTTCTCAGCAGCCCTGCTTGCTCCTACAAATTGATTGGAGAGGGAGAATGATGGAGATGTCTGCGCACTGCCTGCTGCAGCAGCAGGACCCAAGGATTAAAGCACAAATAGCTTTCCCTGGCCTTCAGAAGATCTCCACTTGCCAGTTTAGAGGTAAAACCCATCTTGCATGAGCTCTGATCTTCTACAGTTGGCTCTTTCTGACTGGTTGTCAATCTTAAACAGGCTGCTTGAGAAAGCACAACAGCGGCTACAGCAGAGAAAGATTAATCATTAGTTCTGATTAATGAAGACATTGCCAGTATTGTAAATCAAATAGGTATAATATCATTAGACACTGATATTTCCATTTAAAAAAAAAAGCCTTCATTCACAAAAGTATACAAATTTCAGTATATTTGTCTTGCTAATGAAGAAATTGATTTCCCTTCCTTTATAGCTGCAGGCCTACATGTACAAAGCATCAACAAGCTTTGCACATTTTATGATAAGACAAACAAGGGTATAAAATGAGAAGATAAAACAGATACAATTATGAATGGTAAGTTATTCCAATATTTAAATTAATTAGATGGTTGAAGACTGATTATGTCTTTTTATCTTCTACTATCTACAAACAAGAAAAAGATCAAGAAACAAAGATGGGGATATTCAAATTATATTCTTCCTCCTATAATTTAACTTTAATCACTTTTGAAGAATATTTGGGTTCTGTCCAATACAAGTGCCATGTTTAATATAGGAATTAAAGAATAAAATGTACACGTATTGCATATAGGAGGGGGTGGGGAGATTTGTTCTTTAAAAGAAAAATGCTTTACATCAAAAGGAAAAAAGTTTTATGAAAAAAAAGTTTTAAAAAAATTAGTGGTAATTCATATTTCAGCAAATAGGGAAGATATATTATTTTGGGAAGAAAAAATCTGTGAAAAGTTATTTAAATACTGTACCTAAAATTAGTAGCCTTTATAATCAAGCATCAGATTTTTCTAACATAAGCCCATCAAATTATAGACTCATAGAACCAATTAGGTTGAATGGGACCTTTAAGATCATCCAGTTCCAACCCTCTGTCATTTGCTTGTTGTCCCCCACCTGTAGACCAGGATGCCCTGAGCCCATCCAGCATGGTCTCGAGCACCTCCAGGGATGGGGCATCCACAACTTCTCTGGGCAGCCTGTCCCAAGGCCTCACCTCCCTCTGTGCAAGGAATTTCCTAATATTTAACTTAGATTTCCTGTCTTTTATTTTAAAGTCATTCTCCTCTGTCTTGCTACTATTCGACTATGTAAAATGCCAGTTTCCCTCCTGTTCTGCAAGCTCCTCTCAAGCACTGTAGGGCTGCAGTGAGGTCTTCCTGGAGCCTGCCCTTCTCCACGCTGAACGAATTGTTGAACCCCATGAAGCCTTCATTTGCCCACCCTTTCTAAGTGCATCCAGATTCCTCCGGATGGCATCCCTTTCATCTGTTGTGTCAACTGCACCATTCAACTTGGTGTTATCTGCAAATTTGCAGTGGGTTCACTAGATTCTATCATCTGTTTCACTGACAAAGGCTTTTAAGAGTGCTGGTCCCAACACAAACCCCTGGAGAATGCCATTTGTGACCAGGCTTCATCTGAATACAGAGTCATCATATACCCTGAAGTGTGATCAGTCATAAATAGCCTTTAAAAACCTTAAAGCTGATGTAAAATTTATAATAAAAACAAAGACTTCAATAACAAATAACAGGGTTTAAAATCCAAATATTTATTAAAACTATTACTACTAAAATTTTAATAACATTTATTAAAAGTTCTAAACTCTTTCTCAGAATGTAGAAGTGTCGCAGACTTGGAAAGCAGCAGTATTGTCCCATCCCATCCCTGAAGACTAAGTATCTGATGGCAGTGGTCACAAAGCTAATTCTTTGCCGTGGGCTAGGACAGAAAGTCTTGTCTAGCTTATGCTGTAACTAAAATGCAGTCTAGATAGGAAGCATTTGCAATCACGCTGCTGCAAAACATCATATCTGCCGGACTACAAGAAGCTGCTGCTGCCTTGGACGCAAATTAGATCAATTGACCATCTGGGGTGGACACATGGAATAACATAGAGAACAGTGAGCAACAATTAAAAGTATCCTAATGTTTCAGGAAAGCAATTAATCAGTAACTCCAAGATCTCATCTCAGTACTGCAGTTTGAGAAGAACTTTTGCCCTCAGTGAGATCTGAAGGCCCCAGACAAAGGCAGTACTCTCTAACAAGACAGCTGTCTATCTGTTCCTCATTTTGCAGAGGGAGAACTGCCTCCACACTGCTGGATGCAGAAAAAGATAGTCAGGACCTGAACAGCCTATGGGGATACAGGGAATGGAGCCTCAGTTTAGGTCAGCTTGTCTTGACTCAGACTGCTAGTCACCTTTGTTTCAGCTGTCTCTTTCATACCAGTGTGGGTCAAGAGACAGACAGGTCCTGTCTCTTCTCAGGATATTTTCAGACATGCAACAACTTCGAGTCCTCTCAGATCCCTGCAGCTAGAGAGGCAGATAGCATCTGCCCCCAGCTTAGTATATAAGCGCTTCCTCACCTATAGAAGGGGTAGGATGGGAGCTCATGACTTCTGGCACAAAGAGCCTGTCTTTTGCCTCCTGCTCCATCTGAGGGATTCCAACTACAAAGAGGGTTCAATGCTCTCAAGGCTGAGGAGATGCCATATGTGCTTTCAAATGGTATGTCTGGACTAATTGAGACTGAGTTATTCAAGATGAAAAGGATGAGGCTGAAAATGGTAATAGTGGGCAAGTCTGTTCAGCAGGGGTTATAGGCATCCACCTAGCAGACTGACCTGTCATCTATAGAAGCTCTCTGCTTGCTTGAGTCCTGGATCTGGACTGTTGTGGAGAGATTGCTAAAACTTGTCTGACTATAAATATTAACCTTGATATTCCTCCATGTAGGCACCGATGATCCTACCAGGGATGACCTGTAGAGATTATCAAAGATGTCTGCAGTGCTCTGGGGGCAACAGTCTTGGGCTTGAGGACCAGGTGATGTTCTCATCAGTATTATCAGCAAGGGAAAGGGAGGACAGCACTGATGATGCATGTCAATGGTTGTTTGCAGAGATGATGTCAGCAATCTGGTCTTGATTGCTATGGCCTTGGGACATTGAGAGTCAATGTCTGCTTAAACAGGGAGGTTGATTCAGATGAGGTCTGGTTCAAACCAGAGGGCTCTTCTCACCTTACCCACACTGATTCTGTGCATCCAAAGAAGTTCAATGTATATCAATCCAATCCCAGCTAAAAGATGTACATATTCTGCATTTTTTTGGCTAAAGCTGCAAATTATGGCAAATTATAAAATCTAGATTACAGCCCTCCAGCAGCATATAGCCAGAGGAATATTTAAATTGCAACGTTTATTTGAATTACAGAAGAGACAGAAAAAAAATGAAAACAGACTCTGCAGACAGCAATTATAGCGAAGGCTAAATGGTATTAGCAGATTCCAATTCCTGGAGCAGTGCACAGCTCTGCCCAAGGCACAGTCATAGCTTGCTCTATGACAGATGAAAGACCAAATGCTCCTTCTCCCACCCCTAGAGTACTCCACCCCAAACTCTACTGCATCTCTCCTTTGCTGGAAAAGTTTCTGCCATTCAAGGGAGAACAGCTGAGCAGAAACTGGCAAAATTCCACTTTCTTCAGGCACTGTCTCTATAGATAACTTACGGATTCACAAACTGGCCTGAGGATGTGTGGTAGTCACTGAACTACTGACAGTGAATGAGAGCTGAGCACTTGTGCAGAGAGCAAGAAAGTTGAGCTGGGATAAACAGCCCTAGCTTCCCACATGCTTGTTCCTGAAGGAAATAAAAAAAAAAATAAAAAAAAATGAAAACACAAGCATTCATTCTCCTCTCTCACCAGTTTGGTGCAGAAATCTCTCCTAGCAGTAAGAATTTGAGGGCACCAGCCTTTTTTTTTTTTTTTTTTTCTTTATCAAAAATTTTTATGTGGCAATGAAACAACAAAATGCCTTCTCTCTTCAGGTACAAGGTTATTCATTTATTAAGTTATTTAATATTTTTTTCAGTGGTCTGGTAGAAAATAGTTAAACATAGCAAGACAGCAACTTGCACCCCCTATTTAAAAAAAAAATAAAATTGTTTTCTCTCAGTGTTTTTCTTTCATTGCCACATAATTTAGTATCTGACATTCAGCATCAAACTGTTAGTTTAACATGGTGTCGCATATTGTCTATCAAACCATTGAGGCTGCTTTTTTCACCCACTTTAGGTAAGTATACAGCTCCCTTTGGAATTGTAAGATTAATTTGATTCACTTTACAGTTAGAATATGAATGGTTCACAGACCGTAGGACCTAGCTCTCCTTTTTGTAAATAATTTCCTTTTTATGGTGCAGTTAGGATGCTGTGTGTTTTTGCAATGCACCTGAAGTAAGCATGACAAATGGGAGACATTAAAAGTTCTGTTTCTTTTCTTCTCTGATACAAGAAGAACCAGAATAATCCAGCATGAGAATTGTAATGCTCCTTCTGAAGGTATTCAGTTCACAGTTTCTATGGTGAATCATATACTTTGTGCTGATGCATCACTGTGTTTCTGCATTTGTGCTTTACATTGACCTCTGTCTAGAGGCATCTCTTTATTGATCTATTTATATATGGCAGCACAGATCAATAAAGATATTTGCAAGGCATGTGAAGTTATTTTTGTGCATGTTAACAGGCACATACAAAAACTAAATACAGCTATTGATGATGCTTCTAAATCACTACCAAAACTGATGACAGCGAATTCTAAGAACAGCAGAGTGCTTGGAGCTTATAATGTCTACATAACACGTTGAGATACTGTGTGCTTTTTAGTGGGCAGTTACATCTCTACCAAGTCTAATGGGTAATTTTATTCTTCTGCCGATATGAAAACTGAGATACCCTCAAGGCATTTATAAGACATTTCACCAAATAATTTATTTTTAATGTACAGCTAGAAAAAAAAAAATCATCACCTCATTTACCTTAGGAATATACCAACATATCAAGAAGTTGCTTTGCCGAGTAATGATTGAAATGCATATGAAAAGTCTTTGCACCTATTTTTAAAGTTGGAGAAGAATACAGACCTAGAGGAAGAGACCATTTGTTGCACTGTATAGCATCCTTTTGTAAAATCTGCAGATTATTTCTGTCATTACTCTTTCAGTTCACGTTCTTATTGAGGTCTTTTATTGACATATATTCCCATGACCATACTGAATTTTATGGTTATCAACAATTTATGGGCTGGTTCGGCACAGTTCCATGACCAGCAGGGCGGAGGGATCTGCGGATTCAGACCTCTGGAAAAGGGAAACAGGGGACCCCAAAATAATTGAAAACAGCGACAACTGTTCTGAGGTGGAACAAACTAATTTATTAAATATAGTATCAGAATGCAAGATAACAGATATAATGGAAATGAAGCTAATAAATCAAAATATAATAAGAGAGAGAAAGTGTGTCTGAAAGGTGGATAGGCCTCACCACAATGCTGAGGTGAGAAGTACAGTCCAGTTGAGCCGATGAAGAAAAGCAGAGGAGAAGAGCAGACGAAGGAGAGCAGGCGAAGAAGAGCAGGCAAAGAAGAGAACATCAGGTGACCTTGCCAGGAGTTATATCTCCTCGCTGACTGCAAAGCCCCCTGCAGAATGTAGTTCTTCTTCTCCTCCGGACAGGCACCAACAGTCAGACCCCCAGTGCATTGCATGATGTTATGGTGTGGAATACTGATAATCAAAAACTATAAAACCATGACAATGGTCTCCCTCTTCTGTGTTATGAAAACTGTATTCACAGAAACACAGTATAGAAAGCATCACATGATATAGATAAGCAATCTGATATCATACATATAACATGTTTTCTGATAATCCTTTTCTCACGCGTTTTTCCTTTAAATGAATAAAGTGCTTAAACAATTTAAATAGCAGTCAAAATGTATTTTAATCCATCTTCATGCTGTTAACAGTGTGCAAACAGAAATATGAACTATGATCAATGAATACATCATTTGTAACAAGTACTTGTTCAGCTCCAGCATGTTGTTAGAAATGATGGGTATGTGGTAGCCGTAAAAACATGAGTCAGACCCAGGGAATTAAAATCTCCACTAATACTAAATCTACACAGAAAATTGGACTTAGTCAATACCATTTGTAACACAAAATAAATGTATGCTCATCTCATGAAGGAGCAGGAATGCAAGACTGCTGGTGCATACCTGGTTCCATTACAACCTCGTCTCCAGCTTATACTCCAGATGGGTACAGGAAAATGCACAAGTAAAGCAAACAAAAGTTTTGGGGTCAGGGTTTCTTTGACATGAGGTGGAAAGTTAATAATAGTAATGTGGCACATTACTGGGTTCTCACTCTCCCCATAAGAAGCATTTGTCTCATCCAAGAAAGGCCTTCAAGTTTATAATGCTTATCATAAAAATTTCATTAGATATCTTGCTTGGTTAAATAGCTCAGCATGGGGATCAGGCTTTCCAAAGCTGCAGGTTCTCAAGATGAAATCTCATTTTGTCTCATAAATCTCATAAATATATCACAAAGAAACAAAAATCTTAACACCAGGTTCAGTATCTCTAAAATGCTATAGTTACTCAAAAACATCAATACCAGGAGCAGAATATCCAGGATTCTGGAAAAACTTTCCTACTAGGCTTCTCATCCTCTGTGTCAAGGCTACATCATTCCATTGCTTCAACCACTGTTAGGTTATGCAGAAGGTGAGAATAACAATGATTTATCAAAGGAATGGTGCTGTGATATAGAAGACTTTTTCGTATGTGGCTTCATAGTCATGAGGACTAGAGTCCTTGAAATCTAACTTATTCTCTTCAGTGTCAGACAGTGAGTAGGTGCAACAACATTTGGTAAACACTGTGTTGAAAACTTGATTTGGGGAGGAAAGAAAAGACTTGAGAGAGTCCACGGTTAACCTTGCATGAGAACATTTTATTAGCCAGGCTCAGCTGTCTCCTTATCAACTGTTACTGTGTGAGGAGTCTGATTCTACCCATTGAGCAATCCCCGAAGCTCAATATAAAGAAAAGCCTTTATGTTTCTATTGTACCCACATGCTTTGAGAATGCATATCCTCATAATATCTTATTTTATTTTTCTCACTAGTTGTTCTAGTTATTTATGCCATGCAGGTATGTTCCTTACTGTATTAGCAGAGGTCTATGGATTCCACAAACAGTTTCCAATTTCTTTTTATTATCCATTTTCCATTTTACTTGCATAAGTGCAGAAAGAAAAATAATGGGGAAAAAATGCCTGCGAACTCAGTATTATACAGTGAAAGAAAGACCTGGAAATGTAAGGCTTGCTAACAGAATATGCACTCTCTACTAATACACTCAATTAAATATTTAGACTGAAGCCACAGTAGCTAATACTGACCAAAACAATTAGTGCAGATTGCTTTCTACTTGAAAACAAAATACCCTTCAGGTTCAAAGGCTGCTGTAAATGCAAATATCTCTACTGAAAACAAGAACATTTATTTGTTTTTAAAGGTTTTTTTTGTTGTTGTTTGTTTGTTTTTTAAAGAACTTATCTCCATGCACAAAATCTCTTTTGGGTTTGTATGTGCACAACTGACAGCTCCAGTGATAACAAAATATAGATTTTTTTGCTTGTTAGTTTAAATAGGAATCTGTGGTCTACATGCACTTATGTGGACAGCTGTATGACTCAAACCAATGGCTGCTATTGAGGACAGCACGAAAATAAAGAGGAAAGATTTGAGGCAACAAGTGAAATTGCTGTGCGTGTGTACACATACATGCACTACTATATCAAAACAAATCCTTTTCTTTGGTTTCACAGTGTTATGTCTCTTGCTCTTTTATATTTTCTATTAAATTCTTCATAGCAGAGAGTGCTCTCAGTTGAAATCTTTTCATTACTGAACACATCCTCAGAGTTCCATAAGTAGTCTGTGATGCTGTGGGAATTTTTGGCTCACTGAGTGGGAAGATCAGAATGGAAGTTTACAGAGGAATATGAAAAACTGTTCAGACACAGAAAAGGCTGCAGGATGGGGATGTGAGCAGGATTGTACTCTTCATTTAGGTTTAGGGGATGTAGTAGCTTCTGATTTGAAGGCGTGCAGCATATGCACCTGTTGAACAACAAAGTTTACAAATAGCTTTTTGGGAATATGCAGAAAATGTCAGTGATTTCTTCATGTACTGAGAAATGTTAAAATGCTGAAATGGAAGCTTAATGAGCATAAGCTAGATAACAATTCTTACCAGATTATTTCTAATACTGTACATTGGTAAATTTTGTACCAGTGGCAAACAAAATAAAGCAGTTTTTTCCCTACTATTGCAGCATTGGAAACACAGGTTTGGTTTGTTTGTTTTTTTTTTTGTGAGATTGCTATTTGCATGAGAAGGACAGGTGCAATCCCTTTCCCTTGCTAAACAGAATACTTTTCCCATATATTTCTAGCTTTTCAGTGGGGATTTGTCCCCTTGTCTTCAAAGGACCATAGTCAAAAACTTCATACCTGGGAAATAATGGCAACGGAGTTGTAAAATTAGACACGTTCAACTCCCCAAAACAAAAAGCAGAACAGATTCTGTCTGAATCTGTTTTAATCCTGAAGATATCAGTCAATCTCTGCATGTACAGCCTTCCTAAAGGAAAACTAGTGAGAAACATCAAAGAAGCAAAGCATATTTTGTTCCTCTGTCAACCTTAAGACAGGAAAGAAAAAACAGAACAGAGCAAAAAAAAATGCATTTAGAGAAGAAAATTGGAACCAGCTGCAAAGATGTAAAACATTCCTTTTGTGTGTTTTTAGTTCATTCAGACTTGAACTATGTCATCCAGCTTGGCAGCTTTGCACAAATGAAAATAGAGTATTTCTCTTCATCCCTCATGCCTCAATCTGATCTAAAAAGTTCTTTGCACACAAATCAAAACCAAGATCAAACAAAACAAAACCTCCCAGGAAGGATGCTTGGAGAGATCATCCAGTGATTGATGGTGCTGTATAACTTTATTATGATATCATTATCACAATAAGCATGGAAGTAAAGGCACAATCAGGGACCAGCACTGTGAAATCAGGGTTATCTCTTATCTACACTCTCCTCTGCACATGTAGTAACTGGCTGAGGTTGATACCTCAGAAGGCAGGAATCTCTGCAGTTCACTCCTGATGTCACTGTCTCACCTGACTTCAAATACTGTCAGTTGTCAGCCTTCAGAATTCAATATACAAGTAGATGGCTGATGTAGAAATGCAAAGAATAAATATGTGACTGGATGGACAGAAGTTTAAGGTGGGAGCTCTCAGGTTTGGTGTAGTAGTTCTCTGCTTTGTTACTGGCAAGAAAGCGGGACAGGACTGGTGTGCTGAGAAAAGTAATTTGACATATAAAAGTTGCTCAGTTCATTTGAACACCAGCATTATAAATTTAACAATACTTTTATAGTTAGAGTGATATGAATCCTTCAGAAGTGAATCTGTCACACACATTTAGTGTTCTTAATTTCATGTTCACTGCTTGGAGAAAGCACTGTCTTTTTCTTATCTGATTCAAGAGAGAGCCTCAGCGTTTATAAACTCTCTATAATGCAGGCACATCACTGTATTTCAGATATGCCTACGTTTTGTAATTGCTGTGTTCAGTAACAGTTGCAATGGGAATTGCTGAGGAACACAATGGTCATTACGGTAGTTGAGAAAGCATTTGCAGATAGGTGTGAGATTAGCATTTTCCATGCCAATCAGAGAGCTGTTTCATATTTGAAGGATAAATATTCTTTTTGCCTCTACCTCAGGGCTTCGAAGCATATCATAAAGGTATAATGTCCTGTCAATGTCTAGTCATTCTGAACTGGATGGTAAACACACATTTTACATCTAACACTGTCTGATGAGAATTCAGCAAAGCATCTATGTTGTTTCAGAAAGTGAAAGGGGAGAGGGAAGAGAAAGGGGAAGGGAAAGGGAACAGGAGAAGGAGGGGGAGTGGAAGGGGAAGGGAACAGGAGAGGAGGAGAGGGGAAGAAGGGGAAGCACTGCTGATACCTGATAGACATTCAGTGCCCTTATCTGGCCTGGATATATGAAACTGTGTTTTGCCTCCAGATTTTATTTTCTCCAGTCTGTCATTTTCTCCACTGTTACTACATATGATATGACATGCTGTGCACTGATAGATATTGGCAGATCCTGATTAAAATTCACTTTACACTGCCTGCATTCTTCAAAGAAACAAAATCCCTTTTTTTTTTTTTAATTTCTAAGAATAGAAAACCGAAGTTTTCTTTGAGATGCTGAGTGTGAAGACTATGTTTTCATTTTATAAGCAACATCTGATGATTTGTCTCTTTTCAACTCAACAACTGGTCACTATAGAGAACCTGAAAATACTAGGTTTTGGTGTTCTCAACTCCAGGTGTTGCTGACAGCTTACAAGCTGCTATTTGACAAGTCCTTATCTTCACCAGTTTCTTAAGGTGAAAGACACAGTGAGATACCACAGCTTGTGACACAGAATTTTTCCAGCTGGCTCTTAATGGAATCTGCTTCATTTAAATGCAATTCTGTTCAAATCAAGGCCATAAATTGGTAGTTAAATCCTGTTCCCATTCCACTCTGCTCACAAATAACATCTTCCTTTCCCTGTCTCTAAATAAGTTTAAGCCAATGTTGTGTTACATGTCACCGAAATGAAGGTAAATTAGTAAAAATCTGAAACTGGACATTGTGCCACATAAACCTAAATCAAACACTTTGCTTGCAATTATTCTGTGATTTCAATAAATTTTCCTTGATTTCCAAGTAGAAAAATCCTAACTCCTGTCACCAGGATGATCTCATGGGTTTATCCACCATGGACATACGCAACCTAAGAGTTTAGACTCTAAGATCTTGCCTTTCCCTTTAACTAGCGCTCTATGACTGAACGCTGGCACTGAGGGTACAGTGTAATTGAAAACTAAGATAAGAATGTCTTATTTAAATAATATAGTGAGTTTAGAAGAGATTTGAATCCCATATTTAAAGGTCTGTCAAGGAATTATAGTGGACTTCCAACACATTATTTTGCTTTAATAAATGTATTCCTTTGGCCACACTGAAAGCATTCAGCAAGCTGGTTGAAAATCTGAAATCTGAGCAACAGAACCTCGGCTTAATAGCTGAGACCTGCCTTCAGCAAAAAGTCCTCCAGGCTGCCAATCTTTCCTGGCACTCAGCCACTGAAGACAACTGTTTTTGGCACAAAAGCTGATGGGGAACAAAGCAGTCTTCCATTACTATCCCCTAGTCACTATTTAGATGGTCTGTGAAGGCTGCTTGCTGCACCCTACAGCACAAGAGGCATCTGCCAGGATGCTCTCCCCTATAAAAATGGTGCTTCCTCTTGCAATGAGATTCAGGGAAGCCCAGGTCCCAGAAAGTGTTATGTTTTCCATTAGGGAAAACATTAAAAAAAAAGTTGTCTGCTCTTTGGATCCATCAGTAGCCTGGGTTGGATCCTCAGTGCTTAGTGAAGGCTGGAACATGCCACTAATGATATTGTAGGGAGGTGAAAAAAAAAAACAAAAAACAACAACACAGTCCTAGGTGAACTCATAATTAAGGCCTATTAGGAAAACAAATAGTCAAAAAACCACAGTCAAGTCTAGTTTAAAGCCCTGGTGATGAGCCACACCAGTTTGCTGCCTGGTATATTCATCATAAGGTACAGCAGGTTGAGGGCCCCTGTTAGCACCTTGTCCCTCTAACTTATCTATTCTATCCTACATATCCTCATCATGAGCATGCTCACTGTCACCCTCTTTCCTCTTCAAAACTAATTTAAAGCCACGTCAATGAGCCCACACAGCTCCTGGGCTGCAATTATTTCCCCCCTGTGTGGAATCTAATAATTTTCCCCCTAAGTGGACCCCATCAGCAGCCACTAGGACAGCTCCTAAACAAGTAGCAATTAAAAAGGCATGATTTCATAGGGCTAACTTTAATAAACAGTCAGCATTTCCTTTGTCTTCATAAAAGAGTGGAATCACCACTCTTGTGGTGTAGTTTTTAGAATGACATTGATTATCTAGGAGAGATTTAGCCTGCAAATATCATAATCATGCCACCATAATTACCAAGGAAATGCTGCAGTCCTCCTGTACTTACTACCATTCTAGTGCAGGCATACAGAGGTATACTGGCAAAGGCCCCAAACTCGTGACACCTTAGTTCAGTAGAAGACAAGGCAGAAAGCAATTGTGTAGAAGCACAATAGTGGCTGCAAATTTACTGTTCTGTTACTACAAAATTTGCCCTTTATGAAATATTGAATATCTCACAAAGCAATCTTGAACTTTTTTCCAACATATTCAGTATCCCCCAACAAATCCTCTTCAGTCACTGGTTTCCAGATTACAGGTTATTCCTTGTCCCACAGTGCTACAATTATCACAGAAAGGCTTAGGCTGGAAGGGAACTTAAAGCCCATCCAGATCTGAACCCCTGCCATGGTGTGGTTGCCACCCACCAGATCAGGCTGCAGAAGGCCCCATCCAAGTCTGGCCCATGAGACCAGCTTGCACAGATGACAGCCATCTCTGCTGTCTTTCCTATCATTGTAAGTCGTTTTCTTTTGCCCTCAACTTGTACAAGACCTTTAGAGTGTCCTGTAGACAAAAGACTCTTTACCTCTTGCAGGAGATAAACACCTACCCTATAACCCCACTTCATCTTAATTCTAATAACGCTACTTATCAGAAGCAGGCTCCAAGCAAATGCCATCAAAGTGATAACAACAAGGCACACTGGGAGACCAGCAGCAGGCATGGCAGATCAGGGAAAGAGGGATCAAGAGGAAAAAGACAGGGTATTAATGGTTAAGATCTGCCAGTTGACCAGATCCTGTTGCTGAGTGGCAAATATTCTACTAATCAGCAGCCAGGGTAAGAGCCATTTGAGGTGGCTTTGTTTCATGTATTTTATTTGCCAGAGTAACCACATTAACAAGGGTCAATAGTCACAACACCGCTAATGTCCAGCACATAAACCATTATCTAACTGCCTGACTTACTTATCACCATCTGTCTCTTGAAGAGATCTTATTTGAACTCGACTGCTGCCAGTTTCTCATAAACGTATTTTTATAATTATATCCTTAAATTGCATGGAAAAAAAAAAAAAAAAAAAAGATTTCTGCAGGATTTTTAGTTTGGTGATGATTCACAAAAAGGTGGTACTTTTGCTGGCTGTTTTAGTGTAACCCATTTAATCATCAAAAACAAAGTTAAAAAAGGAAAATCTATGCTAACATCTACGCTAACAGCTTTGAACAAAATGCTGATTATTGTAGTTGTATTTGCATCTCAGTGCCTCACAATCTGTGTAATACTTGAAACCAAAAACCTACATATAAAATAAATAACAGCATGCACTTAAACATGCTTACAGAATTATGAGGCTCTGAAAAATGACACGGCATTCTGTTAGAAGCTATAAAAAATCCCAGCTGTTTGATACTGTGAGTGAAATATATTGGTTTTACATTTTATAATTTCAAACCCTGTTGTCAGCAGGCAACTTATGTTACTTTATATTCCACTCACCGCAACCAACCATAATTCTTTCTGGCACAGCCAAGTAAAATATATCCCTGTGTGCTGACACTACTTATTGTTTCTTGTCTCCTATAAATGATTTGTGGCTGTATTTTGAATTTTTGTAAGAGAATTTCCAGAAGATTTTAAAAGAAACAGTATATTCAGCAGAGCAGACATACCAATATTTCAATAAATGGGGGAAAACCTTCAGTTCGTTGTATGTCCCTGCTTCATTTTCCTCCTTCTGCCTCTTGCCAGAGTCCCTCTGGCCTTTCTTTTGTGCTCAGACTCATCAAGTAGTCATGGAATCTATTAAACTGATTGCTTCGGGCTATATGAGCATGTTAGTGCTGCTCACTCCAGCCCATAAGTCATATATTGAAATGAATCGAGAATCACTTTTTCTTTTTCTGTATAATGAAGTACTGGTTAGGTGCACCTATGTTCCATCCACAGGGGAAGGAAATACTACACACAATGAAAACAGACAGACGTATGAACAGGGCTGCCTTTCATCTTGGCACCTTTAGCTAATTAAGAGAATACTAGCAGTTCCTAGTTTCAATCATTTTCAAGCACGTTATTTGTTACTAAAACATTCATCCTGAATTTCAGACCCCCACTTGGGTTTGGCAAGTCTCGCAGACAGATAAAATGTCTTTTTACTCATCAACAAGGCCCACAAGATTTAAAGCCTGGAAATATATTTTTTCAATGGCTTCTGAGACTACATTACTTTTTAATTATTTTTTTTTTTTTTCTCAAATGCCCTCATTTTCGTGCTTCCATTGTTCCTGTGATGAAAGCACAGCATCCATTTTATACCTCCTGCACTAAAAAAGAGTTGCACAGTTTTCTTGATTTTTCCATGTCAAAATATTGGAAACAAGAAGTCAGAACAATATCCACAACAAAAACAAATATCTTCAGTTATCCCAGGAGTTTTATTTTCATTAGTTTTAACATAAGACATAGTGGAGATGGGACGATTGGCTGATTTAAACACCGTCAATATCTATATAATTAGACTAATATTTACAGAACTAATATTTCAATATTAGCAGAAGGTTTCACTACCGAAGTGGAAAAAAAAAAAAAAAAAAAAAAAAAAAAAGTATTACCTCCATAGCTGATAGATTCAAGCAACTATTTTACCAACCACACTAGACATATTACCAGTGTTATGATCTTTAGCCTTTGATACTTTCAGGGCTTGTCCCTCGGGAAATCTTCTGGAATGTTAATCTGTTGCTTCTCTGACCTACTACACATGTACCACATTATTATTACATCCCACATGCTTCCCTTTTCATGCTGTCATTCTGACAATGGGGTCAATGAGCAATTCATCTCCAGACTAGATATTTGGAACAAAGTGCTTACCAGTAAATCAGACTGGAAAAAGATATTTTTAAAATCACAGTAAAACTTCTTTTCTGACAGAGACCCAGCTTTCTAATTACATATTAAGCTAGGTAATAGTCAAGTGGCACATACATAACAATGATTTGAAGACAATTCATGGAATTGTCACAGGTCTAGCATTTCTTTCAAGCTTTTCACAGAGTTTTCTTAAAACACAAATTTCCCTCTGACTAGATCGTGGGAATACGTGTCACCAGAATTTTCCTAGCCCACATCATAATTTTCCCACTTGTCAGGTATTTGTTTCATCCTCCAAGTTTAGCAGAAGAATGCCTACATCTTGATGGGCCTTAAAAATAAAAATAACAATAAGAAGGTAATAGCAACAATAACAGCAATAAGAGTTACTGATGACCAGAGAGTTGTTTTTTAATTTATTTTATTTGTGCTTGCAGCGACAATATGCTGTTAGAACTTCTTTGTGATGATCCCTTGTACAGAAGCATACATTCTCCAGTGTAGTGGGAGAATAAAACACACAGTTTTTACCACATACCCATCAACCCTCAGAGGAGGAAAGAGGAACAGGGGAAACTTTTTTATCACTTTGAAGTCCCTGTGAAAATTATTCTGAGCTCCTCTGACCCCAAATTTCCTTGCTCCTTGAATTTCACCTTTGCCCATGATTTGCTATATCAGTCACTATAGTGACTAATGACTGAAATATAGTTGGAAGGGACAATTGGAGGCCATCAAGTCTAACCCCTGGCTAAAGCAGAGTCCTTACAGCAAGTTGCATGGAAAATAATCAAGGAGGAACTTGAATATGTCTCTAGAGAAGGAGACTCCACTGCCTCTCTGGGCAGCCTTGTTCCAGTGCTCTGTCACTCTCACAGTAAAGAAGCTCTTCTTTGTGTTATCGTGGAACTTCCTGCATTCCAGTTTCCACCTGCTGCCTCTGCCCACTCCCTATCCACTTTACTCCAATCTTTTAGATATTAATAAACAGTGATGAGATCACCTCTCAGCTTTCTCCAGGCTGAACAAACCCAATTACTTAGTCTTTCCTTATACAGGAGATGCTCCAGGCTCCTGATCATCTTTGTGGCCCTCCACTGGACTCAATAGATGTTCTTCCCTAGACACTTTTTTGAACCGGAGAGCCCAGGAATGGAAACAGTATTCTAAATGTGGACTTACCAGGGCAGAGCAGAATGGGGGATAGCTTCACTCACTCTGCTGGCCGTGCTCTTCTTGATACACTTCAGAAAATCATTGGCCTTCTTGGCCACAAGGGCACACTGCTGGATAATGGCCGAAAATACCCAATATTTTTGTGTTTAGATCAATTAATCTCATATTGGTTGGGAGACTAAATATTTTGATTCTATTTTATCCAACAGATATCCACTTCAAAAATCTTTCCTTATACTACCAATTCTTGAAAAACTGTATGACAATATCCTTTATAGCATAATCAAATTATGTACATTATTCTGAATTTATGCATTCTTATTTTGAATTGTAGATTGCTAACCCAAATTAAAGGGTTTCTTTCAGTATGTTTTCTTTCTCTTCTCATGCCTAAGGGAGGTTTAGTGGTTTAGTCCTCAAAGCTGTATAGCTGTTTTTTGGGTTTTTTTTTGTAATCATCATGATAATTTTATTCAGCTCATATAATGTTAATGTTAGATTCACCTTCTGTTAAACAGACAAAAACTTTACACAATAAAAAAAATCAAAATAGAGTTCATATCTTGGCTGCCTAGAGCGACGTGAGCATTATAAATAATTTCCTGGCATTCTTTTCCCTCCAAAATAGAAACTAAGATGTTTCCTAAGTCCTAACTAAAATAATCTTTTGAGGCTTTTTATTTTGAGATCACAGAGGTGAAGAAAAAAGGCTTCTCAAGAAAAAAAATGGAGGATTAAAGGGTAACAGAAGACAGAGTTCAAATTACATAGCATGGACAAAAAAAAAAAAAAGGTGTTGCAGGAGAATGACAAAAATTCCAGGCTTTTGTCCCACTTTCTAAGAAAAATTTCAAATAAATGCACTTCTATTATAGCTCTAATACATTTGGATGACCTTCTAAATTATTAAGAATGTAGTCTTAAGTTTGGGGGCCTGAACTTACAAACCAACATTTCAGCACTTTTGAAAATTTCTCTAATCTTCCTTTTAGGGAGAGTAATAGCAAATCTTGTTGTCTCATCCCACTCAGTGGGTTGTGAGAAGGGTGAATATTTTGAATTCCCTGATAAGGGCATTCCCTGGTCAGCAGAGGTTTTGGAGTAATGGAGTCAGGCAGGGACAAACCAAAAATATGTTGAGTGCTCCACCACAACTGGTCAACTGCCTTGAGGTAAAATTAGGCAACTTTCTAACAACCAACATTGTGGGTGATGGATACTTTAGCATAGATATTACTCCACTAGAAGAGCCACTAAAGAAAATGACTGAAAAAGATCATGAAGAAAAAGGAGAAGAGGATGGAAAGAAAGAGAAAATGAAAGAGAAAGAGATTTTTAACCTCATCCTCAGATCCAGCAATGTCTTGAGCTGGGGTCTTGGTCTGCTGGTGGCAGGTTGACTCAAAGCCAAAATGTATGTGTTCAGTTAATCTATTGGTTTGGACCATCCTCAAGGTGGCAATTCCCCCACATCTCTGCAGCTAGCAGTCCAGAAGGTTCAGGAGTTTTTCCTGAGGGTCTCTGGTGGTTGTGCACACTCTCATCAGTAAGTTGCCATCAGAGGAAGTGGCAAAACGGCTCACTGCTCCATTTCTGCAGGACCTGGTCCACTTCCACCACTTTCTCTCTTGAACTTAAATTGCTGAATCAAGTTTTCCATTGGTCCCCCAGACTTTGTAAATAGTCAAAGATGTATATCTGGTACAAAATTGGTGGCAAAGCTCCAGATCGAATTTAATAATGTTTTGTCACTGATTACAGGATGAAATCTTTTGGTTGAGTTAGCATGAAATTGTAAAAAGAGCATAAAAGAAATGTTCTTCTAACACTGTTCCATGAAATTGAATGAAACCACAGGAAACATTTACAAAGATTGCTCCAAAAGTAATGCCTCCTATTTTGTTATGTTGGCCCATGACATCAGAGGTGGATGTTGTGGTATGGAGGTAGAGGCTGAACCTTCCACCAATTCTCAATTACATTTTGTTGCCATGCAACAGTAAAGTTGTGGTTTTACTGCCTTTACATGGCAGTAAAGGAGCAGTCTGACAGAAAGATGTCTGACAGAGATGCAGGTGAAGTAAAGGTGTGGAATTGAATTCTTGCATGTCAAACACAAGGAACCTACTGACATTCATTGATGCTTGCTGAACATCTGTGGGGACCAAACAGTGGCTGTGAGCACAGTGAGGCAGTGGGTGGGCATTTCAGCAGCAGTGACAGCAGCAGATGTTAACCTCTTCTGGTACAGATTTTTATGAGCATGGCACTCAGGCTGATGAAAACACACAGTTAATGGTGGTGACCTTGTTGAAAAAGAGTGTTCTGTAGCTGAGAATTTGCTGTATCAAACAGTGTTATTGTGCTCCTTGTATATATTGTAGCTCCCATTGAAATGAATAGGAGGCACTACTTTCAGGGCAATCTGCACTAATTAGAACATTAGAATTGCAAAATGACCCTGCAAATGGTGACAGGTAGTGAAAAATGGAAAATTAAATAGAAACTGTTTGAGAAATACATTTGGAAAGAGGAAGTTTTAAAGCTGTTGGTCTTCTAGGTCAGAAATTACAAGTAGAAGAATTTGTTAAAGCAGATCTTAAAATTAGAAATAATTTTTTTCCTGTCCACACTTTACTGTAAAAGCTAAGGAAATCCCTGGCTACAGATTACCAGATAAACTAGGGGTTCTTGCCTTGAAAAATATTTAAGTCACAGGGAAGAATATTACTGACAAATGTGAGAAACTGAAGTCATTTGACATTTCTAAAAAGAACAGCATTAAACCATGGAGACATTGGCAAGCATACATTATGTGCTGCTGCTTCCATAGAAACAGCAGTAAGTACTCACAGAAAATGGAAAATTATTAATCAGGGATTTTTTTTGATACTGTAACAAAGGGTGTCATAGAAACTACAAAGTCATAAGATAAATCCATGTATTCTGGAAAAAAATAAAAAATAAAAATAAAAATAAAAAAAAAACAAAAAAACAAACAAACAAAACCAACAAAACGGCTGACAGCCTACCTAAGGATAAATCATACAAGAGCAGAAGAAGACTAATTCTTGAAGGTCAAATAAGCATAGTCCAGAAGTGAAATCACATTCGTATCCTTCTGAGATAAATCTTTTTGTCTGTACTGTAACAGAATTAACAGCAGTAACAGGGGGGCTAGCATTCATTTAGAATTTCTGAAGGCATTTGAAAAGTGTCTCAAAAACAGATGATTAAGGAGTGTAAAACCAATGAAAGTGATCATATAATATTGTAGGCAAAGTACATTAGATTAGAAAGAAAGTTATAATGAGTAAGCCATATCAAACTTAAGTCTCTCATCATAGATAATACACATAAGTCTCCTCATCACCAGACAATGAATACAAATGAATAAAGACACAATTTACAGCAGAGAACAATCTAGCCATCTTTTCAAAGAATCATAAATCAAGCCATGTGAAGCATCAGATGATTTTACAAGTTTTTATACCTTGAAAAATTATAAAAAATGTTTATTTACTTAACTTCTGGTTTTGGGTCCTTTAAAATTGAATGTTTTTTGGCTTGGTTGTCTTTAGGAAAGTCAGAAGTGCTGTACTAGTGTGTAGAGATAGTATTAGGAAAGCCAAGGCGCAGGTGGAGCTGAAATTGGCAAGGGATGTGAAAGAAAACAAGAGGGAATTCTACAGGTAGATAGGCATGAGGAGTCAGGCCAAGGAGAGTGTTCTCTTTCTGATGAAAATAGGGAACTGGCTTCCTCAGATGTAGAAAAAGCTGAGGTACTCAATGAGTGCTTTGCCTCAGTCTTCACAGGTTGTCAGGCTTCCTGTGTCTGCCAGGACCGAGAGCCTCTAGGTGAGAGTGTGGGGAGTGTTTTCAGTCCCACTGTAACAGTGGAACAAGTCCAAGACCTCCTCATGAAATTGAACATGTTTAAGTCCATGGACCCAGACAATATCCCTCCTAGGGTTTTGAAAAAGATGGCTGATGTGGTTGCTGAGCTACTCTCCATCATATTTGAAAAATCATGGCCATCTGATGAAGTCCCAGGTGACTGGAAAAAGGGAAATATTACTCCTATTTTTAAGAAAGGGGGAAAGGAAGATCATGGAGCAGATCCTCCTAGAAGCTATGTTAAGGCACATGCAAGAGACGTGATTCGAGATAGTCATCATGGCTTCACCAAGGGCAGATCATACCTGACCAATCTGGAGGCCTTCTATGATGGGGTGATGGCTTCAGTGGAGGGGGAAAGGCGGTGGATGTCATCTATCTGGACTTGTGCAAGGCCTTTGACATAGTTCCTCACCACATCCTTCTCTCTAAATTGGAAAGGTGTGGATTTGATGGACAAACTATTCAATGAATTAAGAATTGGTTGGCTGGTTGCAGCCAAAGGATTGTGATCAGTGGTTCTGTGTCAGGGTGGAGGCTGGTCAGAAGTGGTGTCCCTCAGGTCTTGGGACCAGTGCTCTTCAACATCTTCATCAATGACATAGATGATGGCATCAAATGCACTGCTCAGCAAGTTTGCAGATGACACCAAGCTGAACGGTGCAGTTGATACATTGAAAAGATTCATCCAGAAGCTGGGAAGTGCCAGGCAGTATGAGATCTACAGTACAGAAGAGCTATTCGTTTGGAAAATAGATGACTGCGGTCAAAGAAAATCTGAATGACATCTACTGAGGTGGACAGCAGAAGGCAAAGTAAATTATAAGATATGCCTTTTAGACCAGAAAAGACTTCCTAAAAGACCCCTGCAACACTGCTGTGCAATCACAGGCTGTTTTCCAGGCTGTTGCAGGACAACACTTGTGTTTGGCTGTGCCTCTTAAATAGCAGATATCATCAGTCAAATTCGTGTGTCTTCCCTAAAGGTCATGCCCGATCCTGCCCCTGATTTCAACCTGCTATTGGGAAGATGCTCCTAGAGAAGAGCACCAGGACTCTGCCAGGAAGTCCTCAGTGTGTGACTTAAGAACAACCTATAACACCTTTCTGGTGTCCTGTTACTTTTCCTGTGACACACCACAGTATAACTGTGCTGTTATTTCCATCTGAACTGGTCAAGACATTTCTTCTTAGTGAGATATTTAGCTGCTACCATACATAGCCAAACCTTTTCAACAGTCTAATTGAACAGCCTATTTGCTGCCTGGTGTCTCTGCTCATCTATTCATCTCAGGATTTCAGTTGCATTAATACCATTGTGTGGGTTCTGTATTTCCACTGTGCACATTTTGTTCTTGCAAAAAACGGCATTTATTTTTGTCCACGAAAAAGGTCATAATTTGTGAAACACAGGAATAATTAAGAGAAATTGAAGTATTTTTCCAATTGCACAGATGGTAAGGTCTCCAAACTGATTAAACATTAACATAAAATATGATGCCTGAGAACTACTCATAAACCTTTTTTTTTTTCTATTTATTTCAAGAGAAGTATTTGTTAATATATATTAAGATATTAACTGAGTATTAACTGAGTGTATTAACATATATTAACTGAGAACTATAGGTGATTGGTGGATGATTGGACTGGATGATCTTATAGGTCTTTTCCAACCTTATCGATTCTGTGATTCTGTGATTAAAAATGTCATATATATATATATATACTTGTGTGGAGAGCCTTAAAAATAGTTTTATTCCTTTGCAATTTGAGTTTTGTTTCTCAGGTTGCCTTTTTTTTAATGCCAGAAAGCAAAGCTGAAAGACCAGGTAGTAATGTTTTGAAATATAAATATGTTTCAACCAAAGTGCATTCACATTTCAAAGTAAAGCTTTAAGAGAGATACTGACATCAGTTCAAACAAAATACCAAAAGTGATTGTGTGGCAACAATCAAAATATTCTCGTCAACAGATGAGAACATACCTCAAAGTATAAAATGGAGCTGAGATGAAAGCAAAATGAGTAACATTTTAGGAGGAAAAAATCAACATAGGAAGCTTACAATTTCCACTGTGCATGACTGTGAAAATTATGTCATAACATCTACTGCATTCATAATGAGTTCGACATAATTATTTTGGGGGCCTGATCCACAAAAACAAAAGCAATTGTTCTCTGATTTGAAGTGAAACAAATGCTAAACCATTTCGCTGGTGTAAACCTGTTATGTTAATCTCACTTTCAACAGTACCAGCAGAAACTTTCCATTTTACTTGGCAGGTAAGTAACTTTGTTCTCTCTGCTCGCTGCCACCTCTTAGGCAAGCAGACGTTTTTCAGGTGCTGGTGTATTTTATTACTACGCACCCTGTACCTATGTTACTATATTGTCCTTTATGTGAAACGTTTTGCCAAAAGGCTTAGATAAAATGAAAACTCATAGAAACAAATTGTTTTCCCACCCTACCTCTGAAGAGGTCCTTAAGCTGCATTCCTGCTAAGAGTGACAATATACTCTGTATTTTCGTATCTGAAAGCTGCAGCTTAGACAACATGGAAAATGAAGATGAAGTCCTTGGACCTAAATTGATCTACAGAAAGTTTTAGACCAGGTTTTTTAATCCCTGTACACAGTTGAATGATGACCAGAACAAATCCAAGCTATTTATAAGCTAAATTGGAATTTGCAGGGTTAAAAAGTTGTACCTGTTATTTCTAGTTCTGTCCTTTCTTTATTCTCTAAGCCAACAGGTGATAAATAATGGATTTGTACTTTACATATTATCTGTCTCCTATAAGTAATGTAAGTAAGTAAGTAAGTAAGTAAGTAAATAAATAAATAAATAAAATCCAGTTGTGGTACAGTTGATTTTCTGAAACAAACAGCTTTTACCCAACAAACATAATATGACTTCTGTAGGTATGACCTCTAAAGCTCAGAAGCAAGATCTCGTCTCATCTCACATTGAAGTTTTATAGCAAAATAATCATATAACAAGTGTTTTAAACGTGTTTTCCTGTAAATGTTGGTTTTTAAATTTTAAAATGCTACATTATTCTAAGTAGATAATACTCTTCATGGGCAGTCCTCTATATCTGTACAAAAACTCTTCTTACAAAAGTACATACTCTTTCATTTGTGGGTTTAGATATTCTTCAAAGAGAACGAACTTATTACCTTCTCAAGTCAGAACATTCTGAAAGTGTCTCACAGAAGTATTTGATAAGGATCTAAAGACAGAGCAAATCCTTTGATGTATAATAAAATAATTTTGGATCATTCATCCACACACAAGAGCAAGACAATGTATCTTTTTAAAGAGGCATATTTTACTTGGCACATAGCATCTGTATAGAGACTCTTCTTCCTATTTGCAGCTGGGCTGAAGGAATTGCAGAGAACTGGCATTCATTCACAAAAGCAAATACTGCTCATTAAAAGAAAAATGATTCATTATCACTTTTTAGAAAGAAAATGGTAGAACTACAGAATTTTATCAAGAAACGTTAACATGGCCAAAAAATTGGGAAAAAAATAAGCCAATAGGAGCATTATATCAATATGCCATTTGTGAAATTGGAAGAACTAATAAAAAATGAGTTTACATGAAGCTTTGTTTAAAACTGACATTTTTCTACATGCTTTTATTGATGAGCAGATGGCTGGAGGGATAGCTGACTGAGAAATTTGAAGAACAGAGCAGAAGATCATAAAGGAATTACTTTAGCTCACTAACAGTAGTGTGGAAGGATGGGGAGGAATTTCTATTTAATTACACCATGAATTCTCTAATAGTCCATGCAGAGTGACTGTGTGAGCACCTGTGTTCTTTTTTATAAAGGGAACCTGTACCTTTATTATTGCTTTGTTATACAAATTTAAGACAAATATTTATTATGTACATATTCTACCTCAACATTCTTCATTTATAAGCTGTTTTCTTCTTGTGTCCCTTCTAATTTGCTCTTTCCTTTTGCAAACTTTCCTATAAACCTCAGACCTCTTACGCATCTATATTTCTTTTGATACAAATTCTTTCCCCAGTAAAAAATGGGATTTCCAAGCTATTTTTTTCTATTTGCACCTTACCATTGCTAGGATAATCTGAAAAGTACATGATGGTTGCAAATGAACCTCCAACACTGAATTCAGTACCAAATTTCAAATGTTCTTCCCTGAGAAGCCACCTTCAATAACTACTCTCTACATCACCAGCTTGCTTTAGACTACCACTGAATACTTGAGTGCATTAAATTCAAGCACACACTGTTGCTAACATGGATTCTTATAAAACAAGAATGATGATGTGCTCAGGGACACAGGAGGCCTGAAGTTAAGTGCACAATCTAACCACATTTCTGTTGAATTGCAACAAATATCAGAAGATTGCTTTTTCTGCTTTTTCAAGCCTGGCTGTTTAATTTGTTTCCAACCTCTTCCCGCCCTCGCTCTCCTTTCCTTTCTCATTTCTCTCCAGCCTCCACTTTGTGCTGACCAGGCATTCTGCTCTGTTCCAAGTGAGATGCCAACAGAGCAACACTGATTAGATCCACTGATTACAGCAGATGAGAATTCCAATTCAGCTTCATCCTAACTTCCTGCAAAGACTAGCCACGACTAAAGAAAAGCAGAAAATTCCACTGATCGCCGGTGATTTCACAAGTTTGAAACTACACATTTGTATTTAAAACAAAGAAACAAGCAAACAAAACAAAGCACACTTCATTTGGAAATTCAATAATTTCTTCTTGTTAAATTCTGTGCTTCCTCACATCAATTTAAACACAATGAATGGCAGATTCCTAAGTCAGTGCAGGTGCCTCTTCCAAAAAATCTCACTTGGCAGTGACATGTAGGTTTTCTGCAGATTTCCTGTAGTATATAATAGGTACATATCTAGTTTAACATTGACTTCAACATTGACATCGCTTTGTTTTCAAACCTGATGAAGTATAGGTATGAAATACCTTCTTCAAAGATACTTCTAAGTGGAATTTTGAATTGTGCAAGAAGCTCAAAGATTTTCAGCTCATCAGCCTTTGTCAGGCCTTCTCTTGCAGCTCAGAAGGCCAATGCCATCCTGGGTTCCATCAGAAGAAGGAACGTCCCTTTCTACCCTGCCCTTGTGAGGCCCCATCTGGAATTCTGTGTAAAGGTCTGTGGCCTGCAATGCAGGAAAGATATGGAGCTGCTGGAGAGGGTCCAGAGGTGGAGGACAAAGATGATCAGAGGACTGGAGCACCTCCCCTACGAAGAGAGGCTGATGCAGCTGGACTTGTTCAGCCTGGAGAAGAGAAGGCTGTGAGGAGAACTCATTGCTCTACTCTACTCAAGGGTAGACAATGATAGGACAAGGGGGAATGGCCTTAAGGGAAGGTTTGGATTGGATGTCAGGGGAAAGTTCCTTGCAAAGAGAGGGGTGATGTGCTGGAACAGGCTGTCCAGAGAGAGGACAGAGGCTGCGGATGCCCCATCACTAGAGGTGTTCAAGAACAGATTGGATGGGGCCTGGGCAACCTGGTCTAGTATCAGATCAGGAGGCTTATGCCCCTGCCTGTGAAGATGGTTTGGAACTTGATGATCCTTGGGGTCCCTTCCAACCAACCCATTCTAGGATTCTGTGATTCCATGATTCTCCTTCATATATCAGGGCTTCAGTAGTTAGTTCTTCTCCTCTGCAATGGCATAACTTTATAGGCCAAACTGTTAAAGTATGTGAACTTCTTTTCCCCTCTCATTCTCTCTTTCAGCTAGGTCTGAATATTTCAGTTTCCATGCCTTCTTGGAACCTAAGCAATTTTGTATAGAATCATAGAGTCATAGAATCATAGAATTACTCAGGTTGGAAGGGACCTCAAAGATCATCAAGTCCAACTGCAGCCTAACTGTAGTACCCTAACTCTAACAACCTTCTGCTAAATCATATCTCCGAACACCACATCCAAACAGCTCTTAAACACATCCAGGGGCAGCGACTCAACCACCTCCCTGGGGAGGCTATTCCAGTGTTTAGCCACTCTTTCTGTAAAGAAGTGTTTCCTAACGTCCAACCTGTAATGGCTGGATTTGTTTGCCTGATCATTAGTGCTAGAGAGGGAGGTGATTGTCCCCCTCTACTCGGCTCTTGTGAGGCCCCATCTGCAGTACTGAATCCAGGCCTGGGGCTCCCAGTACAGGAAGGACATGGAGCTTTTGGAGCGGGTCCACAGGAAGGCACCAAGATGATCAGAGGGCTGGAGCACCTCTCCTGTGAGCAAAGGTTGAGGGAACTGGGCTTAAGGAAGTTTTTAACCCAGAGGGTGGTGAGGCACTGGAACAGGTTGCCCAAGGAGGTTGTGGATGCCTCATCCCTGGAGGCATTCAAGGCCAGGCTGGATGTGGCTCTGGGCAGCCTGGTCTGGTGGTTGGCGACCCTGAATACAGCAGGGAGCTGAAACGAGATGATTACCATGGTCCTTTTCAACCCAGTCCTTTCTATGACTCTATGATAGACAATAGCAAAAATCTCCCATAACTATGTAAGACTATAAACTCGTAAGCTGCATTATCAGCTTTTTTAGGGAACTTTAAAGGATATCCATATTAGAACTGCAGTCAGGGCTAAACACGTTCCAGAGTCTTCCAGAGTCTCCTTAACCTCAGAAAGTATTGCTCGGAGTTTGCTAGTGAAAATAAAATAGCATATGTCTTTGATAGCACAGCCTAGTTCAGTACTTTGTTACACTCAGTATTGTTCCTCCCTACATGTGGATGATGGCCATTAATGAAGTTCCCCATTGTGCCGTGAAGTGCCTTCAGTTTTTCTGTGCTTTTACCAGGATATCCTGGATAATGCTTACATGAAATCATATTATGAACCATCTTATCATAAGACATTATGGAAGGGGTCAGGTGCATGATCAAGTTGCAATAGCATGATGAATTCTCTATCAGGTTTATTAGTGTGCTAAGCTGTGTGTTGGCTCTCATCCCACTGCAAAAGTGAGGAAATTTAATTCTCTTTTGTTCAAGTTTAAGAAAAGGTCTTTCACCTCGCTTTTTCAACAGTTAGGAGCAAGCACACAGTCTGTTGCCGCTGCTTAGCTGATATGCAGCAACTTGATGCTTTGCTTGAACTTGAGAAGTCAGTGAACAAGTTATCTGACATTTATCATGCACAGGAAGGATGTGTTCACTTATCTGTGCATACTCAAAAGTAGCATATTATGGTGATCCAGAAGATAGTGGTTCATTCCCAGTGACTGTACTGTATTAAAGAAAGAGTGAGTCCTGCACACATCCATTCAGCTTCAGGGATACAGCACTGAAACCCTTAAACCTTCAGGTCTCCCCAACTTCATCCAAGGAGGAGAAAGTCATCCCTCCAGGCAGTAGGAAGGGAAAAGGAAAAAAAGCCTGGCAATATAAGTTACAATTTGTCCTAGAAACGTTGCTAAAACAAATCATTAACTGTATTAAAAAATCTTGCTGGTTTTACAAACCATGTACAGTACCATATGGTCTCAGGACAGTACTGAGATAAATGTTTCAACAGCTCCATTCATCTTCTGATTTTTTGTACATCCTTCTTATTTCTTTCTTTTCTACATTTTCTTTCACTTCTGTACACTAAAAGGACCCAATTATTAGGTGATTCCAAAGAAGGCAGCTTTTCTAACTAATGGAATTTTCCAACTCCAACTTTCACAGAATCACAGAATCACAGAATGGCCAGGGTTGGAAGGGACGTTAAGGATCACGAATCTCCAACCCCCCTGCCACATGCAGGGCCACCAACCTCCACGTTTAATGCTAAACCAGGCTGCCCAGGGCCCCATCCAACCTGGCCTTGAACACCTCCAAGGATGGGGCATCCACAGGGCAGCCTGTTCCAGTACCTCACCACTCTCTGGGTAAATAGCTTTCCAGCTATGAAGAAATTTCTTCAATTTACTATAAGTTATTATACACGCTGTGCCATTGCAAACTCTGTTTCTTGAACCTCTCAGAGTATTTCTCATTCTCTGTCATTAAGAATTAGGAAAATGAGCAACAATAAATGGAACCAAACTAAAATAATTATAATAATAGCAACAATTGCAACAGTAACAACAACAAACCACAGAAGAGAGGTTTATTAAACTCCAGCCAGATTGCACATTTAAAAAAATTATAACTAAAAAAAAAAAAAAAAAAAAAAAAGCATATATCTTGCTTACTATCTTCCCTCAAAATTCAGTTTTCTACTAAAGTCTTAAGGCCTTCACCACCTGGCCTCACAGATGGTACAGAAAACGCAGCACAGGAATAAAACAGAATCATAAAAAGAAAAGTAGACTTTGGAGAAAGAAGTGGATTTAGAAGTGGTCCAAGGCCATGCTGAACTTCGCCTCCAGTACCTCAACCCCATTGTGAAGCATCATTCAGCTATTTCAGATGTCCATTCCACAAAGAAATTCATGAATTGCAAATACACTTGTACTGAAAGATTAAACCTCCTGTACACCAGAAGTCAGTGTTCTGGTAAAGAAGAAAAGAACTTCTGGACTACCAGGGGAATGTAGATACCTGCTGTTTTTCCACCTCATTATACTCTCTGCAGGTTTGTGTTGCTAGTTTAAATGTGCTTACTGTTGGGTATGGAGCTGTTCATCTTTGCCAACTTTTGCAATCATTTCCTTTTTTTTTTTTTTTAGCAAACCTTTCAGTGGTACATTGTAAGTGTAAGTCATCTGAAAGGACTTGGAAGGAAGTCTGAAAGGAAATGGAAGGATAAGAAGCAGTGAGGAATCATGTGAAAGATTACAGAAGAAAGAGCTAGAAAAGACTAGTACGGTAGAAAAAAGCTCTCTCAAGATGGTAAATAATAATCACCACAATGTCTTGGAGAGAACAAGCAAATGCTGAGTTTCAGGGTGTGTAGCACAGAAGGAGAAAAATGTTTGAGTGAACAGTGCACATAGGAAAGAGAACATCAGC
The DNA here is from genome assembly GCF_951394365.1 of Tetrao urogallus. Lineage (NCBI taxonomy): Eukaryota > Metazoa > Chordata > Aves > Galliformes > Phasianidae > Tetrao > Tetrao urogallus. The sequence goes on along the minus strand of NC_136816.1, from coordinate 9,170,545 downwards.
AACAGAAGAATTTTTTAAAAAGGTGAACAAGGGACTGAACAGAAGAGATAAGCAGAGTAAGAAGGAACTTGATGGGAGGTGAAAGAGAAGGGACATCTTGGAAATTTTACACTTAGATAATTTATTCCAGTCATTTTCTGATCTGAATCTCTGGGTTGCCACACTATGATGCCTTGAAGAAAGACAGTGATCTTTAAATGGAAAAGAAAGAGAGAAATCAAATTATTTGCAGAGCACAGAAAAACCCAGGGCAGCTGTCTTGCAGCTTTGACAGCTATGCAGGCTTTATCTCAGACTATATTGCCTATAAGGGATGTTGTGCTTTAAAATACACAGAGTTCTGACAAGGGAGGCCACATGTTCCTTAATATACTGTGCATCGCTTACCAACTAGATGAAAACCTATCCTTCCTTGCCTTTGGGACCACAGTAGAGATTTTGTACTTCCATTTCAGGATGCACAGAGTACTGAACACCCAGGCTTAGCTGTCATATTATAAATATAAATGTAGTAACTCAAGTATCAAACAATGCTTGCTTGCTTGCTCCAAATCCACAGGGTCTTCTCAAAACAGCAAAAGACCTATATACGTGGTATGCAAAAACCTTTATATCTTAAGCTCTGTAATATAACTGAAGCACAGTTACAGTCTCAGTCGGTAGAAAAGATTATCTTTAATTTGGGCTTGCTGAGTTCTAAAACATTCATACCCTTTTTTTCAATCACATTCGATGTTCTGTCTGCACTGTACTTTGTTACTGTGTGCCTGTGCTGTCCTTTAGAAGGAGAATAACCAATCAGTTTACATCTAGCTTGCACACTGTTCAGATTATCTCATCATTATTATTTTTATTCTCTTGGCTGATCATATATTTGCTTTGGATTAGGACATCAAAAACACTTTCACCCTCTCTTCCTCCTCTTCTCTCCCTCTCCTTCTCCTCAGACACATTTGTACTGTTTTCTAAGGGTGACTTTGATTTGTTTTCCCACATAAAAATAGTTAGAGTTAAGCAAGCTGTGATAACACATATAGAACTCACCATATACACTTACAGGGATTACTTCTCTGATTGCTCCATTGAAATTTGCATAATCTTCTCAGTGGCTGTGGCCACTTATGTGTATTTAAAGTAACTGCACAAACCTGCAGAGAGTATAATTAGGTGAAAACCCGTAGGAATCTAGATTTCCCCATGTGGTCTAGAAATTCTTTGTTTGCAAAAGTCATCAGTTGATTTCTGATACTCTTCCCACCAAGGCCGACAGGCACAGTATCTTTGAAAACAATATTAAAATGCCTTCAAGTTCCAAACCTTGCTTTGAAGTACAGCAGTGGGAGGATGGTTGAGTAAATGAAAGATCACAGATACAACCCTTGTGGACAAAGTGAGCAAAGACTTTTTTTTTTTTAAACCAGAATTCTTCAAGAATGACTCTTCCAAGCTCTTCCAAGAGGTAAGAAAGAAAATGACTAAACTCCACGATGTTCCATCTGCCATCTGTGTAATTTAAGTTGTTAAAAGACTTCTGATTTGCTTCTTATTTGCAGTTAATAGCATCACTTCTGTAACAAACTTTCTCAGTTTTTAGTCTTTTTCCCCACCTCTATTCCAATAGTTAGAACATGGTATTTTTCCTTTACAATGAGATAAGGTAATGTTGCAATTCAAGCAATGTTATGCTACTTCTTTGTAGATTAATGCAGTCTGTCTCCTACACCATAACAGCGTTGAATTAAATAAGTGAAATACAATAAGCCTCATGTTTTGTTAATTCAGCCCACATAATCATTCTTTCCTTAAGCAAAACTTTTCTATTCTCCTCTGTTGCATCAGTTTTGTCAGAGGCAGATGTTTAATTTACCCTCAGTGTGTTCACAGAATCACAGAAACACCAAGGTTGAAAAAGACCTACAAGATCATCCAGTCCAACCATCCAGCTATCACCAATAATTCTCACTAAACCATGTCCCTCAACACAACGTCCAAACACTCCTTGAATGTTGTTACTATCTCTTTCTTCTCTCCATAAGTCTTCTCTCCATGTGTCCAGTGTTTGTACACAAAGAGGAAACATAAGAGAAAGAAACTCTTAAAAGATATGTGTTATTATTCTTACATCAGAATTCACTTGCTGCAGAAGGGAATATGTGACAACCTGCAGTCATTCCTGTTCTTAGGTCAATATGTTGGCAAAAGTATACAGTCCTCAAAAGTGAGGCTACAACCAGGGTCTGAGAAACTATGGTATGAGCTCTTCTTACCTCTTCTGAAGTAGCAAGCACTACTAGATTGCCAGAGCTGATACGAAAGGAGGAGACAACCTTAGTACCCACAGCAAAATTTACAAAAGCTCTGAAGAACTGTGGTCAGCAGAAGTTTATTTCATCTAGCTGTCTTCTGAGAACTTTTTTGCTTACTTCAAGGTAGTTCATGCACTGTATTTTTTATAAGGTCAGCAGAATCACATCTTCAAAGAAAGCGTCATTCCCACTTAGTTAGAAAACACAGAGTTGTTTATTGCTTGATTTTACTGCCCAGAAGAGGCCTTGGAGTGTTCAAAGCTGGGGCCTGTGATAAAGGAGATAATATTAATTACTTCTTTACCTCAAAGAGTGTGAGTAGCCTCAATTAACTTGCACTTAAAAGTGCTTTGAAACTCTCACATACAAGTAACAGCGTTCCTCATTAGCAATTCCACATCAGGTATTTCAGTTCAATGGTATTTTTTTTCTTCTGCATGTCTTCTATAAAAAGAACAGCTAATGAAAGGAATACCACCCATTTTACATAGTAAAAAAATTTGCTAAATTTCCTGTATATAATAGATGGTAAATAAAACATGAAAACAAATAAGCAAAATATTGAATAAATGGCAAAAATTTAGGAATGTATTATGGAACCAGTCTTCTAGAAAACCCAAAAGTCATGATTAAGATTTTAAAAAAAAAAAAAGAGTAGGTGACAAATACTTTGCAAACACTGATATGTTTTGTATAATTACGAAACTAAGCAGAACATCCAACTAACAAAGATTTTCTCATAACATTGCATAATTACATAGAATCATACAATCCCCAGATATTTCTGGTGAAATTTTAAAACATTGGAAGGGTATTTTAGCATTACCAATCAGATAAACCAACTGTAGTTTTACAAAATAGTCAATTGACAAACAAGTTATAAAGGTAATATTTTTAATAATGATGATGTTAAAAAGGTTGTTCTAAGTAATACTGTAACTTTCGTCCACTGGCAGAAAAATCATCTGTTTCAAAATCTGATTCAAATAATCTGGTTCAAAATCAGCAAAGAAAGAATGTGCACTGTTTGTGTCCTTCAATTCAAATGTAATGCCAACAATTCTGTGTTTGCTTTTTTTGGTTTTTAACTTTAGTTAAATGGCCATCAATGCTTAAATACTGTTTATACCACTAAAAAATTGGAGAAGATCCTGATAAAGGTAACACATAATTCCAAACTTGCTTTGAAGATATATATGACAGATTTTGATGTCTTTTTTTTGAATACCTCTCTGGAAATAGAGGATCGTGTGTCTGCTTATCACCCATCATGTGCAAATACAGATACAAGCAGAGAAATACATATTAAATCTTTTTAAAAAGAGGTGGAGAATCACATATATTTTGCCTTGGAATCCTGGTTCACAGGAAACAGTAGCCTACAGAGAACATCAAAGCAGTAAACAGATCAGAGCACTCCCACGGAACGTTTAGCTTAGCTGCACTTTCAATCGCCTTTCTAAGGACCAAGTTGAGAGAAAGAATTAACTGCAGAGATCAAAAAGACAAGGTATATCTTTGAAATCCCTTCACAGTCCAGTATTTTATTTATGACCAAAGCCCCTGAGTTGAATGTGAAAGTTGGTTTCCATGGATATTTAAATAACACTTTTATCAGGCATATCAGAATGACACACTTTGATATTTTGAAGTCTTGCAAGATCACCTCTCAGCCATCTCTGAATTCATTTGCGTCTAGCAATCACCATTTCTTAAAAGGAACAAGCAGTGGTTGTGGCTTGTCAGTGTAACCTCATTGCAAAAGAGCTATAAATGCAGAGTACTGAAGCAGAGGAGATTAACCACACCAACAACCTGTGACAGAAAAACCAAACCACTTGCTATTTGTTCTTTTGTTCCAGGGGAGGTTCAGGTTGAATATTAGGAAAAATTTCTTCTCCAAAGGAGTGGTCAGGCACTGGAATGGGCTGCCCAGGGAGGTGGTGGAGTCACTGTCCCTGGAGTTGTTCAAGAAATATTCAGGTGTCCTATTGATGTACATGGTTTAGTGGGAAATACTAGTGCTAGGTGGACTGGATGATCTTGGAGGTCTTTTTCAGCCTTGGTGATTCTATGATTTTACAATGCTTTCCCTTGCCTCCTGTTTCCATTCACTGCTCGGTGTGTCTGTGCTGTAGGACAGGCCATGTGTAATTCTGTGCTGTGAGCAGAAATCTCTGTAAACTGCAGCACTGAGTTCAGCCATGTTCATCTGCCTTCCCTTCTGTAATGGTCCCACAGAAAGAAACAGAAATGCTCACTTAGCAAGCCAGACGTGTTTGAGTCTTGCATTGGTATGTGACATATTTTAAGAAAGTACCATTTAAGGCTGGAAAAGCATGATATCTTGGTCCTCCAGTGCAAATTTTCTGTCATCACCTACTAAAAATAAAATTAGATTAAATTAAAAAAAAAAAAAAAAAATCAGCAATAGTAAAATTTGAAATAAAATTATTGGAAAGAAATTAGCTGCATGCTTTTCAAAGCAAATGCTTTGATTTTGAAACAGCTATTATACACATTTGTGATTTCTGTGGCTTGCAGTTAAATTTTAAAAATAGCACTTAAATATGCACGTTAATAACATCCAGAAGGCATATCTTTCAAGGCTGTCCGGGCTACTGAAGGGTTTAATTTAACCACAGTATTCATTTATGTCTAGCAGTTAGAATTTTCTTTTAAGCTCAAAGGAGCCCAGAGTTGTAACTATGATCTAATTGGTAAGCAATGAAGAATGTTTTTCATGTTTTATGGACAACATGAATCCTGATCATTTTACAGCAGTAAATTATAGAGTGCTCTGTTCACCGTGTCTCCCTCTGGAAATACGGGCCTATATCTCATTAAACTATAAAAATAACTTCCTGTGTTTGGTGGCTCCTTGAAAGCTATCCTGCCAAGGTATGTTATTTTTATATTACTAATGCATGTTAGCTCGTCAGTCCAGAGAAAGTTAGGTTCTTTATGACCTCAAACTAAATTAATTTAAAGCTGTATCCACATGTCAGGGGGGACTCATGAGGAACCTAAACTGCTATAGAAAACGATAATTTATTATTGATTTTGAGCTCCTTTTTAAAAGCAGCTACAAGTCATTGGTTACTCTGTTCCTTCTGTGCTACAAATGATCTACATCTACACAATGCTGGCAACTTAACAAAGGAGCTCCTGTGGGTAAGGCAAAGGACATAAAAGTCAGGTGTGCTTTACTTCTTGGCTTAAGACAAATGATTCATCACTTTATTATGGGAAAAAAAAAATAAATCAGACATATGATGTAATTAATTTTTGTTTGGTTGGTTGGTTGGTTTTGGTTTTTTGATTTATTGCTTTTACAGGTTGTATGGTCGGACAAAATATCTCCTTTAAATTAATTACAGCCTTTAAAATAAAACCTACCTTTTTACTTGTTTTTGAAGCTATATAATTTTCATATGGTTGAGAAGTTTAGCTGTAGCCAGTAAAGTCAGCATACTACCACTGACAAATTGCAGGTCTTTAATCCTACTGTAATGTTTTGTTTTTGTGTTTTGTTTGTTTTATCTAAAAAAAAAAAAAAAAAAAAAAAAAAGCAACAAACATGCACCTGTTTGAAGTTCAGATGTTACAGAAGAGCTGCTGCTGCTGAAGGCCAGGTTGGCAACACCTCTATGAAAGGGAGTTCACTGTAAAAAAAAAACAAAAAAGTGCCCCCAGAACCAGTATAGGAACTACTCCAGGATGAGGAACACTCTTCAAGGACCAGACGAATAAGAGCAATAGTTTTTTTTCTTTTCTCATGAGAGCAAAGCAATGAACCACAAACATCTCCTTTTTTAGCAAAATAGTTTTAAAGAAGTCAAATGATATCCACCTTAAGTGCACACAGTGAGAGATTTTGGGCATGGAAGAAGAAATAAAAATTATAACAGCCATTTTAAATCCTAGATTCAAACAGAGATCTTTTTGCAGTTAACTTCTTCTATGGAGGATTCAGTTAAAGTTTTAGCCCTTGCTACTTCTCTTTGATGATTCTTTGCTACTAGTGCCATAGTTCCATAACCAAATGGCCTCAGGTCCAAACCCCTCTCCCCAGAATAGGCCACAGTCCTTGTCTAAACAGATTTTCTCTTCAGGGAGCCAGAAAGCAGCCCTCCAGGTAGAGAGGCCTGGTACATTATCACAGACACACTGTGAGCTCCCTGAGCTCTGCTCCTTGCAGCTGTCAGCCTCCAGCTGAGTGCCAGGATGCTGGCTGCTGTGGTGTGTCCGGTGCCACTGCAATCCCCAGCTAAGGGCCACAACAGCTAGCAAAGCCTGCTTGCCTTTCATTTCTAGCTCATACACACCAACAGCAAAAAGAGGGGAAGGTCATCCAAATATGCTGGGTATGGAGTTAGATTGAAAGTTGGATTTAAACTTAGAATTCTCTTCAATTTGTTCTGCTGTATGAATGAGCTAGGCAACTCTGCAGTCATGAGTCATGTTGTCTGCAAGTTGTTTCTGAAACAACGTGGTTGAGAGGACGTCACCAAATACAACCGACTTCTGAAGGCAAAGAGGTTCAAAAGTGGTAGCAGCATGTGAGGAAAAAATTGATGAGATCCAAAGGAACAGTGTATAGATTGTGCCTTGAAGACTCAGTGTGCCTTGCACTGTGAGCCAAGTGTTGGAGCCCTCACTGGCTGTGGCGAAGAGAAGAGCTCCACATAATTCTCACACTGTGGGGTTTCACACACAGGTTCTGGGACAAGGTTTACATTACCTTCAATTCAAAGGAATGGAAAGGAGATGAGAGGAGTGACTCAGAATAAGGAAAAATTTTCCACCTAGATTCCATCTACCTTCAGTGCATCCTGAAAAGCAGAAATTGAAACATTCATTGCAAAATGACAGGAATGAGAAAATTGTTACAGAAATATATACACATAAGAGCAGTAGAAGCATGGAAACAGAACCAGAGAGGATGCTATACATCAAAGATCCTGATTTATGAAGGATTATATCCAGTCAATTATTACCATCAAACCTATGTTAGTAAAGAGCAGCCAGTAAATTCTAACAGCCACATCACAAATATTAGAAAAGGGCTGGGATCACTATAAGAAGTGGATCTTCTTGCAAAAACAAAGAAGTGCTGGGGATAAAGATACAACCATAGAGAATCACTACTGTGGAAATGGTCATGGACCCAACTTCTACCCAGGCAGTATGCTGGAAACTAACACTACCCATCCTGCTGGGGGAAACAAAAAATGAAAACCAACACCAGCTCTACTTATCTCTCCAGCTTTCACTGCCATGAAGCACTTGGGAATCTCAGTTCCTCATTTACTTTTATCTATGAAATGAAGACAACTAAGGCTATCAAGAAAGAAAATAAAAACAAACAAAAAAACATACTGGCAAAGAAGGAGGATGTGGAAACATGCTGGAAGCTGATTGCAAATGCAATCTTTTGATCACATGATGCCAGCAAGAAATTAGTTCAAAGTACAAGAATTTTCAGGATAGAAGAAGAGAATGTCATTAGGAAAATGGGACAAGGATAATGCAAGGGTTCCAAGAGGCCACTACATCATCTGTTAGCATAGATCCAAATTAAAAGTGATGAATTCCTCAGGATAGAGCTCAGACCAGCTCACAGAAATATACAGCAGATGTACAAAAGCACATATCTTAAAGCCAAGTTTCAGCCTACTAACTAACATTGATGTCTTCTGCAAAGATCTGCAGAACTTACTTAGATCTGCAAAACAAAACAAAACAAAAATTATAAAATTAGCTCCTTTTTCTATTATCATCAATACAAAAATATTAATCCTGCACTTCAGTCTTCAGTTGCAATAGGAAGAAGCCTCATTAGAACTGTAGATGTTTTCCTTAAACAGAATTTGAGGTAAAAGTGCAAAATGTATCATTCAGTTAAGAAAGATGAAATGAAAACCACAGTGCAGAAGTTTGGATCCTAAACGTACAGATATTTATAGGAGGGCATTCCACCACACACAAAAACTATAGAGAACTGTAATTACACAAAGTATCTAAATACCAACATAAGACTGGAGAAACTACACACAAATTTAGGAAAACTTGATTAATATTTGCACAGCATTACAGAGTGATGGTAAAGAATGAAACAAAATAATTATGGCTTGGAAAATTGTAATTACTCAGTTTTGAAAAAGGAGATATGAAAATATACAGATGCTTCCGCTCAAATACTTTCAGTGATGTAGTTATTAAAGTATTTTGTATTTAAGTCCATGTATTTGTAATCTATGTAAAAATTCACCGTGAATGAGTCTGAAAAAACTTCTGTTCCAACTGAGCTAAATGTCTGTTGAATTTTAATGAAACAGTCTGTGTTAATGTGTTTTTGTACAAACTGATTACATTAAAACATGCAGTAGTTGAATTATATGGTAAGCTACTGTTTAGAATTCCTTATTACATTATTAGCCCAAGATTCCTACATAAACATTGCAATTTCTAAATATTTTAAATAACATAATTCAGATTAGAAATATGTTGCCTATTTTATACTTGATCTGTTTATATTATTTAAAAATGCAAATGTAAGTAATTTTTAGATTTTTTCCCCCCAATATTCTTTTTTCATTTTCATGAATTTTCATTTCCTTCTTCATTTTCCTTTTATTCAGTTTAGACAGATCTTATTCTCTGAAAAAGAAACAGGGCCGAGACCTCTGAAAGTCATCTCAGTCAAAAATAAACTGTTATTTTTACATTCATTATCATTATTAGAGATCATTCTTTCACAGCTCTGAAATTCTCCCCAGTGGGCAGTAGTCCATCTTACTAAACTACCTACCCATAATTCAACCCAATTTCATGCCATTGTCTGTCTGGGCTCATGAAAGTCCAGCTTTGAACTACAATGGAGACTATTTTCCAGTGCCTCCAGGGAAGGAGCTAATTCTGTTGGCTGCCTCCTTTCCATTCATCTTCTCATGAATAAAGCAGGGCTTGACTTTTCCCTAACGCTGCCCATTTTCAGAAACGCAAACTTCATTGCAGTGAAAAGCACTAAATTAGTACAAAACCTGAAATGCCTGAATAAAAAGCTACTCATTCTCTCGCAAATGCAGAAACAGTTTTGAAGGTCCTGTGAAAAAAATGTCCATGGCCAGGGTCAAACTGAACTAATGTGTCACGCAACTCATCTTTTCTTATGCATAATCTGAAAAGTAATTGGTAAAACTGAAAATCAGAACAGGGGACTGTCTTTGTTTAGTCCTTAATACTTGATATTTCATTCTGCACAAAACAGGAAATTCTTCCCATTCAGCTGACTCCTGATCAAGCAGCAGCAGGGGATCCTGCCATGGAAAGAGCATCTGTCTAAATGCATTGATTCAGATTCCTAAATTCTTATTCCATTCTCACTAGTTTGATATAAAAAGTTTTGACCTATAGTAAGTGGTAGGAGGAAAACAAGTCATTAATTTAAAGGAACTAATTTGCTGTATTAATGAGTTGTGCTTTTTATTAAAAAAAAAAAAGTAAAAATCAACAAATACAAAATGAACTTTCTCAAACACAGAAGAATCTACAGACAAGTTGAGTGAATGTGATATCATTTTGCTTACATGAACAAATCATTTACAACATTCTTTTGATCCTTATTCAGTCATGGGTCATAAGAGATCTAATTTTAAAATGTTATATGCTGCCTTATTTCCATTTACATTAATGGAGCAGACAAAGATTCTTGTTTAGAAGGATGGTAAATTTAAATACTGCAAAGAGAAATGCTTTGCTATTGTGTAAACAATGAAAAATTGCAGCAACTACTTATCAAGTGAATGAAACTAGCTTCTGTGTGATGGTATAAAAAAGAGACAATTTCATACATAAACAGGAAAAAAAAAGGTTTTTTTATGGAACTTACAGAGTTCATTCCAACATTTTTCTCCAAAGACTGTGAGTTAGTGCTCCAAAAGTTCTGTTTTCCAACAAAAACAGACACATTACTCTTTTTGCAGATGATGGAAGCTCAGAAGAGCAAGGTTTTGCTACTTCATCCACCTTGTATTTACTAGAAATAAAAAAAGTGTCATTGGTAAGGAACAAAAATAACATTGCGTCCACGCAAGTTTAGCCAAGCAGAATCACTATAGAGGTATGATCAGTGTTGTAAGCTCTTTGAGGTGTGTGTTGCCCAAATCAGTACGCTTGGGATCACAATTCATGCCCTTTTCTACTATCAGGGAAGAAATAAGGAACATCTTCCTGTACATGCATAGATCTGTCAGGAATGCATATGCACTTTCCCATGCATCACATCAATAAGTTGCATATTCCATTACACTCTGCTCATTTCCTCTACGTCAAAATGGCTACAATAATTTTTGAAAACACCTAACAATGTACCCTGTACTGTGAAATGAAGAGTTGACTTCAGTGTTCACCATTGTCTCTACTGCAACCATTCCCAAAACTGTACCTAAAGGGATAGGCAGTACATGAGGTTTGATCTCTGATAGAGAGCTTGCTGGATGTTATCCTTCAGAACAGGTTGCAAAATCAAGCATCCTTCATTGAAATTCTTCCCCTGCAGTTCCTTTGCATTTATAACTGTGAGAAATCTGCTCCACCACCTGAGCTGTTCTCAGCTGCCATGGTGCCCCACGAAGATAGATGGGATCACTTACAGAGGTACAATAGGGAGCACTCTTCTGCTCTGCTTTCATCTTGCTCCCTGATCGCAGATCAAAGCAGGGAGGCAAGCAGAGTAAGGGCATGTCTACACAGAGACATGACATCAATCTAGTTTATTCTCTCACAGTGCGAAATTTAAATGTAACTCATTGAAAGGCTTTTGCACTGGTCTATCATGACAGCTTAAAATACTTTCCTTATTAATTGTAACACCCAAACAGCTCTGTACTTGTCTGAACTAACTACCCTAGCTTCTCAACCAACATTTCACAGAGTAGCATTTGCAACTGTGATTTTTCCTGTGCTGTAGGAAGGCCCACTTGAAACTAAGGAATTTGTAGTTGGGGTAACAAGACAGTCAAACGAATTCACTCCTTAAAATCTTTTCACAGAATCACAGCATGATAGAATGGCCTGGATTGAAATAGACCTCAAAGATCATCTAGTTTAAAACCACCTGCCATGGGCAGGGTCACCAACCAACAGGTTATGCTGCCCAGAGACACATCCATCCTGGATACAGTATCCAGGTTTCCTGGCATCCATTAACATAATCAGTAGCATTACTCACCTGCTGTCATACAACATGAATGACCTATTACTCAACACCATAATTATTGTGATATAAGCCAAAAAAAAAACCAGTGGGCATATTTTCCAAGTTCACTGGTAGCAGTTTCAGCATGGGAAGACCTGCTTTCCTCATGGGATAAAATGAACGGAGATGATCTGTTCAAGAAGCTGCAGCTGGTAAACACCACCATGAAGACTTTCCTTGGGTCACAGGAACATTGTGCTGCCCAAAAGTGCAGGTCAATGCCCACTGTCATCATGAAACACAAACTAAATCATTTGATGTTGGCAGATCAGCAGTCAGGAGCTATTGTAGAGCTTTGCAGTTTCACCTAGAGAGTGTTGCTTGGTCTGATGCCATGCCATCCTCTTTTTGGCAGCTACAATTTAGTTCTGATCCTTAAAGGCCTATCAGATCACAATGGAAGAACCGTAAATGACAGAAAAGGGCGTTTCAGAGAAGTACCTGATCTTAAAAGATTTAGAAACTGAAATCTACTTGAATGCAGGAAAATGAATTCCTCAACTATTGAGAACTTAACTGAAACTGTTCCTCATGTCACTCCAAGGTGGCAGAATACTTAAACTCTAACAGATGGAAATTTCCAAGGCCAGTCAGTTTCATGAGGCAAATTCTAGTTATATCCAGGACAATAAGAATCTGTTCCTGAAAAATAATAATTTCAGGACAGCATTGTGGACTGGGAATGAAGAAATGTCCAGGAGAAATTTAAATTTTCAGTATAAGGCAAACATTATATATTTTTCATCTCTGCTAATGAACTCATCAGAATAAAAAGCTGTAAGAGTTTTAAGTAATCTCAGTATATGTTTTACATCACTAAATTTTCCTATAGGCTTTAAACACTTTATCTCAGCTATACAAGGCACTCAGTGTGCTCGAGCAAAAAAGAATTCATCCTGCTCACTGATCAAAAGAGCAATAAGTTTCTGAAGATCTATTGCTGAAAACACATTTTAGTGACAGCCATTCTCTGAAACTTCACTGTTACATTTGGAAATCGATAGTCATTCACAAGGTCAAAAATATTAGTAAATGATGCATGAAATGACCCCAAAGAGAGCAGCAAATAAATTCAAGCCACTTATTAGCATTAATTTATTTTCTGTTTCTCTCCAGTCTTGTTTTCCGTGGATAAGTAAATCTCAAATGTCACAAATATTCCATTATTTTTTCTCCACTGTGAACCTACATTCCATGTCTCCACATTTATGACAGTGTGAACAATAGCTGATGTGGTGCCAAACGGATACAATTTTTTTCCAGATATTCAGTAATAGGAATATATTTGTTGGCTGCTTCCAACTGAGACACCGAGTCTCCCAAAATGTCTTTTTTGTCAAACATAAATACACACACAAGCTTCCATAATATTTCATGAAATACTTCAGTAATAATTTCAAAGAAACAAACTAAGTGGTTAGGGAAAACACTTAGTACATTGTAAAGCTGATGAAAAAGAAAAAATCCTTGAGATAAAAAAGTTAGAAAATTATACTCAATTAGAACTCTGTTTTCCGCTGTTGTCATAACTCATGCTTTATAGCTCTTCGACATTCAGAAATAGCTGAAACTTGACCACAGAGAAGAATGCTTATGTAACAAATAAGTTCTTACAATTTAATGCTAATGATGTCAGTTATACTTTTTATGCATTCCCAGTCCTGCCAATTAGTAAGTAAATACATGAGCAAAAGGAGCATTAAAAAATAATAATAATAATAATAAAAAATGCCAGCAGTCATTTGAACTTCCTTCTCTTCTCCTACAATTGGGAACATAATTAGATCAGTCGTATGTGCAGTAGCACACTTATAAACCAAGAAAACCAAAGGTGTTATACAATAAGCAACAGGCATACAAGAAAGATTTGCAAATGTTTCATTGGATTAACTCATGTTACATCCTTGGATACAACCTAATCTCACACATAAAAAGCTCGTAATGAGGACTGCACTAGTTAAAAGTGACATTGTGGAAAGTGGGAAGGATGTGACAAAGAACAGGCCGACAGAAATAGATTTGTGAAGAACTGCAGTGTATTTGTGAAGGAAATAATCTCTTAGTGATTCATCCTACACCGTCCCTCTGACAAAGTACGGGGAAGACACATAGAGTTCCCCCTGTCTTACTCAGAACTCTAAGTAGTCTTCATTGCATACAAATATTGTACCATTACTACAGCTCCTAAATACAGAATCACATTTTCTGGTCAACAGAATATTAAGTTTTATTCCATAACACACATAAACACTGGAGAGTATGGCAAACTCTCAAAGTAGTAATTAATCTCCATTACAACTTTCAGAAGGTTTGGCTGCTGAACCACGTAACATGGAGCTGAACCACGTAACATTTTAAGCTAAATAATCTTAAATTATTAGCTGATTTAGCTTAAAATATTTTTAACATTTTTGATCAGAGTCTTCTCTCCACACAGACAGAAAAACAGAGGACAGACACCTTAAACACTAATGTATCTATAACAAAAACATTTGCAAATGCAAGAAATTGAAAGGAAAAAAAAAAAAAACAATAATGGAATACAGACAAGCCAGACAGATAACCCAAACACAAAGATTATTACCTTACAAATGTGAATGAGCTGCCATGTAATGAAGTGCTCAGATCCTTAGAACGAAATAACATCACAGCTTCTACAAATGGACTGTGCAACTGTGGGTATGTCATTCACATGTTAAAATTGTACGTTATGAAATCACAGTATAAGTTAGCCTAACAGCTGTACACAGTTTCAGTGGCAGGAAAAGAAGAAATCTGCCTAGAAATACAAGTCTGTAAGTTTATTCACCTGCCTTAAGATCATACAATTATCAAACTGTTTTAATTCAAACTCATTTCGGTGGCAGAGTTGCATAATATATTTGCAGAGTCCACGTTTGGAACTTTTTCACTTCATATGTGATAGAAGCAGTATGTTCTTGGGCATCTTTAAATCTTAATATTTGGAAGACATGGCTTAAAAATCAATCTGCATAGCATGCATTTTACCAATGCCAATAGCTAAAAAATGCATGGTAAAACTGTTCTTAAAGCAGTGGCCTTCAAATTGAAATAGGCAATGATAGTAGCCCTCATATTGCAGTAGTGATTTCACGTCACTGAAATCCCTAAGAGAGAATCTATTTTCAATTTCTTCAGGATTAGAAATTACTTTCTCAGCAATTGCTTTGAAGTTGTAGCTTATGTGCAATTAGCAAACCATTCAGATCTGCAAAATGCAAATATGATACAAAGAAGATACTAATTATAATGATTTGTTAACCTTTCCTTTTCAAAATGTGTGAGGTGACTTGGAAATAACCCTGTGTCTTCTTAAATTATCTCATGATCACAGCTTTGTTCAAGACTGACATTTAATATTCTTTTTTACATTATCACAATTATGCCAAACACTCATCATGGTTAGTCAGAGGGTGTTGATCTCCTGCATTTCTAAGTCATGCCCAGATTTTTTATTTCTTGTCAGGGTACATTTTAGGACCAGAAGATAATGATAAATAAGCTTCAGTAGATAATTATTGTCAAAAAATATTATTTGAGAGGCTTTTTCAGGCTTTGGGAATCTCTTTTTACTGAGTTTGGCATATTCATTTCCTCAACATCTATCAGAATCATTAAGGAAAAAATGAACACAGCAGCAGTCTTGGGTGAAACGCTTTGAGGATAGATTTACCAAAAACATCCTCAAAAATTCAGTCTAGAGTTGAAAAAACAACAACAACAACAACAACAACAACAAATTGTTTTCTTCAGTTACTTTTGATTTATCAAATAATTGCATTTAGACAGAAGTTACCTGAGTCCAGCAAACATTCATTTACTGCTGGCAACAATAAAAATAATAGCATAACAGTGTAACACTGCGCAGAAACAAAGCATAGAACAAAGCATAGAGTGCTTTTCACAAAATGCTTACAAAAAACACACATTAGAAAAAGAATCAATGGATTATTTCCTCAGTAGATTAAAAAAAAAAAAAAAAAAAAAAGGCAAGCTGTAATAAGAATTAAATTGGAACTGGTGGCCTGTCATTGCACTGTTGCGTATGCTTCTTTAACTTAAGCAACATGATGGTACTGTTTTTTACATCAAGTCAGGATTAACTCTCCCAAACAAAAACAGTAATTACTCCAGGTCTAGAGGTCTGCAATAGGGCCATAAAATGTACTCCATTTGTGCCCAAAGCCTCACAACTTAGTAGCTAAAAGATTTCTTTTTAAAATACACTAGCGCATCAAGGTGGATCTATGCACTCTTATTTTTAAAGATCATTTTTATTCTTGGAGCTTATTCTTGCTAAAAAAGTTATTACTGTAAATTAATTTTACAACGTCACATTTTATAGTTACTGTTTCCATATAGATGGCAATCCAAAACATGATAGAGAATACGATATCGTGAGAACAAAACCTCAAGATGTTGCTTTATGCAACTCATATTTCATTCATCAGATCAAATTTGTCATGAGAAAATTATATCAAGTATCCAGTCACCATTATTTTTTTGGTTCTTGTCTCTAGGAAACATTGTGGAAGTCTTCTGTGTGTTTTAGTCTTTCAACTGAGTCAGGTCTGCGATCACCTCTGCAAAGGACAAGCATGCTTCTGCCACAATAAATTAATTCCATTAAGACAACAAACAGGCTTAGTAACACTAATTTCTTCAGCACAGCTTTTCATGCCCCAGCTTCCGCTGTTGAATACAAGAGTGATCTTAAAAACGAATATGTGTATAACATATGTTAAAATATTAATGTGTCATTTATCTTTTTTTTTTTTTTCCCTTCAATTTGCTTCTGCTAAACGTATGTATTGGTCCATGTCTCCATTTGAACATAGCAGCACAGATCATTTTGATTATTTTGCTGGGAGAAAAAATTGCGATTACTTTCTGCTCATAGGGGGAAAAAAAGATCAAATAAATCAGATCTGATGTTACTCCCACAGATGTCTCTACTCTAAATTCTCTAGTGACAACATTGTTAGCATGAGTTACATGTCCAATATTAAATACTAAGGAAAAGGTGGTGAACTGGAAAGTAATGTCATTTGTACCAATAAAATAGCACTGTAAATACAATTATAATCAGCACAAAACCAGGATAGGTGAAGATGTAAAAGTACCAAATACTGTAATTCTTCAGAAGCTTCATTAATCAAAACCCTACGCACATATACACCTTTTTCTCCCACCTTTAGAAAGCACATCTTTAAGACAGATGAAAGAAAACCTAGTCATTCTTCAAAAACATTGCAGGCAACAAAACATAAGTTCTACTGTTAAGAAGGAGGACCTGGGAAACTACAGGCTCACCTCGATCCCTGTGGAAGTGATGGAGCAGCTAACCCTGGAAATAATATCCAGCCACATGAAGAGCAAGAAAATCATCACGAGAAGTCACTGTGGATTCTCTTACGGGAAGCTGGCTTTGATAACTTGATAACCTTCTATGATGAAATGACTGACTTAATTGGGAAGTTAAGAGCAATGCCGAATGAGGTGGGTGCCCTGGTGAGGGAAATGAGAAGGTGGAATTACTGAACACCTTCTTTGCTTTACTCTTTACTGCTAAGACTGGCTCTCAGAAATGCCAGACTATAAAGGTAAGAGAAAGAATCCAGAGAAAGGAAGGCTTCACTTAGGTCAAGGAGAATCTGGTCAAACACAGTCTAGGCAAACTCAACACATAGAAATCTATGGCACTCAGCAAGATGCAACTAAGACCGCTGATGGAGCTGGCAAAAGTGACTGCTGAACCACACTCTGTCACCTGTGAAAGATCATGGAGAACAGGAAATGTGCCAGAAGACTGGAGAAGACCCAATGTCACTCCAGTCTTCAAGAAGAGCAAGAAGGAGGGTCCAGGAAATTACAGGTCAGTCAGTGTCACCTCTGACACTGGGAAAATGATAGAACAATTCATTCTGAACATCATCTCCAAGCAAGTGGTTATCAGGAGAAGTCAACATAGATTCACCAAGAGGAAATTATGCTTGACCAATCTGGCAACCTTCCATGATGTTATGACTGCCTGGTTAGGTTCAGGGAGAGCAGTAGATTTTGTCTTCCTTGACTTTGTAGAATCATAGAATCATAGAACTTTTTGAGTTGGAAGTGACCTCTGAGGGCCATCTAGTCCAATTCCCCTGCAATGAACATCTATTTTAGGTTGTCCAGGGCCTTACCCAGCCTTGCCTTGAAAGTCTCCAGAGATGGAGCATCAACCACACTACGTAGCCAGTTCCAATGCCTCATCTTCACTGTAAAAGACGTTTTCTTTATATCTAACTTAAATCTACCCTCCCTGAGCTTGAAGCCATTTCCTTTTTAGACCTCACCAACACAGAAAGGCATTTGACACCATCTCCCATTACATCCTCAAAGATGAGGTTAAGAAATGTGGGACTGATGAACAGACAGTGATGTGGATTAAGAACTGGCTGATTGTGGTTGTGGGGGTTGTGATCAGTGGCAAAGTCTAGTAAGAGACCTGTAGCTAGCTTTGTTCCCCAGAGGCTGGTTTTGTATCCCATACTGTTTAGTATCTTCATAAATGACCTTGAGGAAGAGATAGAGTGCACTCTCAGCAAGTCTGCTAACTATGGAAAGCTGGGAGGAGTGGCTGAACAAGGGAAAATGTCGAGGCCTGTATCTGGGGAGAAATAATCACATACATCAGTACAGGGACTGACCTGCTGGAGAGGAGCTCTGTGGAGAAGGACCTGGATGTTCTGGAGGACAACAGATTGGGATAGAGCCAGCAGTGTGCCCTTGTGGCTTAAAAGGTCAACGGTATCCTCGAGTGCCTTGAAAAGAATCATCAAGGGTGATGATTCCCCCTTTTCTAGTCTGCAGTGGTGAGGCCACATCTGTACTGCCCAGAACCAGTGCTCTGATCCCCAGTTCAGGAAGGACTGGGAACTTCTAGAGAGAATCCAGCAGAGGGGCACAAAGACAGGTCCTGGAGCATCTCTTTTCTGAGGAAAGACTGAGAGACCTGAGATTGTTCAGCCTGGAGTAATCTGAGGGGAAATCTTACCAATACTTATAAATATCTAAACTGCAGGAGTCCAGAGGATGTGGCCAGGATCTTGGTGGTGGTGGCCTGAACAGGCAAGGAGCAATGGGCAAAAACACGGGAAATTTCATATGAACATGAGAAAGAACATCTTTACTTTGAGAGCAGCAGAGCATTGGAACAGGCTATGCAGAGAAGATGTGGAGTACCCTTCTCTAAACCCACCTGAACACCTTCCTGTGCAATCTACTGTAGGGAATCTGCTTTAGCTTATACGATTTTAGGGTTTTAGACTAGATGATCTCTGTAGGTCTCTTCCAACCTCTATGATACAGTGATTCTGTAATTCTGTGATACTATCTGCCTGCTTCATTAAGACCTTCAGTATTGCCACAGGATCCTCACAGATAATGTATTAATATATATATACACAGGCTCACTGGGAAGACAGTGAAAACAGAATGAATGTCTAGGCCTACCAGGCAGTGATCAGTGAAGCAAAGTCTAACTGGAAGCCAGCTTTCAACAGCATGTCCCAGGGGTCAGTATTTGGTGTGAACCTCCTTAAAATCTTCACTAATTATCTGATGGAATGGAACATACCTTCAGCAAGTGTGCTGATGGCACAAAACTGTACTAGTCAGTATATCAGGAGGTCATGTTGTCATCCAGAAACACTTCAGCAAGCTAGAGAAATGTACTGAAGGAATCTCATGAAGTTGCAGAAGGGGAATTGCAAAGTCCGCCCAGGGAGGAAGAACCTTAGGCACCAGGATACGCTGTGGCTACCCAGCTGGAAAACATCTTGGCAGAAAAGAACCTGAGTGGTCCAGGTGGACAAAAGTTGAATATGAGCCGGCAGTGTGCCTTTGGCACTAAGAAGACCAATGGTAACCTGGTCTGTATTAGGCAAAGTATTGCCAGTAGGTCAAGGAAGATGAATCTTCCCCTCTACTCAGCACTGGTGAGGCTACATGCATTCCATTTCTGTTCTCTCCAGCACAAGAAATACAGATATATTGGAGAGAGTCCAGCAAAGAGCCACCAAGATGATAAAGGAGGAACATCTCTCCTATGGAAAAGCCTGAGAGCTCACAGTTCAGCTGTGAGAAAGGAAGGCTCAGAGAGGATGTGAAAAGAATGAAGACTGGCTCTTTTCAGTGGTGCCCAGTGACAGGATGGGAGGCAACAGGCACAATCTGAAGGAACACAATAAGTTTAACATGAATATTAGGAAGCACTTCTTTATTGTGTGGGTGAGTACTGGCACAGATTGTCCAGAGAAGTTGTGGAGTCACTCTCCTTCAATATCTTCAAAAGCCTGGACATGGTCCTGAGCACTCATCTTCAAGTGTATCTGCCTGAGCAGGGGGTTGGACCACATGGACTCTAAAGGACCCTTCCAACGTCAGCCATTCTGTCATTATGTGATACTGTGAAATATTTGGGTCTGTGAAGGAGATAATTTTTTAATGACAAACTGAACTCATATAGAGTCCAACACGCACAGCACTTTAAAAGCATTTTCCACTAAAACCTGATGCAAGTCAATCTTCTGAAAGGTTTTTCACCACAGTAATGGCCTGATGCTTAGGTTGTTCCACTCAGCATACACACACCTAAATAATTACCAAGAGCCCAACTTTCTATCACCATACTCCAAAGCAGCTGGAAAAAACTCTTGATTGAATTAGATAATTAGTTTATTTTGCTTTTATTCAACAAGCTCACATAATGAGAGATATCTAGAAACACATTCCAGAGTGCCCCAAGAGTAAGACAAAAGTTTAATTTTTTAATTGGCAATACTGAATAAAGGGGATGTAATAACAACACTTCTTTTCATACCCACCATTACTGTTATCTCAGGTAACACATTAGATCTGGTAATGTTTTTTCCCTAACCTATCTTGAGCCCAGATGACTATTCTGATGAATCGGTTGATATAAGTACAAGTTATTTTTAAACTCTGTTACTTCTTCCATCTTTCAAACAATATAATATATTAATCTTAGCACTCGTGACAAGGAAGAAAGTTGTCTGTTTGGCATTTAAGGCTGCATTCAATGTGGATAAGGTTTGTTTGGGAATGTAGAAATTTTTACTGAAGACAATCACTAAAGACAGAACCTTAATTTAACCTCAAGCCTGTAGTATTTCCCTTGGGGTACGGATGACTGATAACACATCAGAGGGCAAGGAAAGCACAAAATTATTGAGAAATAGATACAGCAAATCAGAGTATTCATTTTCTTCCTCTCAATTATTGTTTATAAGGATAGTTGTAGATGCTTGATTGAGTCTGGAGACACTAAGAAGCTTCTTAAAAGAGTAGTTTAAAAATGTACTGACAGTGAGTGATTCTAAAAGTCATTTCCAAAGCATATGAAGTACAGTTGTCATGTCCTTATCTTAAAATAAAATACCATTACAGCATCAAAATGTAATTGCTCACAGTATGCTAACACAAGGCTGGTCAGCAGTTGCTAATTTAAATGAAGTAAGTCCTTCACTGAGAGCTTGATAATATTTCCCATGGGAACATAAGAAAATCGTGATAATTAGCATTATTAAAACCTGCTTCTGTAATCAAACAGATCTTTATTAGCTAAGGTTGTACGTGTTTTCCTGTGTTATAGCTCTAAAGGGGCAGCACAGAGAGAATTTAGGTTTAAAAGGAAAGGATCTTTTTTCTCTTTTCTAAGCTAAAAATAAGACTGTCAGGGTTAAAGGTGAAATAACTCTTTTATTTTCAAATGATAAATTTAATTGCCTGAGGCAAAACTGAACATAAGCTGATGTATGTGTTGTGTTGTGTTGTGTTGTGTTGTGTTGTGTTGTGTTGTGTTGTGTTGTGTTGTGTTGTGTTGTGATGTGTTTTGTTTCTTTCTACGGGGGTAAAACAAACATCCTTAGTAAAAACAGTTAGAAAAAAAAGCTGTTCTGGGTTCAGAATTATTGCTTTCAGAAAAGAAAAATTTATTCCCTTAAAACAGAATATGTGAATATACTTTACCAGACAAAAAGAAGAAAAAAATGTCCTATCAAATACAAGAAAAAAAAATCAATTTTCTTGCAACTTCAAGTGCAGATTATCTCTTAACCACCAATTCCTTGTTGGAGAGGGGGGAAAAAAAAAACAACAGACAATGATTTATCCTTTTTTCTGACAACCAGAAAGCATCCAAAAACCTGTGGGGGGAGAGGGAAGGTGAGGTGGGCGGGGGAGTGGGGAGGGAAAGAAATGAGAAGCACTGTGTTAAATGTGCTATCAAGTTTTAGGGAGAAAATTTATACCAAACAATCACTGAGATGAAAGAGTAGACTGTTGATAAAAATCAATTATGTGCAGTCCAAGAAGCATCTGTATTCTATCATCAGAGATCATTTCCATTTGTTTCTTGATAATAAAAAGCAAAATGCAAAATCAACACCTTCAGCTGGTATTTTACATTATCTGAATATTTGCAGAGAAAATAGAGGCAGCATTTTGGTAAGACTCTTAGCTCAGCAGAAGGGCAGAGCAAAATGTAACCCTGTGTTTCTTAGCCACGTCCAAAATCAGAAACTGTAATTACACCATAATAATGGTATGAATAGTCATGCACTTTACACAGTTATTAGCAGTGTTTTAAGCAGCAATTCTACTACAAATATTTCAATTTTTAAATAGGACAGGAAAGAATAATTTCTCTTAGATAGAGAAGAAAGCCATATTTTTCCCTTTGTCACTTTTTCATAGTGCAACCAAGAAGAGAAAAAGGATATGATAATCGAATTAAAAATTGACCGGGAATGTAAAATTGTCAGAAATTATTCATTAAAAAATATCTTCTTATAGGAATCAATGACTGTGGTCTGTCCATCTAGTTATTCCTTAATGAAATAATAGTTAGCCATCATTTCTCATCCAAAGATTTATTGCTAAACTGAATACATTTATCTCACCCAATAACCTGATGCTTTTCTTTCAACCTAAGCTTTTAGTCTTTGTCTTGCCCCTTACCTTGCCGTTAAACAAATCCCTCACTCCCAAGACAGCTTTATATTGTACCAGGACATGAAACACTGATTTCTGTCTCAAAGTCCACGTGCAAGAAAATTTTCTTTGTCCACCAAAGAACTCCATAAATTTCAGTGAGATTTTGACATGAGCAAACATTCACAAAGAATGGTCCTTGGTGAGAATGAACAAAGAACTTTTTTGCTCTTGTGCTTTTCTGCACTATACAAACAGCTTTATAGTTCACCAATAACTAATCTTGACAACATGCTCCAATTTAAGAGTTTATAAGCATACGTTTCTTCCTCTTTAATTCTTTTGCAGGAAAAATTGCTTTTGTTACCCAGGTAGTATACATTACTATATGAATAAACATGATCTTGCACAACAGAAACATCAACCAAGTTAAAGCTCACTCTCAAATAGAAAATCTGAATATCTCTCTTCGTTACAGCATGCCTTTCATTGAAGCAGATCTTAGTAGCATTATCTGATGTTTATGCTAGCTCTGTTTATAATAGAGCTGCTCCAAAAGCAATGCCTCCTATTTTATTATCTTCGCCCATTTTGCCAGAGGTGGACGTTAATGGTATGGCAGTAGAGGCTAAACCTTCTCAACAGTATTCCATTACACTTTGTTACCGTGTGAGAGAAGGCAACGGAGTGCAACTGACAAAATGGGATCTGACATGGAAGTGCAGATGAAACCAAGTTGTGGAATTAAATTCCTGCATGTGGAAAACACAGCACTCACTGACATTTTTCAGTGCTTTGTGGAAACCAAACAGTGGATGTCAACATGATGGTAGGTGATGAAAATCAGC
The DNA here is from genome assembly GCF_951394365.1 of Tetrao urogallus. Classification (NCBI taxonomy): domain Eukaryota; kingdom Metazoa; phylum Chordata; class Aves; order Galliformes; family Phasianidae; genus Tetrao; species Tetrao urogallus. The sequence goes on along the minus strand of NC_136816.1, from coordinate 9,147,110 downwards.
AATAGCAATAGTGATGTGAATGGCATTCCAGCACATTTTTATGAGAGCAGCATGCAGACTTCTGTTCATCACCAGCAAAAACGCACAGCCAATAGTAATGACTATGTTGAAAAATAGTGTTTTGTAGCTGAATGCTTGCTCTATCAACTAGTTATTGTGCTCTGTGTACCTGTTGTTATTTCCAAGGAAATAAACAGAAGGCATTACTTGCAGAGCAACATATATAGAAAAACTGGATAGGGAAATCTATTTTTTGTGTCAGGTTTTAGGAACCCAAATATAAAGCATGCTTAAATTTTCCTCCATATTAATGACTTGAAGATGTCTTCTTTCCATATCCCATTATTTTACTTGAGGTGCCATTCAGAATTGATTTTTTATAAATTCAGGCTGCTGTTTCAATGACTACTGCATAGATACAGTAGCTTTAAATATTTATGTTGTGCTGCTGGTGATAATTATTATTCCAGCTCAGTATACTTGTAACACATTTAAGAGTCAGTGTTTCTCAGTTTAATTCATCATTCATCCATTCAGATGCTCGCATACCAATATTCAGCTTGTATCTCCAAGGACCTAGAAAGACCTATTCATATTTTAGCAGCTGTGAGAAAGTGAGGACAGATTTCCTTTACATTCCTAACTGTAAACATTAATTAGTTGCTTGACACTCATTAAAGATTAAAAAACTCTTTGTAAAATAATCCATCATAATTCTTTTATTGCTATGCCAACCCAAGGAACTATTTCATTGTACGGTTTTGATGGGAAAGTTAAAAAACAATCAAGATAAACTTAATTTATTTACTCTTTCTTTCTGCATGGGGAAAAAAAAAAACGGTTTTGCTGCAATATCCAGCAGATCTCTGAATACAAGAATATCCTGCTTTACTGTCTGTCTGTATGCATTTGTTGAAAAACTTACGCATTTTCCTATACACTCCTGTTTTCTTAAGCTTAGCCACTACAGCAGTATGGAATCAAGAAAACAAGAACTGGAGCATTTTCCTCTGGTCTCCAAAAGACTATTAATGAAACACTGAAAGTTATCACCATAAATAAATAAATAAATAAATCCCTTATGCAGACATGACTGGAATGCATTTAACCTTGGCTTTCCGAGCAGTACTCTTTGCAATTGTTTGCTTAAGCAAAGCACAGAAGAGAGGAACACTGCCTTCCCTAACAAACGATTTCCAAGGTCAGGCACATGCACAAAGAAAACAGCTCCTCACTCCGTGTACTCTTACAGCATCTCTCCTGCTACCACAGACACTGCCTCTACTCAGTCCTCTTGAAAGGCGTGCAGACTGCCATGCAAAACAGGTCCAGAACTGTCCAAAAAATGAGACCGAAGCTGCACTTGTCAGCACATCGCTAACTGTGCAGAGAATCCCTCCACTGATTTCCATGGTGTGACTCCACACCGGCTGTTTTCTCAGCCTAATGCTGCATCGCCAGAATGTGTAATAGTAATTGACCAGAACAGAGTGTCAGGATTAATTAATGTACTCTCATTATTGGTGAGAGCTCTGGTTTTCAAAGAATGTCCTAGCTGTTATTTATGGCATTTAATTAAGGTGCGATCTTATCTAAATAATCAGTGTGCTGTAAAATACCAGAGTCAAACTACATAGCTGCAATAAGCCAAACATAGGATATACAACCACATTTGCTCTGAACACTGAGACATTTTTGCAAGTCATGAGAAATTTAGGAAATTAGTAGGGTTTTTAGCTTTTACAAGGCATGTGAAAGCATTCTCTGCCTCCTAAATGGATTTACTCTAACTGCCTAATTCATTATGCTAAAACCATGAAGCAATTTCCTGTTCAAAGCTCAGCTCATAGGCTCTCTGTTGTCAAGTATTTGAATTTCAGATTAGAAATGTGTTCATTTGGATAGCATGAAAGGAAAGCTTTGTTGTCAGCTTTACTTTATGTTCTGCCAGGAGCCAAATCCCTCTTCTTCAGCAGTAACCAGCAAAATACCAGACCTCCACTCTGATCCCAACTATCTTGAAACAAACAGAAATGCCGTTGGCCTTTGTGGCCTGAGCAAGAGTCTGAGGTTTGCTGTTCTCCCCATTCCCTTCGTGTTTTTTCAGGGATTATTTCTGACAGATGGTATCAGTGTGCATTTAGGTTACACAGAGTCTTTCTCATCCCTAAAGAAGGAAAGGGTCAGGAGGGGGAAGGCATTTCCACAATAGGAGAGAAGAGCCATAACATCCCATTCTGCTAGAAGTGCTGTGGTTTGTTATGGAACACCAAGCAAGCTGAAATGAATGCAACCCTTTCACCCCCAGCGTGCTTCTCCTTATCATCTGTGCTAAATTTCAACTATGCTGCTGCTCTCTTGTTAGCAGATATTTCTTTGCAGGCTAGAGAGCTCACAAAAGGCAGAGGCTCTATTTCACACAGATAAAACAAAGTTACCTAAAGCAGAGAGAAGTGAGGGGGAATAAGGGGGAATGGAGGGAGGGAGATATGGGAACAACAACACTAACATTTCTAACTTCAGTTAATATTATGTAAGTTAAGGAATATAGATGTTTCTCACAGGAATAATCTTCTCAGAACTCTTCTGTAAGCTATTTCCACTAGACTTAAGGTTTGCGCTCCAGAAGGACAAGGCCAGCACATTCTCCTAGTAATTAAAAGCAAACATTCACACAAGGAATGTTATAACCTAAACATGAACTTTAATGGCTGTAAAATAGCTGGAAGCAAAAATAATTACTAGCAGCTACAAAAGACATTGAGATATTTGTAATCCCTTTGCTTTTGAATACAAAAAGCCCTATGTAGTCATAATAAGCTCTTCAGTATAGGAAATGGTAATGGAAGATTTGTCTCCTGATACTGTGGCTGTGCAAATAATTGATTTCTCAGCTGAACTGGAGGGAGAAAAAAAAGTTAAATCCAAAATGAATTTAAATGTTCTCTTTTTGCTTTCATTAATGAAAGAAGCGTCCTGTAGGTTACCTGTACTGCTATCTCAGCACCAGGACAGAGGATGGTGCTGCCTCCAACTACAGCACTATCTCATTGGCATACACATGTCCTTTGTGGGATTCATGCTCTCTTTTTTTCTTCTCTGTAATCCACACTCGAATCCTCTGCCTGACAAACCTGGTCATGGGAACCCCAAGTCCACACCACTTTTCCTCCAGGAGTAGGCAGATGCCTAAGTCAACACACTCTCCTTGTTGACACTTCCCCCTGGCATAAAGAACTATATGAGCAACTGGAGGTGATCAGTTTAGACACCCTAGGAGTCATTTAATGAGTCCTCAGTCTCCATGCAAAGTGGAGCAGACCTATAGAAAGAATTGAAAGAGTCCCAACCCACTGAGGCCAAAGATGTCTGGGAGACCTCATCCCAGTTCTTTAAATTTGGAGGTCTTCCTCCAAATCCTGTCCAAAATCAAGCATGAAGCAGGTTTCTCTTCCCATTTCTCATGCCCAGGAGAACACTGAGCATCTCAGCTATAAATGAGGCACTGTTCCAATGTATGTTTCCTAGTGTTAAAAGATCTGGTAGTACATGAGAAGAACAGAGCCTAGCAAAGAGCCATCAAAACAGTAATAAGACTGGAGCACCACTCTTGTGAGAAAGGCTGAGAAAGCTGGGACTGTACAACCCAGAGAAGAGAAAGCTGAAGGGAGATCTCATCAATGGGTACAAATACCTGAAAGGAGGGTCCAAGGAAGATGGAGACTGGTTCCTTTCAGCGGTGCCCAGGGATGGAATAAGAGGCACTGAGCACAAGCTGGATCACAGGATGTTCCCTCTGAGCATCAGGCTGTGCTTTACTGTGCAGATAACCATGCACTGGTACAGATTGCTCAGAGAGGTGAAGTCTCCATCTGTGAAGCTCTTCAAAAGTCTATCAGACATGGTCTTGGGCAAGCAGTTCAAGATGGTTCTGCTTGATCAGAGGGACAAGATGACCTCCAGAGTTCTGTAGCACCATCAGCTCTCTGCATTGCCTGCTTACGCTTTCATCTACTCTTCAAACATTATTGTTTGGAGAACAGGACAAACCCCTGGCAAACCTTGTTGCATGGAGAGCACTTCATTCAGTGGTTAATGTCGAAGACAGGACAAATAGTATAGTCACAAAAAGCAGACTGGTGAGCAGCCATAAAATACTCCTGTAGTATTTGTTTATTGAAAACAAAGAATAAACTTCAATTTTACTCTGCTTAATTGTCTGTTTCTCTATTATGCCTCTCTTTACAGTTCTGAAAGTGCATTTAGTGGCTGCATCAGCAGTGTAATTAATGAATAAAAAATTGCATTCAAATACTTTCTAATACAAAGAAACAGTTTTAGCCTGACAGTGAACATAAACCTACATGCCTTGATCATTTAAAAGATAATCAAACTCTCCTTTATAAGAAAGGCAATCTTTTCAACTTTATGCAAGGGATGTATTTTCTACTACTGCCCTGTTCCAGATAAAGGGAAATGATTGTTTCTTTGTGTGATTTACCTTTTGATATCTTCTGCCGTAAACTCCTTCCTTACAGAATTCCTGATCCAAACCTGTTTTCTCCTTTAGCATATCACATTAACCACTCAGTGCCTTGTCCGTACCAGCACAGTCTTCCCAAAAGACCAAAACTAGACTCGTTATGTAGTCTCAGGCACATAGCTTGCCATGGAAATCTCAGCTCCTATGCTAAAGGATAGTTTAATCATGCTATAGGATCACTGAAAATTATCTCAAGATGCAATCAAGTGTGGAGTGGACTTGAGGGACTCATCTTGCCTCAATCCACAGTGAGACATTACAGTACAGCTTACAGTGGCTTTAGAAACAAGATGAGGTACAATAGCACAGTTTGTCTACCTTACTGGGCTTTTGATACTGTATTTCATGAACATGCAACAAATGTCAGACTATTTCAACATCTGCAAAATGCAAGTCCTGCCAGTTGTCTTACCAATTTATACATTCATTATTCCTGTCCGTTCCCTCCGGCTTACTGAAGAAAATCACATGATTTACTGGCTAAAAATAAGTGAGTCACAATACAGTAGGGACAGCTGAAACATTAAATAAAGAAATTACTATATAAACATCAGACTGCCCTGCATTCTCTTCTGTAGTGAATGGAGGCAAAAAAAAAAGTAGTCTCTAGGTAGAGAAGATCTATTCAGAAGAAATTGCTAGCACACTGAAAGCCAAGTGTTCAAGATACAGAATACACAGTCAATATGTGAGCGAAGAGTCATGGGAGTGGGATTAAAAAAAATATTTTGACAAGGATACATATCTCTCTTTAGGCATACATTTAGAAATACTTGAGGCTTGCAAATCTTGCTCACATAGCAAAGCATGCTGGAAGTACCACAGAAAAGCGATCAAAGCAATACCGAGTTCAATTAAACAAACTGGCGAAGTAACATACTGTGCCACAGGATGGATTTTTTAACCCAGGTGCACAGCTTGCAAAAACAGAAAATACTCCACATACTGCATCTATGAGAAAAACCTATTCAGATGCCAAACATGCTACTTATGCAGCTCTAAGTTGCCTCAAACTAGTGAGACAGAGTTCTGTTGATTTCCTAATAGGAATTCTGCCAACATGCAAGGAGAACCATTATGTTTCAGAACAAGAACTCAGACACTTCCACAGCACTATAGATTTGAATGGCTATTTGGAGGAATAGCTAAACTTTCCAAACAACCACAGTAGACTTTTTCTTTCAGTTCTCAACTCTTAACTACATCCACATCCTAACATAAAAACAAAAATTTAAATAAAAACAAACAAACAAACAAACAAACAAATTAATTAATTAAAACAAAAATTGAAGAGTTCATTGTTTAGAAGGAATTAGAAGTAAGGGGAAGCTTGCTGAGAAAAATAAATATATATATATATAATCAGCAGAAGTAGTATGAGTCTAGGGAAAGGCTGTGATAACAACCAGTAGAATGGAGGGATGGTTGAGAACAAGTTCATTGGATTCCAAAACAGACATTAGTCCTCAAAAATTAGCATGTGAACTTTGGAAGTCTTGCAACTATAAAGTCAAATTGAGAAGTCCTTCACTGTCCCTGCTGCAGTACTTTCAGCCCAGAGAAGAAGACCTGAGGATCAGGGAAGGAGCAGCTTGCTTTCCAGGGCTCTTGCACAACTGGGCCTGCATCTCACATTGGCAGCAGCACAAAACACACTCTTTTAGTCAGTTGTCATCACCAGGCAACCAATTGTTTTGCCATGCAGACTCTGTCAGCATGGATTAGCTTGCATTCCTGTTAACTCAAGAGCTTCGCAATTAAAACACTGTATGGGAAGCTGAGAGCCAGCAGGTCTTGAACACAGCAGGCCTTGTCCCTCTGCCTGAGCACAGCATCACCCAGGGCCAACCATGACCCTTGTTCTGCAAGCCATGGCAAAGACTGTGCCTCTCAACCTAGTGAATGAGAGATGAGGAAAAGGATAATAACTATGATGAAGGAATGTGAATTATTCAAAACAAATTAATGCAAGCCACTAGGGGCTATCAGAGAGGTTTTTTTTGTATGTAGGATGGGTAGCTGCTTAGCTCCAGTTTAGTGGGATCTCATCCATACCATTCACAAGATGACAATTTTACATCGTAAGAGGTCCCTTGATGGCATGTATTAATTTATAACAGACGCAAAAGGAACAGAGCATTTTTGTGTATCATGCCAGTAAAATACATGAACTACTCCCTCAAGGCACATATATACATACATTAAAGCATTAGCAATGGCGCTAGAGTTAATAAGAGCTATGACATACAATACATCCATTCACCCATTTCCCAGTAACCCAAAGGCAACACTTGCTCTCACAGTACTCTTTAAGACATGAAATTGCACCACTCAAGAGTAAACAGGAAAAAATCAAACTGCTGAATGCCTGGCAAATACTCTTAAAACACTAAAGTAAACAGCACGACCTTGTCCAACCGAACACCCATTCAGAAGGATAAGACCTCATGTAAGAAGGGCTGTGTATTTGCTAGTATATCAAGGCGTTGCCTACTTTAGTACAGAGATGTAATTATGTCAGCATGGAGTATTATAAACGCAGATAGATTTAGCTGACTCTAGAATCTGGATGAAAAATAGTTCTATTTTTTGCAAGAGCATATTATTACATCTTTCTTTGTTCCTTCAAATTAAATTCATTTCTGTTGACATTTAACCTAATGTAAATAAGATATCTGTTAGAGTCTGGCTCTCCTCCCACTCCTTGCTTCTCTTGCCTCACGGAATAGTAATGAAAAATCAAATGCTTGCAAAGTTGAAGACAGAGAGTGCTCGGAACTAGAAGATGACACAGATAATTTCAGGAAAAATAAGCAAAAAGTCAAGTCCCTTAGAGGTGTACAAACTGATAACTACTCCGAGATAGTACTGTCTTTCAGAAAAACCACACTGAATTACTGCATTATCAGTACAACAAGTAAATAAACAAAATAAACTTTTTTTAATTAAAACCAAGTTAAGACTATGACATGAATGACAGTAAATGTAAATTAGAATGTTTGAACTTATATTTCTCCTAGTTGTACTGTAGTTGCTAAATCACGGACCGTTCATTTCTGTCTTGATATAACTCAGGCAGTTTGTAGCTAGCAAAAAAAGTGATGAATAATGCTAAAAGATATTTACTGCCACAACTCTTGACAGAAAAGAAAAAGAGCATTAACAAAAATTAATGCACAAGCGAGAAGATTGGTCTTTCAATGTATATTCTTAAACTTTTCCTTATTTCCTATTTCCGTATTTCATCTTTTTGTTTCTGTTTGTTCGTTTTTTTTATTGTCATTTTTCCCAGGTACTTTGTCCCTTAGAGCTTAAAATGGAGCAGCTGGTTATTGCTAAGACACAGACGTGGACCATGAAGCACAGAAAACACAAAACTTCTGTTGCAGATCATCTCAGACACACAAGCTGATATTTTGTGATATGTCACACTTTCTATCCCAGTCAAATACAAAAGTACTTCATTTTAATTTAATATACATATTAATGAATATGTGTTTCCCAGGAGAATGTCATTTATCTTCCTTTTCTTTCCAAAGCAATATATACCAAAGGAAAGAGCAAATAATATACCTATTAAACTTTAGTTGGCATGGAGCAAGCAAAAAAAAAAAAAAAAAAAGAGAAGAAAAGAAAAGAAACATTTGAGTCATAGAATCAAAGAATGGTAGAATGGCTTGGATTGAAAGAGGCTTCAGAGATTATTCATTTCCAACTCCATGACATAGGCAACTCCATTGCTATGCACCAGATCTGGCTGCTCAGGATCAATCCAACTTGGACTTGAATGTGTCCAGACGAACACTCTCCTCCCTTCCCTGCTGCCACTCCCCTGCTGATGCAGCCCAGGATACAGCCAGCCATATGGGCTGCAGGCACACACTGCTGCCTCATGCCCAGCTTTCCACACACCAGGAGTCCAAGTCCTTCTCCGCGGGTTTGCTCTCAAGTTGTTTATCTTCCAGACTGTAGACACATCTGGGATTACCCTGATCCAGGTTCAATACCATGCACTTAGACTTGTTAAACATAATTAAGTTCTTGTGTGATCACTTTACAAGTGTGTCTAGGCCCCTCTTGATGTCACTCCTTCCTTCTGTTATGACAACTGCATCCCTCAGCTTGGTGTCATCAGCAGCCTTAGTGAGGGTGCCCTTGACTGCATCATATATGTCACTGATAAAGACATTGATAAAGATTAATGAGTACTTGTCCCAAGACAGGCCCCTGGAGGACACCACTCATCACCGACCTCAACCTGGATGTAGAGCCACTGACAACAATCCTCTGGCCACCATCACTTCCATTGTAGATGGACACTGTCAGGTACCTTTGGTGAAGCCATGCTGGCTGTCTCAGATCACCTGCTCGTCTTGTATGTGCCTTGACATCTTTTTCAGGAGGATATGTTCCATGATCTTCTCAGGCACAGATGTGAGGCTCACCAGCCCGTAGTTCCCCAGGACTTTCTTTCTCCCTCTCCTAAAAATGGGAGTGGTGTTTCCCTTTTTCCAGATACTGGGTGCTTTGCCTGATAGTAATGACCTTTCAAACATGGAGAGTGGCTTGGTAACCACATCAGCCACTGCCTTCAAGATGCTGGGATGCCTGTTGCCAGGCCCCATCAGCTTAAACAGGTCTCATAAGTCTCATATGATTCACTCTTCTTTTGCAGTGGGAGGGATTTTACTCACCCAGCCATCACTTAGAGGTTTAGAAATGTTAGTTTCAAGAAACTGACACAAGAAGCCTGGCTAGTGGTAAAGACTGAGGCAAAGAACTTATTGAGTACTTCAGCATCCTCCAGCTTTGTTGTAGCCATTTTTCCCTTCTCATTTATCAGAGGAGATATGCTCACTTTGGATTGTCTCTTCTCACCAATGTACTTGTAAGTCCCTTCTTGTTAATGTTTACATCCCTTGCCAAGTTCAGCTCCATCTTTGTCTTTGCTTTCCTAATACCATCTCTGCAAATCCAGACAGCATCCCCATATTTTTCCCAGGTGACATGTGCTTGCTTCTACTGTCTGTACTCACCCTTGTTTTCCCTCAGTCTGACCAGCAGGTCCTTGCCAAACTGTGCCAGTTTCCTGTCTCCTCTATTTGTTTTCCTATATTTGGAGACAGAGAGCTCTTGTGCCCTAAGAAAGGCATCCTGAAAGCACTGCCAACTCTGCTCCACTCCTTTGTCTCTAAGGACAACTTCCCAGGAGGGAAGCTGTGAAAAGTTTCTATCTGCTTTCTCTTGGATTTTCACTGCAGATTGGAATAGTTTGAAGAGAAGTACTCAGTTTACTTCCATGAAGCTTTAAGTTGTATTATCTTTTCATTCTACAGAGGCCAATTGCATGATCTCGTATGCAATCTTCAGATAGTTGCAAAAATAAATTCTGCCTACTGATTGTCTGTTACATTTATTTGAGACTGGGTGCCAGAAACAGTATGCAAGTAATTTATCTTTTGTAAGTAATTTTCGATTGTGAGTTGCTGAGGTATCAGAGTGAAAGAAAAGACTAATTCATAGATGCAACATATTTTTGATGACAAGATTTTACATACAGAAAACACGGAGAAGAAAAAGTGAAGAGAACTCCTTTCAGCAACTCTGACATCATACTTTTTTGAATTTATTACAAGACAGTCTTGCAGAAAAAATATCTTCCAGTAAAAACTCTCAGGCTGTTTTTGATTGTCCAGAAAAATTTTTGTCTAACCACTGAAAAATAGATATACTGTAAAGTTCATAGCATACTTGTACTGAAAGTCTGAAATGCAGAGCTGTTGTGGAAATGTTTTCAGTGTTTCTTACGGTAAAACATATCCATATCACAAGTGTAGAAATCCGATCCTTGCTTTCTATGCTTCTAATTTTATTGCCAGAATAGGTGAAATATTTTTATTGCTGTTCAGGAATGTTACTGGACAGTGTTTCTACCCTTAGCAATGTTTAAAATTCACTGTTATGAACCCAAAAATAATTTCTCATTTATTTATAAATTAGAAATTACCTCAGGCTCAAATAATGAATAAGGACATCCAAAGGAGCACTAGAAAAATGTGTGACATGTATCCACAAGCTCCCTTCAGCCTTGTTCCTTCTGTGAAATCTCTCCCTTTTCTCATGTTTTATATGAACTATTTACAATCAGAAAATTGGCTTTCACTTTCTTTCAATCTTCTGACATAAGCCAATATAAGCCCAAAATAAATGAGGGAGCAGAACTCAAGAACATCCAGGGACTTCATGTATGTATCACCTATTTTGAAAGTTCAAAGTCTATTAAAAAGTTGTTCCTAAAAACAATAAAAATTAAATATATATATATATAATGGAAGATATTAATAAAGGGCATGCAGATGCAAAAGAAGCTGCAAGTGTTATCTATGGGCAGGAACTTAGTCGTAATCTGTGGTGGCCCTAAATTAAATTCTGGCTCCAATGCTGACCATTTTCTTGCATTTTTGAGATTAAAATAAATGCAAATTCTTCCAAAGAAAAGAACTTTTTTACTGCTAAACTGCCATTCACTGCTATCTTTTTCGTTGTTGTTATATAGGCTACTTCTGAAAAAACATCCAGAACATCATCAGTTTCTTGGTTGCTCTGATTTCCAGTCTTAGCAATTTTTATTTCAGAGTATTAACACATATGGATATAAAAGGGCAAACATTTCTAATGATGACTTGCTTGACTCATCAAATCAGTTTGTTTTCTTAATATAAATAGTGCAAGGGTTCTACAAGGTGCGTGACAGTTCTTCATGCACTTTGAACCAAAGTAAAGCCCATGGGGTTGTGATTGCTGTTCATATTTAAGACAGCAAATGTACCAAACCAATAGATGGGCCTGAGAACACTTTTGTTGAATTTAAAAAAACAGATTTGGCAGCACAGGAGGATCCTGTGCCTAGATTTGAGATACAAAATCTCCTAGATTCTCACTAATAACCACGTGGCTCTGCTGTAGGCGAATTACATTTTTCTGCATAAAAAATGCATTTCTGACATTGACCCACACCACCTCTGTCAGCAGTGCATTTTTAAGAGTTACTGCATACAAGATTTTTGAAGTGAAATAATGATGAAACCAATAAGAGATTGCAAAATTGTGTTCAGGAAGTTGGCTGTCTTTGGTATTTGGCATTGAACAAAATGACATTTAATTGTAAAATACATTTCCTTAGAAATACATACTATTGATGCAGAGTTTACATAAAACATAATTTTTGCAATTTAAAATCACACACTTGATAGTTTTGAAGACTTCGCTTTGCAACTATACTGATAATTATCTACAAGCATTTTATATATAATACTTCTCAAATGAAACAGTAAATTAATTAATTTTCTTGTGTTTTGTTTGATTACAATAAAGAGTGAAGACTGACACATATCATTTTGTCAGAACAGCTTGGATAATGCCTGGCTGAAGTTCAGTAACACAGTACTTCTCTTTCTCTTTTCACTTGTATTGAAACTTGTATGGATCTTCTGCTCGCTGATTGGAGGACTTTGAGAATTTTGTCAACCAAACTGGTTGAAATTATCTGACAAAAAACAGTGGATGAGAAAAGCACTAAAATTGAAACTGGAGACTGTGACGGAGAAATTAAATATATATATATATATATATATATATATTTGTAATTTTGAATATAAGAAAGAGGAAAAACAGTAATAGCATTTGCCATGCCAGATTTCCTCAGCACTGCACCAGTGTAATATTATATGCCTTAAGTCTGTATATCTTGAGATGTTTAATAGAAAGTCTCTTTTTACAGTTGAATATTAAAAGCTATGTGTTATGTGATACACGTGTTCATATAACTGTATATCTGACTACAGACACAAAGTGTATCTTTAGGCACATCCTTGGGTTAATTTGATAAAGCATCTTGATTTTGGCATATGCAACTTGATCAGCATTTTGCTACCAATTGCATAACCTGATGATACTTATTTTCATATTACTTTGAACCCAATTTTTTTAATTCTAGTATTTCTGTCACATGTGGTTGAAGTCCCATTTTCATTTGGAGAAGCCATGAAAAGAGATCAGATACAGTAAAATATCAGATATAATCAGATATAGTCATTTGCTGCTGAGAGTAGCTTCTGCGCTGGCAAGGGACCAGGAGTAAAAAGGCCAAACAAAAAGCTCTTTCTAAGGCTTTTTTTAAGGCTTTTTTGAGGCTAGCAACAGCACTGTGCTTGTGCTAGGGAGCTGGCAGCTTGTGGGCTGGCTCCTAAGTTATCAGGGGTGGAGCGGGCACATTAGTGGGACCTTAAACACCTGCCCTTGGCCTTCACACCTGATAATAAGCTTTAAATAACTTCGATTACACAAAACACACGAGGTGAGTAACCATTGTTTTTGCTCACTGAGAAAGGCGAGGTTCAGAGAGTGAGAACAGCTCACGCTTCCTATAGGGTGCTACATCTGTGCACGTGGGAGGTGAGTCTAGTGAGAATTGTAAGCTTCGGTCCCTCCTTAATCAGTAGACCAGCTTTCCTTGGCAGTCTCTGAGACCACAGGCCAAAATACGGTCTCCACTAGACAGCAGGCTTATTCTAAGACCGTGGCAACCCAGATGGAGAGCTTGCCGAGAAATGTCACTGTTCAGGTCTCTGGCTGCAGGGACTGCCTGAGCCTGCTGCTGCCCAGGGAGAGTGGCAGGTATTCCACCTGTGTGAGGTGTGAGCAGGTGGACGAGTTGCTCAGTCTGGGGGTCGAACTCAAGGATGAGGTGCAGAGACTTAGGACCATCAGGGCATGTGAGTGGGAGATTGACTGGTGGAGTGATTCACTGGCTTACCAGAGGGAAAGGTTCTGGGAAAATACCCCCAGAAAGGTGGGAGACCCCCTGCCATGTCACAGTCGGACAGACATGACTGATGAGGAAGGTTGGAAGAGAGTTCCTACTCGGTGTCACAAGAAACACCCCCGCCTGCCTAGCCCACTTCCCCAGCTCCCTCTAAGCAACAGGTTTCAGTTGCTGGAAGTTGAAGGGGAGATTAATGAAGAGGTGATGGAGGATTTGCCTAGGAGAGAGCCTACTGAGAGGCGGTCACCCCCACGCCTTGAGACTGCCTCTGACAGGAAAGAAAGAAGGGTGGTTGTACCACTTCCTGAAGGGAGGTTGTGGTGAAGAGGGGTTTGGCCTCTTCTCCCAGGCAACAAACAGGACCTGAGGAAATGGCCACAAGTTGTACCAGAGGAGGTTTAGGTCAGACATGAGGAAAACTTTTTCTCTCAGAGGGTGGTCAGGCACTGGAATGGCTGCCCAGGGAGGTGGTGGAGTCGCCGTCCCTGGCAGTGTTCAAAAGGCATCTGGATGATGAGCTGCAAGATCTGGTTTAGTAGCTTGTAGTAGCCGTGGTAATGAGGAGATGGTTGGACTGGCTGATCTTATAGGTCATTTCCAACCTTGTGATTCTATGATTCTGTGAAAAAAAAAAAAAAAATCCTGCAGTTTTGCATTTTGTAACATGATTCATATTGGTAGCCTGTTTTTTAGAGAGAAGAGATGAACACCACAGAAAATCTTTTTCAAAACCACTGGTAAACACTTCAAAGCAGTTTAGAAAAGTAAATCTGTAAAAATATGACTTAAAATATTTGACTGAGAAAGGTAATTCCTAGCATTATCTTTTCTCCTTGTGTTAAATTACTGAACTTCCATAGATTAAGAAAGTATTAAATATTGCAATTCAAATTTCATTCCTAATTCTTAATACTCTTTAAAATTACAGTCTAAAAATTCAGCCCATAATCCTACCTTTACAACTTGACGCCCAGAATGAGATTCCCTAATAACAGTTAATCACTGACAAGCTTCTTACTTTGAAGCTGTTCAAGAACTTGAAATTTCAATGTATAGTTGTATGTTTCCCACCCTCATATAGATAAACATGTATACAGATAGGTACATATGCACACATACATAAACACAAGAAGTAAAATTTGAATAAAACACCTTTTCTTGCCTCATGTCAAATTACCAGTCATATACACCAGTTCAGACTCACACCCTGAGTTAGTGGTTGTAACCAATTAGTTACTGGTGCAAATGATATTCCTTTCATGTAGCAGCTAATTTTCATGTTTTAAGTATAAAGAGGTCAAATTAGCCATATGTGAACCTACAAATGAAATGTATTTAGGAATGGGATGGATGGAAAAAAGAACCATTCTTTAACTTACACTTTCTGGGCTTCAATATTAGGTGCTGAACCCCTTCCGCCCTCTTCCAGCTGCAACCCAACTTTTGCATTACCTCTGGTTCTCTTTTGGTCCCAAAGCACAAGATCAGAGATTCACTACTTCAGACCATTTCTGAAAATTCTTCTCCAAGCACATGAAACTAATCAATTACAACAATTATTTTTAAAAGATATTAAAGAGAATCTGCAGTATCTCCATGTGCATGAGCATCCCATCTCTTATGTAGCAAAGAGACACCTTAGGATGTAGCAAGAATGGAAAATGACTGCAATTTTAAGTTACCAGAGAAATCTAGAGTGTTTATTTATTCTGTGGAGTTTTGTTTGTTTGTTTGTTTGTTTTTGGTATCTCTTTCAATTATCCTTAGCTCAGAGTTGTTGCTGATGGCTCTTTCTATACACATAACATTTCAGAGTATCCGGAAGATCCAATTCTTTCCAGACTCTTCAAATAGAATTTGTGTTTGCTTGTTTGTTAACTTTGGAAGAAAGCAGTAGAGAGGGAATCAATTATGTTAAACCATGAATTTATTCTGTTCTGGGTTGTTGTACACCCAGCACTGCAGACAAATGGCAAAGTAACAGTGAACACCCACCTGCATTTTAAATACCTCCTCTTTCTTCTAATTTTGATCTTGTTCGTGTTTTCATATCCTTTCTTTATTTTTAAAAATTCTGTTATTTCCCATCTTTTCCACATCTCTAAAGGTACTTTCAAAAAATCCTTTTGAAATTCTTTTCAAGTCTGAAGCAAAATAATTTGAAATAATTCAGTGAATGGGAATGAAAAGAATTCTTCAGTCTATGATACTTGTACGAGGCTGTATTTAGGAGATGCACTGTGAAAAATCTTTCCTCTTCCCTTGTCTGTCTCCAAAAAAGAGCCCAGATCTTCTTATGCAGAAAATAAATGCATGGTGGGAGTAGAGTAAAAATAGACAGCACTTTTTACTCGTATTTCCATTTTATTACCCCAATTAACTATTGTACAAAAACTCATCAGGACAGCTCTTGAGAAGCATTTTTGTGCATAGTTTGAACATTTAACAGGCCATACGAACTGTACCTGTGCTTGCTACACCCTCATAGTCATTTATTTCTTTTTTCTCTAACAGCTTACGGAAGTCCCCATATGTCTAACTTTCTTAACAGCTCTTTCCTGGCTGAAATTTGATTTTTCTGCTGTTTTCTGAAACACATAACTAAGAGAAGGTTCATTTTTCCCCCATCTGCTTTTTAGTGATTTCTTTTGCTCACTTCCTGACATGCAGCTCATTATCCTGCAGTGCACACCCAATTTCTTCATTGGTGGTCTTTCACAGACGGAAATACTTAGCTACACCTGAAGAGCAGATACATTTTATTCTCTGCCATTTGTAAAATCCCGATCTTATTCACTGCCATACAATTATTTGAGAGCTTGTCATAAGATCTGTACCCTCTTTCAGTGATGCTCAACTATGACAGATAAGCTGTTATTAACATAATTAATAATGGCTTATATTTTCTCTCTGCTGTGATGTATTTGAAAAACTGCAGAATCCATTTTCTTATTTCAAGTCAGGCACAGACTGTGGATGAAAATCATAGAATCATAGAATGGGCTGGGTTGAAAAGGACCACAATGATCATCTAGTTCCAACCCCTACTATGTGCAGGGTCATCAACCACCAGACCGCCAGACCGGGCTGCCCAGAGCCACATCCAGCCTGGCCTTGAATGCCTCCAGGGATGGGGAAATGCTTATGCACATTGCATCCTCCTTTAGCAAACTGAATTCCATATTTAAAGTCCAGTTTCAGCAGAACATGCACTACACATCAAGCAGTCCATGTTCCACAAAGCATGACAGAGAAGCATCTGCAGATGAGGTATGTCATATAATCATAGAATCACAAGGTTGGAAACGACCTGTACGATCATCTAGTCGAACTGTCTCCTCATCACCATTGCCACCACAAGCTACTAAACTACTTATTGAGAAAGGTGCTCGAGATTGTCCGATCTTGGATACATCACCTGGGATGGCAGAAAAAAACTTGTATAGAGCTTCAGCCTGGAACCCCTAAGTTGCCACATGCTATAAGATGCCATATTTAGTCTGGCAAATACATTTAGGTCATATTTCCCTGACCCAATATTACATTTGTTCATTCTGCTACAGATATCTATGGCAAGTAAAAACCCCAATTCAGGCAGAATTCAAGCAATTGATTTCCTCACATTCAAAAGTAGAAAGAAACTAGATATAAAATAAATGTGGGGGAAATAGTATTTGTTTTCTGAACTTTATTCTCAGAACAAAAGGCATGAGAAAATGCAGTCCCAATTCAAAGGATCAAGTTAGGCAGACACTAGCATGTAAGAAACACATAATGCTATACCAGAAGACACCACAAGTCTTGGGCTCTTTGGCTCTCCTATAATAAATTTATGACTGTTAACTGAAGAACTTCAAACAATGTTCAGAAAACAGTAGCTCTGATAATGTCATTATCAGAGTCATAATGTCTGCATAATCAATGTCATAATGTCATGCAAAGTCTGCTCTCGCCAGCATACCTCCACACATTCCGATCTTACTAAGCAGCAAATAATTCTGCTTAGTGTCATATCTCTGAAAACTGACTGATTGCAGCAAAGCTTACCAGAAGAAAAAAAAAAATCAAAACAAAAACCGCCATCACCACCACCAACAACAAAAAAATAACAATAAAAACCACAGAAGATGAGAACCAACATATCTCTGTAGCTACGGTATCTCTCAAATTCTACTCATCAGATTTTTCCATTTTCATCTTGAACTGAATTACATAGTAATCTTATACAGCACCGCTGTTCCCTGACAGCTGCTTCACTTCTAAACACAAGCAAAACATCCTTCAGGTAATAAACTATAAAATTAATACTAAACTTCAAGGCTATCTGTGAATATCATCTCTATCTGTGAATATCAGTGGGTGGCCATTCCACCCACTGAAAAAGCTTCCTATTCCATTTAAAATACCTCTCCTAGAAATATTGAATACTTAGACATTTCACTTATCCGTATGCATCTACTTCTGATTCATAACTAAAAAAACATTTATTTTCCTAAATGTTATTTACAAGCTTTCCTATATGAAGACCTAACACACAAACCAGGAGAAAAGACTTAAAAAAAAACAAAAACAAACCAAAACAAAGCAAAACAACAAAAAAAAAACAACAGAAACTAAATACAGAACATTGAACACTACCAGTCCAATGAATATTAAAATCACCTTCTGTTTTATAGTTTAGTACACACAGATGAGGGTATTTTAATGTAACCAAAGACAATTAAAAAAAAAAAACACATAATGCAAACGCTATAACAAATGTAAAATGATAAATTAGTGAGCAACTATTCAATCATTACTGTGACTAATTCCTGTATATGATGCCATAGCAAATGAACCTGAACTTGTTCTGGTTGACTGCAGTGTACTGTTGAAACATTTCCATTTGGTTTGTTTGCTGCTTATGTAGACCACTGAAGTAGATAGCATCTGTTTAATGAGCTCCCACTTCATTAGAGAGCTGCACTACTCACTGAGTCATACTCTTTAAGCATGCAGGCTGTGTAATCTGGTGTTGTTTTAAAGCAAATACTAATTTATGATTACCTGTTACATTAGGCCTCTGAAAATTGTACTCACACTGGCTTGTGTGAGCAGAATGCTAATGGTCTGATTATGGACTGCAGTGATGTCTCATGCTTAGAGTCTATGAACATAAATTCCAATCTCAAGCACATTGGCTGAATAGTGCATGCAGCTTAGAAACGAAAAGGGATAAAATACATTCACTTGGAAAACACACAAATTATAGTCTCTAGAGCCATCAAATACAGAAATGCAGGAGATAATCAGAAACATTTCAGTGATTCCATGTTTTCTATATAGACTGTTGAATGACAACAGAATCATACATTCAGGTGTTATTGTAATTATGTAATTGTATTATCCGTATGCCTTAATGACAGCTAATCAAGTAATTTTCTGAATAAAAAGATGACAAAGTCTAAAAATCATAGACTCATAGAATGGATTGTGTTGGAAGGGACCTTACAGATCATATAGCTCCAGATCATAAAAAAAACCTCTAAAAAACAGACTTCAGCTATAAATGTGATCAAAGTGGTGATAAATAAACATTCTACTATAGCTCTGAATTGGTCTAAAGCACCTTCAGATTATGCCTTAGAACTGGAATGGACAATGGGTCATTGAGTCTTAGCCCTAGAGTCAGAAGAAACAAGGTGAAAAGCATTTATTTCAGATGTGCTCACACGATATCCTTTCCATATGCTACCTAACAGTTAAGCAAAAAAATGTTTCTCCACACATTAAACGCACTCAGTATACCTCTATATTCCACAACACATACCAGGGCAGTAAACAAATATATTGTCCTTCATGGTGCACACACAAACCCTGTCAATCTGACTTGATAGCAAAATCTTTCTTAAAACACAAGATTATTTTTTTTTGAAAATATATTTCACTATTTATCTGCTCAGAAAAGCCAGTGGAGGGCTTGTTATTATTAAGCATTAGGACCAAGTCCTGAATTTCCAATAGACAATCCATTGAGTAATATTGACCATAACCAACTTAAAGTAATCACCCATCTAAGATAAAATACTGAAACATAAAGTTGTTGACCTAAACTTTAGACAAGAAAGACAACCAAGAATACCCCTGGAGTAAAAAATGATGAGACAAACTCTCCAAAAAAAGGACTAGTCTTCTTAGTCATAAGAACATAAAATCACAGCAGAGATGCATCCTCCTAAACAAAAGTACAAGAAAGCGCAACAGCAGAACAACAATACAGTAAAAAAGTTCATCTGAAAGGCTTTCACAAGACTACCAACGAAGCTTAAGAAGGTGCAAATAGTTCAAATTACTCACATAGAAAAGAGAATAAGATAAAACATATCACAAGTCAGGAAGGATAGAAAAAGCTCTAAGAACAACGAAGAAAAAACTATTCAGAGAAATAAGAATTTATTTATTCTGAGATAAAGTTCCAAATGACTATGTTGAATTTTGTAGACTACCGAAGAGGAAAGTTAACTAAAAATGAAGGTGGCTCTTCAATGAAGGTGAAAGAACTCACCAGCAATATTCACCGTTAAGGATGTTAAGAAAATACTTATTTGTTAAGAAAATAATTGCAGTGTTTCTTCTGGTACATTGTTAGCAAATAGGAATCTCAAACATGAATCCAAGTTCCATCCTTAACTGATATATTCTACTTATAGAAATTTGTAATTTTCTGCTCAAATACATGTAATTGTCAACCTACTTCATTCAAAGAAAGGATGAAATGATAAGCAATACTGCAACCCTTCAAGATACAACAGCAAGCTTGTGTGTCTTATCTGTCACCTAATTTGAAGCACAGTATACTGAAAAATTGAAATATCAATAAAATTGGTAGAACTAAAAAGTGAGGGAAGATTGTTTAACCGTAAGAGTTATGGTTAATAACTCTTACTTAGTAATATTAATACATAATATATAATAATTAATTAATACTATTAATAATTAATATGGAATATCTAAAAACAGAGGCATAAACACAGACATAAAACAAAGGTTTTCAGATTTGATTCCTTTACCCTTTCAGCTTAAACAATTACAAGTTCCACGTGTTTCAGTTTATATCTTCCCAAAGCGTCAGTAGTTCACCTTGACTTAAGTAGCACACCTTGACTTAAGTAGTACACAAGTAGCTGGTCTTCTGGCCAGCAGACTCTTTATTCACATGAGAAATGGAAAGACAGATAGAAGCATCAACAATCAGTGCTTCTAATTTCCTTATAAAGCTACGCTAAACACACAGCCTCTACCTAGAAAGGATGTTTAGTGTTGCTGCCTCATGGTTTCAATTATCAATCCCTGACAGGATACAAACTTTTCCACAAAATTCATAATTGTTCATCTCTACCTTATATTTTTTCCTATACTCTATTATATTTATTCATTTGAACAAAGAGTTTACTTTCCCAAAACTCTGAATCCACTTCTAGGTTTTTAGTTCTTTTGTTCTCAGTGCCTGAAGAGATACTGACAGAAACCAACTGGAATTGGTTGTTGACTATAAAAATTTCATATCTGGCAACAAAGTATATACACAGAACAAAGGTTTTGAAAGACTCCTAAACTCTGAATAAATTAACTCTGAAAGAAATAAGTGGACACAAGAACCGACGAAAAGGCTCCTCAAAAAATGAAACTCATGTAGCTTTGGTATACAGCTAACATGCAATACTTATTAGAGCACAACAGTGCATTAGCCAGGAGTGGAAGTTAGGAAGAGGGGTAGATTGAGACACTTCTATTTCTAACTGCCAACTGTGAAATTACAACTGTGAAGCACTTTTCTATTAATTATACAGAGGGAAGTAACGGTGGATCTCTTTCAGACAAAGTACTGTTCTCCATAGAGAAACAAGATTGGTTAAGAATATCTTCTAGCTGGGGGGGAAAAAAAGATGTTTTTGAAATATTGAAAAGTACAATCTTTTCTCACTCATTTAAAGACATAGAGAAAAAACTGTCGTACGAAATCAAACCATGTCTGGGATTTGTAACAAGACAAAACCATCAAAAGAACAAGAATCAGCTCTCTCTACAAATAAGCAGAAGCCATCAAGCACAGAAAGTCACCAGGTCTGTACAGAGTGGGCTGTCCTCAAAAAATAGAGCTCAAAAGAGAAAAAAAGATGCATAATAAAAAATGATTTTGAAGAAGAAAGGCTCATGAAATTTAGAATTGAAGTAAAAAAAGAATATGGATGTGATCAAAGGTTTTATCAGTTTTGAAGGGAAGGGAAGGGAAGGGAAGGGAAGGGAAGGGAAGGGAAGGGAAGGGAAGGGAAGGGAAGGGAAGGGAAGGGAAGGGAAGGGAAGGGAAGGGAAGGGAAGGGAAGGGAAGGGAAGGGAAGGGAAGGGAAGGGAAGGGAAGGGAAGGGAAGGGAAGGGAAGGGAAGGGAAGGGAAGGGAAGGGAAGGGAAGGGAAGGGAAGGGAAGGGAAGGGAAGGGAAGGGAAGGGAAGGGAAGGGAAGGGAAGGGAAGGGAAGGGAAGGGAAGGGAAGGGAAGGGAAGGGAAGGGAAGGGAAGGGAAGGGAAGGGAAGGGAAGGGAAGGGGAGGGAAGGGGAGGGAAGGGGAGGGAAGGGAAGGGAAGGGAAGGGAATGTAGAGAAGTTTTGTATATGTGGAAGATCAGAAAACAAAGATAGTCAACTTTCAAGCAAATCTTTTGAATGTCACTGAGACAATTTCTTCTGGATATCACAGAAGGTTGCTTAAATAAAAACAGGTAAGTTAATGATTTTGAATCACTGATTTTCTATACAGAGTAGTATTAAACAGTCACAGAACAGATGAGACAGTGCTAGACCTTTCACCTTCTCTGCCCTATTTTTATATTTTTTTTTAGGGAGGAATCAAAATGTGCTTTTGTTTGACTTGGGCACATGGTGGTCAAATGCGGACATGCACAAACCAAGAAAAAACTTTTTTTCTGGTGTATGTTCCAGAAAAAGGGGAGTGCTAACATATTCACTGTTCAAGACAGAATTGACAGGAGGGGAAATAGAGTACATCTTTCTAGCTAAGTGAAAATTCTCATTTGGATAGAGAGGGATAACTTATTTCTGTGGCTTACACTTCGCTCCTGTGTTAGCAAGAGCAGCTTTCATAAATCATGTATAAAGTACTTATTTTGGTGACAATTATGACATAATTTCTTATAGACATGGAAGAGCTAAACACTTAAGCCCCAGTATAAAAGTTCAGTTTTTCTCATCTCTCATCACTGAGCTATCCTGCAAAAAGCTTAAATTAAAGACAACACCCAGTTTAAGACATTTTTTTTCCTGCTAGAGAGTTTTTAAATATCCACAAGAGATTATTAATTTATCAGGTGCATTTTCTTCAGCCATATCTGCCACATTCATTAACACTGAAAGGAACTGTCAGTCACAGAGAGAGAGAAAAAACATCTGCTCCTGGCAAAACTGTGTTGTTTGGTAATCAGAATTCTGCTTATGCAAGGCTGCAATTGTCCTCAATTCCCTGAACAAGGACCTTTGCAAGTCTCCTGTGCTCAGTGACTCTATTTTGTAGATCCTTGTTCCTCATACTTTAAGTAACCAGATTTCCCTTTCTTTGTTAAAGAAGAAAATTACTGCAACAGAGAGATATTTCTAATCATTTACAAAATAAATTGGAATAAAATATCTGTTAAAATAAGTAATGTAAAAGAAATGAAAGAAACTTTTTAGTTGCTCCCTTACAAAAACCAAATATAGGAAGTCAAACTTCCTCAGTAGGAAGTGCAAGAGTAATTCTATTTACTGGGCAAGTCAACTCTGTCTTTCATTTATTTTCATGAAAAATAGAAACAGGAACTTTAGAAAAAAAAATAAATTGATTAGTTAAACAAAATGTTACTTGGCGGTGATGGGTTTTGTTTTGTTTCAATTTATTTTTGTTTAAGTTTGGTTGTTTGCAGTCATCCTTTGACTAATATCAGTGTTACCAAATTTGGAAACATAATGAGAAGGAGAGAGAAAAAGAAATGCCTACTATGCCTTCTGCTTTCAAGTTCACTGAGGTGATAACTAACCTAGCCAGAGTATTCCACAAATAGAGTGACAAGCAAAACTAATTTAAGGTGAGAGCTGCCAAAGGTAAAATCAATAGCCTAATACTTAATTTTACAAGGACTCTTCAAGACAAATCAAGAGTAGCATCACTGTGCACACTTAGAAATATTGTGCTCATAATTTTTTTTTTCATGAGCTATTATTTTGCATGAAGTGATTGCCCAAGTGCCTGAACTGCTACATAAAATCACTCTGCCGCATTGTTTGACAATAATAACCAGAATCAACTTTTTTCAGGTAATCTCAAGACAATTTAAATATACCAGTGATGTTAAAATAAGATATTGAGGCAAAGAAGAACAACAGCAACAAAAAAGAAGTGGAGAGGATCAGGGCAGAGATCAGAATTCAACCACACTACGAACAGCATTAAAAAGAAAAGTGAAATGGTTCAATCTATGGCAGATTGTACATCTGATTGTTATTTCCAGACCAGTTTAAAATTATTCATTATTTTAGTGCATATGAAGTGAAAAATGAAGAAATACATGATTGATAACACATACTGTGTTGCTTCAAAACAAATCTTAATGTGAAATACTTATTTTGCTTAATGTCAGTGTAGATGTAAGAGATGAAATTGAAGTAATTTGTTAAGCACTTAACAAAATCAGATGTTTTAACTATCAAAAGCCAGTATGTTTTTAGGTGGTCATCTCTTTTATTTTATTTTTTTTTAACTCAAGAACACTAAAATCAATTAATTATACATTGAGATTTTGAATAAAATCACATATATTCAAATATTTTATATTTTTCAGCTCTCTGAGATTACAGGACAGTGATATAGAGCATGGCCAACAGCAATATTTCTGTATATAAGAGCTGCTCCAATAGTAATGCCTCCTATTTTATTATTTTGGCCCATGATGTCAGAGGGGAATGTTGGTGGGATACACAGCCTTCTCACCAATATTCCATCACATGCTGTTGCCACATGGAAGACAAAATGGCGCACGGTTGTGACTGCGTTGATTAGCAGTGTTTTAAAGCTGAGAACTTCCTCTAGAGAACACCTACTGTGCTCTTTGTAGCTGTTGTATTTCCCAAGGGAGTAAATAGGAGGCATTACTTATGGAGAAATCAAGGTAACCTGAGCCAGATTATCTGTAAGTGATAGATATATATAGACACAAATAGATAAAAATAAATAAATAATAAAAACTTAGATTTTCATATTACCTAAGTAAAGCCTTCAACTGGGCTATTTTTATATATTGCCTATATTTTATACATCACCTATATTTGAGAAAGAACACTGCATCTTGTCATTAACTTTTTTAAGAGTCACCAGTGGCCAGGAAGAAGACAAGGATGCTGAGTTAACAGCCCTGCCCAGCAAGATATGAACTGCAGTACAAATCTTCGCTTGAAGATGACAACTAGAGAGGTTTCCTTTGAAATGTTAAGAACATACTCTCATAAAATAATGCCTATCAAAATCTTCTAAGAAGTTTCTAATTATCCAAGGGATATACTCCAGCAAAGATTAAAAAGTATTCCAGAAGTTTTTAATAGATTCTGCATGGAAAATAGCAGGCAATTCAATAAGCCAATTTACTGCTGCTCTTCTGCGTCTCAAACTGACAGAAATCTGTTCTGAGGCCCTGGCTTTCTATTTTTAAAGCATTGTTGCCTCCTTAAAAACAAAAACAACACAAAACAAAAATAATACAATGAATTTACTCTGGGTTAAAATTGCAGTTCTCTCATAACTAGACTAAAATGGTAGCTTCCTTCTGCTCAGATCTGCTTCTCAGGATGTCAAAGCCACGGTGCACAAAATAAAATCACAATGTTATGTAGCTCCACAGCCCACACCTACCAAGAATGCAGGATCTTTTGATTTCCACAGGCTTGTCACATACAGCACATTTTTGGCCCCAGAAGCCCGAAAATAAGGTCAGCTGAAAGCTTCAGGTTATTAGACAAAGCACACAGCTTTCAGGACCCGTTACGCTCCTGCTATGCGACAGCTTTGTGCAATAATGACAACAATTTGATTAGCAAGCTTCTCAGTGCAAAACGGAAACACAGTAGTCAGCAAAGCAGCATTTCTATTTCCATTCCGGCTATGCAGACATGCTGAAGTAATGATCCTGGCAATACGCTAGGAAAACATTAGAAACACTTTAGTAAGCAAATAATTTAATTACAGCCCTCTCCGAGGCACTTTATACTGTGCGACCCCTGACCTTTTATATTGCTGTACCTAAACTCAGCATGGGATTCACACTTCCCATTCCTGTCACAGGATCTCTCCATCTTGTACCATTTAATATAGTGTGCTCCAGGTGTTCTGTGGTGAATGAATAGTTATATTACTACCTGTCAGACACAATCACACTCTATTCATCATCCACGGCTGGCTGCGTGAAGCCCTGTTTCCAGCAGGCTCCCTCTCCATTTCCTTGTTCAAACGTCTGCAGTGCTTTCGGCCCATCTGTCAAGCCTGTCATTTAGAGGGAAAACAGTATCAGTGCTTTAAATATATGGAGTTCTCTATTGAAACAGTGCTGTGATTGAACTGTCAGCATTCTCAGTATCACAGACAGTAATTCATGATTGGCCAGAGCTCCATTTAGGTTGCTATTACTGCATTGACATTGCCGGGTCACACTGAGAGTTTTTTCCCCTCTGCAGTCGGGTCTATAAATAGCACAATTAACCTTTCAAGAATTACAAAACGTTCTCAGTTCCCCTCCTCCACGAATTCACTCACGATCTGTGCCATTTATAATAATCAAGGGGAAAAAAATCTCCAGGAAAGGGCATTTCTCTCTCCCGAAGTATACGTCCTGTGTCAGCAAAGAACAAATACTGTAATGTCCTTTGTCCTGCCATTTCTCCTGCTAGGATCAGCAGGCTTGCCTCAAGTTCCACTGCTCCAGGCTCAAGCCTGATCTGTTCAGCCCATAAGCTTATGTATTGCTTTGAGATGTAAACACTATTTAAAAAAAGATTTGAATATTTAACAAAATCCAGAAATAAAGTACTTCTGAAAGACCAAAACAAACAAAACAAAACAAAAAATTTAAAAAAATGTTTTTTAGTCATATACAATTACAAGCTTTTTTGTTTGTTTGTTTTTTGTAGGTTTTTTTGTTGTTTTTTTTTTTTTGTGTGTGTGTTTTTTTAATAAAGAACCCTTTAGCTTAAGAAAAACATGAAACAGAGCAATTCTCTGTGGATGAGAGCTCATATATGTTTCCTTCTGGAACAGATGACAATGAGAGAACATGGTTTTTCCATACAGCCACGAGATGAGTCCATCTGGTGAATGCTAATCTCTGTGTAATTTATGTCACCTATTAGCTGATATTTCTCAGGAGCTCAGGGCGACTGAAGCAGCTTGGCTTTCACTCACATCTTTGTAAAACAAAGCAGTGTTGGTAAGCTTACTGAACAGCAGATCAGGTTTTCTCTGTTCCTGTCCCTGAACAATTTACTACAGCGTTGACACAGGTAAACCTGGGCCGAAATCTGTGTTTGCACTCTCACCCACAGCTTATCTCAGCAGCTAGAGCCATCGTCCAGGGACTTGCACATCTCCTTGCACTATCCCAGAATCCCTCTTTCTGGGGGCAGGAGTGGACAGCAAAACAGGGTAAGAGAGACTGAGCACTCGGGAGATACAGATAGGTTTAGAGAGAAATCAAAGAGGTTAGCTCAAGTCACCGGGGGAGCAGAGCAGTGTGGAGAAGAAAGATGAGCGCCTCAGCTGCCTCCTTCAAGCTAAGAACAAAGTCCTAATTTTGAACACAACTGTGATGTCTCAGAGGACTTGCTGGGTTAAAAGCTTAGGGCTCTAGTCTTGATTACATTTTCAGATGTAGACGTGGTCTTGTCACAATTCTTCTCTGGGGAGGTGGCTGGACTTCTATGATTGACGCCAAATATACACAACCAATCTATCCAACCTAAAGTAATTACTGAGATTTCCAGTACTCATACTGCATTAAAACATGTTCACTGAATCATTTACAACACTTTGGTGATCTCTTATTGAGGAAAAAAAATAAATTGAAAATACAAATCCTCAGTGATGTTTGCTTACCAACATTTCTCTGCACAGTTTTAAAAATACTGTTTTCTGAAAATCAGCTAACCTGTATCATTCATAAAAAGAAAAGGAAAGCCTCACCCCCCTGAATTCACATTGTGTAAGATGTAAAGACCATAATGCTGCATGCACGTAAGAAACATTAGTGAGAGGAGAAGGCTTACACAAGGCTAAATTATTTAGTATCTGCATACAGAAAGGCAGCAGAGAAAGAGGCAGAAAGGTCTTTTTAAGCAATATTATCTTCTTATTTCAGGCACAGACTGAAATTAATTATGTAGTTTCAACCAGTCTGTGAATATTTTGGACTCTGAAAGTAAAGTACAGGGAGGAAATTACTATGTGTTGATAGTGATTTCCTGAATGTCTTTTTTAGCCTTCTCCACCATGAATGCAACTGTCACAGCTTATTAGAGATACTGAATAAGTGCAATTAAGAAATAATTTCATCTAGTTTCTCCTTTCTTGGAGAGAGTTGCAAAGCAGAGAGACAGAGAACAGAGCTCTTGTTGTTAGTTTTAGCATTTTTAATGAATACTTCAGTATCTGTCTGCACTCAATCTGAAAGCAAAAGTTTTCACTTATTATAAAGGCAGAATAAGTGTAAGTCTCATCTCATTAACTGTCATATTACCAGACTGTATGCTACACCATTCAGATT
This sequence comes from Tetrao urogallus, assembly GCF_951394365.1. Lineage (NCBI taxonomy): Eukaryota > Metazoa > Chordata > Aves > Galliformes > Phasianidae > Tetrao > Tetrao urogallus. Next base: position 9,118,916 of record NC_136816.1, on the reverse strand, counting down.
TCACTGAGCATTCAGAATTGCTTAATTATGTACGATGAAAACAATCTGCTGAGACTTTCCCTTTCAGATAAATATGGTGGCATAAAGACAGAGGTCACCTTTATTACTCACTCTTGCTTGGCAGTGCATTAACTCAAAATGACAAATGCCTTTTGTTAATAATAAAAGAAAATTTAAAAAAAAAAACAACTGAAGGAGCATTTGAAAAATAAAATATTCACATCTAAGAATCACTTCTGATTTTGTAGACTAACAATACTTTCTCTCCTCCTGTTCTTTCTGTTTTGGTGTTAAATGGCATAGTACATTCTTTGTGTATTACACCACCTCATGATAATTACGGTGTGCTGACACTACTTGTCATTCCTAAACCTGCAACATTATTTGTGGGATGAGATTTCAATAGCTGATTGTTCCACAGAATATGGAAATCTGCACAAGTCAGCAAGACTGGTCATAGCTCACATCGTTCTTTAAGCCTTCACATTTTGGCTGTGCTTAAACCAAATACTCATACAAATCTCAGACAATCAGCCTACATTCTGAACATGTCACCACATGTAGTAAAAACAGATAATCCTCATCGAAAGTCTATCACACATTTGTATCAGGATATACTCCCTGAACTCAATTCCTAAACAATCTTTTAAAGATTTTAGACATCAAATACACACATTTAGACACAACACTAAATGTCATATACAGAGATGCTGACACACAAGACTGTACTATTTTTGTTGCTAGAGCTAGCCATTATGTCCCAACTAAAAGTGCTGTCTCTCTCTCTTTCCAGAGCTATATCCTACAAATGGAAGAAAAATGACAAAAAAAGATTGCTTTACATTCCAGTCAGCCTCATCCTCACCCCTGGAAAGGTGATGGAACAACTTGCTCTGGATGCCATCTCCAAGTAATTGATGAGAAGAAGGTAATCATGAGTAGTGAATATGGATTCACAAAGAGGAAATGGTGAATGTCTTGACAAACCTGATAGCCTTCTATGATGTCATCACTGTCTGGATAGATGGAGGGAGACCAGTGGATGTTGTGTACCTTGACTTCAGCAAGACTGATACTGTCTACCACACCTTTGTTATGAAACTTAAAAAGTGTGGAATAGATGAGTGGTTACTGAGGTGGGTTGAGAATGGGCTGACTGACTGAGCTCAGAGGGTTCTCATCAGAGTCCGGTTGAAGGCCTGTGACTAGCAATGCTCCTCAGGGGTTGGTACTGAGTCCATTCTTGTTCAACATCTTTATTAATAACCTCAGTGAAGGGATAGAGTGCACCCTCACAAAGTTTGCTGATGATACAAAAGTGGGAGGAGTGGACTCACCAGAAGGCTGTGCTACCATTCAACAAGACCTGGACAGGCTGGAGAGTTGAGCAGGAAGGAAGCTGATGGAAGTTTAACAAGAGCAAGGATAGAGTCTTGCACCTGGGGAGGAATATCTGCAGGCATCTGTGCCCATCTCCCTCAATTTTTTTAATAGGAGATACGCTCCAGCCCTCCAACCATCTTAGTGGCCCTTCTTTGGGTCCATTCCAAACATTCTACATACTTCTTCTCATGGGGGACCCAGACCAGGATGCAGTACTCTAGATAGAGCTTCACAAGGCAGAGCAAAGGGGGACAATCCTCTTCCTGCCCTGCTGTCACCCTGTTTTGATGCAGACCAGGATACAGCTGGTTTTCCAGACTCCAAGCACTCACTGTTGACTTACACCCAGCTTTTTGGCCACCAGGACCACCAAGACTAACCTCCACCTGGAATACAGCCATAGACAGCAATTCTCTCGCTGGCACCATCCAAACAATTCTTTATCCACCAAACAGTCCACCATTTGAGTTCATAGCTCTCCAGTGCAGAAATAAGGAGGTGGTGCAGGCCCATATTCTGCACAAATCTAAGTAGATCACATGAGCTGCCCTTTATTTGTTGATGCCATCATTCTATCCTAGAAGGCCATCAGATTGATCAGGCACAATCTGCCTTTGATGAAGCCATGCAGACTGTCTTGGGTCACCTGCTCATCTTGCATGTGCCCTAACACTTCTTCCAAAAGGATCTGTCCTATGATCTCTACAGGCAGTCATGAGGCTCACCAGCTGTCGTTCGCCAGGTCTTCCTTTTTCCCTTTCTTAAAATTAGGAGTGATGTTTCCCTTTCTCCAGTCACTGGGGACTTCATCTCGCAGCCACAACTTTTCAAATGTGTGTAGAGTGCATCAGACATTTCCTTCAGAACCCTAGGCTGTACGTAGTTCAGCCCATAGACTTGTACACATTCAATTTCATGAGGTTGTCTCCAACTTGCTCTTCTTGTACAATGGGATGGGTTTTACTTCCCTAGCCCCTGCCTTGTAGTCCAGACACAAAAGGCATGTGAAGCCTGACCAGCATGAAGGATGAGGCAAAGAACTCACTGAGTACCTCAGACTTCTCCATGTCTGTTGTAGGCAGTTTCCTTTCCCATTTATCAGAAGCGGTACACTCTCCTTGGCTTTTTTCTCCTGAGAATGTATCTGCAGAATCCCTTCTTGTTATTTTTTGTATCCCTTGCCAAGTTCAGTTCCACCTCAGTTTTCTTAGCCTCATCTGCTTTTGCATTCTTGTATTCTTCCCACACCACATACATCTGCTTCCATCACTTGTACATTTCCTTCTCCTTCAGCTTGACCAGGAGGTTCTTATTCAGCCATGCCAGTTTTTCTGCCTCTTCTTCATTTCTTGTGCTAATGGAAAGCTCTTGGGCTCTCAGTGGAGTGTCCTTAGAGAGCTGCCAGCACTGCTCTATGCCTTTGTCCCTAAGGACAGTTTCCCAGGGTATTTCATCCTTTGTTTGGGATTAGCCCAATTTAGCTAAGAATATGACTTAGTAGTCTACATGGTAGACTACTCAGTAGACTACTTAGTCTACTTACAGATTTGGCTCATTATCTGCATGCTTATTCGACTTACAGCACATGATATTTCCCCTATTTATTATTTCTATTAAAAATGACAGGAATTTTAAGGTTTACACGAGGAAAAAGTGCAAGTGGGCAGTAAAAATAGAAAGAGAAAATTCCAGAAAACTGACAGAAAGATTTCACAGCTTTCAACAGATTTCCTAGCTTAGCGGGTTCAGACTAAGGGGCCGAGAGAGTTTCTCTTAGACATAAGTTTAAGACAGTTAAAAACTAAGGAAATATAAAGAAAGAATGAATATTATTGGTCTGTAAAGTACAAAAAGAAGACTGTTAATCTAGCAGCACTATTTTACTATAGCAGCACTGTTTTATTACAACTGCACATGAAGTGGTAGCATGCCCACTGATTCATTTTTTGGCTTGCATGAAAAAGCATCCAGGAGCTCTCCTCATGGCTAGACTCCTTCACTATTTACTCTGTCCCATCCTGTGAACTCTGCATGTTCATTTATACTCAGGCTTATTTCTAACACAAAACAATAATAAGTGCAGAAACGTGAGTAATTTTTATTTACTTTGAGATTATTTTTCTTTCCTGTAATTTTTTTAAATTTCTACTGTATTTGTAGTGTTTTATTCTTATAATTCTTTAATTTTCTTTAATTTTCTTCTTAATCTAATCTGTCAAAAATTGATGTGTGCTTCAATAAATATACTCTGTCCTGATAAACATCTCAGCATCAACATTTCAAACCCCATCTCATAGAAATAACTTGATGAACAGAGATAATCCAATTCAGTTACATGCAGTAAGATTTAAATAAAAAAAGTAATGTCTGAAAATTATACTGTGTAACATAAACTAAATAAATATAATAATCTAAATAAATAATAAAGAAAGAAATAGTCTTTTTAAAAAACAATCAGGATTTTTCTCATATTAAAAGAAAATAAAAAGAATCCCATCATAAAAATGAATTAACTAAACTGTCTGTTTCTTGAGGAAGGTCATTATATCACTTTTATTGCCTGGGAGAATATAGATGGTAATGTGAGGATGAAAGGCCAACGTAGGAAAGTGGCAAGTTTCAGCTAACCCAAATGTTTTCATTCAGAATGAAGATACTGAGGGTGGGCAAGGTTAGGGCCATCTCAATAGCTCACTCACTCTTTTGTGCTAACAGAAGCTGGACAAATGGATGGCTGCAGGAAAACAAAGGTTGTCCGCATTCTTCAATCGATGCTGTGATGGTCTAGGATGTAAGTAATAAAAAAAGTTCACACATTAGAAATTTCTTTAGTATTACCCTAAGTTGATTTGTACTTGCTCGTTGCTAATAAACTCCAATTTAACTTCCAGAATTTCTATTCATTATTTATATAATGCTCTGTCAGTACTCTAGTAACGTACTGCTACTGTGCTTCCCATTCTATCTGAAGTATGATGCCAGTTTGAGAATTAAAGACTGCTAATATATGCATTCAAGTTGGACCATGCCATTTCAGGACCAGACAGACAGTACAGCATCCTTGTAGGTAAGTTTAGGGAGTGTGAGATAGTTGAGCAGACAGTGAGGTAGATTGAGAACTGGCTGACTGGCAGAGCTCAGAGGGTTGTCATCAGTGCTTGCAGTCTAGCTGAGCATGGTGAGCAGGTCAAGGGAGGTGATCCTTCTACAGGAACAGGCTGCTCACAGAGATTATGAAATCTCCTTCTCTGGAGATACATCCTGCCTGGACACTTTTCTGTACAACCTACTGCAGAGAACCTGCTTTAGCAGCAGGTCAGACTAGATGATCTCCAGAGGTCCCTTCCAACCTCTGTGATTCTGTGTGATTTTGTGATGCCTTTAGATTTAAGGATGAAGAAGGAAGTAGACTACTTAATATATTTCACAAATCTAAACAAGGTGCACCTCAGTATAGCCAAGCACATATATTAAAAATTAAATACATCAACATTTCACACCTTTGCCTTGGGCGTTTATAATAATAGCAAAAAAGCTAAAATCTGAAATGAACCAAAAACTATAAGAAATTTCAGGCAATATCCTTTCTGATATCCACATTCTCAGAGATCTTTAGGAATATATACTTTTTTCAATTTCTCTTTAAAAAATTTTTATTTCCTCTAGAATTGTGATTTCTACATAGTCTCTTTCCACCATACCTAATATGAAAAGAATTTTCAGATCAATTGTACTCTATTAGTGACCATATGAAATATTCTTATATTAATTGAGAAAATAAAGAAAAATAGAATGCCTTCAAAAAATATGTACAGCTACATTTTTTGTAGGGAAAGAGAAAAGACAACTATAAAAATTAATATTTCTTTGAAGCTACATACCCTTGTTTAAAGTGGGGGGATATGAATAATTTTGACAGCAGACATCCTGATTCTATATTTTTTATAATGACTATTTAGTAGAAAGATGTGATTTAGAAAAAGAAGATAAGATAAAACTTGAGATTCATCAATTTTTTTTCCCACTCAGAGCCTCCCGGCCCTGCCTTCCCATTCTGTAACTTCAATACAAGTGAGAATTTAAACAGTGGATTCACTGTGATTCTGCAGAGCAGGTGTGAAGACAGAAAGAGAAGCCACAAGCTTTCACTGCCCTGTCAGCATGTCATTTGAGTGCTGTCCCATAATTCAAAGTAATTACTTAACAAACATGTTCTTCAGACGAGGCACTGTCCTTTAATAAAAACAAATATGATAATAGGGTCTTCATTCTCTCAGATGCACTTTATTTATGAAAGACAGGATGCCTGTAATGGAGAGGAAGCATCATGACTCTCAGTTCAGTACTAATGAGCAGAATAACAGAAGAATGAGGAGTAGAGCCACAAAAAAAATCTGGAGAATAACAATATGTAATATTCAATTTCTTCGACAGTATGAAATTTTAGGCTTCCAGCTTATTGATATTATAATGATAGTCAAAAAGTTGCAAAATATTGGCCAGCAGTGTTTTCCTACTGTCACTGATTGGCATTGCATAAATGGATGTCTCTAGGAATACATTTGAAAATTCAAGTTCTGCAAAGTTTCTCAAAAGATGATTAATAATTTAATCTGAACACCATTTGCAGCTTAATGAAGACACAGTCAGAAGACATTCTCTGCAACTTCTTAGTAAATGCAAGTGTTTAATATGCATTAACTGCATCTTTTACAGAGCTCCAATTTTTGTGCATTAAATGTCAGATTACAGATACAGAATGGTTGAGGTTAAAGAATCTCTGGAGATTATCCTGTCCTCTGGCACTTCCTTACTCAGGGTTACCTTGAACATGTTGCACAGAATTTCATAGAGGTGTCCAAGGACGGACACTCCACAACTTCTCCACACAACCTATTTATTTGCCCTTTCACCTCACAGTAAAGTAGTTTTTCCTTGTATTCAGACGGAACTTCCAGCATTTCAGTTGTGTCTGTTGCCTCTCATCCTGTCAATGGACACTGCTGAAGAGTCTGGCACATCCTCTTGATGTCCCTTCTTAAGACACATGATCTCTCTCAGACTTCTCCAGTCTGAGAGAGGACCCTCAGCCTTTCCTCACTAGGGAAATGCTCCAGGCCTCTGACCATCTTTGTGGCTCTCTCTCTCTCTCTAGAAGATCCCTGTCTTTCGTGGACTGAGGAGCCCAGCACTGGACACAATATTCCAGATGTGGCCTCGCCAGAATGGAACAGAAAGGGAGGGTCAGCTCCCTTGACGTGATGGCCATGTTCTTCCTAATGCACTCCAGGCTTTACGATATGCAGTTTAATTCTTCTGTGAAATATCATAAACAATTGTAGAAGGCACATATATTTTAAGAAAGAATTATAGAGGCTGGGTCATTAACTGGAATAATTTGGATGTGAATTCTATATTGATTTTTACCGAGTAAAAATCCCAAAGCAAAAAGGAGAAGATGAGACAGAAAATGACTTATGTCCATTATTTTAGCTGAGGAAGAATAATTCAATAAAATTTTCTGGAAGCACTTTTCCATTAATAGCTCATCAGTTTGGTTTGCATGCATTTTCAGAACTGCACCAACAGATTATGAGCTCAAGTTAGAGCCCAGTTGCATAGAATCATTGAATCATTAAGGTTGGAAAAGACCTCTAAAATTGTTTAGTCCAACCATCCATCTACTGTACCTTCATGAGCTAATAGTGCCATCTTTAGTCAGTTTTCTTCATCAGATGTGTTAAACTGCATAAGTTATTAAATGTGTTTGGGAAGGCTTTCACTCACTTTCACCAAGGAAGTAGCCAAGACAGCTTAGGTACTCACACGTTCATACTATATCCAACTACTGCCTTTTCGACAGAAGGTCTTGTTCTGCTTCTGTTCTGGGAATGTTAAATATGTGCAGTCACTCCAGCACAAATTGCAGCACACCAACACAAACTTTTCTTCAGTGCAGGTATAAGCACTGGTTTCTTTTCCAATCTGCCACCAGTAATATCTAACAAAAAGACTTTTTTTTTAATGAATTAAACTACTCCTACAGGTTTCACTTATCTGTAAAGTTCTATATTTCTTAAAATTCCCTCATTCCATCCCCCGTTACTCATCCATTTTCATAACTCTATTGTGAAGGCATTCAAAGCATTTCAGGTCCTTTCGAATGGGCTCCAACACTGAAAAAGCTGAATGGTATGTGGCTGGCCAAGAGCACTGCACCTGGCTTTGTTTCTATACACTGCTAGTTCCACTTATTGAATTTACCTTCAAAGTCTTCATGTTTCAGAGTGTTTGGATTCCCATAGAGGCTGTCACTAGGCCAGGAACTACTTATTTTCTAGCACTCATTCACATAATGCAACTTAACAACTGTTGTTTCCACCCTGACCCAACAGAGATAACATCATGCTGACACAGTTGCCAAATTTCTACAATTATCATAACAAACAAAGTAGTTTAGACTAGGATCAAACCAGTTTCAGATCTTTTAGATCTTATAAAATCATAGAGTCATAGAATCCTTAGAGTTGGAAGGGATCTTTAAAGCTCATCTAGTCCAACTCCCCTGCAATGAACAGGAACGCTTACAGCAACTACTTAAAAATTCATTTTGGAAAATTTCCTATCAGATTTAAGATCTCTAGAAGGACCCATTAAAAATTCTCACAAAAATAAAACAAAGCACACACCTTGAAATCATTGCACTATGACCTAACAATGCATTTTTGCCCTGATCATTGATTCATTCCTTAACCTCCAGTAATGGTTGGCAAGGATCTGGCTTGTTAATATCCTAATTTTATTTCGATACTGAAAGTGAGTTTTGTCAGATTTGCTTTTGCTTAAGAATTACAAAATATAAATTAAGAGATAATAAAACACCTAGGAAAGAAAATTAAGCTCACCCACTGTCAGAAATAGCAACTGCCATTCTTTTTAGGTACAGTATTCATGTTCTACAGTATAACTCTACACACAATTACAGAACCACTAAAATACAGTGTTAGGTACAAGGTATCATGGGACATGGTATTTTTCTCCACACCACTGTTCAGAAATGTCTCTCCTTGTTTTGCAAGAGTTACTACCTGCCAGTGCCTATCTGAAAGCAAAGGTAGAATTTTATTTATATTTTTATTTCACCAATCATATAACTAACTTGAACATGTTTTGTCACAATTCCTGATAAAGACAGAGTAGTTTAAGATACACTGTGAATACAAAACATAAGCTGAAGTCCTAGCACTGTAAGAAGGTATGGTATATAAACAGATAAGAGTATTAGTAAAGGTAAATAAATCAACCTATCCTCCCCACTGAGAAGCATTATTAAAATAAACATGGTTATTCACGTATCTAAAACACTGTGGGTGTATTAAGCTGAGAAAGCAGTGATTCAATTCACTGGAAGGCAGTAAGAGTCCTCCTCCTCTTTCTGCCCACAGCTGTTCATGATATTCAGCCATCTCTGCTTATTAATATTAACATTAAATATATTCTTGTCCAATTAGGTTCACTCATGTTTCCAGTTTTTGAATCTGTTCTTTTCCCCTACGTTAAACAAATCTAATGATTTCTATCCATAGCAAATGTGGAGCTGATGAGCAAATGGATGATAAAATTTCCTTTGTGCTCATCTCTTGCACTTAAGATTCTTGTCATGCCCTGGGCATTCTAGCTGTCTGATACTGTTTTTCTATTTCCAATTCTAATGCTTCCTTTGCTGTCCAGAACATTTGGTACACTGCCTAGTACCAAGTAAAATCTGCTTGCAATGGAAGAACATGTGGAGAAATTATGTGTTTTTGTCACACCCTATTAAATGGTATTCAAAACACAATGCCCCAGAAACTAAATTGATTGTAGTTTTTATAACCCTTTTCAGGCTAAGGGAAACAATTTAGTACCATGAACAAAAACATAGCTAGTGCAGCTGTGGGTATCTTAAATTGCTCAGCTCAGCAGTTCTGTTCTGGCTTAAGTAGGATAAAGTAGTTAAAGTTCAGTTAGATTCCATTCTTCTAGATCTCTGACAGATCATTTCAGATTAAAGTCTTCAAAGATTTCAACATTCCTTGTAAAAGACTTACTGAGGAATTCATGATTTGTACTTTTAACCCGCAGGCAGCGGGAGGGAGGTGCAGGAGCTGGGAAGATAAGGGGAGTAGAGGCAGGAATAATGTAGAGAAGTTTTCAGTTGTATTGTAAAACATATTCAACATCTTTCTCTTCGGCTTCTTTTTATTATTAACATATCAAGTGGGGAAAAAAAGAAAATAGAAAAAACCTACTTCAAAACAATATAAAGACTAGTAGCATTTCTACAGCATTAATGATTTAGCTAAAACCACAAGTCCTAGAAACCCCAAACCAAGACTAAAGTCAGCCTTTAAGTCCATGTTAGGATCCTGACTTTTGCAGCCCCTTAAGGACTCCGAAAGAGATTTTCTTTCTTGTACCAAATCACATTTTCGTATTTAAATCTGAATACCATGATCAAAAGCTTGACAGGCAAGAGTGAACCTTGGCTGCTGAGGTCTGCACTGTATTTTCTGAACAAATCCTTCACCAAGCCACATATGAGAGGGAATCGTCCACCATTCACATGGGTATTACTTACACTGTACTACCAGGAAAAAAAAAAAAAAAAGAAAAAAAAATTATTTGACAAATTTATCACTAAATTAGCTCACAGGGTTTTTGGATTGCCTTTAGGAAAGATGAGCGGTGTGTGGCACAAAGGCTTACAGATGCAATATACTGATTGGCCAAAAAAAAAAATGTTCAAGAAGAAATGTAGTAATAAAACAAGCCCAGCATAAAAATGTACTCTCTCTAAAAAGTAAGCCATTTATGAGAAGCAATAGTAAAGCTGTTTAATTCTTCTGTGCCTCTAGGGAGAAATCTAAGCCTTTTGAGAAGGGTTGGGGAGAAAAATGAAGCCAATGGTGTTTGTCGGTAAGAGAATGCTGTAGAAACAAAGTTGGTAATTTTACTATTTCTGCTTGCCAAGAGTTGACAGGTGTGCAGTTTCTTATTGTTCTGAAAGGCAGCCAGAAACCACAGCTTAATATGCATCCATGTCTTCATAGTAGGGAGAAAACAGCTGTCTCTCTGGCTCGTGATACTTGTACCACGATGATAGAAATATTGACACACACTCCTGTATAGTGCATTACCATCATTAGTATGGCTTTGTTTGATCTTCTAACAAAATACACAGCTGGAAGGAAAAAAAATTTTGCAGCCCTGATCAGATCAGACGTATCATGGCAACCTCTATTCCCACAGTTATTATTTCACAGGGCTTAATCACCTCAACAAATATTTTTCACATGAACAAGGGTGGAAATACTAGACCTATATTTTCAGCACAGCTGATTCAAAGACTTCCTGCAAACAAGTCCACTCAACTTCTAAATAAACAAGGGCAGGGAAAAACCAGGGCCAGGTTATTTCAGATAAACATGCGGTAATCATTTGCAACCGTTCCAAAAGAATGACTCCCATATATCCTTCAGTTTTCATACTGCTCAGAGATGTCTGTGACTAATAAAACATTTGAACACAAAAGGTTCCCTTACACAAGAATGATGTGTGTTTTCCTTTAATACGTGGCAAAGCGATCTTTTAAATCCTAATTCCCAAGGGAAGATAAAAATACATACACACACACAGCGTACCAGATGCAATAAGTTGTAAGAAATGTCAGGCTCTGTGTATTAAATTTCCTTCCTGTGTATAAGTACACTGCAGTGTTAAAAGCTCATGATAACTGGCTGGCAGACTGTCAGCTGTTCACGCGTGAGATGTCTGTACTGTGTCCAGGTTTCTATGAACCGACAGTTTGACAAACATAATTTAAGCAATAAGATCTACAAATTTTATATTTACTGGAGCATGAGAAGAGGTCATCTCATATAATTTTGGAAATTCTGAAATTCTCACAATAATACTGATCTCCAGAAAAAAAAGAAAAGAAGGAAGGAAGGAAGGAAGGAAGGAAGGAAGGAAGGAAGGAAGGAAGGAAGGAAGGAAGGAAGGAAGGAAGGAAGGAAGGAAGGAAGGAAGGAAGGAAGGAAGGAAGGAAGGAAGGAAGGAAGGAAGGAAGGAAGGAAGGAAGGAAGGAAGGAAGGAAGGAAGGAAGGAAGGAAGGAAGGAAGGAAGGAAGGAAGGAAGGAAGGAAGGAAGGAAGGAAGGAAGGAAGGAAGGAAGGAAGGAAGGAAGGAAGGAAGGAAGGAAGGAAGGAAGGAAGGAAGGAAGGGAGGGAGGGAGGGAGGGAGGGAGGGAGGGAGGAAAAAACAAACCTAGACTTGAAAAGCAAGCTTTAAAAAGCTCCAAGCAATTCCTCCATATTACACAAAGGGTGATAGCCAAGACAAATACTTAATTACATACTAAATGTTAACAAAGTAAGTCTCCATTGCCAGAAAAATTAGGCGATTAAGTGGTAAGCACAAAACAATGTCTAGACTTAGATAAAAGGAATAATTTTTTTCCACTTTGTTTTCTGTAGCTTTTGATTAAAAAGGAAATTATTTTGTTATAAGAAAATATATTTTTACACTAAGTTTTAATAGGAGCTAGAAATACAAAACTTTATACTGTTGAATAAAGAACATCACTGAATTAAGACTTAAAGGACACCACATGATGGAGACTTTCTATTCAGTTCTATCCAATAATAACTTACTACATTTCTGATAGTCATCAGTAAACCTCAGCATGCATGGTCATGTCCAAACTAAACAGATACCTGATCCTCTCCAGCTTGCAAAATCATCCCATTCACACTGTACCAAGAGGCCAATTAAACTGCAGTGACAGCATCTCAACTAATAGACTAAGGGCACCCTCAGAATTATTTTTCTTGCTGCAGTTTCATCTCTACTCCATTCTAAGGTCCCTGAGAATGCAGATACATATAAGACCAGACCTTTGTTATTTATGTTAATTAACTGACTGGAAGAAAAATTATGCTTCCAAAACACACATGTTAAAAAAAAGATGGTAAGACTTGTATCAAGCACCCTGCACAATGCACATTCCACTTTTCAGATATTTTTCCAAACTTAATGAGCTAATGAAAAAAAAGGGAGAAACTGCTTCTTCCAGTTTTCATTCTTGTGTTCCTCAGCACCTGTCAGCACAGCAGAACTGATAAGAATGCACCAGGCATAGTTATAGTCAGCTGTATCTTAGCGTGGTTTTGCAACATGGTCAACATCAACACACGACCTAATGGTGTAACAGGATGTCTGATATATTTCTGTAATTGTATTTTGTAGTCTGGAAAACAAGCAGAAGAAGCAGAGAAGCACACATGCTCCTGACTTAGCCAACCAAGCCAACTGAAGATATAGTGTCTGAGTGCAATCCAAGGCACTATTTATCAAGTTACAACCAGCACTCCTTCAATTTTAGAAGAACAAGATCTTGGTTGTATTTTTAAGTTCCTTACCATTGTATTTAACAATACATAATAAATAAGAGTCTCTGTTCAAATACACTGAGTAATGAGCACACTTTGGTACCCAGAGAAATGGAATGTAATCCATACTGCTCAGTTCCCTGAACTGTGAAGTAGCTGGTAATAGCTGGTAGCTTTCAGTAAAGGCACAACAGTGACTGATCAGACTGGTTCAGAATGAGGATGGTAAAAGCTATTAATAAGTTAATAGATGATTGGTGTTGAGAGGGACTAAATGTAGTCTTTGGAAGAATGCAACTCCCACAGAGACCTTCCAGACTCAAAGTCTGCTTCAGGAAAAATGATGTTGGAAAGACACTGAAGGTACAGAACTCTTCATTCATCCAGATCTACAGTATATTACACCCAATCAAATAAGTGTATTTTCTATAAATTATAATTCTCATTCTACCACTCCTGCTACAACAGATATCTTCTTATATAAGAAGTCCTCAAATCTGATTCTGCATTTGAAGGCAAACTTCCATTTCAAGAAAAAAATCAGTCTTACTTGCAGTTAGAATTTTACATGTGATCTCTTCTTGACATGAAACCTAGCAGTACAAAGATGAACATTCTGTGTTTGCATTTATAAGAATATGAGAACACATTCACAAACTGCTGAAGGGAAGGGTAAGGGGCAGGGAAGAGGAAGGAGAAAGGGAAGAAAGGAAGAGATGGTATTTCTTTAAAAGTAACTCTTTAAACTCTTTAAAAGTGCTATGTAAAATGAAAGTCTCCCATGGGCACATTTGTTTTTATAAAGTACTTTGCACTCTGAAAATTAGATGATGTAATGACTATTCCATGTTCTTAGTCCGGGGAAACATCAATCATTTCTTCCATAATTTAGAAAACGATAGAATGACCTGAGAATACATACGCATACAATGGAGTAAATTCTGAATTCACTATTCAGCAACTACTACCACCTGGCACATTCTCACTTGCACCTTTCCTGAGTCACTGCAGAACACATTATCATTCCAAAGAGGGTGCTTTTTTTTTAAAGTGTTGACTTACAGAGTTTCCAGTTTTATGATGAACAGAGAAAATACAGATACACACCATTCCCTCATTTTTGAATAGCCTCCTTAGACTTCAGTTTGTGACTGCTCCTACTGTTTCTGAAAATGAGGGTAAATGTTTACTAGTAAATAAGTTTCTGAAATGAAATGAGATTATTCCTTATGGTAGACAAGCAGGAATTTATCCAGAGCAGCTAGATGCTAAATAGATATTAAAGGCATTTTTAGGCTTCAATTTCAGGCAAAAGAATTACGAAAAAATAGATCTGTTTTGGATGGCAGTTTAGTGATTTGAGATAGATAAAAATGGACTTGCTCCACTTCTGAGTCTAAATATTCACCTTATATTTAGGAATCAGAAAAAGAATCAGCAGGCAGGAAGAGTATAAGGCACCTGAATCAGGAGTACCACAGTGAGCAGGGCTAAGGACTAAGTCCTAGATCATATGCAGAGTTTTCAAAGGTGCATCTCCACACAAGCAGATCCTGGGCAGATTCTACAGATCAGTCAGGCCAGAACTGCCTAGGTGACTTCACCAGAATGCTGTAGTGAAAAGAGGAACAGCACTGATGGCTTAACGCTGATGGCACATACCTGCAATGCACAGTCTACTGGCTAACTAAAAGAGCATTACCTTTAGGCAATGGTCCCCTATTGCTGTCCTAAAATCACTCCCGCACTGAAGACAGAAACATGAGTCAAGGCTGCTGAAAAAACAGAATAGCTCGGAGTATGTTATTGGACAGGTTTTGGGATATTTTTAATCAATGTATCAGCTTAATTTGCCACTACTACTGGGTCCATTCCCTTTCAGCGCTTCAGAGAAAATCTTTTCCAAGACGGATAATGACAGAGCATTTATTGTTATTATTTCTGGCTGTCTTGTTTTCTGTAATACGAAAACAGAAAATGATAATTACAGATAGCTATATTTGTACTTCCCCATCACATTAGGAATGTTTTGATTTTGCCTGCCAGAGTTCCCCCAGGAATTCCACTGGACACAATCACAAATAAAGGGTTGATGATTTATTGAAGCAACAGATATAAGAGGCTAAGATAGTCATTGATAAATGTAGTAATTGCAGTAACGTTAATATATGATAATAATGCCAGCAAAACACTTGTATCCTTGGTCTTTTTCACCAAGAGGTGAGGTGCAATGCTTGCCAAGAAAGGTGAAGGAAGAGGAGCATAACTTCTTATCTCATTTCTCTTCTCTCCTTCAGTCTCCTTTCCATTCTCCTCCCCATGTCTCTCTTGTCTCTGCTTTCCTCCCATCTTCTCCTCAAGATATTTCCCTTTGTACTCTAAACTTTGTTTCCCTGACTGCGGTGATGTTTAACATGGTTTGGATGGAGAGTTGAGTACTGCAGTAATAAATGCTCAAGTTTTTTTTTAGAGTAAATTAGCACACTCAGCAGTGTTAACTATTACATTGTTTTCGCAGTTAATAAAGCCAAAGGTATCACTCTGGTCCCTGCAGTTGACAAAATACTGTGCTGAAATGTTACCTGCTTGCTCATGCAACCTTAAAGCAAAACTGGACTGAAGACTGGATGAAGAACATCCTACTTCCACTGCTTTTCATGCCAAACTTATGGATCTCCATCACCAGTGTTTACAAAAGAGGTAAATAGGTACCACCTTTTTCAATAATGAAAACACCTCACAGCTCTATATATTTGCCTGTCAGAAACTATGGCAGCCCCGGCTACTAATCAGTGAAAAGAGAGATTGTTTCTATTGTTGGCTTTTTCAGACAAGTCTGAAAAGGTCACAGACCGTGCACTGTGGCCTTACCACAAGGAAGCCACTATGACTGCAAACATTCCAGTCTGGCACGTACACTGGATAATCAGAGATTCTCTTCCAGGCCTCTCGTAGAAAGTGGGCCACCTCAGCCAAGCAGATTTCACTGCCTAATGGCTAAGCAGAAAATCAGGATAACTAAACATGTTTAGAAAATTAGAGGTGTTGACATGGAACATGTCACGAGTCACCTTTTCTGACTACTGAGAAGAAAATCTGGTTAGGAATGAGAACAACAACTGTAATATTCAGATAACCACCAAATTTCAAACTAGGACTTTTTTCGTTTCCTTTCCCTTCCTTCACTTCAAGGATGAAGAGTTATGAAGCAACTATACACAATGGCAGTCACTGTTTTCTTTCCATTTAGTGTAACTTGAAAAATTTATGACACATTCTGTCTGGGACATTGTTCCAATACTAGCTGTAGTATCACAGCTGTAAACACTGTAGACTTCATATATTTATTTAGGTGTTCACATTTTGCTAAACCTAGCAAAATGTAATCCCAGCTATAAGTACGTTTGTTAGGAGCAACCGTCTAAATCTTTTCTAGTATTACTAGTTGCCTATTTATATATTTTTACTATTTCACAAAAATTTTCCCTACACACATTACTCAGAAGGCTGTAAATTTGATTAAGTACTAGCAGTCCAAGAGTAGAAAAAGTACTCCAAAAGTAAAACTGTATTTGTCATAAATCTGTGAAACCCTATGGTCCATCTGTCCCAAATTTTTAACTCTGCTGTTACCCAACAACCACATTACTTCATTCAATCACTGCAAATCAACCTAATGTCACTTAAATGTTCATCACATTATTTGTTACAGGTCATTCATACTGTTTGCTCTTCTGGTTTCATTTAAAAATGAATGATAGTAAAAGATTTCATTTTTTGGAAATAAACAAAGATTCTATATCACTAACCAGTTAGTTGAGGAGTTCAGCTCTAGTTTTAAGTCCCAACAGCAAGCCAATAGAAAAGTAGCACTGTGTTGTCAATGTGCTTTCCTTTCATCTGAGTCTCATTTTTTAGATGTTCTTTCACAGACAACCAAGGCATTCACAATGCTGAAGGACTAGGCAGCTTTCTCATTTATTTCATCTCCCTAACCAAGGAACAACCATACATTTTCTGTTCAAGCTCATCTAGACTGTGCAGAGCAGAAACACAGCATGTGACACACAGACACAGTCTCTATAAACTGACAGATCTCTGAGATATGGGAGGTAAGCAGACGACTGGGGGCTGCTATTCTACAGCCCTGCTAAATTCTGAAATGAATGCATGACACAATAGCGCAACAGATAAATACAACAGGTAGATGAGAGCTGATTTCAGTTGGACTGTCAATGGTTTAAGAACAGTACAGGAAAACAGACACAGTTTCTACCCGGTGAGCAACAGATTCTATTTTCTGCTTTGTGTAAAAGACTACAACTGCAGAGTTATCTCTGGCAAAATAGATGAGCTTCTGTGAACTGAAGAAACAGAAGATACACAAAACTTTCCATTAAACAAATAAGGCATATTTCTATTTTGCACAATTTAGCTCTGCACTACACAGAGATAAATATGAAGTGTGAATGTGCAGCTCTAGCACCACAGAGATGTATGTAAGTCCTCTAACACTGAGCAAAGCAGAGAATGAAATGTCTTCTCTCACCCAGAATGGGTTTCTATCTACCCTGCCGACTGCTTTGGTTCCTGTCCACCAAAAACTTCCTACACTCAGCCATACCAGCCCTCAGCCCCTTCCTCTGATTTTGAAATATATGGATATGTTCAAGAGAACCTAAAACAAGGCAAAACTGAGTTACAACTCTGAAGCCAGCTGGCTGAATTTAAATAAATACAAATTCCAAGCACTTTAAAGTCATTTCTCCTTCACATTCCTTTGTTCTTCTTCAGTACAGTGCAGAATACTTGAAGTAGCCTTCACATAATCCAGCTTCATAAACATTTACTTTAAATCCAGATTGAAAGAACAAGTGAAAGAGAAAGAAAACATCAAACCACTACAGCATCATTCAACAAATGGAATAAAGGAAAACTTCTCATTCCTGCATAGAAGTGTAATTTAAATGCCAATGTGTCATATTAAGGAACATATAATCATAAAGTAGAAGTACAAGTTTTTATCAAAAAAAATAGGAAAAGCAGTAAGTCCTTAAAGCTTCAGCTGAGGTATCCACATTCCGTGACTTCTTGTCATGCTCCCCAAACAGACCAAGATTCTGACACTGAAAATGGCACACAATGCAACAATCTACTTACCTAGCCATGTTTTCTGCTGAGAGTAAATTACACTTATCACTGCCAATGTGTCTGCAGGTTAATCTTGAGTGCTGCTTTAACTATGCAGTCTGGAATGCTAATCAGCATCTCAGCACAAAATTCCTTCTTGATTGCATTTTGCTATGGCTGAGAAATCTGGAGATTTATAATTCTTCATAAAAGCATTTGGTACAACTTCTTCTGGTTTTCTTTCTCTTTATAAAATCCTGTTGATTGATTTTCCAAAGGTAATTCAGGTCTGGTGTTTTCAACAAGTGCCAGTTTGTAAGTATGTTTGAAATAAACCTTGCTTCCCCTACCAAGAAGAAAATGGGATAAGACATCAAGTCACTGATGTACTTAGAAGGAAAAAAGGTACTTAGAAGGTCACTTTTTAGACTTTCAAGAAAACAAGTGACAATAAAATCATTATAAACCTCAACTTAGAAGTTTCCCACACATGAAGTGCTGAGATAATGCCATTTGTAAAAATTAAAAATAATAAAAAAGTTGTCTTAATAAGGTCTTCAAAAAAAAAGTTGCATGCTCATTAAGGATACATATACAGGATATGGTGACCACAGGCTACTAATTCATATACCATCACAAGATCTTTCACATAATCAGAAGGACTTTTTTATGGAAATAAAATATCTACATTCAAGGCTCTCTGCCTCTGAGAAAAAAAATGCTCTGTAAGGAAAAATATTTATATCTGCAATCTTCCTCTTTTTTCCTCCCACAAATAGAAGGCCACCTGAAACAATCTGTCCAGTATTAAAAAAAAAAAAAAACAAACAGTGAATCATATCCTAGGTTTCAGTCAAATGCATTTTTAAGTGGCTGAGTCATAAACCCCCAGAAATCAAGTTTTATAAATGGAAATGCTGATAGACTCTTAACTTTAATGGCTCTTCCAAGTACTCCTAGAGTAGGCATTACCTCCAATGTCAAAAATGACATTTAAAACACTATAGAATTTTCTCAAGACAGATAAGCAGGAGTTCAAGAGGGCAGTGCTATTTAAACCTTGCTGATTTATACGACATGCTGCACGAAAGGTCAATGAGCTTTGTAGGAGCTCACAGCAGAAACTCTCATAGACAGTATCACCATTGTTTGAAGATCACCAATGCATATTAAATTCTGTGTGGTAATATCTGAACTCTTGCATTTTGTATGCCTTACCAGCAGTGAAATATTAACTTCACCTCATGGAGTAAAGCTCTTTTTTATTGATATATGTTTCACAATGTATTGCATGAAATAAAATCCATTGTGCAGTTACTTCATCACATGCTGTAATGAGTTACCTGGTACGTAAGATTTTTACTGCTATTTTAGAAACACTGTACTTCTGACCCTTTCCAACAAGTAGGAAAAGGACCCCTTCCCTCAGACTTCGAGCTGAACTATAAGTAAAAGATATGAAGCTTTAACTTCACCTACCATATCATCCAGTGATCAAAATCATTCTCCTGAAGGTAATTTCACTATTAGAAAAGCAACAACGAATCATCAGACCATGTTATAAAATCAGTTAGTGTTTTTTCCTTGTTAACACAGAGTCAATAATACGGTGGCTATGGGATGTAGCCTTAATGATTTAGTGAGACTGCAATTTACTCTAGGCAAAAACAAATAGAAAAAACAAAAAACAAAAAAAAAAAAAAAAAAAAAAAACCCCGAAATCTATAAAGTCTGAATAGCAAACTCCATTAAAGTGTAGCAAGAAAAGATTCTATCTGTTGAAGCTGAAGTTTGTGCTAAAGATCTAGATAATGTGTGTAATTACTTCTCATTCCTGTCAAGCAACTGTTGCATTCTCCCCTTATTGTTACAGGTACAGAGTAAGGAAGAACGACATCGATTCCATGCTTTGCATAGAACTTTAAAGTTCAGAGGAAAAAAATTAAAAAGGTAGATTAAGGCCTTCTACATATTCCTCTCAAAATAAATACAAGGATTTTTTAAAACCAATTTACCTCTGCACTTGTATAACTCCAAGAAATCTAGACAAAGTCATGGGAGAATGTAAAGGTTTGTGCATCGATATATTTCATATGTATACCACAAAGGAGTTACAATGAAAATTCCCAACCATTCTTCACTCCCTTTTGTCCGGTTACAGACTGACATTCTACACTAAACCAAACAAGTGGTTGTTCACACAGCAGTAATAACAGGAAAAAGTGAACAGTGCATGCAGATGCAACAACTAAATCCTTCTTAATACTGTACCCAAGCCATTTTTTGCAGTTAAGGGACAGCAAATTAAAGTCCAGTCATCTGTCATATGCCTAATATTTTTCACTGAGCAATATTTAATGTAAACATGGAAGTAGGAAACATAGGAAGTTGGAACACTTACTCAACCAAGTACTATTTAATCAACTGCTGTATAACAAAGATGGAAGTGTATCAGAAAACTCTGATTATGGCCTCAGCATTGCTTATTTTTTCCTATGCTAAAGCATAAATCTAAGGTCCCCGATCATTACTTTACTATATACAATGAAAGCAAAAAGGCAGTGTTGAGAATAATTATCATAAGATATTGGGCTGAACCTTTTTTCCCATAGAACTGATCTCCTTCCTTGTCTCCTGCATCAACTCAGTAGCCATAAAGAAAGATGTGAAATTCCTCTGTTCTCCAAGAACCATCTGCTGCTCCTGAAGATTATAAGGAGAAATATTTTCATTTTCTGTGCAAGGATGAATCCTAAGGATATAAAAGATCAAGCCAAATAAATTGGCAAGAGTTAAGAAGTGAGACTGGTGCCACAGTGTTGTTTCTCTTCATGGCCCATTGTGGGGCTCATTCATGTGAATAAAACATTGTTTTGTTATTGTTTTTCTTTTTAACATGTGAAGAAATAAATGACAAGTCTAAAGTGGGGATTTAAAGGAGACTGGGTTAACAAAAATTGAGTTTAATACACTTTACTATAAGGAATAATTTGAGGCAAAACTGTTGTAACACTACAATCAAATCCATGTTTTTTGTTATGCCTCATCTTGTATAGCTGAACGGTTAGATTACAAGCCAATCTTTTATCAAAGATATCAAAAATATGAGATTTGACAGTCTGTAACATAATAGCAAGAAGCTATTTTAGATTTCACTGTAGAGTGAAATCTATATATAGATATAGATGATGATTTAGATATAGATGATGATATAGATGATGATATAAATGATATAGATGATGATATAAATGATATAGATATAGATATAGATATAGATATAGATATAGATATAGATATAGATATAGATGATATAGATATAGATAGATATAGATAGCTGATTTATTTTCTACTAAAGTTTTCATTATGTTTTTCCCTTTTATACCTCATTACCATCAGACCTGAAAGAAAAAAAAAAAAACCATCACCTAATGATGAAAGGATATAGGAACAAAGTCAAAAGAGATTTTCAGCTGTTCTAGAAAATGGTCAAAAAGATTTTAAAGTTGTAGATCTCTGCAAAGGTCTCAAACAAACAGTCCAGAAGTTTGATACTGTCCTGGCATATTGTACTGCTACTCTGCTTTTCTGTCCCATTCATGTCAGGAAATAGAATTCAGAGAACAGTAGACCTCTGAAGACATCAGTAAGATATAGCTTTGTCCTCCTCAGCCTCCAGTTGATTCAAACAGTAGGAGACAATAGAGAGGACTGTTCAAAAATCTTATCAACAAATCCAGAATCCTTGAGGTGACTTTTATGTCACCTGCGCTGACAAGCTTAGTATAGTCTCATGGTCCTTCAGATTTTTCACGTTCTCAGTAGAATTTAAGAAGAAACTTTCTTTGTTTTCTCTCTGGCTGCAGCAGTGAAGGCAGAGAGAAGAGGAGAGTGTGGATAATCATAGAATCATAAAATGGCTTGGGTTGAAAGGGACATCAAGGATCAACAACTCCAACATCCCCGCTGCTGGCAGGGCCACCAACCTCCATATCTAATACTAGCCTGGGCTGCCCAGGGCCCCATCCAGCCTGGTCTTGAACATCTCCAGGGACAGAGATATTTCTGGGTAGAGATAAACTTAGGGGTGTGTGAATCCATCTTTCTCTTTACTACTTGCTCCTCCTAAACTCTCATGACAACTTTACACAATGGGATTTATGAACAAAATCAGCCCCTACATTCAAGAGAAAATAATTTTGTCTACTTTATTGCTCCAAAAACAAACAACAACAAAAAAAGCAGAAAGTATTGTTCCATCAACAAAGGCACAGCTACTCAGGACAACCTTCAATATCTCTTCTAACCCTTGACCTCTTTCTTAAGCCCTTATCGTCTACATTTATTAAACATTAATAATGAATGAACACATATTATTTCTCTGCAGACAAGCAAAGTCCTTAGCCCTCCCATCATCCCACTTCATTCACTTTACCAGTAACTCAGCTGCAGTATTTTGTTTATATCAGTTTTGTTAAGCCAACATGAGGGTGCATGAATTGCGTAGCATTTGGAAGAAACTGCATTAAGAACTCACTGGATAGATTTTCATCACAGTATTATTCTGCAAATGTGAGAGTGTTTTGCCAATTTTCACAGTAGAACGGCACGAACCTCTTGAGGACAGGTGTTTACAGAACTGGCTCTCGTTAGGAAAAGATAGTGTTTAGCATCTTACGGCACATTTAAAGCCAAAAATATATCTAATTAATTAATTTTAATTAATTGAAAATGTTAATTTTATGAGGTTGAAAATATCTGCGTGTTTCTGGCACAGGTGGTTTGCAATAGATATAATAATTTGAAAATCAATGCAAATAATATTATGTAATCCTTTAACCTCCAAGGCATACTTGGTCTTGTTGATTCTTATTTATGGTACTCATATATTCAATTAGCTTTGTCTTTAAGCATGCCTTCTAATAATAATAATAATAAATTGAAATGTAAGGTGTGGAGCCATACTACAGTGGTAGGAAGTTACTTCTTGAAAAGCAATATTTTAGAATTGCTTCTTATAGAATAGAAAAAGAATCTACCAGTTTTATTTAAGTCAGTTTAACAGATCATTTCCACTGACTTACTGCCAGTCCTAAAAGTAACCATAGCACTGCCTAATAACAATGTGTGGCTTCTGGCATTTATTTATAGTATATTAAAACCAAAATCAGGCTGGGTGGCAAGAGGTTTAGACCACCTGAGACATCTTTAAATCTTCAGCACATGTGTAACTGCAGCAAGACTAGCAATAATCCCAAATAGGCAGTCATCACACTATTGGCTGATTCACTCTTTAAAGTTATAGATTCATTTCAGGGAATTACTTTTCCCAAAAGTACTTTAGAAGAATGAAAATGCCTTGTTGTAAATCTTTTTATCAGCAAAGTGGCAGAGAAATACCTGGAAGGACAAGTGATCTTTTTTTTATTTTAAAACAAGGCCACGTGTGTACAGTAAATTGATGGATTATTCTCCCCCATCTTTGCCTTATAAAGTAAGAACTCCATGTTTAGTGTGAGAAAGCATCAATCACTCATTTAGTTTAAAAAAAATGTTAGTTGTAAACTAAAGATATATGTTATGCAGTAACTGTTTTAGAAAAAAATATATATATGCTTTATGTTAGATTTAAAGGAGTACTTCCTAAGTTTCTGAATGGTATTTGGCACCTGGTAATAAGGTGACAGCAGAAGCAACACCATTTCCAGTAACCAACCACGAAACAGGTCGGTCCCATCTTCTTCCATCAGTGTAACCATGTGAAAGGAAGCACACTTTTTGTCCTCTGTCCTGCAAAGCGCTTAAGCACATGTAGTCTCTTTGACTTCAATAGGATTATTCATGGGTCCAAAGTGAAACATGTGCTTTAGTGATTTGGTGGATCAGAGTGCTTCTAAGCAAGGGCAGCAGAGCAGAACCTTATACAGATCTTTTACTGCTGGAAAAGCTGCAACAGTAATAGTATAGTATTTCAGGAATGATGGCTTTTGAAATTCTACCAATAAATCTGAATGCACGGGGAATTGTGAAATACATTAATATGCTTTGACACACAAAGCTATCTGAGCCAGATTCACATTTGGTGAGAGCTGGAATAGGCTCAAAGTACTGGAAATTTCCTGACATGCTGAGCCTCCAATTTCCAAAAGTTTCTTTCTAGTATTAAAATATTTTTAATTTAACTTGCGATGTCCTTCAATTATAAATGCTGTTCTACACCATCAGTAAACAAAGCTGCTGTGTGAAATAAGTAGTCTTAATGAATCAAATGCACTTCTACATTACCACCTTACATATATCTACTCCTAGTGATAATAATACCACACTACTACAATAAATAGCTGATGCTTAGGGTAAACTAACTTTGATATCTAGAACCTTTAATCTGATGATAGACTGAATATTTTAAGCAGTTACTTTGTCAAACAAGCTTTCATGCCACAGACACGATCCTGCTGAGGATTTCAAGATACAAGTATTTCCTTTTGTGCACAGTATCACAGCTCTAATGGAGAAAGTAAAACAGGACTTGTTTGTCAGGGAGAAGAAAAGAAAGAAAAGCATAATCTATGACTAAGGATGGTAGTTCAAAAACATCTGTAGGGCTTTTATTTTTTTTTTAATTTGCCATAGCTTCAGAAATGTAATCACAGGAAACATTAATGAAGGCCAAATCAGTGTAACTTCTAATGAAAAGGACTCCTTAAACTCATGTTTTATAAACCTCACAGTTACAGCCACTTCTGTTATCAGAGAAACATGAAAAATAAACACATTCTGTAAGAACTGCTGTGAACAAAACAACACAACACCTTTTCCTATAAGAACCACATTTTTAATCAAATTCACTTTCTACTCTTTGAGCAGGAAACTGATTTGCTATTGCAAATGTTTTTGCTAAGTGATGGAGTATGCAGTCATTCATCAGCGACTGAATCCTGAAACTCGCGTTGTCCATGCTAGGCAAGAAAAAGCTTTTGGGTTCAGGCATGCACTCTATTACAAAGGGAGGCACTTAAATACATGAAGAAGAAGTCAAGCATTTTATTTCAGAAGACTGAAATACATCTTGCAATAGGGGCCTTTGATGTTATTCATGTGCTAAGAATATACCATTTCCTCCAAGTTCTCAATACACTGGAATAAAAAGACAATTTGCTGACATTGTGCTGAATACAGCCTGTCCAGAATACTGATCAATTGTTATTCAGCTTCCAAGGCTAATCTACCCAAAATAACCCACAACATAACCTTTAAAATATTTCTTTAACACTGTAAAATTCAAGTTAAAATAATTTACTATTTTACAAATTAAAATGATGAAACAAAGACCATAACTGTATTTTTCACTCTGCTTCTAAAATGCAGTTCTAGTGCCCCAGGGACTTCTTTCATCTAGTGTAAATGCTGGCATATGATGTGATTGTTAACATAGCTGGCCACCAGATGAAGTGAATTATCTAAACTGCCAAGGTTCCTACTTTCATTCCAATTTAAACATCAATTTAACACAGAAACTGAATGGGTATTATGAAAGCTTTAATATGAACCATTTCAGATGAAAAAGAAATAGAAGGATTTTTCAAACCACCGAAACAAACAAAGCTGTAATTTATTGAAATTGAAGGTGAGCTGGAAAAAGATCAGCCCACAAAGACATAATAGAACATAACTGTCCACTCCACAGTTCTTGTAAATTAATGTGGCATATCCTGAGCACCTTCCAAAAAAGGTGCTGTATGCCTGTATTGCCTGTATGAATCCACAAGGTCAATCCACATCCAATCATCAGATGCAACTGTTAAATACCACGTGGTTAAAAGGGGAGACTGTAGCTATTAAGTCATAGAATGATCTAGGTTAGAAAAGACCTTCAGGATCATAAAATACATCCATGAACTTGACCTACCAAGTTCCATCACTAGACCATGTACCTAAGCATGACATACCTCCATACCTCCAGGGACAGTGATTTTAGTGGGCAGTATGTTCCAACGCCTGACCATTCTCTCAATCAATTAATTCTTCCTGATACCCAGTCTAAACTTCCCCTGTTGAACAGGCCCAATTTACTGAGCCTTTCCTCATACAGGAGATGCTTAAGGCATCTTTGGCCCTCTGCTGAGTTCCTTATGAGATATCCTTGTCTTTTTTCTAGAATCTCTATTCAGACACATTGCTCTTCTAATCAAACATATTTTGAGCTCATTCCAGTCTAAGATTACCATGTTCAAGAAGGATTTTCTCCACTGAGCTGCTTCCTTCTATATATAATATTTCTCTTAACTCCACTTATACTCAGAAGGATGTGAGCTCTTTAATGCAGTAGATCCCTTTGCACAGCACAATGTAGTTGCACCTTATCTGAGGTATTGCATCAGAAAAAAACACAAGCAGTATCCATCAACTTTATATAAACCAAGATGTTCAAGTTTCAGATAAAACTCTCTGAAGAAAACATTTGAGGGCAAATTCCATTTTTATAGAAAAAATGCCCACCTCTTCAAGGATTTATGCAACTAGTGCTTTAAAAAGGAATGGCTAGTATTAAGATGTGGTGGTTTGTAGGCATTTTGTCTTAAGGAAAAAGAATAAAGCTAAAAAGATAAGTTTCAATCTAGTGGCACTTCTTCCAGGCAGAGTATAGAGAATATCCAAGACGTATTAAGATATAAAGGAAAAAAACTGTTTCTAATGAGGATCATCGCAAAACATCCATTTATGAACATGTACAGATTTTTGTAAAATTCAGGTTTGTTACCTACCAGCATAAGTCACCTTCGCCTCTTTAGTAGAAAGAAATGTTCTTTCTGCATTATACTTCAATAGAGAAAGCTTTATCAGCAAACAAGACTAATAAAGAAAACGATAGACTCTGAGGAAAATTCAAATACTGTTTGTGTGTCCTGGAATTAATGAGATTGCAATTTTAAACATTTTGGTCAATATATTACAAAAAGAACAATGACAACTGCAAGCAGGTCTTGAAATTATTCAATACTTTGAGGATACAAATTTTCTTTTAAAACTAAGGGGAAAACGAGAAATAAGGCAGGCCTATAAAATAGATCAAATCACTAATTAAGCAAAAATAGCTGACTGGAATTTAAATAGAAGAAACAAAGCTCTGCCACATCAACAGCAGCTAGAGGTGGAACAGAGTACCACAGCACAGAAGTAGGGAAAATCAATTTAAAGGGCATTTGACAAGTTTGATGAGAATAAATAGGTTAACATGACAAAAAGCAGTCTATTTTGGAGCAAGAGTTGAGATATGCATTACCAAAACGCTGTATAGACAGGGCCTTAATGCACTTTTCTGCACTAGTACTACCTCTTTATCATGTAGAATCCACAACAGCATTTTTCAGAGAGGGTAACAAAAAGCACACAAGTGTGAGGGAGGACACGGGAGAGACTAAAAGGCCACTAGTGCTAACTTCACAGTATCTTCTGGGGCTCTCACAGGCGAATTCATTGCAATGAAGAAAAATCCAGGTTTTTGACATCATGAACAACATGCTGTCCAACTGACCAAAATGAGTGTATGTTTAAATGACTTCAAAATAGCATGATTCGAATTATTGTTTTCTGTTCTCTCCTCTTTAAAAAAAAAAAAAAAAAAAAAAAAAAAAAAAAAAAAAAAACCACATGTTACTATTTGGTAGAGGTTTCATCTCAGCTTTTATTATTGATCTCACTTTTGAAAATAGGGTGGAAAAATCTCTCTCTTTCAAACATTAGAAATTCATTTAGGAATTATTTTATTCAAAATCAAGAATAAGGGTGCTTTCATTGGGTACTGATGCGTCATAAGCTTTAACTAGCACAGAGAAAGCAAACATCTGTAGCAAATAAACTAATCATACAATTCTGACCTAAAGTTCCTTTTCAGCAGCAGTTCCTTTTGTTGTTGTTGTTGTTTTGTTTTGGGATTCCTTTCTCTTTGAAATGAGACATCCAGACTCTTTGTTTTAGATTTGAGAGAATTTGGTGTCGCTTGTACTTTGGCAGTTCCATATTGGTCACAGCCAACTTGGAATGAAAAGCTCAACTCCACAGCAATAACAACAACAAAAGAAATAGAAAATTCATATGCCAGCAGAATGGACACTCTAGTCAATCAGACAACAGCAATATAGCTATATGATCTTTAGACACCGCTTCAAAGTAGACTCAAACACAGACTTGCAAAATATAAAATGCAGACACTCTGGCCACCGCATGTGAAAAACTGCAATTACCTAAAATGAAATAGAGATTTAAAATGCTAGTAGCATTTACACATAACACCAAAAATTTGGGACTGGACCTTAATGCCATTCTCCCATTCTCCAAATAGGTCAGTACTCAGAGGCAAACAAAACTGTAAGCAGTGAACTTTGAAGTTAGACAAAACTGTTTTCTAATGACCTTCCACTCTCCTGACATTCGTGCACAATAGTTAGATAAGAAATCAAGTCAACAGTTTCAACCAATTTATCTGCTTTACTTAAAGATATCCAGCTGAAAAGAAACAGACATACTGTATAACTAACATTCTGTAATGCCCCTTAAAATCACCTGAGAAATGTGCTGAGTATATGCCAACTTCTCAGTGATAAAACAAGAACTATAAGTGGAAGGCGTGCCAGCTGGAGGGAAGAAAAGTCCTGTTAACGTCAGCAAGCTGTCAAATAATTATCCTAGTTGGCAAAACTACTGCTTTTCTCTGGCAAATGAGGGGCCATAGACAGCACTACCTCCTGGAGGAATGTGGGACTGGTGAAGGTGTAGAGGGATGGGATGTAAACTAAATGCTTGTACAGTTTAGTACCATCCTGTTATCTACCAAGAAAAAAAAGTCAAAAATAAAATGCAGTTTTGGTTGTGCTGAATATACATAACAGTAATTGCCGCTGTTTTTAACATGTTTTGGTTTGAGAATAGTTTTATAAAAGCTTGAATGGATATTATAAACAATACTACAAAGGTCTTACAAGTTCATCTTTTTCTGATACTTTAACAACAAACAAAAGACCTCAGTTAGAGCCTTAGACAGAAGGAGCAGGGTAAAGTGTAGAGAATGGAAGGTCAAAACCTTTGGCCTTCTCAGAAAAATACAGTAGGGATGAAGTTGGGGCAAGGTGGACACAGAACTCCAGTACTAGAATGTTCATTTTACCTAAACATATCACCTCCCCTTGCTCCCACCACAGATGCAATCACATCTTTAGGATAACTCATAGACATTCCATAGAATCAAGGAATCACTTGGGTTGGAAGGGACTTCAAGGATCACCAAGTTCTAACCACCCTGCCATAGGCAGAGCTGCTATCTGTAGATGAAGCAGTAGATCAGATTACCCAGGGCCCCTTCCAATCAGGCCTTAAACACCTCCAGGGACAAGGCATATACAACCTTTCTGGGCCACCTGTTCCAGGACCTCACCACTCTCTCAGTAAAAAAACTTGCCTCCTAACACCTAAATCTAAATCTCCTTTCCTTTGGACAATCCCCTCCCTTGCCCTGCTGGCTACCTCTTTTGTGATGGAACCCACAATACCGTTGACCTTCCAGGCTGCAAACACACACTTCTGGCTCATGTTAAGTTTTATATCAGCGAAGACCTGTAAGTCCTTCTCAGCAGGGCTTTTCTTAAGGAGTTCTTCTAATTTGTAGACACATCTGAATTCTAATACACTGTGGACACATGGATTCTAATTTCTGTCTGAGATTGGAAAAATCCTTAATATTTCTTCTATGCTGATGATTGGCCCAACGTAAATATTGCAGTTCTATACTGAATGCAGTCCTAATCCCTGCTTTTATCCAGGGGCATGGGATTTTGTTTCCCCCTTATAAAACTACATTTACTGCGATTTGGTTTCCTGCTCTTTTTCTGTGGTGCTAATATGTAGAGGTACCTCAACATAAGTGCAGAATCTGTCCTTTGCTTTGATGAACCTCATTATGTTCACAAGGGCCCACCTTTTCAGTTCATCAAGATCCCTATAGATGGTATGCCTTCATTCTGCTGTATCAACTGCACTACTCAGCAAACTTGCTGAGGATGCATTCAATCCCACCATCTATGTCACTGATAAAGATGCTAAAGAGCACCAGTCCCAAGGTGGACCACCAGTGGACATTGCTCATTACCAGCCTCCCCCTGGATATAGAGCCATTGACCGCAACCTTATGGCTGTGATGTCCCAACCAATTCCTTATCCACCAAGTAGGTCACCCTTCAAATCCATCTCTCTCCAATTTAGAGGTAAGAATGTGGTGGAGGGACCACATCAAAGGCTTTGTACAAGTCCAGGTAAGTGTCATCAGCTGCCTTCCCTGTGTCCACCAATGCAATCGCTGCACCAAGGAAGGCTACTAGACCGGTCAGGCACGACCTTCCCTTGGTGAAGCCCTGCTGGCTGTCTTGAATCATCCACATGTCCCTCATGTGCCTTAATATGTCTTCCAGGACAATCTGTTCCATGATCTTCCCAGGCACAGACATGAGACTTACCAGCCTGCAGTTCCTCACATTCTTCTTTCTTCTTTTCTTACAAATAGGAGTGATGTTTCCCTTTTACCAGTCCCCGGTAGCTGCAGCTGACAGTCACGACTTTTCAAATATGATGGAAAGTGACTTGTCAACCACCTCAGCCAGCTCTCTTGGGACCCTGGGATGCATGCCGTCTGGCCCTATAGACTTGTACATATTGAGTCTCATGAGTCAGTCTTGGACTTGCTCTGTCCTTTCATGAGGAGTGTTTGCTTCCCCAGTTCCCACCTAGAGGTTCAGGGATGTAAGAATTCTGGCTGGCAGTGAAGACAGAGGCAAAGAACTCATTAAGTACAGCAGCTATCTCCATATCTGTTTTCTGCCAGTTCTCCTATCTCATCTCCTACCTCATTTAGCAGAGGACATACGCTCTCTTTGGCCTTTCTCTTTTGACCTATATGCCTGTAGAATCCCTTCTTCCTGTTAAAATCTGTCACCAAATTCAGTTGAACTGTGCCTTGGCTTTTCTAACACCATCTCCGCAATTCCAGACAGCATCCCCATATTCTTCCCAGGTTATACATCCTTCTTTCCACTGTTTATACTTGCTTTTCTTTTCCCTCAGCTTGGAGGGCAGATCCTTGCCAAACCATGCCTGTTTCCTGCCTCTCCTGCTGGTTTTCCTACATGTGGAGACAGGGAACTCTTGTGCCCTCAGAAAGGCACACTTAAGCAGCAGCCTGCTTTGCTCCAACCCCTTCTTCACCCCTTCTTTCTGAGAGATTTTGTTCAACAATTCCTTAAACAACCTGAAGTTCAGGGTCCTGACTCCATTCTTTGCCAGGCCTATGTTCGTCAATCTCATGAACTCAGTGCATAGCCACTGAAGCCTAGATTGCCTCTGATCTTAGTATCCTTAACAGACTCCTCTATGTTGGAGAGCACTAGGTCCAACAACGCTTCACCTGCAGTCAGACTGTCTGATAATTGAACCAAAAAAGTTATCATCAATGGGCCCCAGGAGGGTCCTGGATCACTTACAGCTAACTGTGTTGTCTTGACAGCAGATATTAGAGTGGTTGAAATCCCCCATCAGGATGAGAGCCTGTGAATATGAAATTTCTTGTAGCTGACACAGGAAGGCCTCATCCACAGGCTTCTCTTTATCAGGTGACCTATAGTAGACCCCAACCATCAACTGTCATTTATTGGTCCCATCTCTAATCTTAACCCAAAGGTGATCCACCTGTTTCTGGCTGTTTCTCAGAGGGAGCTCCTTACAGTTTATCCACATTTTAACATAGAAGGCAACTCCCCCACCCCTCATACCTTGCTTATCCCTTTTGAAAAGTTTATAGCCCTCAATGGTGGTGTTTGAGTTAGCATAGAATCATAGAATGGTTTGTATTGGAAGGGACTTTAATGATCACCTCAAGCACTGTGTGAAGTATTGGGCACCACAGTGTAAGGAGGACATAAAACTATTACATGGTGAAGAGTCTGCAGCAAATCTTGAGTGGATGAATTCCCATGGTTTGTTCAGCCCAGAGAAGAGGCTGAGGGGAGGCTCCTATGGCAGCCTACAGCCTCCTTACGAGGGGAGCAGAGAGGCTGGTGCTGATATCTATTCTCTGATGGCAGTGACAGGACCTGAGGGAATGGCATCAGGACCACCCTTCTCCAGAGGGTGGTTAGGCACTGTAGCACACTCCCCATGTCATGACATAAGCCTGCTGGAGTTCAAGGAGTGTTTGGACAGTGCTCTCAGAAACATGGTTTAAACTATGTATGATGTTGTGTGGAACGAGGAGCTGGTCTTGATGATCCTTGTCGGTCCCTTCCAAATTGGGATGACCTAGTTCCAACCCCCCTGCTATAGGCAGGGATGTCTCCCACTAGACCAGGTTGCTCAAAGCCCTATCCAGCTTGTACGTGCATCATCCCACCATTTTTCTGTGATGGCAATAAGATCTCAGTTTCCTGAGTGCACGACAGTTTCCTACTCCCCTTGCTTATTCCCCATGCTGCACACATCGGCATAGAGGCACTTCAGATGCACAGCTTTCCTTGAGGAGCTCTTCCACAGTCCTCTGTGGAGTTTTCCCTCAGATTTCTTTTTTTCTCTTTTTCCTCTGAGTTGATGTATGCCCACCAGACATCTTGCTCCAGGGATAGTGTATGTAATGTACTGTAACACTCTCTGTATGTGTATCTATTTCTACTATTTATTTTAAAAGGTGTAGAAAAATTCAACATGGTATGTTAATACTGATGCCATAAAATACAAAAAATAGTGCAAAGTTTTACATACATACATACATATAGTTATATATTCTTCCCTCTATACTTCTAATGAAGCAGGATTTTACTGCCATATTAGACACACATGAAATTCTACTATATGGAATTAAAACTCTGATGTTCTACATACAGTCCTCATTCTTTGTTCATTTTCTTCTGCTTCTTCTAGATCTTAAGCTTTCATATGTATGTATGCTTGTGCATACACATGCACTTATTCGTAGCTCTACTGTAACTTTTTTGTTATTTTTAAGGGAAATAACTCATTGAAAGGCACACAAATGAAGCATACATTGGAGGATGCCCTCCTTTTCAACTTCTTGATCTTAGTTGTTATGCTCAAAAACATTTACAGTAGTGGAAAATGGTAACTTTGTTAATGCACAGACCTCAGCAGGACAAGGAGCGCTGAGGATGACTGATTAAAATTCAGAACACCTTACAAAATGATTTGTTTGATATACCCAGTAGGGAACTCTTGTTTGTTGAACTTATTATTCATTCATGTATTCATGAAAAAAATACAATAAAAGCATAATCCCTCCATAGTGCCTGAAAGATCACATGGAAATGAATCCAGAGCTTTGCAGTGCTAAGGTCTGTACTTTGCAACAGAACAGCTTTATATTGCAATATAAAAAAAACCTGAGTCTAGAGTTTACATTATGCTCATAAATCAGCAAGGCAAATTTAACCTGCATTGT
This sequence comes from Tetrao urogallus, assembly GCF_951394365.1. Lineage (NCBI taxonomy): Eukaryota > Metazoa > Chordata > Aves > Galliformes > Phasianidae > Tetrao > Tetrao urogallus. Next base: position 9,085,485 of record NC_136816.1, on the reverse strand, counting down.
AATCTAAGGTTATTCTGAGAATCAGGTATTATAAATACCCATGCATAATAACAGCTGCTTATGTGACTTTTTGATTTTCTTCCTCCTAAATGATTTAGCAATTACTGTGTTGAAATGTAAGTAAGCTTATGAATGTGTTTGCATTCTGACAAGTAAGATGCAGCTGAAAAAAATAACAAATACGCTTTGATGATTTGAAAGAATTTCCGAATGGAGCACTAACATAGAAAAAAACAAACATAGTTTGAAAAAATAACTGATAAGGTTTAAATCAAACACCCCTATGTTAAAATTAGTGAGAAAATCAAGAACAACACTTTATGGGCAAAATGCTTTATCATAAGCTCTAGCACTGAAAAGCACTTACATTTATAAATGTGAATGGGATATGTATAATCTTGTTCTACAGTATGATACAAACAAACATACAAACAAACAAACAAACAAAAACCAATAGTAAAAACTGTGCTTGATTTTCCATTCCTTAATATTTTTCTGCAATGTCCCTCTAAACTTTTGGATATTTCAATGTGGGACGTGCTAGCTGCTCATCCATAGAGCAGTGGGTGATCATGGATGATAGGTTAGGCTGAAGGATTTAGAGCTAATGGGGTTACATCAAGCTGCAGCCAGTCACTAGCAGAGTTCCACTGGACTCCTTTTTAGGGCCAGTTCTCTTTCATGCAGGGAACAGAATTACTGAGGATAAGGAAAAGGCTGAGGTTCTCTATGCCTTCTTTACATCAGTCTTACAATTCAGGCTAATTATCCTCAGGGTACTCTACCCCTGACCTGGAAAACTGGGATGGGGAGCAGAATAAACTCCACATGATTTAGGTGGAAACAGAGACCTACTACTCTATTTCGACTGCCACAAGTCCATGGGCTGGATGGGATCCACCCAAATGTGCTGAGGGAGCAAGTAGAAGTCGCTTTCCAGCATCTATCAACATTGCTGGTAAACTGGAGAGGTCCCAGAGGACTGAAGGCTTGCCAGTGTGACTCCCATCTACAAGAAGGGTCCCAAGGAGGATCTGGGGAACTACAGGTTTGTCAACCTGATCTTGGTGCCAGGAAAGGTTGTGGAGCAGATCATCTCAGATGATATCACACATCCTGTGCAAGACAACTGGGGGATCAAGTCCAGCCAGCATTAATTTATGAAAGGCAGGTAATTCCTGACCAATCTCATCTCATTGTACAGTCAAGTGACCCGCCAGGCAGAAAAGCTGCTGATTTAGTCTACCTATACTTCAGCAAAGCCTTTTCCAGTGTCTCACAGAGAAGCTGTCAGCCCATGGCTTGGACAGGTACGCTCATTGGTGGGTAAAGGACTAGCTGCACAGCCGGGCATAGAGAGTGGTGGTGAATGGAGATAAATCCTGCTAACAACTGGTCGGGAGTGGTGATCTCCAGGAGTCAGAATTGGGGCTTATCCTGTTTAATATCTTTATTGGTGATTGGGATGACGGGATGGAGTGCACACCACTCTCACTAACTTTGCAGATGACATCAAGTTGAGGGGAAGTGTTAATCTGCCTGGGGGTAGGAAGAGCCTTCAGAGGGATGTGGAGAGCTGGATTGATGGGCTGAGGCCAAAGGGATGAAGTTCAGCAAGACCAAGCGTTGGGTCCTACACTCTGGTCACAACAACTCCTGTCAGTGCAACAGTCTTGGGACAGAGGGTTGGAAGACTGTGTGAAAGAAATGGATCTGGGAGTGTTGGTCAATACTCAGCTGAATATGAGCCAGTAGTGTGTCCAGGTGGCTAATAAGAGCAACAACGTCCTAGTTTGAATCAAAAACAGTACAGCCAGCAGGAATAGGGAGATGATCCTCCTCATTCCATTCAGAGGCCACACCTAGAGTACTGGGTTCAGTTTGGTCATCTCACCAAAAGAAAGGCATCAAGGCCCTGGAGCACTTCCAGAGAAGGGCAACAAAGTTGGTGGGGGGTCAGGAGTACAAGTCTTATGAGGAGAGAACTGGGATTGGTTCGTCTGGAGAAAAGGAGGCTCAGGGGAGATCTTATCACCCTCTACAACTCTTTGAAAGGAGGTTGTGGTGAGGTAGGGGTCAGCCTCTTCTCCTATGAAGCTAAAGACAGGACAGAATGGCTTAAGTTGGGCCAGAGGAGGTTCAGATTGGATATTTAGGAAGAATGTATTCTCCAAAAGAACAGTTAAGCATTGGAACTGGTTTACCTGCGAAGCGGTGAAGTCATCATCCCTGGAGGTGTTGAGGACAGGGTAGATGTAGTACTTAGTGATATGGTTTAATGGGTAATTTTGGTGGTAGGTGGATGGTTGGACTAGATGGTTTCAGAGGTCTTTTCCAACCTTAGTAATTCTAGACTACGTGATTTTAAATACATGAGATTTTCACATCCCTGTCATCCTAGCAATGGGAAACGCATGAACTTTCATCTAGAAAGTGACATCCCTGAACAGAATAGAAGAACAGTTATGCCTGTAATCAAACAAGATTTCAGTCTTCTGAATGAACAGCACCTTAAGACTAAAGTTGGCTTCGAAATAACATTTTAAAGTGTTTCTAACACTATGGACAACCTCACTCTATGCTGTAAAGAGATTTGGACTCTTTTGTTTTGTCTTCTGCTGTTGTTCACTTTAACCTGGAAAGTTAATATCTCCTTTTATTTGCAGTCAGTGCTCTTACTCCTGGCAAGCATTTTGCTGAGTTTACAATATAAAAGGGCTCATACTGCTGCCTAGAAAACAACAGTCCTACTTCCTAGATAGTGATAAGAGCTTTTATAAAAAAGTATTTTCATCAGTTGCAATACACTGCCAATTCGTTATCAGCTTGTCATCAATTCATTAACTACTTCTAAAACAACTTAGAATACTCAAATTCTTGAACTATTCCAGTACCCTCACTGTAAAAGATTTTTCCTTATATCTAACCTAAATGTGCCTTCCCTGAGCTTAAAGCCATTTCCCCTTGTTCTATCACCACAGATCCTACTAAGGAGTCTGTTCCCTTCTTTTCTATAGCTCTCCTTTAGGGAGAAGCTGGAAGAAGTTCAGCTTCCGGAAGTGTTGTTTATCCACACTGAGAAGCAGTATTAACTAGTATTAACTAGTTCAGTAGCATAGTTACTGGGAGGAACCAGGAATCCGGGGAGAGCTGCTCAAGAATGATCTTCAACAACAGTGAAGGCCTAATCAAACGTCAGCTGACATCATTTGGAGTTAGTGGATTTCAATGGTCTTGCTCATATGAATTAGGGAAAAATACTTGTTCTATTAATCACACAGTCATTCATTATTACACTTACAACAAACACTCATCCATTAGCCATTCCTTCTTCAATAACTACTCTATTTCTAAATGTTAGAAAATTCTTCAGCTCTCTTTATTGCAGAAAGATTAACTTCAAGGTGTTTGGCAGCAGCAGACATTCCTGATCACACTCCAGTGCTTTGCCAGATCATTTGAACAGGCTCAGAAAATGCCAGTGGTTTACATAAGTGTAAGCCCTTGCTCTTATGTGCGTTAGTCACTGTAGCCATAGCAATACCAATTTTGTTGTAATACGTTAATATGCAAACTATTATCATGGAGCTCAGTGACAAAGGTTCAAACAAGCAGTTCCAAATACTATAGTTTAATTTTCATGTCTTAAATTCTAGAAGCAGCAAACTTCATATGCATATTTGGATAAAAATTTGTTTATTGAGAAAAGAAGTTGTTCTCAGCATTATAATACCAGCATATGTCAGTCAGGATATAATCTTCCATGACATTCAGAATACATGATTTTTTGTTTTGTTGGTTTTTTGTTTTGTTTAGTTTGGTTTCGTTTGGTTTTTGAGAGGGGAGGAGTGTTGTGGGAGGATGATAAGTTGGTTGGTTGATTTTTTAACCTATGCCCAAGTGGCATTCAAAAAGGCCAGCTCCTGCTGTCTTTGAGATCAAAGAAAATCATGGAAATTACTTCCAATCTGATCCTGAGCAGTTAAATGTTCAGATGTCCAATACTGCAAAAAGCAAACACAATGGCACAGTCAGAAGTATCCTTTGCAAGGCAATTTTTAATTCAATATCCAAATAATAGTAGAATTATTGTTCCATGTGAGTTGAATGGGGAATTACAGAATCATAGAATTACTCAGGTTGGAAGGGACCTCAAGGATCATCAAGTCCAACTGCAGCCTAGCTGTAGTACCCTAACTCTAACAACCCTGTGCTAAATCATATCTCCGAGCACCACATCCAAACAGCTCTTAAACACATCCAGGGGTGGTGACTCAACCACCTCCCTGGGGAGCCTATCCCAATGTTTAACCATCCTTTCTGTAATACAGCAGAATAAAGCAGAATAAACAGAATAAAAGAATAAAGCAGAAGAAACAATAAGAATGGAGCAGGATGATCCAGAGACATTTCAAGACATTGATTTGGTTAATACTTTACTAATACTTTAATTACTTTAATACACTTTTTTTTAGGGAAAAAAAGTGAACAAAATGTACTTCTGATTTTTTCCTGACTGGGGGGAAAATCAAGATGGAAGAGAATAGAGTAAAGGAAGAGACTAAGCAAAATATCTCCCTGTAATAGACAACATTAAGTGCTTTAGCAGCATACACTCCAATATACTGCGTAGTGATCAAGCAGAGAACCAAACAATACAGCAATGCTAATTGTTTCATGGATTCTGACAGAAAAACAAGCAAGCAGAATAACCCCTTCAGCAGAACAAGTACACCCTCTTCTACCCACAACCCAAGACACTTTGGGGCCCACACAAAAGCTACATATATTACTCATTTGGACACATGATGTAAAAATCAAAATAGTATTTTGTGTATTTTGTGCCATCTACTAGAAACATGACAGACTCAGCATAAACCATTAATATTTGTAGAACAACAGCATGAAGGTGTTTACTGGGAGCAAGTGTTTTGCTAAGCAAGAGGGTTCATTCTGCAGTTTTTCATACGGATTCCAACCTGCATACATAATTTATTGAAAGAATGCTGTATCAGTTGATTGCTTGTAGTACTATTCGCCTAGAAAATCTGAACTACAATAAAAAAAACCAAGAAAAATAGCACGACCATTATGCCTCTGAAAAGCAAAAAAATGCCTACAGTAAAAAACACCATGCTGATTTAAGCACTGCTGTCAACATTTGCTTCTTTTAGGCCCCAAGGACCAATAGACTCTTACAGGGAAGCAAATCTGGATCTTACAGCCAGGCAAAGCTTCTAGTACTGATTATTCACAGTCAGGTCCCCAGGAACTCTTACCACATTTCATAGTTTTCAATTTGAAAGAATGCACTACTTATTTTGAAACCTCCTTTTTCCCAGAAAAGTAATCCATCAATAAAATGTAACATCAACACGCACACACACAGAGAACACCAAGAAAGGAAACAAAACAGCATAGAACCTGAAGAACTAATATTTGATTTTCTCTTGTGTTTGATAAATTAATAAAAATTATAAATTAATATAACCACCAACTTCAAAAGGTAATTATCCCACAATGTTGTCCATAGCCATAGAATAATATTTCACTGATGTGAACCTAAGTTAGAAGTCTCTATAAATAGTCACACTGTGTCACAGCCTCCTTTCCCTGATTGCACATGTACTTTAGCTCATGGATTAAGAAAGCGACACAAAGAAAGTCTGACACCTAAATAACGATTTCAGTAGTTAACCATTCATTTCTTCTAGTTGCTTTTTCATCTCTATGAACTGTAAAATGAAAAGGTTATGCTGTAGTGAGAAAAAAAATAATTACAGGGATAGAAAAGAAATAGCATTGGCTCAAAACACAGAGATCCGGTTCAGAAACACCTGCAAACACTGGCACACTCCTAATCTATGCTACCAGGAAGCATTAGTTTTCTTCCCCTTCCTTTAGGAGATGATTGACATTGATGTTTACAATACCTAAGAGCAACAAACTTTGAAAAGCTACTCAAACAATAGGTAAGCACAGGCACATATTTACAAAAACGGAATTTCAACAAGGAATATCATCAGCTTTTCTGATCTGTACAGAATAATAATAAAAAAAAACTATTAAAAATTTACTGCATTTCCCTTCATATTACAGCATGTCAAATTTTACTCCCTACCTAATCTCTTCTGTTACCTTTTTATAAAATATTCAGAAGCACCTTTTACTTAAACATTCAGAAGTTCATGACTGTGCACCAAGCCAGTAAGCTGTATGGATATACCTTGGTTTCTGTTCTGGACAGGAGCTATTTCTAGCTCTGAATTTCTATCTGCTGACTCTTGTTTTCCTGTTCAACAAGAACACAGCCCATACATAAGCTTCTGTCTCTAGAAATATGAGACAGGTGAGGCTTTTTATAAACATACATCAGGGCATATCAGGTAGGCTATCAGAAGCGTTAAAACATAATAGAGCTTAGAACCTTCAGATTAGACCATGTCCTTTCTCGACTGCAATGCAAACACTGCAAGAGATGGCTACAGACTGATTATATTGATACCATAGAAACGAATGCAAATGCCACTGATATCACAGCTCCAAATCCTACATCAAATGAACGAGAGAAGGAGTAAAGGGGAGATACATAAATGGTCATTGGCTAGACTTAAGCTGAAAAACTATGAGTAGTTCTACAGGAATTGATCAGAATTCTTGAGACTTTGGTTCCTATCGTTTTCTATGACCCTTTTTACCAATAGACTTGATCTTCCTTCCTTCCAGTCCCTATTTCCAGCAGTGAGGAATGTGTGCTTGTTGAGGCTGGTGCTAACTGAAAGGCTAATGGTTGAATTCTACCTGCTGTTCCTGCCACTGCTTGTGCTGATTTTCATGAATCTCAAAATAATGTAGTATTATTTAAGAAAATCAGTTTTCTCTCAAAATTAAATTGAAACTGCCTTATTTTGGAAGGGAATGAAGTGAACTAACAGATGATTCCCTTCAGAGCCTAGGTCACCCTCATTCAGAAGTACAGAATGATGAAGTACAGGCACTACTTTTTGCTTTTGTGTCCTTGATTTATCTGTTTGTTACAGTGCTCACATTAACAAAGTTAACATTTACAGAATGATAAAACTCTTATTACCATTACTCAAAGGACTGAAGTTAATTTTATTGAGACTTTAAACTTTTGATTCAAAATCATTCAATTTCATGTATTTATTCACAGAAACAGCAGCACTATGATTGCATGGAGATTCACAGGGAACATGTACAGACATATTAAAAAATCTCTATTTTGTACAATAGCATTCAGCTCATGTTTGTAAGTATTAAAAAAAAAAAAAAGTGTCATACTAAGCTTTCAGTGCTTCTTATATGCTTGATAAACTCAAAGAATACATTTTGGAGGAAAAGAAAATCTCAATAGTAAAACTATCTGAAGAATAGTTACCAGGCAGAGGTCATAGATTAAATCTGGAAATTAAGAAGGATGATAAAAAAAAGAGAAAAAAAAAGACTATAATAAGTGTATCTCAGTTCAACCTTCCCAGCTAGCAAAACTGAGAAGCACTCAAAGAAAACTGTTCTTTTACTATGATAGTTCAGATACATGCCTGGGCCCAACCAAGATGACTGATCAGAGAAGCTCTCCTGTACGCAAGGTCATTAAAAATACCCAATATTCAACAGATGTCACACACTCCTTAGCTTTTTAGACCACAGACCTCTGTCAGCTCTCAGAATTGCTCATAAAAATTTCACATGAAATCACTATAAAAACAAGATTTTTCCTGAGTTGAACAGAGGCCTGCCTTGGAGAACAGCTGAAATGATCAGGACCTTGAAGATCACTAGCTTGTCTTGTATTACCAAGGAAAGAAAACATAGTTTAAGAACATAGTAAACATACTCACAGAATACAGACCACAGTTTGAAGTTGAATCAAAAACATGCTCACATTTGGATTTGATAATACTGAAATCATAAGACTGTAGGTGAAAACCGCAGCACTATTTTCAAATTTCAAGAGCTTCGTTATCATTGTTTTTCACTTTGAGGTTTAATAACATAAGAATATTTATGCTATTCTGGTAATCTTGACAACTGATGTGGAAATAAAGGAGATAAACACCTAATATAAACATGTAACATACATATAACAAACAACAAATACAGGGAATTTAGTTAGGACTTTAAATTCAACGTTTACCCAGGAGAAATGTTCAGTGCTCCCAAACTCAAGTGTTTGTGCTATTTCAGCAGCACAAAAGTATCATTTCAGTTCACAAAGGCAACTACTGCATAGTAAGTCCACTTCGTAAAAAAATGCCTGGCCTAAATCGAGATTTTCATTGGAATTATTTGTACCTCAGAATAACAAAGATCGTAGCAATATATTTCAGTCAGACCTTCCAAATCTCACTACACTAAATTGTTGCAATTCAACATTTTAAATGCAATAAAATTCAGCAACTAATCTATATCATACACTTACCAGTCTTTTTCCCATAAGCCTTGAAGCCTAAAAGTTACCATGGAAACAAATTCTCCATTTCCACAAATTGGAACTCTCAGTTCGAAACAAAAGAAAATATAAAAAAAAAAGATTAACTCATTGCTAACTGCACTTTATCAAAGTTAGCAATGCCTAAGCAGCTTGTAGGTTGTCAGACATAGTAGGTGTTACAGTAAAATTAATCAGGGATCCAAAGTACTATGGCTCTCCTTAGGATTTCTTAAAATAATAATGCTAATAATAAAAAACAAAGCAACACTTTCTTCCAGAAAAAGCATTTCACAATGTATTTACAATGTGCTATTGCAACAGTTAATGTGTGATAAGAGTACCGCAAAACCACAAATTATCCTATTACCTAAGTTGAGGCAGAAATACTGGTAGAAGCATTGGACTCAAGCAGCATATACCCAGTTCTGCCTATCTCAGAGATCTAACAGAGAGATTTAATCTCTCACAGCTTTGGTTTCTTATCTGTAATATGGTGGTGACAGTGCTTTTAATAGCAGATAATACTTTGAGAATGATGCAGCATGTGTTATCTGCACAGCTTCCTAATCATGCAACATCATATAATTATATGATGTATAACATTGTACAAGTGTCATATTGTGCTTTATTTATGTTCTATGATGGTTATCTGCAACACTTGAAAAAAACAAAGAAACTGCAATTCCCAAATTTGTTTCTTACATCTCTAGAAGTAACCAAATGGATCTCCTGCTATGCATTTTAGATCAAAGTCTGATACATATCATATTATACATGGCCTAAGAACATACATGTGAAAATTCAATTAAGAGTGCTAAAGTCAAAAACACGCACCACTGGGGATCAGATGCTCTCCTTTGGTCCATAGAATTTCTCCTGTAGTTAGAAAGCATCACACTCCAGTTTAATTTGATATCTAATTTATTATTCAAATGCTCATTATTTATTTTTACTCTTTTATCACTGTAGTGATTTTGTATATTATCTTCTGAAAACGCTAATGAATGTTCCAGTCTTGGTGATGGCTCAGGTAGTGTGAATTCCTGCCAGTTATAAACCAGTTTCAAAGTATTATGTCACTGACGTATGTCAAATAGACATTATTCTTAACCTAAGTGAGACTTAAAAACACATTGTAGAACAAAAGTGGTAAGGTTTTTCACCTCTGTTTCAGCAGGTACTTCAAAGAGGTGCTTGAAAGGTAACAAGCCATTCATCAGGAGTTTCAAATTTGTAAAGGAAGCTCATAAATTGGAAAAGTTCAAAATCAGGAGTTAATCAAGACAACAGATCCATGGAATAAGCTACATTCCAATCCTGACAGAATCAGAAAAAAATGCACAAAGTGTTCGTTGACAGTGATCGTGTTATGTTTTAGTGTTTTAGGACTTGGCTGTACAAACATATAGAAAATGAATAAGTCTCCAAAAAGGTTAAACATAACCTCAGTGTGTAGCCTAAAACTTAAGCCATTTCCGCTTTTCTTTTTTTTTTTTCTTTACTACTCCTTAATTTTTCTCATATTAGAATTATTCTTATAAAAATATTGTTTTCTTCAGCCTCAGCTGCAAAACAATAAGGATACAAAAAAGACAGCAAATACCTGAATCTCTACATTTCTTTGCTCTGTTTACATACTGCATATTCTTCCTTACTCAATTTACTAATGCATTTCTTCTGCACATCCCTCAGAAATCTGTAGCACACAGGTGATATGAGTATTGTTTCATTTCATTACACTCTGTAACACAGAAAATTAAAATGCATTTTTAAGTTTAATCCAAGATGTTCAAACATCTCACTAGTGCGAAATACTGCACGAATCTGTCATTCCACTCTCAACTGTTGAGAATGGGAGAAATCATGGCTTTCATGCTTCATGGCACTTTTCTCTCCCTCAGAGTTTTGAACATAAGAGATCTTTTTTGGGGTCCCATTTGCTCATTTTAAAACACATTCCCTCAAATGGGCTGCCAGATATTTGCATTTTCTGAAAACCACTTCTGCAGTCAGGCTGAACTCAGAACAACAAACTTCCAGTCCTAGCATTGCTTTAACTAGATCTAATTAACATTTACCAACACATGTAAAATGCTATAACATCTTTCATTCTCTTGAAAATCAGACAACAATTAAAGGAGATGTTAGCATTGGTTTCTCAGATAAAAAGAAACTGAGATGCTGTGTTTCTGAGAACTGCTAACAGCTTGCTCTTATTTTAAAATGCCTCCCAGCAATAGACCCAGCTCCGTTCCACTTCTTTTCTTCGGCTGTGTGAAGGGCACAGAGTGCATACTCAGTTGGCTTAACATTTCTGAGATTGTCAGTCAGGACACAAAAGTCAACTACGGTAGGTTTGGCATTGACATTCTTCTCTCCCCCTTCATACCTTTAAATTGGTGCAAAATATGTTTAAATTGTATCTTTAGAGAAAATTGAAAAAGTATGTCTTTTCTGAACCTACTCTCTACTGTCAGAATACCTACGTTAAAACTGCGTCTTCAAAGAAAAGCCTTCCAAAATTTAGTACTTCCTTCCTTAAGAAAATCAGCTGCATTAAGAGCATGCATATTTAATTACTGAAAATACAAAGTACTGTGATTAGAAACTGACTACAAAAAAAAGTTCTGTAGGAACAAATGGAAAAATAAATATGACCCCACAATTACGGGCAGCACTGACTTGTTTGTTCCTGTGAAATGTGTAGCCTTTGCTTTTCTAATAGTCTTATCTGCATTGTCGTGTTCCCAGGTTTCTACAATCACTGATAGTAAATAAGCTCTCTCTGGTTACCTATGACAACATAAACCATTTTCCGTGAACCAAACAAAATCACATCTTCCAAAAACTGTAAGCCCTGGGGAAAAGGGCAACTGGACATTCTGCCAGAATTGGCTATCTACACTTGACATCTATAGTCCCATCAAATTTCAAGTAAGGAAACAATATTTAATGTGATCTAATTTTAAATCTTATGCTGCCAGTGACTTTTGAACTCTGGAAGTATTGCTGCTATCCACATGGCAAATGTAATTATGGAATTTGATTGTAAGCAATGAGACTACTTTAACTGACACCTATGTATATTTGTTATAATTTCTGTGTAAATTAAAAATCAATGCCAATTTTAGCTCCCTGGACAAAACTTTTTATTAAACTGGTTATTTCTTTTGAACTGGAGATATACAGAAGCAAATATTTTGCAGAACATACAGATTTAGTTTTAAAGCATATTGTAGTTTGCATGCATGACATTTTTCTTAAAATGTCTGGAATTGGAGATATGCAGAAACATATTGCAGAACGTACCTTTTTTAAAAATATATATATATTGTAGTTTGGAGGCATGACATTTTTCTTAAGGTTTGTGCATCTCACACTTCTGCACACACACAAAGACAAACCCCATCAATTCTAGGCTGCCTTCAGGAGATTTTACATCTAGCTGATTTTTTGATTGATTGCCAAGCATGCTTCATAATGATTAAGTGGGATATCATTCTATTATCTGATTCCAATTCTGCAGTGTATTATAGGTGTCCAATACAGCATTATAACAAAATCTAAAATAAGAGTAACACATGATTTTTTAAATTATTACTATTCCTTTTCATAGAAGAGTCCAGATTTAGCATATATTTCAACCCTGTTGCACTTTCAAGGAAATGCTTGGCAAACGTTGGTGACTTGTTTCTTTCTTATTATATTATTTCTTTGTCTCCATCCTCAGTGATTAAATATTGGAAAGCTCAGTGTAAACACAGATATCTTATTGTAAAACTACAACTTCATTCTACAACAGACAATATCTTAAGTGGGATCTATCAAAATATTTTGCCATCTGCTATCTGGCTCTGCATAAATTCAGTTAAATTTCAGGATAGGCTTTGAAATAGCCATAAAATCTGCTATGGGGGATGGAAGGTGATAGCTGTGGTTTCAGACCGACAAACAGCATGCCGCTTTGTGTGAGATATTTGTATGCTGCCATAAGAATCTGTAAGCTGTACTTTTCCCCAGAAAGAAAAAGGACAGAAATATATTTTGAAATGACCTTTTGTGTTGAAACGGTGTTAACCATATAAGCTACATACCGAATAAAGATTGATTGAGGAACAATGAAGAGAATAAGAAAACTTACAGCTCAAAGGTCTTGCTCTCACACACAACACAGGGCCACATCTGATCTCGCTGTGTTTTATCCCTCTGTGACCACACAGACCTCATTAAGCTTCATCCTTTATACAAACACAAAGAATACATAAGTAGAAAGCAAAGAGTTGCACAGATTTTACACAAGGAAAAGGTGGAAAAAACTCTTAATCAGGAATCAGCAGGCTGCAGTGCCAATTTTGTTTTCAAAGGCTTTTGTTTGTTCACACTGTACTATCTTTATCAATAGAGCTAATTTACATCACAGGTGCAAAGCACATCAAAAATGGTGTGATACAGAGCACCACAGAAATTTTGCCTTTCAAACAAATAGCATTTCTTACCTGCAATGGGATCTCAGTGGTATCTAAATTGTGTCTGTCTTTAAACTATAAGCAGTGCCGGCCCTTAACAATCATTTCTTCTTTGCTTCCTGTCAATTGGAGAACTCTTTTCTTTCCTACATCCTCTCTTTGCAGCATTAGTCAGACATCACAAAATATCTAGGCTCTGCAGTGAGGACTGTTACCATCCCTCCTCATTCCAGGCTCTTTTCAGTAAAATGGGTTTAGGAAGAACAGAAATGAGATAAAATCCAAACATTAATAAAACTTCAAATATAAATGACTTATTCTGCTTTGAAAAAATTGATTTTTTTAAAATTAATGATTTCATTATATGCAACAACTCATGAATTAATTCCTTCTGCAAATAAAATAACGAGAAGAAAATAAGTTACAAACTCAATATTGTAAATGCTACAGAGGCCCAGTGTAATCCATCATACCTGTAGTTACATTTTGCTCTGCAAACAAATTGTCAACATGTAATTTGCTTTTGATGTAGGCTAAGAGCACTTTATCATGTTAAAGCTTATTGATGCCTGTAAGGCCCTTTTACCTACAGATGTTTCAAATGTAGTAAAATAATGAAACACTAATCTCTAAGACTTTTATTCTATAATAGATGTTGGTTTTTTTCCTCACTAAATCAATTCAAAGGCTAATTGGGGTGGAAGGTGACTATCTCTAGCGGTTATAAATACATTTGCATTGCTATCAATCTTTTACACGACTGACGTTTAACGAGGCTGAAGAGCTCGGAACAGCCGTAGAGGCGCCACGCTGCGAACTTGTAGTCAATGCTGCCATCAAGTGGCAGAACTGGGAGTTGCAGCACCCCTCGTTGTCCTGCTTTATTGCACATACTCCCCAGTAAAAGCACGTAATAAAGGTTAGGCGGCTCTTCCAGCATGCAGACTCTTTTGCCCAACTCCGTTGGCCACATGAAGCTCCATCCATTACGGTCTACCTAGACAGTTATGAGAGGAGGAAGAAAAAACCCATGGAGATTTCAGACAGATAACCTCAAGGTTCAAGCAGTCCACAGTGCGTCATTGATCCCTTCATCCCTTTACGTGTTGAACCATAGTCCACACAATTTTTTAATCACCCAGAACAAATGCAAGTACATTCCCTTCTCTTGGCAAGTGAAGAACCTTATTGTTTTCTGAAATAAACTTGCTTACACATATATCCAGGAAAAAACGAAAGGAAAAGTCAGATGCTTTGCAGCTGTATTAGACACAAACTTAAAACTCCACAATTTCCAAGTGTCAGAGAAAGAGACAAGGACCTTTGTATCTTGAAGGCTGATGCAGTGCTTATCATCTGACCACCTCCAAAATACTTGTAGTCAAGGCTGTTTACAATATTGCAATAGTCAATGAAGAACAGGATACCCAACATTCAGAAGTCCAGCTTACATTCAATAAAATATAGAACTTGTCAGAAAGGTAAGGTCTCTTCAATAAATATCTTTGATCATGTTTAAAAACTTTTTTTTTTCCCCTAATGAATACAATACAGAGGTAGGAGATTAAAGTTGTTTTCCTATCAGAAAGCTTACTTGGCAATAGAGATACTTATTTTACTTATTTTTTCCCATGGACTTGGTTTGTCTGTGGAACTTGAGTGGCTCTTTGCTCCATGCCTCATTTCTGCATGGACAGCTTGCAGTGAAGTGTATCTTCTTCTCAAGGAAAGAATAATCTAAAGCATTTCTTTTGTATACACCTGCAACTTTCACCCATCTCCAACTAGACAACCATTACCCATGTAAGTGTCATAATAAAGAATAGCAAATACAAAATAAGCAGGGAACCAGCACAACCTTTATGACATTACAGCACTACTCTGTGCTCTCCAGACCCTTACAGACAGAAATTTAAAGTAGGCAATTGCTGATATGATGGAAGACTGTGTTTACCGAAATCAGCTACTATGACTGCAGAATCTTCCTTTCATGTGCCTAATGTTGCAGTAAACAGTTCATTAACCATAACTAATAGCATTAAAGTAGCAGGCAAGAAACTTGTATTGTCCTTTATGACCGAATGTTTTAAAGAATGCTGTCTCAAAGCAATATATTCCATGTAAACATTAATGCCGTATCAGGGTACATCCCTGTGTAAGCAAAGACAAGCTTTTGTGTCAGTGAACAGGCTAACAGGAGAACTGAAAAAGAACTGTAGAGTGGCCTGGGTTGAAAAGGACCTCAAAGTGAAAGGCCAGGGGGAAATGCCATCATGAGGATAGAGGATGCTCAGAACAGGTTACAATTGCTTACAAGAAGGAATGCATGATGTTACTTAGCCAAACAAAACATGGTGTAAATCTGAATTTTGTTTAAAAGTAACTAGGGACTTTGCTTGTCCTGTTATGAGAATAAAAAGCAACAACTGGGTCTTGAGAAAACGTTTTAAACATGAAACAAAAGAAAAGCACCATGAAAAGGAGCACTGTACATTAGAGGAAGTTAACATGCCATTGCAACCAACATATATATAAAGAATTGACCAAAAAAAAAAAAAAAAAAAAAAAAAAAAAGAGAGAGAGAGAGAGAGAATGAGGTTTTGGATAAACATAGTTGAACTAATCTGAACTAATCTGGGAAGCTTACCAGCAAGCTCTTCCAAGCATTTAGTGCCTAAAGTGGTACACTATAGAATACAGTATCCTCAAAGATGCTACACATACATATAGGTGCTTGAGTTCAGAAAGCAATCAGGCAAAGCAACGGGGAAAAAAAATTAATCAAGGCTATTAAACAACTAAATATGATTTCTGAAGGTGCAATCATACTTAATGCTGGAAAAGGTGACTACTGAGGGACGCATTAGTACGTTCTTAGGCGTCTGACGGTAATCACTGCTAGAGAGAGAATACTCCACCAGATGTACATTCAGTCACTACAGCCATGTTGCAGCAGATTTTTCAAACCCATAGCTGTTACACTCTCAATTTGATCCAAGCTTGTTTGGAAAAAATTATGTTCGAAAACAGTCACAGAAGTTCTTTAGAGAGCTCCCTGTCATCACCCATCTAAGCCCTCCAGAGGTTTAAATGTACTTTACTGAAAGGTTCAGATTCACTGGGTTGGCAGCACTGTATATTCACGTGGAATACCTGCCAAATTTCCATGCAAATTGATTTTGTGCCTTTAGCTTTGCACCTTATTTCTTAGGTTTTGATGTTTCACTGCTGACTTGCTCGAACACCAGTGCATGAGCAATTAGTACAGTAGTTGCTGAAGGCAAGTTGCAAACAAGCATAATGTCAAGAATGATCATAAACTAACATTTCACTTATCCTAACATGAGACACTTGAATTTTAATCACCCTTGCTCTTCAGCAGCCATAAAGAAGAGAGAGTGAATAGTTTTAAGCTGAAAGCTGTAACAGATAGTTATTTATCTATGCTTTCTTATTGTTTTGTTTGGATCCAAGAGCAGCATATTTTAAAAAGACAGTTTTTCTTGCATAGAAAGACCATCCACATGGAAGCTGATGCAGCTTTTCTGCAGAATCTGGCCCTAATGTATGTCACATATTTCATTCAGAGGAAATGTCCTAGTTTTGTTGTACTATGTTACCATCTATTAAAACAAAATTGGAATTTTTCAGTCCAACAGCTTGCCTTGAAAGACTCTTATAGGCAGATTTGACCTTTACATTATGAATTTCATTTCATTATAAGCTCTTACATTTAGATTACTGCTTAACATGAACTCTCACTGAAACGTGACCTGACAATTACTATCTATATTTATTCATGCTAAGCTTTCTGCTTAACAACTATCAGGCTAAAAGTGGTGTATAGTTACTAGAGAAATAATATTTCCTGCTATTTCAGACAATGAAGGTCATACCAGCAAAAATTGTCGTTTTTTTTTTTTCCTAACTCCCTTTTCATGTAGAAATCAGGCGTATAGTTCATCATCATTAGCAGTCCTCCACCTATGAGTACAAAACAGATTCGAAACTTACTGAACAATACAGTTGGGGAAAAAAAAAAAAAGGCTTAGATTTTACTGTGTCTGAGTTTTATTCTATTATATATATCATATTGCCTAGATTTTATATATATACTTCTTATTATTTATATACTTATCCTCTTGGCAAAATAATTTTACCTTTCTTCATCCTGCATTCAAAAAAAGGATCCCAAGTATATATATAAGCTGTTTGCTTGGTATTCTTATAAACCAGACCAAGAAGAATAACTGCACAGGTGTAGTTCCATGATGAAAGACATGATCAATCCCTAAATCAGTTTTGTCTGAACACCAATGTCTGAGTTTCCATCTGGTCACCAGTTCACAGTAATTATAGCTACTGTGTCAATTTATATCTAACACATATGTACATTAGACTTCCACAGCCATTTGGAAAGCTCAGGAAAGTACATGTTATTGACATGAAAAGGTGTCTATGAAAGTTGAACTCATTTTTTTTTTTCTAGTTAGGAACAGCAGTTGTTATTTCTTTAAGTAGATAAACTTATTTAGAAAAATGCAGATACATTTGGTTGTGCTACAGTTCCATGAGAAACACTCACAGAAAATGCACTACTGCATAATTTAAAGCAGTGCAATTTCTATAGTTTGTACAACATGCAAATATTTATAGCTTCTTAAAGTACAATTTTTCCCATCTCTTCTGTAGACTGATTACATGAAACACATATTGAACCTTCGTATGGTGTCAACATTTGCAGCAGTTGCATATATTGAAAACAAGTCCAGTTTTGCTTTGTTCTTAAACCAATACATTTTAGCCATAAAATGGAGCATTCCACTCCTAGTTATAATTCCTAATAATATAAATTATATCAGGAGTTATTTTTAACAATTACAGTTACGTGCACACATTACGAGAACTTTCAACAGACACCCGATTTTGCCACCAACTCATTTACTATGCAGACAAGATGCACTTCTTAATCAGGTAAAACTTTTACGTATCATTTTGTGTGTGTGTGTCTATGACGAATAAAAGTTTTAAACAGTCAGATTTACTAACATGAACTAAATAAATCGTAAAAATTCTCATGCTAAAATTAAGACTATGATTTCAACTGTAACTCTCTGCAGTGCATGCATTATGCAATACAGAGCACATGTGGTAAGTACTAGTTCAAGAATATTGCTTTCTCACAGACATCCCACTCTTCTCCAGATGACAACCTGAGATAGGAAACAATCTTCAGATTAATCTATGCAACTTATGTTGATTTTTCTAAATTTTTAAAGTAATAATCTTCATGACAATTAAGGATCATATATATATTGCTATCAGGAGAACGAGTCTGGTGATCTTTGACGCCATTGGATGGCATCCCCTCCTTCTGATGTATCAGCTGCACCACTCAGTTTAGTGCTGCCTGCTGACTTTCTAAGAATGCACTCAATTTCACTGTTTAGGTCGCCTGTAGCCAAGAAAGTGATTTTATATTATACATACTGTCGTGGTTTAACCTGGTTCAGCAACACAAAGGCATTCACTCACCCCACCACTTTCCAGTGAGGTGGGGGAGAGAATGAGATAAAAAGTAGAACCTGTAGGTTAAGATAAAACCACTTACTAAGACAGAAAAAAGGAAAATAGTTATGACAGTTATATATATATATATATAAATGTATATTACAAGTGATGCACAAGCAATTTTTCACCACCTCCCAAACAATGCCCAGTTAGTTCTCAAGCAGCTGAAGAGAGCAAGATGAACTCCCACCTCCTTCAAATATCCTTCCACATGAAGTCATGGTACAAAATGTGTAAGTCAGCTATCCTAATGTCTCTGCTTCTTGGGCCCTTTGCTGAGAATAGCCTTGGCTCTGTACAGCACTGCTTAGCAGCAGCTATAAACATCAGAGTGTTGTCAGCATTGTTTTTCTCTTAGAACCAAAACATAGCACCATACCAGACACTCTGAAGAAAAATTCATCCCAGCTGAAACTAGGTCAATACACTAAGTCAATATACACTCCAAAAGTAATGTCTTCTGTTTTATTATGTTGGCCCACAGCATCAGAGGCGAATGTTGGTGGTATGGCAGTAGAGGCTAAAACTTCCCACCAACATTCCATTACATTTTGCTATCATGTGACAGATGGCAGCAGAAGGGCAGCCTGATGAAATGGTATCTGACTGAAATGCAGATGAAGCAAAAGTGTGTTGATGATATTCTCCATGTAGAAAAAAAAACTGCACACATTGACATTCATTGATGCTTGTTGAACACTTGTGCAGAATAAACAGTGGATGTGAGCACAGTGATGGTTGGATGAAGCGTTTCAACACTGGAGACTGCAATAATTGTTACCTCCACTGGTGCAGATTTGTATGAAAGCAGCATGCAAGCACTTGCTCATCACCGGCAAAAGCACACAGCAAATGGTGGTGACAGTGCTGAGAATTTAGCTGAGAATTTCCTCTATTGAGTTGTGTTATTATATTCTTTGTATCAGCTGTGACTCACCTGTTTACCTTGAACTTTGAATACTACTAAAAACGCCCAGAGTCACCATGTACAAAACTAACTTAGGCTGCAGTAGGCAAGCATGCAGCCCCTAAACCTTTAATGGTAAGCAACAAGAAGGAATCAGATACTTTTCATAAAAATAAACCAAAGTAGATCCAAGACAAAGGACAATGAATCCTCACCCAATTCATCATACTACTTCAGAAAGCCAACAGCCCACCACAAATTTTCCCTCTTTTTTTGGAAGATGACAAACTGTCAGCTTTAGGATCCACAGGGACATTGCAAGTGGAAGCATTTATACCAAATAAAAGGTGTATATATTAAGTTTTCGAACAGCAATTCAAAATGAGAGTGAACTAATTCAAATCACTGAGGATTTTCTGTATTAATTAGACAATCTGCACTATTAGCCACTTACAGTACTACCTGGACTGTCAACAATCTGTAGCTATACATATACATGACCCATCTCTTTCTGTCCCCAAGATTTTGAGTATAAATATAGGCTAACTGTTTTCTTCACAGTACCTTTCTGTCCTTGTATTTTCACATTACATCTTTCTCACTATGAGACATCATTTCTCCCAGATGCACAAACAAATCTTTACTTCCATCTTCAGCCTAATTTTCATTATTTTAGACTACCCAAGTTGAAGAATTCATAGCTCTCTATAAACTTGACTGGAGCTCATCAAGCAGTAATTTCTGTCCATCATCCTTCTGTCAAAAGCCATCTAGTGTTTTCCTATCACAGAGTATCTAAGGTATGAGAATTTAAAAACCTCTTTTTCTTCCTGAATTAGAGATTTGGTGTCTCAGTGGAATCTGATACAGTATACTTGTATCCTTCACACGCTCAGCTGAACCCTACTGACTTGTTCCTTTGTACAAATTTCCAGTCATCTATTCAGTTTTTTACTATTTTCCAGACTGCAAATGGAAAGGAAAGATTTCAGAGATTTTTCCACCTATTTCCCAGGTAAAGTCATTCTTGTGTAGCATACCTTCCACCACTTGTTAGGATAAAAAAATCTCAGAAATACCCTCACGTGGCTGTTGCATCTCATCCAAAATCAAACATACACTACAAATCTTCAAGATATGTACCCTCATATTAGTAGCTATACTTCCTCACCGCTTTCACACAGGAGCAATAGCACTCATTTTACATATCACAGAACACACTACTATCTCTTGGATGAAGTAATTTAAACAGTTAATACTTCAAAATGAGCTTTTTGAACTATTTATAAATGCATTAGAAAATACCACACAAAGTAAAAGTTCAGTTATGCATGTTCAGTTAAAATGTCTGCAAAATTTACCGTTTCTAGTAAAAAGTCTGTTCACAGAGTAGCTTGAGGTTAGATAGTAGCAAATACTCCTTCTCAAATAGAGTGGTGAAGCCCATGGAAGTGGTGGAGTCATCATCCCTGAAGGAATTAAGGAAATATGGAGATGTGGCACCAATAGACCTGTCTAGAATGCATGGAGGGGTTGTGCTGATGGCTGGACTGGGTGATCTTAGTGGTCTTTTCCAACCTCAGTTCTGTGATTCTGTGATCCTATCCTTCAGTTAGCTTTGCTCATTTTCATGCATGAAACACAGATGGCTACTGAACTACCAGAACCACTTTCTGAGGCAACCAAAATTGCTCTTGAAAACTCTGCTTTGAAGGACTACCCTGACCACAAGAATCACAATCACAAGAATCACAAGGATCACTAGGTTGGAAACGACCTATAAGATCATCCAGTCCAACCGTCTCCTCATCACCATTGCCACCACTAGTACTAAACCATATCACGCAGCACGTCATCCAGACGCGTCTTGAACACTGCCAGGGACAGTGACTCCACCACCTCCCTGGGCAGGCCATTCCAGTGCCTGACTACTCTCTGAGAGAAGAAGTTCTTCCTTATGTCCAACCTGAACCTCCTCTGATACAACTTGCGGCCACTGTCCCGTGTCCTGCTCGTTGCCTGGGAGAAGAGGCCAAATCCCTCTTCACCATAACCTCCCTTCAGGAGGTTGGACCATTTGCAGGTAAGACTTGATTAAGACTACGACTGAAAGTGCTTCAGCTTCAGCTCATTCATTCACAGAATTGCCTGAAGTCAGTCAGAAATCAGGTACTGAAACACAGCAAAACCTGAATATTGGAACCTGGAGACAAAATGCATCACAGAGACAGCTGACAAGCTGAATTTTGTATATTCAGGCATGAACTGTGGGCAGGCAGGAAATGGTAAGTGGTAGCAGCAGCATGGGACCAGGAGCACTGTGGGTCCTCAGGGCCCGGCTCACCAAGCTTCCCCCGAGCCACTGCTTTCCTCCGTTGTCCCTGGGCCAAGCACAAAGAGACGGAAAGTGCTCCAGCTCTGGAGCTGAGGGCAAGCAAGGTGGCCCGTCTCAGAAGCACTGCTTGCCCTCTGCCTGTTTTCCAGAAGGAGCACTGGGGCAGAAAGGCCTTGCTGCGGGCTGGGCGGCAGACGCAGACCTGCCACCTGCTGAGGCCTTCCTTCTTAACCCAATGAGGGCCGCTGCAGGGCGTGCGTAGTGTGACCCAGGCCAGGGCTGTAGGGGTGCAGAGGCCGCAGTCAGCCTCCCCAGTGACTGGCCTACAGCTGCCCCTCAGGACTCTTTCTCGTCCTGTAAGTGGAAAGCTTGGTCTTCTCCAGGAAGCACTTGGAGATGGGAGTCCTGCTTTCCTCTGCAGAAAGAACCAGGCGCCTGACCCATCGAGCACTGCTGTCTGGGCAGGCTTGAGCTACCAGGAGGCAATTCTGGATCTCAGTGCCTTCCGCTCTTGCACCGCAGGGTCATCACTGTGGAACTGACAGAGGACAACATGAAGCAGCCATGACCAGGTTAAGAGCTTATGGGTGAAAATCAGGGATCAAACCAGTAAAGGGCATGTAGTGGTTAGGGTCTGCTACAGGCCACCTGATCAGGGGGAGCCTGTTGATGAGGCCTTCTTGCTCCAGCTGCAGGAGGTGTCGTGCTTGCAGGCTCTTGTTCTGATGGGGGATTTCAACCATCCAATATCTGCTGGGATAGTGGCATGGCACGTGGCAGACAATGCGAGAGATTCCCGGAGTCTGTCGAGGACAACTTCCTTGTCCAGACAGACCGACCCAAGGTGAAGCCTTACTGGACCTGGTGCTCACCAGAGTGGAGGAGAGCATTAGAGAGGTTAAGAGTGCAGGCAGCCTGAGCTGTAATGACCATGCCCTGGTGGAGTTTGTGATCTGGAGGAATGCAGGCCTGGCAAAAAGTAGAGTCAGGGCCCTGAGCTTCAGGAGAGCAAGCTTCTGGCTGATCAAGGAATTGCTGGGCAGGATCTCCTGGGAAAGCGTCCTTAAGGGCTTAGGCACAGAACAGAGCTGGCAGCTCTTTAAGGACACCCTTCTGAGAGCACAAGAGCTCTCAATCCCCCAGCAGAAGAAACTGAGCAGAGGAGGCAGCTGACTGGCATGGCTGAGCACATACTTGCAGCTTAAACTGAGGGAAAATAGGGAAATGTACAGAAAGTGGAAGCAAGGTTGTGTAGCCTGGGAAGAATATAGGGACATTGTCCGCATGTGTAGAAATAAGATTAGGAAAGCCAAGGCACAAGTAGAGCTAAACTTGGTGGCAGATGTGAAAAATAACAAGAAGGGGTTCTACAGGTACATACACAGGAGACAGATCAAGGACAGTGTTCCCGCTCTGATAAATAAGAACAGAGAGATGGCTTCCTCAGACAAGGAAAAAGCTAACCTGCTCAAAGACCGTGTTGCCTTAGTCTTCACTGGTGGTCCGTCTCCACCCCATGTCTGCCAGGACCCTGAAGATCTAGGTGTGGGTGAGAGAAGCCCATGTCCCACTGTAACACTGTTAGCTGCCCCATGTCTGCAATGCGAGACAGCGGCTGGAACAGTAAACCACAAATTAATGAAGAACCAACGGATTGATGGACAGAACCATAGCCAATAAGATGAAGGGCCAAAGCCAGTCACAGAATACACAGTGAAGAAGATGGCCTTCATCAGAAAGACTACCAAATGACCCCTGAGATACCATGCATGCATAAAAGAACTGAGATTCAAGGGTGGGGGGGAAGAATGTCAGTCATTCGGGGGACTCATTGTAATAACCCAGCCTTTTCATGGGCATGTAATGCATATGTAAGCAGCTTGTTCTTGAAGTACGTGCCCTTCCTGACCTCTGGTATGCAGGCTTGGAGGGATTACCCCCCTGCATCCAGCATGTACACAGCGCTGAGTAAACATACCTGCTTTATGGTTATGGAATGTGATTCCGCATGCCAATTTGGTGAGCCAGTCAGGAGGCTCTTTGCTGGGCCATGGGGCTGGTCGGCCCAGGGGATGCTTCTGGCGCACCCCAAGAGACTCTTGGAGAAGACTCCCTGGGCCAACACATCCACCACAGAACAGGGAGAGAACCCCAGCTGCGGACCAGGTATGTTCATAGAATCATAGAATCATAGAATCACTAAGGTTGGAAAAGACCTAAAAGATCACCCAGTCCAACCGTTCACCTATTCCCAATAGCTCCTACTAAACCATGTCCCTCAACGCAACATCCAGTCTTTCCTTGAACACCCCCAGGGTCAGTGATTCCACCACCTCCCTGGGCAGTCCATTCCAGTGCCTGACCACCCTTTCTGAAAAGTAATACTTCCTCATGTCCAGCCTGAATTTCCCCTGGCGTAGCTTGAAACCATTCCCCCTGGTCCTATCACTAATGACACGAGAGAAGAGGCCGACCCCCAGCTCACTACAACCTCCCTTCAGGAAGTTATAGAGAGCAATGAGGTCTCCCCTGAGCCTCCTCTTCTCCAGGCTGAACATTCCCAGCTCCTTCAGCCTCTCCTCATATGGCCTGTGTTCCAGACCCCTCACCAGCTTCGTTGCCCTTCTTTGAACACGTTCCAGGGCCTCAATATCTTTCTTGCAGTGAGGGGCCCAAAACTGGACACAGTACTCGAGGTGCGGCCTGACGAGTGCTGAATATAGGGGAACAATCACCTCTCTGCTCCTGCTTGCAACACTGTTTCTGATGCCAGCCAGGATGCCATTGGCCTTCTTGGCCACCTGGGCACACTGTCGGCTCATGTTCAGCCGAGCATCAATCAATACCCCCAGGTCCATTTCCTCTACGCAGTCCTCCAGCCACACCGCCCCAAGCCTGTAGCGTTGCCTGGGGTTGTTGTGGCCGAAGTGCAGGACCCGGCATTTGGCCTTGTTGAAACTCATCCCATTAATGGGATGTTGAGATTGATATGATATGATATTGAGATTGATATGTTGAGAACAAGGAAGCCATAAGTCGTAAGGAGATGTCTCATGCAGGGTATGAAGGAGCATATGCTCCTCCCCAAGGAACGTGAGCTCGCAAGTAAGGTTGTTGGCTAGGCTAGGAAGGCCCTGTGGGCCCACAGGTTTGAGGAATCCTACGGGAACCGATCAATCGGTAATTCGGACTCTCCTGAGTCTAGGAGGGTGTTTGCAGCGAATGTCTGAACAGTTTTGATTTTCTTCTTTTTTTTCCCTGACCAGTTATAGGAACTACGGTAGTAATTGCTACAGTCTCTCAATGCTTGTGCCGCAAAAAGCCTTCTTGCAGGATCTAGTCCCTTGTATAGATAACTGTGTTAGTCACTCTCACTCTCTGTCTTTGTAATTGTTAAATGTTTGTGATGTAAAAACATCACTTGTGGAATTCCATTCCCTGTTTAAAATACTCTTGTCTTTGCTGGGTGATGTTGGTTATGACTCTTGCCCAGGGAATTTGGTGTTCCCATGCCCTGGGGAAGCAGGTGGACACCATTACCCAGCAATACACAAGGGATTTTCACCCAGTATCCAAGATGGTTGGGATAAGCAGCTGGTATGGGACCAAGCATGTCGAAAGAAATGCCAAAAAAGACTATTCTGGGTTGTATTTTGGCTCACTGGAGAAACGTCACTGATCAGCCAGGGGGAATGTGGGAATGGAACGTTTTGCAGTTAGAACCAACAAGATGAGTTTTCATGGTCTCTGCTGACATCTGCTGTCCTTTATCAATACCAGTAATTCTTTTGATCATTCTCTTTATTTTCCAACAAAATGGGGTCTTTATTAGTCCTCATCATTTCTCCTTTAGATAAACTTTCCATATTGATGCACGCTTAGTAGGTAGATGAAGTAATTAACAAGTACAAAGGCTGCAGCTTTTCTATTACAGGCTAAAAAGCATACTCAAAGGCTATTTTGTTTTGCCAAGAGGCCCTTAGCCTAAGGATAACAGACTTATCAAGCATCAAAGAAGCCAGGGCCTCTACACGAGGTCCAACTGTCTCACTCTTGGATCAAAAGGGATGCAGCAGATACTCCCTGCAGCAGATACTCCCCTCCAGCCTCCTTCCAAACTTATCTTTGTCCAAGTATGAACAGGTGTCCAGGAAGCAAGTGTTAGAAGTCAATTAATTAGCAACATATTATATTATATTATATACAATAATATGATATATATATAATATATTTGTTGTATTCGTTATATATTATAGATAATATATATATGCATATATTTATTTTATGTTATATATTATATTTATATTATATAGATTATATACTATGTCACTACATATTTATATCATATATGTATTTATATAAATATTATTTTATATATTATATTACTGGATACTATATTATATGTCTTATATAGTATGTATAACATATAAATTATATAATATAAATAATATAAAATATAAATTAACTATTTATGCTTAGCCAGTATCTGTATGTTCAGTTGAGTGTCGGGAAGACTGTGAACCTGAAATACTCAGCCAGTGATGAACCAGGGGAGGAAGAGAGAAGCATCAGGTAATGGGACATAAATGATATAATCTTTTTTTCTGTGTGCCATTGCAATTGTGAATAAAATCTGTTTTATGGGAGATGCTGTGCTGATTTATTCTTTGGATGTTTCCACCAGGAGCACTGAACAAGAAACCGGGAACATAAATGAAGTAACAGGTCCAGTTTTTATACAACTGAGAGTTCTAATCATAAACTCTTTTGGTTTATGCTCATTGTTCCATAAACATGGTGTCTGTGGAAACTGAAGAACTGTATTGGGATGTAATGGGACATCTGTGGAGAAACTGTACCAAGGGGGTACGATCTCCCCTCTGAGGAGGAGAGAACCATCTCTGACCTTTTAGGATCAACTAAATAGAGGCTGGGAAAACAAGTAGAAATACATAAATTCTTGTATGTGAAGGAAGGCCCTGAGACACAGCACTGTTCTGTGCACTGATGAGGACCAGCTTTACTGCTGCAGATTATGTATTAAGGCAGGAATAGATCCAGAGGGTTGGAAGAAAGGACAGGCCGTATGCACTATCCCAGCCGTTTGGAAATAAGACCCAGCGCTGCAAGGGGCGTTCAATGCCGCACCACGAAGCACACCACCCACCCTCCGCACCCCCGCGACCGGAAGTTGCCAACCGGAAACCACGCCCCTAGGCGGGGTGGGAGGACCGCGGCCTGCGAGATGCCGCGTAGAGCGGCTGCAACCATAGAGCTTCAGCCTGGAGCGGCCCCGCCGCGGAGGGAACGGCGCATGCGCTTAGTTTTGCTTCACTGTGGCGGTGAGGAGGCGTGGGGTCTGCAGCATGGCTCCGGTGCTGAACCTCAACAACGAGGTGAGCGGGGTACGGAACGGGTGGGGACGGACGGGGCGGAGATGTGCTGTGGAGGAAAGGGAAAGGAAGGGAAGGTGCGGCCCGGCCTAGCCTGGTCTGGCCCGGCCCGGCCCGGCCCGGCCCGGCTGCGAGGCGCTGCCGCAGTGCCTGTTCCGCCACGCCTTGCCACGGCTCAGCCGGGCCGGGCACGTTTCCCTGCAGGTAGAGAAGCCGAGCGTGGCGAATCAACGCCTCAGAGCCTCTCCTGTCCTCTCTTTCAGCGGGCTTAATATTGCTTTCACGCTTTATAGAATGAGTAGAATGCTATAGTGTGGTGTGTTTCGGTTGTGGTCGGGGTTTTGTTAATCAGTCATTGCATGTGAAGAGCCTGGCACAGGCAGAGTTACCTGCTGTGCGCCTTTAAACATGGTAATTCTGCTGCACCTGTTGTACCAGCTCCAGCACTGTGCCTGGGTAACTCGTTACAGTCACTATTCATCATCTGCAAGAGAACTAGAATTGGTGCTTATCTAATTATTCCCTAATTTGTTAAAAGCAAGTCTTATGTTCCAAGCGCATAACAGCTCCGAGGGGGTGATCTGCATGCAACTCAGGAGGGGGAAGTAACCTGTTCATCAGAAAATGTGTAGCTTAATGTTATATCACATGCAGCTATTGAGCTGATTATTAGCCTTTGGTTCTTGTGACTGCCAAATTAGGTCACATGTAAGCAGCTTCACACTGAAGCATGCTAAAGAAATTCCAAATAAGAACTCTTCATTCGTTACAGAAGAGAGATGCTCTTATGGGAAGAATTGGAGTAAGAAACAGTACTTGAATGAGGAATGGCCAAACCATTCTTCAGGAAAACTATTTTAGTAGTTTGTGTAGAGAAGATGGACAGGTCTCAGTAAAGATACTGGTGATGGTTTTATTTCTCACAGCTCAGCTATCACCCTGTAGCAAGAAGAAACCAGAGTTTAGTTCTCTGAGAGATTCCTGAAGTGGTGAACTTGCATCAGAACGTTCCAGAGACAAAAAGTTAGGCACTGTATAAAGCACATCAGTTTAAGACATTCTGTAGTGCCGACTGAAACCTCTGCTATCAACCCATTAAGAGAGACAACAGATCAAGCTGGTGAAGAGTTAAGAGCCACATCTTTCTGATGGAGACCTGCTGTCTATAGATCTAACGTTTTTTTTCCCGTTTATGCAACTTATCATAAAGCATCTCTAGTGTATTGTCTACTGCAGAAAGTGGTCATAAAATTTTCTTCACCAGGATAATGCTCTGTGTATTTAACTTCCTGGGAATCTTTTTTGAGAGTTTGTCTTATTGTTAAGAAATATTTCTCTTTCTCTGATAAAGGTGGGATGGTAGTGAGTGAGCATTAATCAAGTAATTGTATTAGAACTAAATTTCTCTTGCATGCACTTCCAATTTGGTAATGGGTGATATTAATGTATAAAAATCAGTTTCATACAATGCACCCGTTAGATTGTATCAAATAGACATAACGGCAATTATTGCAGTAAGAAATTTAGGTTACATTTAAATGGCTAATAAAAAATGTTTGTTTCATCTTATCTGGATTTACAGTAGTACTCTATAAGCCCATATGAACTTGCTTATGTTGTACTTTCATGTTTCTAATTTTAATTTTCATAAAGGGAGGCTTCTGCTATTAATTAAGAAACTATGTTGCCTATGGAATGGTAGATTCCTACAAGATTTTAGGATGGTAGAATTCAATTTGTTGTTAGCCAATTAACTGGAAGATCAAATAGTTCAAGAATTGATTTTCCAGGTAACATCAGTTGATACTATTCATAATGTTGACTCTTATTTTCATTAATTCCTGTTGTATGTTTGTTACTGGTTTTTAAAGGAGCAAATAGTTACTAATTTCCAGAAACAACTTCTGCAGTGTAAATGGATTAAACTGTTTTGGAATAGTTAAAAGCTGTATGAATAAGATATATTTGCTTATTTCTGTATGAGAGGAATGAGCAATCACTGTTGGAATAGGGTCAGTTTATTCAGTGACAGGAGATCTCTATTACTGTCATGTTGAAAACATCACAAAAGAGAAAAAAAACAAGTGTGTGCTCCTAATGGACAACGCAGGCATTTGTTGCCAATATTATCAAGAAGTAAGATGTGAAAGTGTCTTGGTATGACAGCAATGCAGGTATTTGATGGGGTGATTATTTCCCGTATCACCAGAGAATCTTGAAGGAAACAATATTATGAAAATCTTATGCAGGGAAATGAAACAAAAGACTGCAATGTGTCTCCTTTCTTTTTGACAGTCTTTGAGTTAATTTGGTCATTTCACAGAATCATAGGGGTTGGAAGGGACCCCCAGAGATCCTCAAGTCCAACCCCCCTGCCAAAGCAGGTTCCCTACACCAGGTCGCACAGGTTCCCCTTGTCCTGTCTTCACACACTACTGAAAAGAGTCCGGCCTCGCCACTCTGCCCCCCACACCTTAGATACTGGTAGACCTGGATCAGGCCCCCTCTCAGCCTTCTTTTCTCAAGGCTGAACAGACCCAGTTCACTCAGCCTTTCCTCATAGGAGAGATGCTCCAGGCCCTTCACCATCTTCGTGGCCCTCCGCTGGACTCTTTCCAAGAGATCCTTGTCTTTTTTGTACCGGGGAGCCCAGAACTGGACGCAGTGCTCCAGATGAGGCCTCACCAGGGCAGAGTAGAGGGGGAGGATCACCTCCCTCGACCTGCTGGACACGCTCTTTTTAATGCACCCCAGGATGCCATTGGCCCTCTTGGCCACAAGGGCACACTGCTGGCTCATGGCCAACCTGTTCACCAGGACACCCAGGTCCCTCTCCACAGAGCTCCTCCCAACCTGTGCTAGTGCATGCAATTATTCGTCCCTAGATGCAAGACTCTACACTTGCTTTTGTTAAACCTCAGCTCGTTAATTTGGAGAGGAGATCTTGGAAGTCTTTTAAAAGGTATAATTTAGATAGAAAATAGTGCACCCATGGAACAGCAAATTCTCCCAGCTCTTCCAATCTAATGGCGAATGAAAATGAAAAAAAAATTTAAATGTGATTACTGTATAATTGCAGTGTGATTTCATGTGAGAAAAGGTTTTTTGTTGTTGGTTTTTTTTGGTTTTGTGTGTGTGTGATTCAGACATCCCATTTCTGTTTTTCTATTGAGTTTTGACATCTGTGCCCAAGGCAGAGTAGGAGGTAGAGAATTATAGGGAGACTAAAGGTTGCAGAAAGTGAAAAGGAATTAAAAATGTGAAAATTAGAGTTCTTGGGAAAGAAGAGGAAAGAAGTTTTTACTGCTTTTCACTTTCTTTTTCTTTGTTTAGAGAAAAAAAAACAAACATTAATTGAACAAAGATAAAAAGATGAGTTACTTTTATGTGTCAAATGTATATGGCTGTTTTTCTGCCATGCTTGTCTACATTTGACTATAATTGTATTCTCGTCTTTAATTTTATAGGCATATACACTGAAGGAATCCTTAAAAATATTGCTGTGTGATGATTTTCTGGTATCACAGAATAGCTTGCTGTACTACAAGATGTGTATGAACTAAACTTTCTGGAAGCATGTGCTAGGTGGCAGCACATCATCAACAGCCATGGACAGGGCAAGCCTAAAGGGAGATAACCACATTTCATGTGAAGAATTACTTTTGTTGATCAGAAGTATGCGGGAGTATGAAGCAGAAGCTTGTGAATGGAAACCAAGCCAGGTGTGCCTTTTGTCATTTCTTCACCATCACAGCCTGCAGATGCAGTTATTGCTCTGCTTTCCTTTTTGATCTTGGTATTCATTGTTGGTTACAAGTACTTCACAGAAGTGAGCCTCAGAAATCGCATGAGCCTGTGTAAATGATCTCTATGTGAATGCATTTAAAATGTGTAGTTGTAATATACATGAGTGCTGTAAGGGCCAAAGCGGTATGTTAATAAGTCATTGTATTTTGTGAAGTGTCTTTAAATCTTATCAGAATTCAGAGTTGTTCCTATGAGTTACATAAATTGACTTTTAAAGCTATGTGGTTTTAAACAGTGAGAGCTGATGCCTAGATAAATGCTTATCCTCCGTTTGAAGTGTTTCTTTTTTTCTTAAAGGCAGGTTTAGTATAGAAGTCCGTCTTGACAGTAATATGCATGCATACAAATCTTTCAGTCTACTAACTGAAGTGCAGATTGAAAAGATTCTGCATGGAGAAACCTAGCATTTAGACTCAAAGTGGTGAACTCCATTCAGCAGTTTTTTGGATTCCAGAACTTTGAGGTGCGATGTTCTGTATGGCAGCACTCAGGTTCTCATCCTTCTTTGGTTTACAGCTGTCAACTTCTGGGTTATCTACGCTGGAAGGTAATCTGGGCATGTGGCTTGGCCTTCAGGCTGGTGTTCAGCAGAGTAGAGTCTTGCAATGTAGCTGCAGGAAATAACTGTAGCAGGTGAAGAAGGACTGAAGTATTCTTTGTGAAGCATTTGTGAAATCTGTGAAATCTTGTGAAATCTGAAGATTTGTGTTAAATCAGTAGTTCTATGAAGCTTGCATCATTTATCACAGCACAACTGGAAGGAAGCACAGTCCAGATATGGGTTCTTTTTTTTAAGGTGTATAAAGTGTAAAATATTTATCCATGCTTGTCCTTAACACATAAGATATTTGTTATTAATGCAGTAGGTCTAGCACGCTGATATATAATCACAGAACCATGGGTTCTGGAATGGACCTCTAGAGATGATCAAGTCCAAGCCTCTGATAACACAGGTTTCCTACAAAAGGTCACCCGGGTCAGCATCCAGCCAGGTCTTGAATATCTGCTTAGAAGGAGACTCCACACCTCTCTGGCAGCCTGTTCCAGTGCTCCATCACTGACAGGAAAGTTCTTCCACATGTTTGTGTGGATCTTCCTACGTTCCACCTCCTTGACCTATCTCTGAAGAGAGTCTGGCCTCATTGAATTGCCACCTGCACTTTAGGTATTTATAATCACTGATCAGATCTTCTCTCAATCTTGCTTCCCCAAGCTGAACAGCCCCAGGTCTCTCAGCCTTTCCTTGGACAGGAGGTGCTCCAGGCCAGTGATCGTCTTCGTTATACATAAATGTCAATTTAAAACGTGCCTCAAGTGAAAAGGAAGTTCTGTCATTCAATAGTCACCATTTCTGCAGAGACATTCCAGATAAAATGTAGTTTGAGACTACTCCAGGGTATTTATTAAGCTGTTACTTAAGCTCTTCCTTACTTTCAGTCTTCAGTGACTGAAAGTGCAGCACTTGACTGCACCACTCAGATGTCATTTGCCTCTGCATGTTTCCATTGACATTAGATGACATTTGAGACAAGTAATTCAGTATTTCACTGTTGGTTTTTTTTTTCCACATTTTCAACAATAGTGACTGTGACAGCTCTTAACTGAGAAGTCTTTAACTTGAGGCTCCTTGTGAAGAATTACTTTGCTGTTCAGTGTGACATGTTTAACATTGTGCCCCAAGAGTGCAATTCTCAGACGGATGTCAGGGCTGCCGGACTCTCTGCTTCAGGACTGGAAGCTGCTCTCTCTCTTTGCTCCTCTCTTCCAGCTGCATGTCCTGCCTGCCCCTGCCTTCCTGCCTCTGAGCAGAGCATACTTCTTGCTGAGGTAGTTTGCTGCTGCTGGATGAAGTTAGCAGAGAGCTGCAGCCTGGGTCTGGGGCTGGATGGCTGAGAGGGGAGCAGTGGGTGGGAGGAGATGGGCTGTGCCCCTTCCACTGCAGCGGGCCGCTCCTGTCAGTGGAGTGGCTTTGTTTAGGCTGTGGCATATCTGTGAAATAAACAAATGGGAGAGCATTCGACCAGCAAACCAAAATGGGATGATTGTGTGATGTGCAGTGGCGTTGTCTGACAGCTGTCTATTTTACAGAAAGTAACTACTGACCAGCATTATAGGAGCATGACCACTAAGGGGTTCCAAGAGCCCTAAAGGCCAGAGGAGCCCTTAGATCTGTCTAATCTTGGTAATGAGTACATTAAGAGTAGTTACAAACCAACGTGAAAGAATCTTATCAGTTTACTATTATGCTTTTTTAAAATCTGTATTTATCTTTGGAAAATGTGAACGGGAGTATCTTAAGGGGGCTAAAAAATTCCGTCTCTTACCCACAGGAAAAGAACTCTTAAAACCAGTTTCAACCCTCTAATCAATAAAGCAAAGTGTGATTTTCAGGAGTTGTATTTCCTGCAGCTTTCTTTTTTTTGTTTTTTTTTTAAAGTCAGTTTTCACTGTCAAACAAACTGATGTGAGCATTCAGTTTTTTAGTTTATTTTGTCCAAATAGCTAATGTTACCCAAGGAATGTTGTGATACTTTAAAGTACATTCCTGGACCTTCTTGCTAGTGATAAAAAAGAATTCTAGACTGAAACTTTCAAAATAACAATGACTGAGTGCTGTTAGGCACTATGGTATTTAAAACAGTCCAAAATACTGGGCAGCCAGCCCAATGCGGTTATCCAAGCTCCTCTTTGAAATAAAATAGCTGCCCTCAAAGATCCATTTTGTGTGCTGTCCTCTGGGCTACGTGGTGAATCTAGGAGCTCCTTTAGTGCAACTTAATATTCCGGAGTGCTGACTTAGTAGCTGACTTAAGGGGAGGTGAGGCATGAGCTGCGGTATCTGACTAGTTCTCTGGTATTGGACTGTGCTATGAGATGGCTTGTTGCTGGAAATTCAAAATACTGTGCTCTTTTTCAAGGCATGTATCTGTCTGATGAAGAAAATGCTGCATTTTTGTGTAGCAGCTTAGTCGTCAGAAAGACATTATGGTAGTTGAGAAAACTGCTCAGTGGTATCCTATTCCTCAGTCTGAGATGAGTTGAATCCTGTGATCTCAATCACCAGCAGAGTGCACTAATCACAAATACTAACAGATGCTAGGCTTGTGCCTAGGAAAGAAGGGCGACTGTATGTGTTAAGTGGAGTTTGGCCATAAGGTTAGCCAGTGGGAGTACTGCCTTAGAAAAGTTCTTGGCTGTGCTCCAGAGGCTTCTTATCCAACAATTAACATAGAATACATGAGCTCCCTCAGAGGAAATAGTGGAACTCGGGAGTATTTACTCTGAAGAAATTCTTCTTGCAGCTCTACAGATGAGTTCCATTTTAATATTTTGTCTCTGGCTCATGAGTCTTGTTTGTTCCGGCACCATCTTAGTCTAGCATGCAGGTCAAGCCACTCTCTTTAAGCAGGAGCAGTTATCTTGGACTCCTTCGCAGTGAACACATTCTGTAATTTTTGGTTTTTCAGTGCCAGTAAGAGCTACAAAACCCAATCTGTTCTTCAGATGGTGGACACCAGTTCTGGGAGAGTTTTGAGCTACCTGCTGATATGGTCAGGTTATATCAGACAGACCATCTCTCTTGGACAATGAGAGTTAGCTTTAGTTTGATCACTTCAAAATTAATCTTGCTCTAAGTGCAAATACTTAATATTCTCTGGGGAAAAGTGCAGGTGCCTGGAATGTTCTGTTGCTGAAACTGAAGCTGTTGGCAGAGTTCTGTCGTGGTAAATTCCAGGTTTATGCATATTTTTAAATATGTAATTGAAGATGATCATACTGTCACTGAAATGCCACTGAAATGAATCTAATGTGATTATTGGAAAGATATATAAAAAAGCTGCAGGAGTTAAAAAAAAAAAAAAAAAAAGACAAAAAAAATTACACAATTCAAAACCAAATAGCTAATCTATTCCATCACTTTTTTTCTCAATATGCTGGCAAATTACTACTTCTGCTGTAAGTTTTAAGTGTCTGCAAAGTTAGAAGGCTAACAGTGCTTTCTCTTTAAACTCCGGAGTGCTTGACAGCAGTCATATTTTAGCTCTATGGAAATGCATGTAAAATTCTTGCATTCCTTCTGTTACTAATAAATAATTCTAAGTGCAACGGTTCCTTGAAGGAGAAAAAACTGTGCTAGATTGGGCTTGAATTCTGTTTAAAACAGTTCAAGTGTTAAATTACTGACATTCTTTTACAGACCATGTAAATGTCCTAAGGAAAAGGTCTTTTGAAAGCTTATGAAATTTCCAAACTTATACTCTGTGAGATAGAATTCTGAGGAGTTGTGGCTTTATTTTTTCTAGGAACAGTTCCAGCAGCTGTTTCTAAAGTTTCTAGAGTTGCCACATCATCAGTTACACTAATAAAAACAGCAAATTCTGATCAACCATTGACACAGAGTTTCTTTCAGCAGATTACGGAAGCGATTAAACATGGCAAACTGTGATTTTTGGCAATATTGTGTATAACCCTTATCAAACTATCGTACTTCAGAAGAGAAAGGAAAACTTTTTCGTAGCACAAGTGGTTTATATAAAGCGTGTGTGGTAGGCCACGTAGGCTAGCAAGATGCTCTCATAAAACATCTGTGGTTGCTTGGTGTGGTGGTGTACAATAATGAAAAAAACATGCAAACACAGTCATGGGAAACTTTAACTTGTATTTGAAAGGAGCTGAGATACTTGCAGTGCACAGTATGCTATCAGATTTGATATATAGGTGTATATGCATACTTAAAATGTTGTGTTTTTTTAAAAATGCTTTTAATTATAGTATACGTGCCTAATTGCTTGGTGCTGTCATTGCAAATGTCTTCTTAGAATCTCTGTATTACCAGGCATGAAACTTGCTGTTAACTGAAAAAGAAGAAAGGCTGAAATGGGGTAAAAGAAAGGTGAATATTATGGTGTTGGGTTTTTTAGAGCAGGGGGGAGTGTGCTAGAAGAAGAATAGTGATGAGTTGTAAATTCATTGTGAATAGGTGGTTGGTGTAACAGTGATACAATTCCTTTCAGTTTGTCTTGTGCTAATGGAGGTTAGTAGTGCAGTTAAAAGAAAAGTGTTTCAGTTAGGGTTTTTTACACAGAAACGATGAGCTGCTAAGTTGACTCTTTGAGTGCCCTTTAAATTGTATTTTAAAAAAGGATTTTAAAATGTGCTTATGCTTTGATAAAAAATTACCAGTACATTACTTATTCTCTTACAAAGGTAGGTCACAGTGGTGAATGTTTACCCATGGTGCATTTAACACCAAATAAAATGTGTGTATGTGTATTCAAAATTTACTTAGAATTTAAATCGGTTACCATGTCTTTACAGTGCAGACATTCTGTTCGTCTTTATTCTGTAATGAGCATGGAGACCAGAACTGAGTCCAGCAGAGCATTTCTGTAATGGCTCATACCAGAACTTCCATTTAAATCATCAGTAAGCTTGATACTGGCCAGAAATAAACTAGGGCCACTAATTCACTAATTAGAGTATGACATCTGGAAGTCTGGTTGGAGTCTTTCACTTGTGTTGAAAGCTAGTTTCTCACAGGCTGGAAGACTTGTTTATAGTCTAGCAAACATCAGATATAAAGTGGATCTCAGCAGTTGAATTGGGCAACTGCCAGGTTATGACTGGATAGCAGTTTGGTAGGATGAGGAGTTGGGTTGGAAGGTCTTTAAAATCGAACAAAATCTCAACAGTGTTTGGGAGCAGAAGTGAGGGGTATGCCAACAGGAGCCAGAAGTTCAGGGCAAGGGATGTCATGTTAGAGACTTCATATTTCTCATGTTCAGGCTACTGTGTATTAAAGTGCAGGTAAGGGTAAAGCTGTTTAAGAAACACAGTGCCATTTTCTGGTTTGGCTCTCTCAATTTCTGACTCAGAAGTGAGAATAATACAGTTTCCAATAAAAGCCTCCCATTATTTTTTCAAAATAATGCTATACATTTCTCTTTGTCTTCATTATTTCTCTTCTTTTTGTTCTCATGAGTTCATAGCTTGCTTCTCTAGTTTCTGACCTTGATACTTTGAATGGAGAGTGAAAACTAGCCAGCAGCATAAAGCTGACTAGTGGAAAACAAAACTTCCAGTGTCTATAGCTCTTATAGCTTTTCAGACTAAAAATATTGAAATAACATTTATTTTGTCTTGAATGAGAGTGTTCAAAGAAAATCCACCCCTTTCAAAAAGTTAGTTGAAGCTAATGAGCAGACAAGAGAAATGAGATTTAACTTAGGCAATACCTGCAGTGTATAACTTGCATAAAGTTACCATTAAATGCTGGATGTGTATATCCAAATCCTTAAGCATCTATGGTACAGTTTCCATTATATTTTTACCCACCAAAATGCATGAGGTATTCAGCTTACCAGAAATTTTTGCTGTGGTGATATGTCTGTGTTTTCTGGAAAGCGCTATGGCTCTTTGCAGTGATATGAAAAGATCTCTGAAAAAGTCTGAAGTCTTGCACAGATATGCTGATGCACTAATGGATGTACTGGTTGCATGAGAAGCTAGTAGAAACTAGCAGCTGGTTCAAAGGAATGAATAAGGGATTTCATCCAGAGGCAAAAAATCTCTAGAGGACTGCTGCAAAGGAAATAAGTAACATAGGAGCAGGATAGCATAACTTAAATTTAGTTGCATGATAAAATAGGAATTCCAGACGATATAAAGCAGAGGGCAGTTAAGGTGATTGCTCACTCTTGAAGTGATTTAGAAATAACCAGGATGGTGGAAGGGAAGTGAGATGCAACAGCCTTTGCAGTGAGCATTACAGAGACAGCACTACAGGTATTCCAGCTCTCAGAACTGGTGGCTGGGTAACGTGTGCCAGAGGAAGAAATAGTATGAGGGGCAAGAGAGCTCATGAAGGGAAATGTGTGTATTTGGTGTGGAAAAGCTGGAGGCTGAAGAAGTAAGCAGCAAGCTTCAGTAAATAAAAATGCCTCAAAGGAGCCAGCACTGGATGTTGGAGAGACTTTATGAATGGCTGAACAGTGTGCGTACCATGCCTAAAATAGGTGGATAGTGGGAATGGCTGTCATGTCAGAGCAAAGATTTTGCAAGAGTTTTACGGTGCAGTTAGAAATTGTGACTTACACTGGGATGGTTACAGTAGCTCTTAAATCTGGCAGCTACCTGATGAAGAACTAATTGCTTAAAGGTGAATCGAGATTTGTAACTGGCGATACGTACTCACGATGAAGATTTGGTTTACCTGCTACAAGATTTGACTTGAACTGTAGCTTACTTCTATCCAAAGCTAACTTAAATGCAATATTTTGAGTTTTATTTTACTAGTATGAGTTGGTAGTTGAGGCCTTTTCTTTCTTCTGATGGGATTTTTTTACATATCAAAAGAAACTTTCTATCTTTGGTTTCCCAGTCTTTTATTCCTCTTCTTACACATATGGATGAGCCACAAGAAAAGTAGTTGTTTGTTTTAATTTCATTTCTTATCTTCCATAGGTACAGAGAAATGGAAAAGTGACCTAATATGTATTAATAGGTACTTGTCCAACACAGTTGTTACTCTGCTGGTATTTGCATTCAAACAATAACATGGTTTGATTTTACGTTATCAACTTGAAAGCATTTTTCTTGTATGATTTCTTTGTGTTTGCATAACAACTGTATGGTGACAGTGAAAAGAAAGTTTTAAGTGGGTGAGTCTTACTAGGAGATGAGTGGTTGTGTTGAATGACATCTTCACAAAAATACTTAATGCCTTTTCAGTTATTATTAAGAAGTGGATGTTTGCCAGATGTTGCTCAATGATAATCTTTCGCAGGCATCCCTCTCATTCCCTGGCTTCCCTGCATGTGGGACTAATCTGAGCTGCATATAAAAATGTCTCTTTTTTATTTGTGACATCCCTAACACAGAAGAGCCTCTCCTACTTCTGTCCACTTCAGCAAGCAGTGAAATTTCACTTGTCAGATTAAAAACATCAGCCAAAATAATATAGTAAGTATAAAATATTTTGTGTGCTTATACTGCAGATCCTCATGGTCCTTAAAACTTCATACCAGTATCTTCATTCTTCCTCTGACTCTACAGCTTTTTACTTACCCTTGGAGGCCCCCTCTGAGCACTCAGCAGTAGCTGTAGCTTCCCACACGTTGCCTAAGCTTGCTGGTAAATGAGTATGCATGTATTAAGTGGCAGCCAAAATCACAAAGGTCTGAATTCTACTTATGTATCTCTTCCATGGTTGGCCTGTGAATTGTGGTTCTTATCTCTTCTTCAGCTACCAGTTTTCACAGAATGTGTAGGAGCTCTGGCCTTTGCTGATCTATCAGGTTTGGTGTCTGTTTACTAATTGAAGTTATTGGGTGAGGATGCTAAGTGGCAAACAATGTGATGACAAATCTCATTTCCTTAGAAAACAGGTTAAAAAGTTTAATTCCAGAACACACAAAGTCTTACTGCTCATCAGGATGGGTGAGGAAAGTAGTACTGCATTGGCTGTGAGAACTCTGAGGTTTCCTTTGGTGAGTTAGGAGGCCAGTACCATTATCTCAGTGCAGAAATGACCATTAGTTGGAAAAACTGTAGTCTGAGTGAGACAGTATGGCAGTTGACATGCAATTGTTATGTCTGTAGGATACTGAAGGCCTGTGATGTGTGATGGATGACGTCTGAAAGCCCAGGTCATGCACTTCTCTGAAGGTGACTTAAGGCATGCAAAAACCAACTGGTTGGCCAGATGAAGAGTGCTATGATGATGCTTGAATTACCCATTTATTGAGTGCAATTCACAACAATCAGTGCTGTGTGGAAATAAAGGAGCAAGTTAATGACCAGAACCAGAAAGGACTAGAATAGGAGAGCACCAGAATTTACTCACTTTTACCTTTCTCCTCTTGTAAACATTGATACCATGCTCTTTTTCAAATGTCTTACAGACACTTAGAGTGGCTTATAGACAGTGAAACTGAGAGTTATGGAAATGATCACATGCACCAGCTTGTCCTGCCAACTGAGGGTGTGGTCTAGTCTGCTGCTTTGCTTGCAAGAAGGATTGATGCCTATTCAGGTGCTTTAGTTTCAAGTTCTGCTGCAGAGGAGTTGGTAACCAATAGACCTCTTATTGACTTACACAGCTTGAAGTCAGAGTCTCCTTTTGAACTTTGAAAACTTTTTAAAAAATACCACCTCTCAGGTTAATATAGAATTACTTCAGAGTATGGGTGTCAGTTCATCTCTCTCTCTCTGTCTCACTGTTTTAACAACTTGTACAGGTTGTTTAGAGAGGGGCCTATATTTCCCAAAATGAAAGAAAAGAGAGTAAGAACACTGAAATGTACCTTGTAATCTTGTAATCCCTTCCTCCCCTGTAATCAGGGAGAAAGACAAAACAACAAAGCAGCACCCCTCTCCCTTCTCAGCTATTAATACTGGGAGTGCTCTTACTGTGTTTCTGACTTTTTTTGTATAATAGACCTTGTACCCAGTTCTGCACAATCTTCTTGAATTCTGGGTTTGGATAATGTTCACAAATTGTATAATTACTGGAAAAATGTTTTATAGATTTTGTTAGCATGTTTCAGGTTATTTAGAACCTAGGGCTTCATGGTGTTTCATCTGCTTTTGAAAGCTCCAATAACTGAAGAGTAAAAGGATATGGATCCATTCTTCATTATTTGTTCTTGTGTGTTTATGTTGATAATTCCTGTGTCGTAGTTGCAGCTTCTTCTACTGCTGTCTTCCTGTGAAATCAAAACATAAGGAGATGTGAAAGTCCCATATGATTTCTAGCCAGCTCTCTGGTCTGATTAAGAAATCCTGACTATGGAAATGCTATGATTTGAGCTTAGTGTGTTGACTGCCTTGGTCACATCCCCTTGCAGCATTCCATGGAGATACTTTTAGCACAGTGCTTGTGGGTTTTCAAACTTGTGTCCAGCTGATCATTTAAATGCAGGGTTACAAATCACCTTCTCATAGCCCTCAGATTTGTAAGACTTATCAATTGTCCCCACCCCCGCTCCCTTGCCCTGTGTGGTAATTAATGTAGCATCTTTGGATGTTTAGTTCTTATCTGGCCATTTGCTACTGCTGTTTATTTAGGGTGTAGAAAGCCTCTAGCCAGCTAGGCACACGTACTTTCTGAAGTGCTATATTCGGTCCAGTTCTTTACAATGAGACAGTGAGTTTCAAGCAGTAAATATGTTAAATTTTGGTCTTTGGCAGCAAGCAAGTAGCTCTAGACTAGTCTTACTCCCTCTCAACTATCTGAGATATTTTGAATCACTTTTCAAAACCTTTAGATGAAAACACTAGCAGTCTGAGTAGTCGTTTTGGTTTCCATATGGAGAAATTATGGTAGAAATACAACTATTTTACATGCAGAAGGAAAAGTGTTTGTGTATTAATTTTTTTTTTTTATATTTAAAGATTGTATACTGAAAGACTCATTTCAGTGCTTCAGTTGATAATGTATGAGGGAAACAGCATAGGCAGGCTGCGGAGAAAGGGTTTGATGGTAATTCACAGGGAGTATGTGCATAGCTTAGCCAGTGAGAAAGGTGGAAATCTGCCTAGGTATGCAGAGTCTGCTTGTTCTCATTGTAAGCCCTCCTTGGCATCCCAGTGGCTGGATCCTGAAATGCTGCGGGCAGGTTCAGCCTTAGGGTGGCATGTTTCAATCCAGAAGTTGTTGTCACAGCTTTCCTTATTTACATTTGCTTATACATATTGCAGTACTATCCAGTCCACTTGCTGCAAATGTGTTCATCTGCGTCAAAAGATGATAAAGGCAAGACTAACACTGGGAAGAAATTAAGCAAATAGGAACAAAAAGAAACAGTGTGTTCCTTAGCTCTTACCCTGCTGGGATCTGATCCTGGTATTAAATAAGAGGAGAGTTTACTGATCAAAGTCTGGTTTGTGGTCTCCTAGCTCACTCTGTCTCCATCTGTATGTTCCCACCTTGTTCTTTTGCCCTGGAACTAACAAGCATTCATGTGACCATGACGGGAACCAGTACAGGAAACTTATCTGACTGGAGATTGAACTTGCTTTTCTTTCATAAGGTTAGAATCTATTTTGTGGGTATATATTTGCATAAAACAATCTTGGAACCAAGCAGATCAGCCCTGTAGAAGCATATAGATTACTCTTCATGCTTTTACCTCCCTATTTACACATGCTTTTATAATGCAAATGTGTGAAGCTACAGTAAGTCTAGTAGTGGCTATTTCCAGGTATTTTGACATGCATAAAGTTTGCACTGTAATATAGTGAATCTTTTTTATTAAAAGAAAAAAAAAGAAAGTAAATTTGGGAATTGATAACTTCTCCTAAGAATCTGCAAAATCGTTAGCTTTTTCAAGCTGACATTCCAGATAATAGAGGGAAATATTTGTAGTGAAGTTCCAAAAACATTTTTTCACTTATTCACTCAAAAGATTATATACTGTTGTTCATTCTGGCTAATACGTGATCCAGCTGCAGGTGTTTTGAATTTGAGAAATCACTGTTGCCAAAGAGCACCAAAATTTAACATTCAGAATACTACATTGCCATGGTAATTTCTTGGTTAGAAAGACTGCCAAGTAACAAAAATGAAACCAATGCTTTTGGTGTGCCCTTTCCTAGGAAAATAAAACCCTGTGAAAACTGAAACATTACTTAGTTTCATGTTTTTCTTCTAAGTACTGGAGAGATGTTGAATACTGAGTTTAAATACATGGTTTTTTTGTGTGTGTTTTTTTTTTTTTTTTTAAGCTGGATTTCTTCTTGGGACTTTAGCTCATGCATAACTTAAGCAATGTTCACAAATGTTTTCCTTGTGTTTCTAATGAATTTTTT
Organism: Tetrao urogallus; assembly: GCF_951394365.1. Lineage (NCBI taxonomy): Eukaryota > Metazoa > Chordata > Aves > Galliformes > Phasianidae > Tetrao > Tetrao urogallus. Next base: position 9,042,740 of record NC_136816.1, on the reverse strand, counting down.
TCTTTTGTATACATAAGCAGGTCTACTTAAACTTCAGAGATTTCAGTCATAATGCAATACAGTCGGGAAGCTATTGTATTCCTTTGAGCATATTTAAAGATTTTTTTTTCCTGTTTTCTTGAGTCATTCTGGTCTTAATGGAGCAAAACCCAATTTCAGTCTGCTATGATTCCTTTGTCATGAAAGGTCTCAGCCAGGACTGAGGTGCAGCTTGTACCTATTTCATTTATAACAGTTCATTCACTAGACACAGTTTTTGTAGGTCTATAAAAATTTCTTGAAAGCTATACGTAGCATATATAAAATAGGCTTTCTGAGACAGAGTTTACTAGTAGATCATTGAATTTTTGTTGTTGCCATTCCACTCTCAGATGCAGTTTTTGTAATAGAGCCTGTTAGCCTTGCAAGCACATGAAAATTCTCAAGAACGGGAGCAAACTCAACAATACCCTCTTTTTTTCAGGCATCAGATGATGTCGGAGGACTTCAGGCTTCTACCAGGAGATTATTTCCAGCACACTTATCTGGTTTTGCTGAAACAAAAGTTATGATGAAGAGACATAGTGGACCTTGTATTCCAAACTGAATTCAGATGTTTATAGAAATACAGAACATTGCATTGGAATAATATCTTTAAACTATGAATGAAAATTTCTTGTAATTGTGCCTGGACATGAAGTCTGATCTTGATACAGAAGGGACATCGCTGTTTTAGGAAGGAGGAAGAAGGTCTTGGTTCAATGTTTGTGTGTTTGCATAGCATTACAGGTATTCATTGATCAGAATAGAGTGTTCTTCAAACAGCTCCGAGGGAAGAAACATGGCCATCAGTTTATTGGCTGTTAAGCATTTTGGATAGCTGGGGCCAAATGCAAAGTAACTTTGAGTTCTAGATCTTCGGTGCAGCTCTGGTAGTATTCTATTATTTTTCAGTAGTTTATATTAAAGAAGGTTTGGGCATAAAAATATTACTGATTATTTTTTCTCTTAATCTGTTGATTTATTTATTTTTTTAAGAATATTGTGGATTTTGTTGGTTTTTGTTGTTGTTGTGTGAAGCATAGTTGGTACTACAGTTTGGAACAGATGCATACCTTTCTCAATACATCCACACACCTTTAGTCACACTTTTATTTTTGCCTAATTGATGGAAAAGTGGCTTCATTTAGAGGCATGTTGCCTGTCAAGGCCTCAAAACAAGTTTTGGAAGTGATCAAATATAACATTTTATTCTAATGTAGAGTTTCTTTGAGAACTTTGCTGGTATTGTTTTAGAAATGTGAATGCAAATATCTTTGACTAATCATGTGAATTTGAATGTGAGATGTGCCTGTACTGTCATTTTGTCTGCACTGCTTGATGGTGATTTTGTTGCCATCATGGATCTTAAGGACTTTTCCATAGTTATTTAGGCTTTTGGAACCTACAACAAACTTTTATTATTACTGTTATTATTAATAATTACAAATTGCCTCATCTTCTTCAGGAAACATGACAATTTTCTTAAAAGTTTTTTTTATAGTTAATTGTGTGGAAGACTCTTAAATAACTTGCTTAAAATAACAAGAATGATGGCTTGTATTGTATTATGTGCACTAACTGTATCCCATTAATTTAAAAAGGATACTGTGTGTGATCAAAAGCTCCTGACAGTATATCCAGCACAGATTTATTCCTTCTGAGACTTCTGTTAGTTGTAATTAAGTGATTTGTAACAGTGGTTCAAATATCATCATGCAAACAAAACTATTTTTTTGCATAAAATAGTAGAAGGAATTTTTTATACCAAAGATATGATTAAATAGTCTTCTGTAAATGTTTTTTATTAGTTAGATTTTCAGGCTGCGGTTGTTTGCTGCCAGCTTATATCAAGCTTTTAATTCACCAACACCCTCATGTTCTTCTCCACAGAGCTGCTCTCAATCCGTACATTGCCCAGCCTGTACATCTGTATGTTTGGGATCACCCAGACTCGGGTGCAGCGTCTTGCATTTGGCCTTGTTGAACCTCATTAGTTTCCCATGGACTCACTTCTTGAGCTTGTCCAGGTCTCCCTTCAAGGCATCCCTTCCATTGTATAACTTGCACCAGCCAGCTTAGTGTTGTTAGCAGGCTTGCTGAGGGTGCGCTCAATCCCACTGTCTATCGTAAATATGCTGAAGAGCACCGGTCCCAAGATGGACACCATTGTCACCAGCTTCCACCTGCTCATAGGTCCACTAACCACAGATCTCTGGATATGGCCATCCAGCCAGTTTCTTCTCCATCATGTAGTTGTATAAGTCAAGGTAGATGTTACTTTCCCTTTGTCTACCAGTGCTGTTGCTCCATTGTAGAAACCCGCCAGATTGGTCAGGCACAGTCTGCCCTCGGTGAAGCCATACTGGCTGTCCTGAATCACATCTCTGCTTTCCAGATTCTTTAACACAGCCTCCACAAGAATCCATGCTCTTCCCAGTAATTGTCATTACAAGTACTGGGAGCTCCTGCCTCGTGGCCACGTATCCTTTTAATATATGTTATACTGAAAAGAACAATTCATGTTATAATCCACCACAGTAAATTGCACTAATTTGGCAAAGTTAAAATGACAGGAGAGGATTTTGAGTGGTGAGTCACTGGCACAGGCTGTCTGGAGCTGTGGGTACCCCATATCTAGAGGTGTTGAAGAACAGGTTGGATGAGCCCTGGGAAGCCTGACCTTGTGGGTGGCAACCCTGCATGGCAGGGGGAGTTGGAACTGAATATCTTCAACATCCATTCCAACTCAAGATATTTTATGATTCTAAGATTACACAGTTCTTGTCAGGCTAGTAATTTCCTGATGATCCTAAATCCCGTAATCTCTTTAAAGAGAAGAAACTGGTTTCATCGTATGGCAGGAAAATGCTTATATGAACCTGGCAGGTGTACAAGGGCTGCACCAGAAGTAATGCCTTCATTACGTGTGTCATTGTACTCCTTGTGTCTGTTGTAGTTTCCATGGAAATAAATAGAAGGCATTACTTTCAGAGCAACCTACATACATCCTGTTTTGGTGAACACTTGCTTTATATTGCAAACTTTTGGGGCAGTGGAGGTCTATTCTGTGAAACAGCTACACACATGGTATTTTTTTTGCATTTCATCTTTGTTTAGGATTTAGTAATAGAAATTCCCCTTATAGCATCTAAGAAAGGCATAGTGTAGAATGGATGTAATTTTTGGTGTGGTTCCTAAGCTAAGGTTTTTACTTCTGAAACATTCTTGTATTCTTTCTGGCTAGTGTGCTTCACTATATTGGCTTGTTTCTGAAAGTAAATTAGTTTCCACTGTTATTTCTTATAGATTTAAAAATTTGTAAATTATCTATAATACAGTTGTGGAATATTTCTTGGTAACTATGACCAGTACTTCTTACTATTTAATAATTAGAGTGCAGTTGCTTCTTAGGTAGTGTTTTTCTGCAAAACCAAGTGTCTTCCAAAACAAAAGGCATCCCATGTACTTTATTGCAAAGAATCCTTGAAGTGGTTACCTCCTTTTACAACACCATGCTTCCTGAATTTCTAGGAATCCTGGAATGTACTGCTATTGATAGGTCTGCTTTGAGATTTGCCTGAGGCTATAATTACTCTTTTGAGCTTACTGTTGCCTTTAAGTATATTACAAATTCTTGTCTGTGTGCCCTAAAGCATTGGTAAGTCTGACCCTGTCTGATAGCTTAGCTGTTGCAAGTTTCAATGCCAAGACTCATCCTTTTTTGTTGTCTTTTATTGTTTATTTACAAAAAAAAAAACATTATTTTTTATGAGTAAATGTTTATTACAATTTTTTAAAAGCCACCACAGTTGTGGCATTTTTTTGTTTACCTGTTTCTGTTTGAGGATCGTAGGGGGTTCTTTGACTTTTTATTTTCTTTTTCATTGTTTAGTTGTTTGCCTGCCTCGCTTTTTGATGCAAGAAGCTGACAGTGAGTCCTGGTAGCCACAATGGTAGTTTAAGGCTCGTTGTTTCAGGCACACTGTATATCTGAAGCAAAGCCTTTTTCATTTCTCTTCCAAATAACTGACTGCTTTCTTGAGAACTTCATGAGTACTTCCAAGAACAGAGTTGATGCATACTGTCCCGTGTGAAAGAAGTGACTGTGGATTACATAAATTGATGTGCCTAGCCTGCCAAGGAGTGAATACCTTCCCTCATTCCTGCTGTCATATGTCTACAGAGATTTTATTGGCTGGCAGCTGGAGAGGCTGGGTCTTGGCTCATTTATGCCCCAGAAACATGCTGTGTCTGCATTAAGATTTCTATAAAAATACATTACAAAACATTTTGGAGAGAAAGTTAAATATACTTAGTATTTGGGTATGCAGAAACTACCATGTTAAGTCACTGTATGAATTCTTCGAATTCAAATGAGTTTGTAGCTTGGAGATACATCAAAAAGCAAACAAAAAGCAACCACCTTCCTTCTGAAATGGTGTACCCAGTTTACATCTTTTTGAACATATGTAGAATCTAAGAGGTATTCAACTAGAATGCGCTTTATTTTCTTTCCTCTATTTATAGGAAGTTTTATTACAGGGAACTATTATTTAAAAAGATAATTCCCCTCAATATCAAATGTTAAAAAATTGGTTACACCCTAAGATGGCAAATGTTAAGCATTTCTTTGTCAGTGCATGGAGACTTACAAAGTGCAGCTATCAAGCACAGATTTGGCAGAGTTCCTGTGACTCACCACTCACTAACTTAGGAGTTTCATCCTAATGTCTAATCTAAATATTCCTTCTTAATAGTTTAAAACCATGACCACTTGTCCTTTCACTGCTCGCCCTAGCAGTAAGGCTCATCCCCATCTTTCTTCTGTTTTTCCTTTAGGTATTGAAACACTACAGTCATGTCTCCACTGGAGCTTTCTCTTCTCAAGGCTAAACGACTCCAACTCTTTCAGTACCTTTTAGCAGCAGGAGTTTCCAGTTCGTGTTTTTATGGGCCTCCTTTAATAGGAGGAGTTTCTGTTACGGTGAGGGCCCGTGGGTGGAATACTGCAGATGGAGCCTCACAAGAGGGAATTACCTCCTCTGACCAGTTGGCCACACTTTTAAATGTAGCAGAGGATATGGTTGTCCTTCCAGGCTTCAAGCATTCGCTACCTGCTCATTTCTAGCTTCTCAACCACCTTTCCTTCTGTTGTATCAAATGGACCACTCAGCTTGATCTCATCCACAAACTCACTGAGGGTGCACTCAATCCTACTGTGTGTGTCACTGGTAAAGATATTGAACAGCAGCAGTCCCAGGGCAGTTCCCTCAGAGACACTGCTCATCACCGGCCTCCACCTGGACTCCTAGAGCCATTGACCAAACTCAGCCAATATGCTAATCCTGTGGTCAGTGTCATTGTCTTGTGGGGGACCATACAACAGGCTTTGCACAAGTGAAGGTAAATGGCATCAGTTATCTCGCCTTGTCCTCCAATGCTGTCACTGTATTAGAAGACCACAAGTTTGGCCCACTTTGCCCTTTTTAATGTTATCTTGCCTATTACCAAACAACATATTTTCCCTTTTCTCTCTGTGCAATTTCAAATAACTATCACATGACAGTTGCCCTCCTACTTTCAGCAGAAGCATTGCTTTTTTTCCTTCAGTGTGACAAGAGGAGGGACCTTTAATTTAAGGGTCCTGTTCCTAGAAATTATTTCAACAGACTAGTCCTTCAGTAGAATTGCTACTAAGCACAATATGAAGCTTAAATGCTTCCTTATACAAGTAACCTAGCTACAAATGTAATAAGGTGTGTGCAAAATATGTCATTTTTTCAAACAAGTAATGACTTCTTGCCTTTTTGGTCTCAGATTTTCCATCATAGTGTCATGTGAAATGTTCCTCAATGAGCTTTGAAGATTTTTTTTGTTGCTTTGTTTTGTGGTTGAATTTGACTTTGGTTTCCAATGCTAATATTCCCTGGGAGAACTGGTTGGATGCTAACTCAGATATTTGGGCAAGATGCAGTCATTTGCATGTTGTCTCTAAGAAATTATAAGCCAATGTAGAAATTTGAGGTCAAGAACTTACTTGAGAAAGAGGTGCCAGCTTCTTACCCGCATTGCATGAACTTAAGATAAATTTGACTTTTTGTCAGGAACAATAATGTTTTTGTTTAAATATTTCATATTTTGTAAATTTAAATACGAAATCCTAATGTATTTTAATAGATAATATTTGAGAGTTAATTTAGCAGTACTGTAAGTAGTTGTTGAATCTATCTCTCTGAAATGTGCTTCATTGTGAAGACTGTGTTTTGTCTTAAGGTTTCCCATGATGGAATTTTAAACCAAAAGATTCCAAGGATTTTTCTGTTAGTACCACCTTTTTACTAACAATTGTAATTATTTTCCTCTTACTTTTGGGAGAGAAGTAAGACCAGAACATCCCTGTCAGGTTTTCTTTAATGTTAAAATACATTTTGGGAGGTAGAGGGAACTGTGTAGAGTAGGAAGTTGAAATTGAGTGTAGCGCATTGAATATCTGCATAGAGATTTTGAAGATCTATTTGAATATCTCCTTATGTGTTTATATTTAACAAAAATCTGATACATAAAAAGATTTGCATATCTTGTTGTTTTTTTTTCATAATAATAAATAATGTTTAGTTTGAGAATCTTTCCTTAGATCTTTTAAAACGTTTCACAATGAAAATAAGATGCACTAATGGAAAAGTACCCTTTTACCGGGACAAAAACAAACTGAAGGCAAAAGATGAGTCTTTACAAATCTGTAGCTCAGTCTGGCTCTAAGGATAATATTAAAATATGGCTAGTTAGGAATGTCTTGTCTCCTGTTCAGGCAGTTTTAGACTGTTGATTGTTCTTCCTCAGATGTTTGTGAAAGCAGCTTGATTTTAAATGAAATCTGAATTTGTTTCAACTGGAATTTGGGTAGCAGAAGAATGCATTCCGTTTTCAAGAATGGCTTTTGTTGATTCTAAAATGTAACTTAATGTAACAGATGTGTTTTATATGGAAGTTCATCAAGAGAGAGGAGCTTCATACTGTCTTCCTTCTTTCTGACAGGTTGTGAAGATGAGAAAAGATGTGAAGAAAGCCAGAGTCCTGACCATTCGCAGACTGACCAGACACATCGGGAAACTGAAGTTGAAAAAGTCAGTTTTAAACATCGTTGTTCTTGTTTGTGTTTTAATAAATGAGACAGTAACTGGATTGTCTTCTTAATAACAGGGGCAAGAGGTAAACATGCATTACATTGAAAACTTAAGGCACACTGATATATTTATTCTATTATTTGTATTTTTACTTTATTTTAGATAGATCCAAAATACTAACTGTAAAGTAGTTTCATGAAGTAGAACAGAGCTTACATGTTTTAAAAGGATTTAGTGTTTGGAAGTTAACCAACTCAAAGGACCTTTTGCAGCACTTCCAAAGCCATCAGACTTGATCTTTTATGCTCTTCCGCTCTTGATCACAAATTGTCCATTATTTTCTCACTGCAGTTCTCTGCAAATTTGTATAACAAAAAATATTATTTAGCGTGCATATTTATACAAATTATGCTTTTTTAATAATTAGGGTTAATATTCTTAAAGCAACATTTTTAAGATTGTACTTCCAAAGACAACGGGCCCAAAGTGGCTTCTATTATCTCACTGGAGATTAAAAAAAAAAAAAAAAAAGATGAGTCTGTTACAGTGTTTGAAGTGTAAATTGAATGTACTATTCTTTCATAAGCTTAGCAAATTATATGGGCCTATTAAACATTCATATTTAAATGTTGCAGATCTTAGATGCAGGTGTATTTGAAATAGCAGTTTCTCCTATGTGTTAGTGATAGGAATTGTCGTCATTCCCTTCTAATCAAGTAATGCTTGTCTTTTTGATTATTTTGCTAAATCTTTAGTGTTGTTTTTTTTCTGTTCAAAACAGGAGAAACACTGTACTACTGAACCACTCTTCACCACAGTGTTCATCACATCAAGGGGATGTGATTGTGCTCATTCTTATGATCGCTTGATAGATACTTAGTATGACCATTCTCTAATAAGAAAGTGAACAAAACTCAGGTTTTTTTTTTAATAAGGACTTCATTTACAGGGGTTCAGAGGACTTGAAGCTAAAGAACCAAAAACGAGCTGAGAGATTAATAGAAGAAATCCACGCTATGAAGGTATTACCATATTTGTGTATTTACATATTAAATAGAGTTAAGCTTAACAATAAAAAGCTTTGGTTTTTAGGACTGCATTACTGAATCCTCCCTAAAATATCTTTTAGGTCAGCTTTGCTGTTACCGTAACACATCTGGAAAATCAAGAGTGTTTCCCTATTTCCATTTTTGCTTGCTGCATCTGTCAAGGTGCTAAACAGTTTGAGTCTTAAACTTGCCAAACTAAACTTGAATTTATCTGGTCTGAATGGTGCTTGAAGTTTGTACTTTGACAGTTTAAGTGCAGGAATTAATTTCTTTGTGCCAATTAAGAGGGTAAGAAATGCTTTGTATAACTGATTATGGTATTGTCAATATCAGTTCTCAGCTTTAAATGACATACTACTGGAATATTTCTTTCAGCTTTAAAGCTCTGTTTTAGTTTTTGAAACTTTACCTTCAGGAGGCAGGTAGCATGGGATTCAGTTTTTTCTCTTCTGCTGTCAATTGATACAGATTTTGTATTTTTTGCATTATGATGTATGAGCAAATGCTTCAGAGATTTTATAACTTCATAGTGTTCTCTACTTCTTGTATCTTCATTTTAGTAGACAATGTTTACAACTGTGTGTTTTGGAATGGGTGCAGACTCCAGATTTCAGCACAAGCATTCTCTATTGTATGAGATAACTACTTTGACGTTAAATGACTGTTTTTTTCCTCGATAACTACAGTGGTTGAATAACCTTTATCTGTTTGTTTATTTATCTACCAATTAAGCATAGTCTTCAAAAGAAGCTGCTTAATAGAAAGGCTTTGTTATTCCATTTTCATGACATGGTTTTTGCCAGATTCATCAGATGGCATCTCATGGATTTTTAGCATATTATTTGTAAAACAACTGAGCTTCTACAGTTCAGTAAAGGGGAAAAGGAAACGTTCATCAGATAATTGCAGGGATTGGAAGGAACCTCAAGAGACCTTTGAGTCCAACCACCCTGCTAAAGTAGGTTCTCCACAATAGGTCACTGTCGCTGTTGCTCTGTAAAACAGCAGTCAAACAACATAAGTGTTGTCCACATGGTGCTTTTACTTTCATGACTGGCTCACACAGACATCCTAGTGCCTGCTAGCACTTAAGTCTGTATTGGTCACATTAGTTCAAGTAGTTTTATAGGTTGGTAGAAGGTTTCTTTCAGTCTACTTTTTTCTCTGTGCTCCCTGCAGTTAACAACAGTGGTTGGACTTGGTTTACCCTGCCTAATTCTAGGTAACTTACAGTGTCACTTAAAACACCTCCATGTCTTCTAGTCTGTGTATACACTGGGTGTAGAAATGTCTCTGGAAGGAAACAGACATGGAATGCCCTTAGCAGCCTTCCTGGGCTACCTGTTTCTGTGAAGATGGAATCTAGAATAACGAGGTATCCGGAGATAAGTGGCTGATTCTGGTATTCATGCTGTTACATACTTCTTTGGGAAAAAAAAAAAAAAAAAACAAAACCCTCTAATAATGAGGCTGTCATTTGGCCAAGCAGAGAATGAGCTGTGTGGAATTAAAGGAACACCTCAGTTGTCAGTAGTGACAACTACTGACACTGATGCTACTTGAGTTTTATAACTGCAGGACCTGTAAGTGTTGACTGTAAGTCTGATTGTTGAGAGAGGACAGATTTGTTATTTGAAGAGTGGTAAATAAAGTTTGCTTTGAAATTGTTTGAATAGGAGGAGTGAGCAGCAGAGGAGGAGGAAAAACTCCAACTTCCTGGGCAAATAGCTATTAAATCAGTAGTCCTTTTTGTTTAAAGAAAAAAAAAAAAGTGCACCAATATTATATTCATAAAATTTTAATAGTAAAAATTGCTCTTCCTGGTTGTTTTCGTTAGTTTTTTTTTTATCTTTTAAAATGAACAAATAGATGCTTTCTGACTATACAGTATATTTGTTTCTTAAATAAAAGTGCCTGTTCTTTTTCTTATGAATCAGAGTTCTGAAAGGCACTATTTGTTCACATATTTTTTTAGCATTGTTGGGTTTTAGACTAAGAGACCTTTACAGACTTGGCATAGAAATATTCCTGATTCATCATGGAGGAGAAACAAGACAGCTTTCACATAAATCATTCAAATTCCCTGACACAGCAGAGTTAATACTGGTAAAATGTCACACTCAGAAACCTGTTCTTAAGTTAGTGATGATGTTATTGAGTTATTGAGCAGTGATTTCATAAGAACTTTTCACATAACATGATAATGTATTTTCATTTAGTTTATTTGATAGAGCAAGTTCTCAGCTACAAAATGCTGTATTTCAACATAGTCACCAACATTAGCTATGCTGTCACCAGCGCTGAAGAGGGGCCTGCATGCTTGGCTGTCAACGGTTTAAGGGCTGGTTCGGCCCAGTTCCGTGACAAGCAGGGCGGAGGGATCTGCAGATCCGCGCCTCCAGAAAAAAGGGAAACAGGGGACCCCAAAATAATTAAAAACAGCGGCAACGATCTGGGGAGAAACAAACTAATTTACTAAGTATATTATCGGAATTCAAGATAACACACTATAATACAATATAATCAGAATTGAAACTAATAAATCAAATATAATGAGAGAGACAATGTCTGAAAGGGTGGATAGGCCTCACCACAACACTGAGGTGAGATGTGCAGTCCAGTTGAGCAGCAGGGAGATGGGAGCAGCGCCCACAACGAAGGGCAGGCGAGAAAGAGAACATCAGGTGACCTTGGAGGAGTTAAACCTGCTCTCCCTGACCGCAAGGTCCCCTGGGGAATGTAGTTCTTCTTCTCTTCATGGCAGGTACCCAGGACTTGAGCATTGACAGTTAAAGTCCCAGTGCCCCACATGATGTTATGATGTGGAATACCGAAAGCCAAAAATCACAAAACCATGACATTGGCTCATAAAAATTTGTACCAGTGGAGCTGACCCACCTTTTCACAGCATTTAGCAATGACAGCATCATTGCTAGAAGAATGTTGTCCGTGCAGTCCGTTTTTCATTGGCCTAAACAGATGGAATTCAGAAGGCACCAAATACAGACTACATAGTGGGCATGGAAAGCCAGTCCAGATTGGTAATGTACTCCACGGTTGTCAAACTGATATGAGACCTGGTATTTTCATTTTGCAAGAGAAATTAAGTCTTCCCCTGCCTCATTCTGGAAGCTTGAGCCTTCAGCTTAATCAGCATCAAGGCGTATTAATCTGTGTTGATGGCTGCAGGAAATATAAGAATCACCCCTTTCCTATCACAAAGGGCAGTGCACATCCACTTTATTCTCTGAGGTCTGCATCTTGAACTTTAATGGTAAATTCATGTCACCGCTCCATAGACTGCTGTTTTGACTCTGGCTTGTGATGGCACCACATCTCATACAAGGTAATAATGTGATAATAATGTGTCACTTTCAGCCTTATATTGGTTCAGTAATCCTTACAGACTTGCAAATAGTATTCTTTCTGAGCACACTATTCAGTGAAAACTTTGTGATATTTTAGCATTGCCACCATCATTTCCAATGAATTGTGACCAATCTTTAGCTCCATATACAGATCCTTAGCTGTAATCTGCCAGTTTGTGCCAACGCTCTTCATTCTGTAGTATGGCAAGAAGAATGACCATGTGGAACGTGGCTTGTCTTTCACATCACTGTCAGCACTGCTGAAACGCACCACCCACCACCTCACTGAGTCAGCACCCACTGTTTGGTCTCCATAAACATTCAGCAAGTGTTTACGAATATCAGTTGGTGCGGTTTTTCCACAAGGAGGAGTTCGTTTCCACACCTTTGCTTCATCTGTTCTTCCATGCCAGATGCCATTTTGTCCCATTGCTCCTCTGCTGCCATCTGTCACATGGCAACAACATGTAATTAAATATTGGTGGGAAGGTTCAACCTTTGCTGCCTGTATAATCAAGATGCTATAATTGCAATATAGTTGTTTAATCAACAGATATCAAGATGTTGTAATCACAATATAATCGAGAGAATCAAGCAAGGTAGACAATGATCACAAAGAGAATAAGCGGAAGAGCTTACCCTTCGGCTGAGCACACCAGAAGACACCAAGAGAGGGGATCTCCAGAAGAGATCCTTCCCCTCTGGTAGCCAGCTCTTAAATAGGTCTAGGAGGGGTGGAGCCAGGCTCCACCCCTTCCGGCAGCACAGGTGAATTGCCTTCACCTGTGCTCCTCTGGCTGACTCATGGCTCGCCTCAGGTGATTAATCAGAGGTTCAGGCCGTGACTCAGCAGTTCCCATACACTGCCATACCACCAACATCCACCTCTTACGCTGGGGGCCAGTGTCATAAAAAAGGAGGTATCGGTTCTGTCCCATTTTTAATCTTTATAGTGCTTCATGTTTTCACTTGTTCATTGCTTCCAATCATGTTGATGCCAAAATCTCACGTTTAATAGAACTGCTAGTCTACTAATATCTGTTCTTTCCCCCTTCTTAGATATTTTAACTAAGCAAACTTAACAACCTTTATATTGGAAGGCTGGTGGTTTTTTGTTGTTTTTCCTAGATTGCAAGTGTAAAATAATATGTTGAGTTTTTAAAAAGAAAATTGAGAGAAGAATGTGGGGAAGAAGCTTATACTATACAATTTCAAGCTGGGATGTAAAAGCAACTGACAGCCATTCCTACTTTTGTATTTTATTATGATAACAGAAATAATGATTTTTTTAACATCAAATACTGCTTTAGGTTTAGCTTCTTAAATATGAAGACAGTAAATATAACACTAGCTTCATTTTAAGGCTCCATCATTGACAAAATACTGAAATAGAAGCAGTTATCATGTGCTCCTTTTCTTGTTCACATTAGATTCTTAGTTACAAAGTGAAAACAGATTATAAAGGCAGCATTTTGTTGGATTTGAGACAACTTGAAGAAAATATTAAAGGAGGTTCTAAATAAAGGCTGTCAACTATCTTAAAAATATGGCTTGCAGATGAGGCTTTTTCCTATTGAGTCTTGCATAAGAATTTTACTACTTTGTTGTTGAGATTTTTTTTTTTTTGGTAAGGATGCAAAATAAGCTATTTTCACTTTTTTAGCAATATGGCTCACAGATGAGACTCCATCTCCTTTCTGAGTCCTACATAAGTATTTTTATTGCTTGCTTTAATAAAGATGCAACCTTTGCAGTAGTACCGAAAACAAATTAATGAAAGCCATATGCCTTAATTTATTTGAAAATTGAGCAGTGACAGCAAACCAAAACACTTCTTGTTACTATTATTCACAATAACCGGAGAAGTGTCAGCATGTTCTTGTGCTCATTTTGAAGACATGTATCTATATTCCAAATATACACTTCTTTCATTGTTAAGTTTTTCCATAATTCATGTAAATTTGAGGTAGAAAAGAGTATGTCTGTAAGCACTATGTAAGTTTACTTTCTAGTTTGGCCATCTCATGCTGTGGTGTAAGTACTTCTGCAGCAGTTCCAGTCAATCTGTTGCTGTATACCACCCTGTCTTTGTAGTTTCATGTTTTTCTAGAGCAGCTAAGAAGAGTATCTCCAGTAGACATTAAGTCTGTTTAGTCACTGTGGTGGATCTGTGCTAAACTCAGTCCTGCACTAGTCTCAGCCCCCTTAATCAGCTGTCCTTTCTGGGACTCTGTCTTCTGAAGAAATTTTCACACAGAAATTACATCTCTTATTTTTCACAGCTGTAAAAGAAATTCTTTTTAAATAATGTGGTAAAGGTTTTATTCTTATTCCCTCTAGAGGGAAATTTCTTATTTCTGTTGAGGGAAGCAGGAGGCCTACTGTAAATCTCTTTATGGTCACACAGAAACTAATTAATTCTGAATGGTGACTGCAGCTGCTACGATTTTTTTTATTCTAATTGATTGCTTTTGTGTGTAATTTCCCTCATGGTTGTCTCCTGCTTGCGAGGAATATGTATAATGTCTGTTCTGGGAATGTAATGCTAATGTAAACATGACTTCAGTGCTGGACAGTCTCATTGGCACTTCTGTTAAGGAAAAGATTCAGCAAGCATGTGGGTGAATAGGGTAAGGCAGAATAATTGTATGGTTAGGAAATGAAAGTAATGTTCTGCAAATGAATGGGAGTTCTAAGATATCAATAGATGCAGTAAATATTGCCCACTGAATCAGTATCTAGTCTTAACTTTCTGAAGAGTCTTTGGCCATCTTTCACTAAAGCCTCTGTTTAAAAAGAAAAAAAACATATCTTGTTTTCCTAATCAAGAGTTGGACACAGTAAGTGGAAGACAGACATGTATAACTAGCTATCACAGTGTTGGAAAGACAGCAGTGCTGTTCTGTGGGGATCTATGAGAATGAATGTTGCAGAGCTTAATGATCTAGAATCCCAAGATAGTGAAAATATGAGCACTAAAGCACTGTAGAACAGAATCAGAAATGGAACAACTAGGCAATGAAATGACTAAAGAAATTCTATAATAATGCATGCAAAATAATACGTATGGTAGTGAATTAATGCTTTGTTTTCATTGGATCTGAATTGGCTGTTATCAGTAAGAAGGTGGATTTTGGAGTTACCATAGCTGTGTGAAATTGCTGTATTGTCTCCATGTCTTCAGGCAGAAGATGGTGTGTTCCTGTTTGAATCCGTTATTTACCCATACACTGTGTAAGTCTTCATACTGTAATTTGAGGGGGGAAAAAGAAAGCTAAACTAAAAAAGTGGCAAGGATTATAAGAAAGATTATAAGAGGTGTGACTTGGCATCCTTGATTTCTGGGTTTATCCTAGCTTCTTCTGTTACGCTGTCTTTCTTTTTTTTTCTTTTTTTCTCATCTCGGGCACATGAAATAGGAGGTTTACCTTTGCAGGTTTTAGGATCTCTAGGAAAGGTCAAAGGTAATTTATTTTCTTTACTATACACTTTAAGAAGATTGAAGGAGTATTTCTGAGAGGAAGGGATTGGAAAAAGGAAGTTTTTTCTTGCTCTATTGTATCTGTTCTCAGTTTTTTCATGCTCTCTGGAAGTGGATGAGAAAGGGCTATGTATGTGGTTCTCTGTATTTGTGCTCTTCCATCTCTATTCACACCTCTTTGGTTTCTTCCACCTTCATCAATAATTTCCATTTCTGTGTGAAAGCAGATTCTAGCAGGTAGAGCTTATCGCCTGAATGGCATCCATCTGTCTGTCACTGTCTTCGGCGGGAACTTTGCAGTGTATCCTTTTCATGGCTGCTTTGTGCTCTTACAGGCAGGCATAGAAAAGAGGTGTAGCTAGCTGTACATAGCGTCCCCTTCTGGCAGGCGCTGCTGTTTTTCTTCAGTTTTAAGAAAAACAGTTCATCTGGCAACAAATGCTGTTGGCAACAATTGTGAATACCAGGGATAGTAATTCAAAACTGAAGATAGTTCCAGCCAACACAAGGCTGCTTGGAAGTATGTTAACCCTGAAATTGCATGTGGTTGCTATTTTAATAATAGAAAAGCAGTGTGGAACAAGCTGACAATACAGAGTGAAGCTACAGGTTGTACCACTCCAAGTGAACACTGACATTCAGAATCAAAAGATGTTGAAGGAGAAAATATTTAAATAACAATCAGTTTGGCATCATCATGTTTGCTTGTTTTTTCCTTTTTGTATAGCTTTTTTAATCCTTCTCGTAGTTTTTTTTGTAATACCTGCCACTTTTGAAATTGTCACAAGATTACAGACTTTCTGATTTTTTTTTTTTTGTGCTATGGTGAACAGAGTGACTGTTGCTCCTTGAATGTAGCTACTGAATCAAATGGGAACCTCCAAAATTAAACACTTTATTTAATCTAATTTACTAAGTAAAAAAAGTTCACAGTGTTCATCTCTGTAGACTGATGTAATTGCTGGCATTTGACTTGCATGCCTCTTGAAATATTAAATTAGTTTATAAACGTGGCAGAAAAGAGCAGCTTATATTTGCCAAATAAATTTGGGTATTTTACAACAGCTTAAACAAGCTAGCTATGTTAACTCTTGTTTTGGGGAATTGATTTTAAGGTTTCTTTTGTTACTAAACTGTACAGCTAAGTATTGCTCCCTCAAGTTCACAGTTTGCTTTTAAGAGAGATGGTATAAAACAGCAGAATTTAGCATAGCAGAATATTTACAAAGAGGAAATTATTAATTTATACAAAATTCTATTTACAATAATAATGAGTTCGGTTTGATGAGAATTTTAATAGCGTTGTTTTTCTAGATTGCACTAAAAACAGAAAACATGAGAGAATTTTAGAGTGAAACCTAGATAAAAACACACAGGTTGACACTGAATTTCACTTGGATCTAAACTGAGACAGCAATACTGTAGACATTTAGTAATGTTCAAACTTGGTGCCAGCAAAAACCTGACACTAGTATAGATTACAAAAAGAACAATTGCTAGGCTAGTTCCACTTGAAATACATTCTTACATTCCCAGTGATTAACTGTAGTTTTGGAGTGCATTTTTTAACAGGTTAGTGAGAATTAATTCTCATCAAAATTGAATGCCATGTATTAACCTATACTGAGACTGCAGTAGCTGTTGCTCTTTTGTTCTATTTCATTCTGATCACTTCCTCTGATTATTTCTTTCACTTGTTACTTTAAAAGGCAAAATAACTTACAGTATTTTTTTCTTAATCTGTAGTCTAGTATTCCTGCCTAAGTTGTTTTCAGTACAACAAAGCTGAAAATTAATGATTTTAAACAAGATACTTTTTTAATTTTGAGATGCAGTATATTGAGATAAGAAACAAGTTAGAATAACATTAGATTCTAAAAAAATTTTAGAAATGTAAGGCAACTGATGAAGAATGCAAAGTCATATTGAAAGATGTGGTATTTCCTTGAGTATGTACTTAGAAAAATTAGCAACTGTAAAACCCTTTCTTTTTATATCTTTTTTTCTTTCATTGAAATACAGGATGTAGATGTTTGAGAAGTGAAAAATACTGAAATTACTGTAGGATGTAATAACAATCTTCAATCATAATGGCACAGGAGAACGTATTTAAATTATAATTCATTTAATTTGTCTGCAGTTAGAGATGAAATGCATTCATTTTTACTGGATGAAACCTCTGGTTTCAGTATGTGATGATATAGCATCAAGTCACCCATCAGATTGTGGGGGAAGGCTGTGCTGATTGTACTGGTGGAACAGAACATTCTTCTATGAGATCTCTTTTTGTTGTGGTTTTGCTTTCTGGTAGCTGTCTGCTCTTCAAGAGTTGAGTATTTACAATAAGGTTTGATTTCTGTGGAAAACTGAATCTGTGTATCCACTTACTTACAGCCTGCATCAGACCACCTTGCCTGTAAGTTGAGCAGAAGTTTAATTTGGTGGAATGTTTTATTGAAATGCTGCATCCTTCTTGAAGCATGCAAACTTCTGAAACGGCATTTATTCAAACAATTTTAGTACATATTCTTAATGCAATTCAGTAGTGAGGAGTCTGTGCAACATGCAGGGCATTGCTACGTGACTGTAAATTCCTACTCTATATCTCTCAGTGTAATGTGACCTGTAATTTTAATTTACAAAAAAGAACACATTATAATTGTGCTGGTTTATTTACCTTGTCTATATGAACTTCGAGTGCACGCATACCTCAAACATTCAGTCTTGACTTTGTTGGTGTATTATGTTATACTAAAATGATTGGGAATTCATTCTCTTGAAGACCGTCACCCTGTAATCTTTTGTTATTGTCCTTTATAGTTTCTCCTAATAACCAGTAGGGTACTGTGTATTTTTATAAGCCCTGAAAGCTTGCATCACGTCTCATCTCCATCTGTAATTTTAAAAGCAAGGTTTGATGCCAGGGAGATAGCAGACACAGAATGGCAGGGGCAAGTGAGTAGACTCCCTCATTTGCTCTCAGTGCAGGGTGCAGGCTGTAAAGTAAACATGCACAAACATTAGAAGTCCTGAATGTTGTCTTGTCAAGGAAGTGAGTGGGCAGGCAGAGAGATCTTGAAACATAGCATGAGTAGAGCATATCATGTCTTTTTTTTCTTTACCGAATCATTTTATAAATTCGTAGTTGGCATAGTTTTGTCTACAGATAAATGTTTTTAATTGCATTTTACTTAAACCAAGCATGAACTGAGCATAACCTGGAAGACATAACAAGGCCTTTCCAGTGGAAACATGGAGGAAGTTATTCTGTAAACTGCTTAAGTGCTGGAGTATCCCTGCCCCAAAGTGTGGTAGTGTGAGTCACACCTTCAGGGCTGCAGTCTGTGAAACTGACACATTGGACATGTTTTTTGTACTTTTTTTTTTTTTCCCCAAAAGACTGCTTTAAAATATAGATGTATTTTAGCTCACAGAGATATTTAGACATTTTTGAAGGGCGGTTACTCTGAACAAGTGACTTACAAGTCAGTATACCTTCTTAACTTTCTGAATATCATTCAGATTTGGGCCCGTGATGGGTGTGACAGTGACAGTACCATTCTGGACTCCATGTGTATCCATCTACCTCCAATCAGACTGTTAGAAGCCCTTATAGGATTCTCACTTGTGGATTGAAAACCTCATACCTCCTCAACAGTTCTTGGTAATTCCAGCATAATATTTTTTCTTCTACATGTATGAAGAAGTGAGGAAAATGTCTGTTAGCAGTCTGCTGCAACAGAGGATGATGGCAGGTCTTTTTAGAATGGAAAGAGCGAAATTCTAGGTTGAATTCCTGATGGAAAAATTCCATTTATTATTTGCCATCGTTTCAAACTGTGCTGTATTTTTAATAGAAACACATGGATATTAGGACTGGATATTTTTCACGGCTGCTAGTAATAGAATTTTTAGTACTAGGATATTGCTACTATATTGATTCACCTAGTGGAAATCAACCTATTTTTTTGTCAGTTTTGGACAGGAAAATTTTAATGATTATCTAGTCTGTTTCTCAGCATCAGGTAAAGCAAGTGGTGTGGTTGCATCATTCAAGCATTCTAGTGTCCTTCAGCCGGGGAAGGCAAGTGGGTGTTCTGAGTTATATGTTGCAGTGAACAAAGCAGAAAACTCAGTAAAACTAAGAGTGGGTTTTCAACTGACAAAAGCTTCACTCCAGAAGTTGTAGTCATGAACATGCAGCAGATAACATGCTCTGAGTTTACCTAACATCAAGTTACAGCTACTGATTTGTTGCAAATTTCCGTAGACTTCTCTGGAAGGATTTTATGTAATTTAATGTGATGGGTAAAGATGTGTGTAACCTGGATTGCCAGGATTCCACTGAGGAAAAAACTAAAGCCAAGTGAAAGCTTGAATTGAGTCAGGAAGGCTACGGGTTCTTTGTCCAGAATGAGAGTCCCCTTCTTTAATATGACATTACCAAGAGAGAAACTGGCCCATTTTACGCCTTAAATCTGTAGTGGAAAATGAGAGCAAATATAAAAAATATATGTACACATATATACATAGTCAACACATGGACAAATTTTCATCCCTCAGTAGAAACGTTTAACAACTTTGTAGTTGTTTTGTAACTACTGTCAGAAAGGTGCTTTTGTTCTTGTCTGCTGGAAAATTATTCAGAGATATTGTAGATATTTCAGTGTGTATATATGCTTGGGTCATTGTTACTGCCCGGGTATTTCTTTTTTTTAAAGTCTCAAGGATAAAGCTAGTGTCACTTTTTCTTCACAGTCAATCTACTATAACCAATGATAGTATTGCAGTTCTTTACAGTAGGCCTTCACAGTTCAAGCAAACTCATACTCTGATCATGGATTTGGTGTATTTTTAAAATCATATAATCTTTTTAGGGAGCCATAGTGGATTCCTTTCACTCTTCGGAAGATATTCCGTTGAACATTATCTGTTTTTGAAGCAAAAACATGCTTCACAACAGTAGTATTTTACAGTGAGTCAAAGAATATTTATGCTCTGAATAATAAGTAAAATACTGAACTTCTAGAGACTTTGAAAAGAGAAAAAATTGCTTAGGACTGGAAGCCATATAGTCATTAAATTACACACACACAAAAAAAGGATCTTCAGATCTGTCCTGAAATGAATGTATTTTCTACATTGCTAAAGAACCTAGAAAAATTACAGAAAATAACAAAATGAGGCTGAAGGCTAAAGAAATACATATGAAACTTGTTCATGAGAAGGTAGCCTCAAACACTCATTCAAGGGTAAGAAAGATTTTAATGTCTCAGAAGATCTAAGTTCAGTGTTGAATAACAAACTATAGTTGAAATTTCACCAGAAATATTTTATTTTGGGTATGGCTGCTGTGTTAGCAATTTGTGTATGTCCTGACTCAGTTAGTTATTATTTTTAGAGAAATTCTTTAAGTGTAAGAAGAACAAAATCATCATGTAGAGAAGGTAGATACCGCATCATTTCATAAGGAAAGGCTTAACACTTGCATTAGGTAAGAAAATTTGAAAAAATTGTGAGGAAAATGATAGACCTGATAAAGGAAAAAGGAAAATACTGGCCAAAACAAAGTTGTCTGTGGATGATAGGTAAAATTTTTAATAGTGTGAGGACTGGTACTCCTAAATTGTTTCCACAGGCCACCACTGGCAAACTGTTCTTCTGAGTCATCTGAAATTGCCTTAGTCAGCATAGCTGAGAGTGCATTTGATGTGAATAATGTTGCATTTCTCAGTTGTGTCAAAACCTCATATGACAAGGTTGGAGTTTTTTCTGTCCTCCCTGGCTATTCTGTAAACCACATTTCCATTTGCTTTAGGATAAAGTGTGTATCTTTGTCACTATTACTTTATAAATAAGAGATAAAGAGTAATCTGAGCCACCATTATCATTGTTGGTATGACATTGCATTTTCAGATGCCATTTGTGTTTGACATACTTCTGTACAATATGGTCTTGTTTTCATGTGTAAGACAGTTCCAGTTTAAATAACCACATCGTTGAAAACAAAAACAAAACAAAAACAACCCAAAACCAGAAGAATAGCCTTTGTTACATTTCCATAGGCAACAGGGTGAGATTGCTGCCTGCAGTGCTTGACATGCAGCAGCAGGGTTGCCCCACAGCAGTGCTCAGCTGTCTGGCTGCATGCTGTGTTGTCCCATTTCACAGTCCAGCCTTTCCTTGCCTCTGGCTATCCCTTATTCCGTCCCAGTCTAGTGTTTGCCCACCCATAATTTGTTATTCCCATTGTTGCCAGTTTTGTTGTACCACACCCAAATTTGGTTATTTTGATGTGACTTTGTAGATAGATGTGCTGTTACTGGTAGGTCTACGTATGTCCCATTGAAAGTGTAAGTTTTCCTCCCCATGAGACTTCCAGAACTCCTCCAGCTTTCTCTGAAGCTTGTCTGTACTTCACATAACTCTCAGAGATCTGTAACTGTATTGCCAACTACTTGCATTATCTGTCACATCTGGCAGTTTTCTTATTTCCAGTGGTTTTCCACATCCTCTTCATTCAGCTTACTCTCAGCTCAAGGCCTCGTCATCTTCTGCAGCCGTAACGAGGCCCAGCTGACTGACAGACCTCTGTTGTTGCTGCCCCTGTGGAGCCTGTTATCTTGGCTTGAGCACCAGGGAGGTGAGAGTACCACTGTGCTTCATGTTGTGTGCATCAGCCTGCAGATCTCTCCCCTGCACATGTCCTTGTCTCTTAAGGGGCTTCATGATGGATGGTGAGATGGAACACGGTCTGGAATCAGCCCATTGTCTCTTGCCTACCCATCATCCTCTTGAGGGATGATGACAAAACAGCTATTGAAAGGTCCACCTCCACTGCCTGCTGAGTGCCTTTCCTCCTGTAGAAAAGAGATGAAACCCTGCATTTACAATAGAATCTGCTATCTGGCTGTGGCCAGCACCAATTACACAAGTGCTATAGCTGGCAGACACTGTTGTGGAAGTGGATAGTGGGTCTCAATGCACAACACGAAGCACAGAAGTCACAGCTACTGCTGGGACGACCATGAGTAAATACAGGGTCAGCAAATGGAGTCAGACCAGGATGTAGGAGCCCAAGCCTGTGCCAGGGGAGCAGGGAGCTGCTGAAGGTTACTGCTTCAGCCATTAGAGCAAGGGACAGCTTCTGTTCCAGCAGCCAGCTGCAGTGAGAGTGGGGTTAGCACGTGTCCTGTGCACAGCTGCTGGTGGGTCTGGGGTGAAGGACTGCAGGTATGGCTGAAGCTTATCTTGCTTCCCTTTAAAAGAGAATGCTGCATTTAAATCCTTAAAAAACAAAAAATAGGCACATTTTTCCTGTGTGGGGGGAGGAGGTAGAATGAAGATCATATAAATTATTATATAGATTCTTTTTAATATAAAGAAACACCTAGATTTAATGAACAGTATTGGGTTCCAGCTCTTCATTCATAACTTCTCGCCAACTCTGACTATTAGCATGTCACTTAACCACCGTGTCCTAGTTTCACCATCTGTAAAACGCTTTTGAAAGTCATGGAAAACTGAATCATAGGTCTTTTCCATCTCTAGATTCTATTAGGTCATCCAGTCTGTCTATCTGCCAGTGTAAGTTTCCTACATTCACCAGTGTTTTTCCAGTCTGGGTTCTGTGTGCCAAGTGGTTGGGCTTCCACCAGTACCTATGGGAGATGAATTTGCAGACCTTTAGATCTCAGCGTGAGGAAGCTCTTCTGACACTGACAAATATTGACACAAATATCTCAATTGGCACAGGTGTTGCAGTTTACTATATTTGACTTAGGGCATATGCTTTTGTAGAGTTTCAGAAATACAATTTTCTTTATGTTGGAACCTGCAGTATAGTGATATGAACAATATCTACACAATAACTATCAGAATAACTAGCTGTCTTTGTACAAAGTTTTCAGAACTATGAATACATGAAAGTTATTTGGGCTCTGTATTATCAGAAGTTAAACTGCTTTTAAAGTCACCATCTGGCAAACAACTGGTGTTTTGCATCATTTATTAGATGCAGTGACCTAGGAAGAAAAGGCCAATACTTAGTGTATTTTACTGATCAAGTTAACAGATTGTTTGTTTTGTAATGCAAGTTGTATATAATATGTATGTTAATGAAAAATCTGTCAGAGGTGTGTGTTTCATGAAATATCCAACTTCTAACCAACTCCACTTGCACAGGATTTTCATTCCTAATGGCATGCTAATTCCATTCTAATGGAAATTCTTAAGGCTGGAAATGGAAATTGCATCTTCATTATATCCACAAGAGGGAGAAGGGAGGGCTCTTTGTTGTTTTCTTGGGTTGTTGTTTTAATTTCAAATTCGATTTCGTGGCTTAACCCTATATATTTGTGTATGTGAATAAGAAAATATATTATTTGCATAAACAACATCAAAAATTTCTGTACATAACAAATGATCTTCTTCCTTTACGAAATCAGTGGAGGATACCGTGAAATAATAGCACTTGTAAGGAAGATAAGCCTTAGAATAGTAAAGTCTGATCATAAAAGGAATAAATATATCTTTCATCCACAGGAAATAAAGCCGGACCAAGTTACCAGACTTGCACTTAGGAAAGAAGTTAATTTTGAAAGTATCTGCAGAAAGGTAAGGTTTGCTGATTTTGTTGCTCCTTATCTGTGAGTGTGAGAAAATGTCTGAGCCCCTAATGATGATGTATTTAAGTTATGCGTGTGTATGAGTGGGATTATCTGCATTTGCATAGTGTGTGATGTACGTTATATTGGATCTTAACTATAAATCTTTCTTTTGTTTCTAAAGTCATCACTCCAACAGGGCACGTCTGCAAAAAACTGTATAGTTATTTTAGCACGAGTGGCTTTTCATTAAGGCTGGTGGGCTAACATCAAGCAACAGGAATTGCATACCAGGAAGCACAGTTTTTATAAATAGGCTTGTCATGTTTTCTAGTACATTTACATGAGTTAATTAATGTAAATAATTACACTTCCAAAACAGATGAAAATAAGCTTTATGTACTTGAGAGGAAGAGAGAAGTTTATCCATGTGAAAAGGACATTAGCCTGAAGTAAAGGTGAAATTTTAATGCAGCCATTTCAACACAGTGTTTCTCCACTGTCCACTGACTAAATATTAACTAACTAGTAATAACTGGAGGGGATAAAATGAAGACACTGTAAAGAGCAGAAAAAGGTAGCCTTGTAAGTGATTTGTTGCAGAAACAATCTTACAAAGCAACTTCGAATCAAAAATATCAGTAAAACAAACAGTAGGTTTTCCTCCAAATCCTCCTAAATTTTTCTGGATGGGCAGCTGAGGGCTGTGGAGCATCTGCGATCTGAAAAACACATCATGCCCAGTCAAAGTTTTAATGCAGTGTTTGATCATTTCCTCCTATAGTGATGTAATTACACTCTATCAAAGCATGGCCATATGTGGTGCAGCTCAGTTATCAGCATAGAATGCAACAGGATATCATTGAAGCAAAATGAAATTAGTATACTAGAGAGTATACTAGAGTATACTAGAGAGGACACAAGTTGGATCTTATTGATGTATGATAACTGTTCCAAAAGTAATACATCTTATTTTATTCTGTTGGCCTGTGACATCAGGGGCAGATATGGTGGACACAATTCTGCCCCTCTGCTGCTATCTATCATATGTTCAATGCATCAGCTTTGTTCTGACTGCTTTCTCAAGAATAGAAGTCCCAGAATCAAATACTTGATTCAGTTGTTTTCAAGGAGTTTATGAGTTTATATATTTGGAATTGCCTAAGAGGACAGTTTTTCAGTTGTCAAGAATACAAAAGGGAGTATTGGTAATCTTACCAGTTCATTTTATCTATCCATTTCTTTTGCTAGAAGTTCTTCAGATATAAGCGGGTTATGGTAAAGGATAGGAGGTGGCTATGAAATTTTCCTAGCCCAGGACTTAGGTAATAGAATTCTTGTTTTCATAGTCATGGCTGACTGTATATTTTCCAAATTTAATTAAAATTGGCTTTTATTTTGCCATAATCCTTGAAAACATATAGTGCAGGTGTCTTGATGGACTTGTTTTTTAAAATTCTTATTTGTGTCACTTTCTGCTGCTAGTAGGGTTTTACAGCAGTATGAAAGACTTAATCTCACCTATTATAATGAATGAGTTCATTTTAAAATAAACAAGTGTTTGGGTGAGTTCTGATGCTGTTTTAAACCAGCAGTTTAACCTCACTGTTGTAGTTCTCCTAACAAGTGGTAGCTGAGCCACTGAAACCACTGGCTGGCCATAGCATTCCCACTGCTGAAAGGAGTATTTTTTGCGTGCTTTAATAAAAGTTAATATGTCAATGTATTGTTTCATCTTTTCCCACAGTTAGTTATTAATAATAACATTTGGGAAAAAAAAATCTATCTCTAGCAGTATTCTTTAGATCCCGTGAAATGTCGACCATACTGTTTACCTTTTCGTTAACTTCAGTTTCGAAATATTTGAAGCAAAACATCCTGTGGCTGTTTTCATTTTCCAAATAGGTTTGTTTTCACTGATAAAAGGCAATCTGCTTTTAATTCACTGTGGAATGCTGAATATTAGTTTTGCATAGTGGATGTGTAGTCAAGATATTTGTTTAATTCCTTCTGCCCACTGAGAGTTTATGTTCTATTACTATTTTTCCCCATATTTTTTTTAGAATAAGATAGGCATACTTTTCTATTTAAAAAGATGTTTTCTGGGTTTCAGTTATAAAATTTATAAAAAACATCACAGGGCTAACACATTAATATAAGAGAAGAAGCAGTGGGTGAGCTGTCCTTCGTGCACCTCTGCTGAAACTCTTTACATCCATTTTGAATATTGTTGCAGCTGGCTCAATTGCTATTAACAGATGGTAAACTCTGTTGTAAAGGCGGTATTAAATGTTGCCATGTGACTGCAGCTGGACTTTATTGTTGGTGCTTAGTCACAGCTGTTGAAAATGGAACCTTTATTCTCTAGATTCTCACTGAGCTTTTCTACAGGTTCTGAACACAGTTCTGTGCTGTCTGCAACAAACACATTTGCCAGTTGTTAGTATTGAAGAACACGTGGCAGACCTGCAGTCTAATTTTTTAAACAGATTTCCATCTGTGTAGCATTTTAATGTGGTTACTGTAGCATATGTCCCTGAGCTGTTCTGGGAGCCTTGGTTCATCATTATTGTGCTTCAGAAGCTAATGCTAAAAAAGTTGTTCATTGCAAGATTGAGAGCAGACAAAGGCCAAGCACCTTTGTTTCACCGAAGCCATTCTATCAGACTGCCTCTCTGCAGCCATTTGTCACACAGCAACAACATGGAATGGAATACTGGGGAGGAGGTTCAACCTATACTGCTGTACCACCAACATTTGCTTCTGTTGTAGTGGACCAAAATCTTAAAACAGCAGGCATTTCTTTCGGAGCAGCCCTCATAGAACGGACATCTAATGCATGGCCATAGGCAGATATGCCAGAATTCAGCTGAGCAGCATAGTATGATTTTGATGACTGAAAGTCTAGGTTGCCTGATGAGAATGGCTGTACTTAAGATGATTATGCAGGAATGACATTAGTGATGTCTTGGTGTACATATTTTAATGCTTACTCCAAGGTTATAATGCTACAGTTGAAGTTTGGGATGTTATTTTGAAGATGAGTGAATTTAACATCCGTTGCCTATGTGAGTTTGTTTTTTCCCACCCCTCAACATGTATCTCATCTGGAACCAAAAAAGAGTAAGGGTAGGGTAGTCACAGTGCTCGTAAATTTACCATGACAAGGCAGTCTGTTGGAAGTGTTTTATGAAAGGCTGTGATATTAGAGGTATTAATCAATTTACAGCATTACAATTGCTAAATAGCTATTTGGAGCACGAGGTTCCTCAGATTGTATCAGTAAATGGTAGTCTTGGATTACGAGACATGAGTAGGACATGGTTACACAACAATAATAATTATTCTAAAAAATACTCTTACCTTTAAAAACATAAATTTCCTTAGCAGGAAATTTTAAAGATAATTCAAGTACTTTTTAGCTTTGTGACATAGAAAGAAGGGAAGATGGCGTTTCTAAATCAAGCAGAATTTCAACCAAATAGCTGCATCCAAGGAGGGACAGTCACATCTGTATTTTCTGTCTCTGAAAAATAGGAAGGTTTCTATTTGAGTTGATGTTAATAAATGTACTTCTTTGATCTTGGCTTTAATTTATTAAAAAAAAAAAAAACACGTACTTTTTAATGAAAAAATATATTTTAAAATGTCACTATTCTCTTGAATTTAATCTGAGGAAATGCATTAAATCATGAAAGGGGCCTGATGCATAGTCCTGTGCAGTTTAATTGAAGACTTTCTGTTAACTTCAAAGGCTTTGGATCGAGCACAAAATAGTTGCTGTCTTTCATTTGGGCTCTGGGGGATTTTTCCACAGTCCCCTCCCTTCTCTCTTTTCCACCCTTCGCCTTTATCCCCCTTCCTCTCTCCCCCCTACCCCCCTAAATGTTCTGCTAGCCACAGAACAGTCTGATTAGGATAGATTCATTTATTGATACAAAACTTCTGTTGCTGGTGCTAGTGCCTTTAACAGCATAACTAGATAATTACTTATGTGGATTTTTAACATTCTATGCTTATGAAAATATTTTGCTTGCAATCCATAAACCATAGAGAAAGGACTACTGTATGAATCAGTCTTTTGTGTAATACTGATGTGATGGTTCATTGGCTTTCTGTAATATACTTATCATTAATTTTGCACTTAGCTGTTTTGTGGTTTGATTTTGGCAATCTTGCAGGAAAACAGCTGGTGTTCTTGAGGGAACCATGAATATTTTCCCTTAAAAAAAAAAAAAAAAACAAAAAAAAAAACAACTGAATTCTGGTTGTTAGCACTCTTGTAATTAGAAATTGTGTGTAGGCAATGTGTAATTATAATAGGAATAAATTAATGATTATTTAATCTGTTTCGGAAGACTTAATGATCATCTGATAATACCTCTCCTTTTCTTCATTGCTTTTAAGTAACAATATGATCAACTTCAAAACAGTTTTAGGAACCCAGAATAGTTGTTAACCATTTTTTCTTTGGGATGAACACACATTACCTCGTGTATATGAAGATGGTTCCATTCCTCAGCACTGTTTATGCTGAGTAGTATAAACAATACTTCTCCACCTTAGGCATTATGTCGCAGGTCCTTTCTTATTTTGGTATGGAAAGACAGTGATTTGCATAGCTGTTACCAATTTCTTTATGCAACAGTTACATTTGTCAACATCATTTGTTTTTTGGCAGTGCGTTCCATTGATTTTAACACTGCTCAATAGGACTGGATTGATGCTGGGAATCAGTGTTGCAGTGCTGGATTCCTTCTGTCTCCAGCATTTTTATTCCATTTGAATGGAAGTTGCACTGAATGTATGAAACCACTGTTTCCTGAGAGTTTTCCATGTCAAACACCAGATATTAACTCTAACAGGAATGTCTCTGGTCTTTCTAACAATACTGATGTAGAATTTTGCATTCAGTGATGAATATCACATTCGGTTGCAAATACTTTCTCTGTGTGAGTGATTATTGGTTGTTGATGTTTTGTTCTTTGTTTTTCTCCTGAGGCTTCTCATCTTCCAAATTCAATTTCTTGAACTATGAGCTGTTCAGCATAACTTATGTATGTATAGAGAGATGTGTATATGTATATATATATCATTATACAGATAATTATTATTCATATAAATGTATTTATAGTATATAAATGTCCTTTCTGATGTAAATGAAATGCTTAGCATTGTGTAATCTTCTCTGTTTTGGAGTCTAGAACCCACTGATACGGCTGCAGTCAAAGTTTTGTCAGTACAAAACTGTTTTCTTAACAAATCTTTCTCGAGTCTTTCTCACTGACTTCTCCACTAATTTTCCTTCTGTCTGTTTGCCCAACCAGTGCCAATCTCTTCCCAGAAGCCCAGTGGGAAAACTCAGTCTGCTGTTTATGCCACACTCTGTCCATTTCCTTCCCTGGTTAGCCATTCTTTTGCCTGCTAGGTCCTTACCATACTTACTCTGTGCTAATTTCTGTCTTCTCCATTAGCCCCTTTTCATTCAAACTAGGCTGCTACCTGCTTGCCATTCTAGAGTCACCATTTGAGAGTAAGGAGATAGACTGGACAAAGTTGGCACTATATTCAACACCAGAGCATGCAGTGATCTGTTTAGTGACAGCCTGGATTTTGTCTTCTCTCGGAACAATATTTTTAATGTTCTGTATTGAAACGAAACAACAGCAGCTTTGGCAGTTTCTCATTGTGAGGCATTATACTCCTGACATGAAAAAGCTGCCTTCTGTCAAATTTTACTTTACGAAGCCAAGGATCTATTAAGATGTGATCTTTAGGAAAGACTCAGTCCCAAAAATGATTGCTTTTGATTGGAATTAGTTTGTTTCAACCATTTGGCATTTCAGAGCAGAATGTGGATAGGCATATTGCTATCATCAGAAATCAGAGAGCAGTCAGTTCACGTTGTTCTGATCAGTGTTTGGCTTTTGTCATCCAGGTAGCTTAGTCACAGTGAATGCACTTACAAGAGCATAAATGGACAGAAACATACGTGGGGAAGCACAGTGTTTTTCAGCTCAGATATTCCTGTTACAGTGATGATTCGATGCATACAGCTTTGTATACACACAGCTGTATTTTTTCATTGCCAGAATATGACACAGTATATGTAAAAGCACATGCACCTCTGAACTTTTGTTCGTATTTTAAATGAATATTTAAGTTACATGCATAATTTTTTATGGGGCATGAGTAATGGGAAGAATTGAGTAAAGTGTTCAAACAAATCTTGTTTTTATGTTTTCCTTGAAGAAAATGAAAGAAAGTATTATAACGACAGATTCTCAAAGCATGGTAGGCTTGATACTTTATAAAAGAATGTCAAATCAGTGATGTCAGAATTTCCATAATATAATTTTCAGAAATACTTTTTAGACATGCATGGAATGCGCAAGTGGCAGGCAGAGATCCAGAACCTCAAAGCATGCATGAGGTAGTGGTATAGAAAGGAGAGATTTAGGTGTCAGAGGAACTAAGGAACCTTCAGACGTGAGAGAAGACAGGATGAGAAAGATGAGCTGACTTACTAATCAAAATTGAACCTGGCTGCTGGCACTGAAAGTCTTCATAAAGGAATGAAGAAGAAAAAAAAAAAGCAGGAGGAAGACTGCATTCCTAGAAGAGCATCTGATTCACAGTCATGTTATCAGTAGGGAGTATTCACAATTTTTCAGAATCTCTCTTGAAGGCCGAAGAGGGAACAGCTCAATGCAGTGAATAACAAAGGCAAATCAGGCTGCCTACAGTTGGTTACTATCTTCAGTACTAAACTACAGAGAGAGAGTATGCATTATAAATGCTTCTATACCAGTCTCTGAAGCCTGAGAAAATAATGGGTGATCATGGAATACCTGACATCCAACATCATCACAGATACAGTTGGTATTTTTTTAACCAGATTAACCAGTCTTCAAAATAATTAATGAAAGGTACCACCTTTAAAAGGGTAACAGACAGATTTGTGTGCGTGAGAATGGCACTGTGTTGTGAACAACTGTGTTTTCAGTATAACTGCATAAAAATGAGACAGGAACAGAGAAACTCTCACACGTTGCATGATTGATAGTCACCTCTGTAATAAAAGTTTGGTGCTGATAGTGTCCTGCAACTTGTAGTTAGAATTATGACAGCAGAAAGTGATGTCAGAATATAGAAGCTACAAGTCTACAGCTGGTAATCGTGAGAGATTTCAGTTACCCTTAACTAATTTGATTACTAAAGACAATCTCTGAATTGCATTCCTTATGGATTCATAGGGAAAGTAATCAATTTCTAAAGTTAACCCACACAAAGGGGTACAGAAGAGGATGGGCTTAACCAAATGAGGAAGCCCTACCTTGCCATTAATCTGCTAATTCTCTAGACACTGGGACCCAACTTCTGACAGTGTTGATGGAGATGGCCTTAGGAGTGTACAGTTCCATTTGTATGGCAGCTCTCATCTGAGTAGCAGAAATCAAAATGAGTGTTGCTATCAGTGAGGGAAATGTTCCTAATGATGGAAAAAATTCAGTGCCTTTCAGTCTTGTTTTAAGAAACACCATGGCACAGAAGGTAAGTGAGAGGATGTAAGGTACAACACACATGAGCTGGAGTCTTTCATTATTCCTGGTGCTTATAGAATTTACTGTGTTAAAATATGTTTAGTGTTGTGTAAATAATTGTAATTACCTATGTTAAAGACTAACATAGCTAATCATATTTACAAACAGAAATGCTCTTTCTGTGTACATGCTTTGAAGAGTAACTCAGAATTGCATGGCAAAATTAGAATAAAATGACATTTCTGATATTTCTAAAAAAAGCAGCTGTTTTGCTTTACTGTTTTTACTTTTAGAAATGCAAAAATCTTTTTCTAATTGTATATCATAGAGAAGTAAAATATAAAATCATCACTTCTTCACTCTTTCTTATGCAGATCATTTTTCAAGTGCTGCATCTCAGAACTAAGGAATTGACAGTTATAAAAATTTGAGAAATAGAGAAATTACAGAATTAGGAGGATTCTTGCAGCGCAACATGAGTCTGCAGCACTGGAAAATTCTGTGAAAAGTGCTGAAGGCACTATTTCTTGAAATTTTTGAACTTGAACAGTAGAAATGGAAAAAGAAAATTGTCTTGAGCTATTGGAATTCTCTTTAAAGAAACTACTCATTTATTAATAGTATGTAGTAAATAGCTGCATTTAAATATTTCAGTGAGGTAAAATGAAAACATAGGTTTGCAGTGTATTGCTCCTCAATGGCAAGATTATGAGTGTGTGTGGGAAATGTGATGTAACTAGTAGTTTACTGAAAGTATAATAGCATTGCCTTTAAGGGCTGTTGGCCTAGTCTTTCTTTATTTTGGAACATAAATAATTGTATGCTGATTGAAAGGGCTGAGTGATTACACAGCCAGAAAGTACTTTTTTGTCAGAGTAGCAATAATGTAATGATCTTGAAGGCAGTCGATCCTCCAAGCGCGAAACTGATTTTTCTGCATGCTATATGGTGAAATGCCTTCTAGGAAAAAAGGAGCGTTCAGGATTTGCGTTTGTTCTGCATTCATCATCTGCTGATATTCTCAAATAGTATCAGGGCTTCCTGTGTATCCGATATGTGATTATGAGTAGAGTAAATTCTGAATGCATACACTCCCTCAATAGACTTAATGACAGAAAATCTACGTTTTGATACTAAAGAATCAGTATGTTTATCTCAGATGTTTAATCATTTTTCAGTGAACTGAGCTTGTGCATCCACTTTTTTTTTTCTTTTTTTTTTTTCCAGAAAGTGGCTGAAAAACATTTAGATTGAAAGATAGCTGTTTTCAGTTGTGCACAAAAATTTTCACGTGAGACGCCAAGAGACTCTATCTTGTTTTAAATAGCATACAGTAACTGATATGGCCTACTCCTGGTCAGTATGTGAAGTTTTTATGAAGTCTTTATGTCTCCTGTACCTCCAAATCCCTAGCTCTCAGTAGTCCACATCCTCAGTCATGGCTATAGACATAAATACATGTCTCCTTCAAGTCTTATCTGAGGACTCTGAACTGACAATTTTCAGTTAGGTAATTCTGAGTTCCCCAGTGGTAATGCTTCTATATGTGGTAGTCTGAGCAAGATGAAGATTTTCAACAGGAATAATTCTTTTACATCATCATCAGAAGTTATCTGAAGTGCAAACAACAAATTTAGGGCTTGGTTTCAACTTTTAGTTTTGTGTGCTTTAAAATAGGAAGTTCTCAGCAGTGTCTGCTTTCTCCAGAGATTCTTTGTTATAAACTCTCCTAGGTAATGCTTACATATATGCTGCTTTTTCAGCCTGCAGCTGACAGGAGATACTTTGAGGTTTGAGCTTCTATCTTGCTATGGAATATTGTAAGGATGTCTTAGGATTATATCTCTGTAAGTTCTCTGCAGATTTCAACTCCAGACTGACTTTGTAAGGATACCAGTGGATATCTCGACTCTGAAAGCTAAGTGTCATCCAGGGCTGAATACTGTGATCTTCTTGGCCCATTAAGTGGTTCCAATAATGTAGAGCTCATACCTGTATCTTGCCAATGTGTTTGCTACCATCTGCTCTGTGCATCTTTGGACTTGCTGTATATATACACATATATATATGTGCATATATATGTGTGTGTGTGTGTGTGTCTGTATATATATGTCACTTGTTTAACATTCCATTTTCAGATGATTGGCCAACTTAACTCTTTGTTGAGGATTAGTTAACTGTCTGCTTTAAGCTTCTGGACTCTCATTCTAGAAGCTCAGCTACAAGTAAATGATTTCTCAGCTTTTCAGTATACTTCACTTTTCTGAAAATGTCATTTATGGCTTCAGATCTGCAAATGTATCCTGGGCTCCATCAGCAGAGGGGTGGCCAGCAGGAACAAGGAGGTGATTGTCCCTCTCTACTCTGCTCTTCTGAGGCCCCTTCTGCAGTACTGCGTCCAGGTCTGGAGCCCTAGTACAAGAAAGACAGAGAGCTGTTGGAGAGGGCCCAAAGCAGGCCACAAAGATGATCAGAGACGCAGCACCTCCCCTACGAAGACAGGCTGAGGGAGCTGGGCTTGTTCAGCCTGGAGAAAAGAAGGCTGCAGGGTGACCTCATTGCAGCCTTTCAGTACCTAAAGGAAGCCTACAAACAGGACAGGAGTCAACTCTTTGAAAGGGTAGATAACAGCAGGACAAGGGGAAATGGTTTTAAGTTGAGGGAGGAAAGATATAAGTTGGATGTCAGGGGGAAGTTCTTTACAGAGAGAGTGGTGAGGTGCTGGAACAGCTGCCCAGAGAGGTTGTGGATGCCCCGTTCCTGGAGATGTTCAAGGCCAGGTTGGATGGGGCCCTGGGCAGCCTGGTCTAGTATTAAATGTGGAGGTTGTTGGTTCTGCCTGTGGCAGGGGGTTGGAGATTCATGATCCTTGAGGTCCCTTCCATGCCTGGCCATTCTGTGATTCTGTATGAATTTTGTAGCAGTGACCTTTCTCTTTGTACTGTTCAACAGCTACTGCCTCTTATACACAACTCATTCCATTTCTGTTCCCCATGAAAAGTACATTTTTTGTTTCAAGTTACTTCATGTTTTACTTTCTGCTTTAATTCCTCATCGTCGTTGATTCTTTTTCTTCTCCTTTGGCATCTATTACTGCACCGTGTGCCCAACAGTGAATTGCACTGCCATAAATGGAGGATGTGGGGAAAGGCATTGACACAGTACTAGCTTTGTGA
Organism: Tetrao urogallus; assembly: GCF_951394365.1. Taxonomy (NCBI): domain Eukaryota; kingdom Metazoa; phylum Chordata; class Aves; order Galliformes; family Phasianidae; genus Tetrao; species Tetrao urogallus. The sequence continues at coordinate 9,008,371 of NC_136816.1, read as the reverse complement.
CCTCTTTCATTATCTTTAGAAATTGACTTCTTTTCCTTCAAAAACTTGTTTATTGTTTGTGTGGTAGGCCAGATTTATAGGATTATACACACATTCTTCTCAGCCTTGCATCAGAGCTAGCAGCATTTGAGTTATCCTACAGTCTTGCCGTTTCATCCTATGTCTAGACTCTGCACCTGTTCAGCAGGAGAAGATAATTAAGAGTCCTTGCCTGTTTTATTCTGGATTTCTTGTTCTGACTTCTCTTTATTGAAGCAATCATAGAAGAAGGGAAGAATTAATTGTAGATTAAATACATGATTTGCACTTTGGCACATCTGGGGTTTATTCCAAGCTCTGCTGTAAATTACAGTGGAGATTAAATACTGTTTCTTTTTTACCATTTCCCAGTGTGAAAAAATATGTGGTTACCTCACAGTTGTACAGTTAGCTAAATTAGTTGTGACAGCTTAATCCAGAGGAATGCTATTGAATCTTCTGAACTCCAGCTAAATTTGATCTTGAAACACATGCAAAGTGCTGTATTGGGCTTCTTAAAGGGCCTTCAGACTTTGTTCAATGCTTGGACTGTAGTTCTAATACACATATCAAAGAATCACAGAATTGTAGGCTTCCAGAGATCATCAAGTCCAACACCCCTGCCAAAGCAGGCAAAGAACTACTTTTGTTTGTTTCTTCCGTATCTTATTCATATTTTACAGAGTGTGATGATGTTACAGACAAGTTTATGCTACTCCTTTTAGTAGGAAGGAAAAAACAAGATGAATTCGATATCGGTAAATCTAAATGAGTAGATTATGGGAAAAATAATAACTTTGATTCGGAAATACAGAAGTAGCTAGGGCAGCATCAACAGCTCAGTGCTAGTTATGGGATCTTGATGCTTCTCCCCAAAGCTGGACTCAAAAGTTTGTAGATATCAGTGATGAGCTAACAGTCAATTCACCTGGCATCAATGCAAGTTCAGCTGAATTCTCCAGACCTCTCACTTTTACTGTGCATAGTTTGCAGATAAGCAAATATTACCCAGGGTACCAGGTGCTGTCATGAGTATTCATGTCTATTGGTGCCTGCAAGAAAAATAAATGTCCTAATATTTTTATGGTTAAATTACAGCAATAACAGAAAAATGCTAGCCAATATAAACTGTGACAAGTGGTGAAAACAATAACAAGACATCAAGGGATATTTTAAGAGAAGTTGTTCGATTTTTGTCCTGTTGTTCCGCTACAAGACATTACTTTACTCTGATTTTTGCAAAGGCTTTAGATCTGTTAGCGTTTACACTTTATCTTCAGGTGGAAATTTTTCATCAGGCAATCTATAAATAGTCCAATCTTAAAAAAAAAAAAAAAAAAAAAAAAAAAAAACTTTGAAATTTGTGTGATTTTGTGAGATTCATATAGAATTAATTGCCATAAGAATTTCCCACCTATCTTGTTGTTCAGCTTGTGTATCTACTTCAGAAGATACCATCATTTTGTTGTTACTTGAAAGATTGGATGGAGTAGAAGCTGGTTAAAAATTGGATAAAATCTGACCATTTCTGATTATCTTTTTCCAGCACAGTATTTAGTGGTGACGTTTCTGTCCTGTGCATAGTACGTGATTATTCCCTGCTATTTCTTTATTTAGGAGGGTCACTCTCTTTTGAACTCTTGCCTTGCCTAATGAAGATGTGTTTCCTGCCTTCCCTAGCTGATACAGGCTGCTATCAGTGAAGTGGGGACACAGCCACAAATTCATGCTGTCAGGAGCTGTGAGCCAACATGGCCACAACAAGTGGTATCCCGTTGCTTCTCTTGCCAAAATCTTCAGTTTTTTTGATGGCCACAAGTCACATGTCAAATTTCTTACAGACATAAAGGAAGAGGGAGAACTAACAGCATTTCAGTCAGAAGATAATTTTGCTCAGTGATCTTATTCCAAAGCAGTGATGGGATTGACTTGGATGGCAGCCATGATCTAACACCTTCAGCCACCCTGTGACTCTACATTAACCACACTCTTCCTGCTGTTGTGAAAGACAGCTGTGACTTGTTAGAGCTCTGAGAGCAGTATGTGGAGTAATAGGTTTTCTGTTGCTCTTGGGAGGGAGAAAGTTCTTGTTTAAGCTGCTATAAGGGGTATTTCAGTTACATCTTCTTTTGGCCCAGAACTTTGGGTTTTTTTATGTTTAACCTGGTTAGCATTATCTTTTCCTTTCGTTCTTTCTCCTGAGATCAGGCTGCTGTTATGCTTTAGACTGCACTTCCAGTTAATTTAGAAACCTCAGTCAGACATGCTTCAAGTTTATTTTTTGTGTCATAGGTTTAGCAATGTACTGTATACTGTACGCTCATCCAGAGGGTTTCTGGCTGTTTCCATCTAAATATCATAGCAAATCATTTACAGGGACTGATATGAGCCCACCAGGCACTACTTATCTGTCAGCACTGTCCTTTGACCTAGTAGAAATTCTAGTTAGTAGTCTTCTAGTATTAATCTTGTTTTAAGCTACCTGTAGTTTCTCATACAGAAATCAATTAAAAGATAAAACTATGGCCTCTTCTCTGTTTTTTATTATAATTGTAGCACAAGGTAAAACCAAAAGGAATTTTGAACATGATGAATGATAACAATGAAGCAATAATCAGAAGTCAGCATATCGTGTCCCCGAGTTGATCCTACGTTCCTGCTGCTTAATTCTTCTTGAAGAAAGAAGAAAAGAAGAAGAAAAGAAAAAAGCATGCTAGCAAGGCGTTCCCTTTAACAGCAGCAAATCCCATCTCTACCAAGAGACTCTCTTTCTCACTTTATTTCCTGCATTGTACGAGGCAGGTGCTAGCCACACAAATCCTGCCTGACATTCTCATCCAGCTGCTTCTTTTGACCCAGTGTTGCCAGCCCTCAGAGTCATTCCTTACTTTTCCTGACCTCTGTGCAGCGCATTTCAAAACTTGTAGTGTAAATCTGTTTTTTATTTTAACATATATAATGTATAACATATATAATATAATATGATTATTCAGTGCTCAGTTGCTTTATTTATTTTGCTGTGCCTCAGTTGGAAATTGAATGAGGCAGAACATTCTTGTGGAAATTCTTACCTGAAAAAAATGAAGTAGCACAAGATAATACAAGAATAGCAGGAACCAATGAAAGCAAGTATTTACAAAAGCAAACATAGTGCGGGGAGGTGAGGAGTGGGAATATGTATGTACATTATATATACATAGTTCTTGCTATAGGTACAGTAGGTACTTCATGTTTTTTTTTTTCTCTGCGAAGGCTTTATATACTGGAAAATAGTTGAGGAAAAATAAATTGAGCATTGGATGTGCCAAAAAAGAGAAAAATGGGAATTTTTTAAGAATGTGAATGTCATATTATATGTTTGTTGGCTGCTGTCTCACAGTGTGAGTAGCATTTGTGAAGTATTTTGCTATAAGGAAAAAATGTGGTTATTCCATATGCATTGGCATGTATATGCTTAAACCCTTTCTATAAATATTTGAATTAAAAGACACCAGATGTTGCACAGAAGCTGCTGCTGCTTTATGAACTTCATGGTATATTCTTTTGAAACCCACAGGAAGTAGCTGAGGGGAAAAGTGTATTAATTAAGTTCTGAAATACATTTTCCAGCTAGACAAAAATCTCCAAAGAAAATACTCTTTGATCTCCAGAAATGTGAGCTTGCTGTCCCAGGAATCTGGTGGCAGCATGCTGCACTGTCACAGGGGAATCAAAACCCAGACTCAGAGTTCTCTGAGCTCTTCTAGCTCTGAGAGTAAGTCTAGGAGCAACACAGTCTTTGACCCTTGGTAGTGGACTCATCTTTTGACTCAAATTCTCTGGCCGGTTGTCATAACACTGTGGACAGTCAACAGGAAAGATATTTTTTTCATTTTATCTTTATCTGAACCAATAATACTGTATTAGCAGGGACTTGGTGAGGAAGATATATTGGGATTAAGATATATTGGGATTCGCCGATGCTCTGCACTTCAAATTAAAATCTGAACAGACAAAACAAGAATGTGTTTTTTAAGCTACAGAACTGCAGCAAGTTAGACTTGCTTGGAATTGGTTGAGGAACAAGCTTTACATTTTGCATACCAATTGCATGTTTCCATATTTGGAAGTAGTAGATCTGCTGTAGCTGTAATGCCTTAGTTATATTAAGAAACTTAGCAGGAAGATGTAAGATTCCAAATTTCAGGATCTGCTCTGTTTTCTTCAGACCTAAAGCACTGAAAATGACTCTCCAGCTGTAGTGGTTGGCAAGTCATGTCTCTCTGTCTCTACTCAATGAATACATAGCTATCCATATTAAGTGGCTTAAGTGCTGGAAGAAAAGGTGCATACAAGGCTAGTAAGATTGTCTGATGAAGATTCGTATATCAAACAGTGTACTGGGTAGTGTCTGTACGTGTGATGATTGGACCCCTGCCAGCAGCCAGGCACTCACCAGCTTGCTTACTCTTCCACTCCTCCTACTTAGCGGGATGAGAGAGACTCAGAAGAACTAAAGGGGTAAAACTCATGAGTTGAGATAAAGGAAGCTTATAAATGAAGCAAAACTGTGCATTAGCAAAGGAAAATATGGAATTTATTCACTACTCCCAAGCAGCACGCAGAACTTCAGTCACATCCCAGAAAACAAGGCTTCTACACTCTTAAAGTTGGTTGGGGGAAATGATGCAATAACAACAAATGTCCTCCTGCCTCCTTTCCTTGAGTGTATGTTGGTGAAAATGACTTAATGCAGCATGGAATATCCTTTTAGTGAATTTGTTGTCAGCTGTCCCTACTGTCTTTGCCTTCCAACCTCTTCTGCCTTTCTCTTGAGAGAGAAATGAAGAAGGCCTTGATGCTGTGCAAGCACAGCTCAGCAGTAACAAAATCAGTGGTGTGTTATCAACTTTGATTTAGTCACAAATCAAAGTACAGAACCATACTGGCAGAAATAGAGAAAGCTGACTTCATCCCAGGACAGACCCATTACAATCTCCCATTGCCTATTCCATACTTTTACATCACACTCATATGCTACATTAATTATTCAGTACATCCTTATCAGCTACCCCCAGCCTGCTGCCCTCTGACTGTATGCAGAGGTATTATTTATTCCCTTGAGCTGTGAACCACCTCCATCAACTGTCCCATGAATTCATTCAGCCGTTAGCTGGGCTCCATCTCTAATGGTGGCTCAGGCTGGGAAAGGCATCACATTGTGCTGAAATGCCACAGCCTGCTCAGGCAGGATCACTGGGCACTTGCCCAGTTCTTTGTAAGCCTCATCATCCGTTGGTTGAGGTGGCTTTTGCCATGAGTACATTCTGTGACACACAGCTCAAATCATGGGTTACAACAGTTTATAAATATATCCATACAGTACCGCTAGGAAGAAGGTGGGTTTTTTTTTCTTTTCTCACAAGTTCTGCTGCAGCTGTAAATAAATCTTCATAGTGAGCTGGTCTGCACACCACAGTTCTTCCCTCTCAGGTAAAACCAAGACAAGGCTGTCCTTTAAAAAGTCTCAGATATCTCTTGTTTTGTTCTTGAAGCACAGTCATGACAAGAGCCTGAAAATACAATAGCTAGTACCAGTGAATTCTAGATGAATTCAACAGTGAAAGCAATTCCTGCTTCTCTCCTTTTTCTTCAGATTGAAGCATTGAGATCATATTTGGTCTTTGAGCCAGTCTGTGTAATTCTGTTGTAATTCTACCACATTACATTTGAGGGAGTTTGTCCTTGCCTCTACATCACATTTAATGTATAATGCTTCGATACCTGTTATGAGATTTTCCCACACTAATGGTACTTCTTACAAGCTGCTCTATTCTGTCATGCCAAACAGCTTCTACCAATACAGTGCTAATTTCTTCTTTCATGAAAATCAAGGGATTCATCAACTTACTTTACACCTATAAGAAACAGAATATAAAATATTCCAGAATATATATGGCAGAAACAGAATATAGAATGTGATTAGTTCTTTTAAAGTAAAAATTGTATTATGCCTCTTCAGTACATGATAAATTGCAGAATTACATCTGTTGTGTTTCAGACAGGTTTTTGCAATCAGATTTTTCCTCAGAATTATGATAATACAGGAAAGCTAAGAAATACTCAAATATTACATTGTTATAACCTTTTCTTCTTGTTCATTTAGTATTCCAGAATCACATTAATATGCATAGTAGCATGACCTATCCTGTATTATTCTGCTTATTTTATGTATTTTATTTTTTATAGCCAAAGTCCACTGCAAATGAGCGAGCTCTTGCAAGACTTGCAACACACCCCCTTCTGAAACCCAAAATTGCTGAACTTAAAGGTATGAAACAATGTATTAACTTGTTTTGACTTAGTACCTTGCCCATGTGTCACTTTGCTCATGTTAACTCCTGTTATGAACAACCACTGTTGAAGGAAAAGTATACCAGCCCCTGTAACCAATTTGACAAGCTACAGTACCACAAATTGCCACCATGGGTTTATGTATGACAGTACACCGTATGGCATACTAAATAAGACTGAACTGGCAGCGAGCAGATACTAAGGAAAAAGAAGCATTGTAACTTTTCAAGGTAACTAAAAGAACCATGGAGTCATATCACAGAATCACAGAATGGCTTGGGTTGGAAAGGACCTTAAAGCCCAGTCCCCAGCCTCTGCCATGGGCAGATTGCCACGCACCAGATCAGGTTGCCCAGGGCCCCACTGAATCTGCCTTGGGCACCTCCAAGGATGGAGCATCCATAGCTTCTCTGAATAGTTCCAGTGCCTCACCACCCTCTGAATAAAGAATTAACACCTAACATGTAACCTAAATCTCCCCTCTCCTAGTTTAAAACTGTTCCCCCTTGTTGTACCAGGTCTACAAGTCACTTTTTTAAGCTTCCCTAGTTCAACCCAGTTTCAAAAACAGCATGTCTAGGTGGTAATGATTTCAGTTTTCCTCACTTGTTGATGCTGTGCTGCAAGGCGTTATTTGCTCCACCTATTCAGTGAAAGGTTGATAAAAGCATTCAAAATATGTTCACTCAGTGCAATAAATTTAACTTAGAAAAATGTTTTATTTCATTAAAATAGCTTGTGTACTTAATTCAAGTGTAGCAGTAACAAATGACTTTTCTTCTACCCCTCTTGTAGCTGCTGTAAAAGCTTTTAAGGATGCAAGACAAAACCCAGGTAAAGCCAATCCTTCAGAAAAGAAGCCAGAAGCTCAGCCTAAATCAGCACAAAATTTGAATGAACATGTTCTTAAACTAGTTCAAAATCGGCAAGGATTTGAAGACAAAACAAAAATGAGTGTGAAAATGGGAACTGTAGGAGGAGCTGATAAACTCAGTGAGAGTGAACCTGAACAGGAAATTATGGAAATGGAGAGAATTCCAAAAGAGTTTTCGTCTCAGACAGTAGAAATGCAAGCAGTCACTCAGACAGGAAAGAAACTTGTCTGTAAAAAAAGGAAAGAAAATGTGAGCATGAACAAATTAACTGCAATGAAACAAATAATTAGGGATGATAGTGACCTGGAACAACATAGTGAAGAGGAATACTTTGATGATAGTACTGAAGAGAGGTTTTATAATCAGACATCAAATTCTGATAGTGATAGCAATGATGATTTCTTCATTGGCAAAGCAAAAAGAAAGAAGAAAACAGCAGCAGTTAATGATGTTTCTTCAGTAAAAGAAAAGAATACACTTCAGAAAAACATATTGAAGGAAGAAAAGAGTACAGTATCTGGAACAGTGCAGAATTGGATCATGGAAGGAAAACCACATGATAAAACTGGGAAGCTGGAATCAGTGTTCTGTACTTCTTTGTCTACCTGCAATCAGAAATCCCAAAACAGAAGGTAAACCTTTTCCTCTTGCTTTATTCTTCACTATCTCCCTCCTTTCCAGCAATGACTGTATTTATAATTTTTTGTAGCAGTTACCAAACAAGGAGAATTTCTGTCAATTACAGCTCAGAATGCCTTCATGTAAACTACTCTGCAGTCTCCTTGTGCTTTTGTGATGCTTAGAGATTTTTCACATTATAATAGAGATACTCACATCAGCACTGGCATACATTTAGGATTCCTAAAACTGTATACGAATCTAATCAGTATTGAAGTACTTCTTTTTTAATTCCTTTATTAACAAAGAATAAAAACAATACGTGATTTTTAGCTATGATGCTTGAAAAGTCATTCCACAAGTGTTTTAGTGAAGTCAGTTCTCCATTTGTATATCATCTTAGAAATTTCTTGAGTAATGCTGAATTGTATTTTTATTTTCAGAAGCACAAAAGACCAACCTGTCAAAAACAGACAAACAGGTATGTATTACTTAACCTGGTACGGTTGTGGGAACAAAGATAACTTGAGATTTTCTTTCCTCTGGTATATAATATTGCTAGGCTCTTTTTTGTTTGTTTGTTTCAATTTTGTGGCATGTATTTTGACAAATGTTAAAATTATCAGGTTTTCTAGCTTTCACTTTGATTTGTTAAGTTTCATTTTGCTTGCTATTTCTTATTTTTGCATATTAACGGATAAAGACAGATGCATACAGGAAAATGCTTTTCTGTTTGTGTTCACCTTGAACAGTTAATGTTATCTGTGCACAGGTAAGCGTAAACAGATTACTGTATTTAACACATAGTATATCTTGTGAGTAGTATTTTTAATTTCTCTGTATTTTTTTGTATGTATGTTGCTCTGGAAGTCATGTCTCGTATTTATTTCCATGGAAATTACCACAGATAGAAAAAGCATAATGAGACTATTTAATAGAGCAAATTCTCAGCTACAAAAACTCTTTCAACATAGTCACCACCATCAGCTGTGGTAGTATATGGTATCTGATTCCACACAGGAATTTGTTAAGTCACGGGGGTCTTTTCAATCATACTGAATTAAGTTGCATAGTTCCTGACTGACTTACTGTGAAGAAAAAAGTTAAGACTATGGTGAATATTTGTCTGCATATATTTTCAAAATGATCTATCATAATAAATGTTAAACTGTACTGTAGCTTACCAAGTGACAACTGATGGGGCTGGAAGGTGAGAAAATCTTACTGTGAACATTCAATTGAATATGTACCCCATGGCTAATTAATAGGTTACTGAAAATGTCTACAAATTTGAGGTTGTTTTAGCATATTTTTATGAAGGTTCATGATGTACTTAAAGTTTCATGCTATGCTTCTTACACAGCTCTTCTTAAAAAGGAACCACAGCCCAAAAAACAATCATTTGCAAAAACCTCCATTCTTAAACATGATGGTAAGAATCCACGTTTGGAGCAGCCTCTTCATCCTTCATGGGAAGCAAGCAGGAGACGTCGGGAACAAATGTCACAAATTACAGCATTCCAGGGCAAAAAGATTAAATTTGAAGACTAGATTGTATATAAATTGAGATTGTAAAATATGATTATTATAAATTTGCATCTTACAGTGTTTTTGTCAGTGGTAAAAACTGGAATTTGAACAGTTCTTGGTAGTGTGGACAGAAAACAATGTAGAAATCTTCACTTAAATAATATTTTACATTTCTCAAGAATTTATGCCCATTAATCCATGTTTGGGTGTCTTGATAATTCCAATTCCATAATGCCACTGTTTATGGAATACGCCCCACCATGACTGAATGGATTTTAAGAACATCATCTGTGCCATGTAGGAGTAATACAGATTCTCTGAAGTTTTATTTTTGTAAAAATGTACTTTTAAGTACTTAAGGACTGGATCTAAAGTGATAGGTAAGAATACCACTACTGAAGTGATAATCCTAGGTCTGTATTATCAAATAACATCTTTGATGAGGAAATCTCTTAAACTTGAACAGACTTTACAAATTCATGAATGTGTCAGTTAGCTGTGAAAGCCAATTAGTAATGCACATGTTCTGGGTAGCAATAAAATACTGGCCTGTTAAATTGTGGTCTTTGTTGTTCTTGGGTTATACTGCTGCTTCGAGATACTGAAAGAGTGTCTTTAATACTCCTGCCCTGGAGATTGTATCTGGGTGGTCTGTGTTTCTTGCACTTGTACAGTTAGAAGTCATCTTTCTTATTAGATGTTGTTGATAGTTAAACAAATATAATGTATATAAAAAGATACTGTTGGACAGAAATCTTTAGTTATTTAGTATGTTCCTTCAGGGATGTTTTCTGCAGCTTAATTGAAACAAGTCAAAAAGAGGGATGCTATATGTATAGGTTTAGTGGAAGCAGGCAGTGGTACATCATTCTAAGATTCTCCTGTCTTCTGGTGTTGTAGCTCAGGGACTTACTGTGATATGGTAGTTTATTGTGTTTAATAATCCTCAATAGATATCTCTTCCACAGATTTGTCTACTGTAAAATCTGTGACAACTTGTGTACCCTCTCATCTCTTGAAGAAGTCTGTCCTATGTATTGAACTCTGTGAAAAAGCAATCTCTTTTCCTATGTGTTAAGCTGCAACCTGATAGGTTTATTAAGTGCTTATAATGGTGAGCAAAGAATTTTTATTAACCCTTTGAATGTCAATTTGGATAGGGAAGGAGATGTTGGGAAGAGCAGTGGATGTTGTTTATCTCAACTTTAATAAGGCTTTTGTTGTTCTTTCCCATGATCTCCTTATAGGCAAACTGCATTAACATGGACTACATAAATTGATAATGAAGTGAACCAGAAACTTGCTGACCTGCTGAGCTCCAAAGGTTTTGAATAGCACATAGCCAACATAACTGAAGAGAGGTAACTAGTGGTTCAGTACTGAGCTTAGTAGTATTTAACATCTCCGTTAATGAACTGGATCACGGGACAGAGTGCATATACAGAACAGGTAGGAATGGCTTATAATCCAGATGGTTGTGCTGCCATTCAGACGGACATGGACAGGCTAGAGAAGTGGTCAGAGGGAAAGTTTAAACTTTGTGAAGCTTAGTTAAGGAAAATGGAAAGCGCTGCCTCTGGAGAGCAGTAACACTGTACAGTAGTCTGTGCTGGATGCAAATGGGATGGAAAGCTGCTTGCAGGAAAGGACTTGGGTTTCTGGTGAATACCAGCAGACCACGAGCCAGCAATTCATCCTAATAGTAGAGATGTCCAACTCCTTTTTAGAGCAAGTTTGGAGAAGTGATCTTTCTTCTCTGTTCAGCACAGGTGAGCCTGTATCTATCCCAGTCCCTGGAAGTTGTGGACTTTGCAGTACAAAAGATGTGGACACAATGGAGAAAGTCCAGCAAAGTGTCTCCAAGATGATACAGGAAATAGAGTATCTGGCGTACAGGGAGTGGCTGAGAGCTGGGACAGTTCAGTCTGTAGAAGGCTTGAGGATCTTACCAGTGTTTGTAATTACTGGGAGGGGAAGAAGATCAAGACAGACTTTTCTCAGTACAAAAGAAACAACTTTGTCACTGTAAGAGGTCCGGTGCTGGCACAAGTTCTCCAGAGAAGATGTGGAGTCTCCATCCTCAGAGGTACTTAGAAGCCATCTGGACATGGTCCTGTGCAAGCAGCTCTAGGTGACCCTGCTTGAATAGAGGGGTTGAGCCTGATGACCTCTAGAGGACCATGCCAACCTCATCAATTCCTTGTGATTTTGTAATACTCAGAGGAATGAGTCAAGCTGAGACTTAGTGACTACCATCTGTTGGTTAAAGCAGTTACTGGAAGCATGTAAAAATGCAGTCGCTGTGTAATTCCTCATATTCTATTTACCATGATGTTACAGCCAAATGGGAGGAACAAGGTTAGGTTTTTTTTTAACACAGTGTGACCACCACTCTGTCTCCCTCCCTCCCTCCCTCCAGTAGACTTTGTATCTTAATACTTACATCCCAGTATTTCTGCCCATCCTCTTACTGTGTTCAGTTGTTGTAAGCTAAATATTACAGTGGTTCCTTGGATTATTATTATCCACGTATGACTTTGCCCCTCAGGCCAAATGTTTGTAAGTATGGTATTATCTTCCTGAATTGCACTGATGCTGAGAAGAACAGGAAATTCATATATCCTTCCATCTCCCAGTGCTTTTTGTTGCTGTTATTTTTAATGTACCATCTTGAATGACATCAAATCTAAAGCCAGAAGCATCACAATAAAATGTGAAAATGAGAAAGCATTTTTATTGTTCTTTTGTAGGGAAAGATAATCTTTTGTAGAAAAAGTCATGCCACATGCAAACTCCTCCAGTTTTCCAGATGGAAATGCTGATCCTTAATGCCTAAGATAAATAAATGAATAAATAATCCCAGTCAAATGCTATTCCAAACAAATGTTTGACATGTGACTTCTCTGGTTCCAGTGAAGGGCCAGAAGAATTTCTTTTGTTTGCTGTCATCGGTTCTAATATACTTTTTAATGGATGGTTGATCTTTCCTTGAGTAGATGAGCATCATATTTTAAGAGTTGATTCACTCTAAAGACTGAAAAGTTAAGGAGTGCAAATAGTTTGAAACAAAATGTCTTTTTGTGTGTGTTCTAAAGTGCTTTTCTGCATGTGCTAGGAGATCTAAGAGCATTAGTTTGTCTTGGCATTTGAGCAAATTTCTTACTACATTCTTGGAGCTGTAATTTGTGCCCATAGAATTCTTCCTGAAGGAAACCTAGTTTATCAAAACATCTTTTTTTCCTCTTCAGAAACATGACTGAACTTCTGAGCTCCTATTTAAAAAAAAAATGAAAAAAGATAAGTTGAACATGAATGAGAGGAGGGAGATTAGGTTGTTGGCATTGCTTCAGATTTTAATAGGCCATTACTACTTGTAGCTGGCACTTGGTGACTCACCTGGATCGCAGCCTTAATGTGCTGAGCAGTGTACAAATGAGTGCTGATGGCTGAGACTTGATAATATTTATTATATGCAGCTGGGTGATTTTTTGTGAGCTGATAAACTCAACTGGAACTTGTTGATAAAAGTTCAAAACATTTTTTCTTCATGGTGGCAATATTTTCCATATGTACATGATGTTAACCTGGTTTGTGACATCGTTTAGACAGCGACCTCTCTTGAAGTATGACCGATTCATTTTTCTAGTGATATGGGAAGATAATTCACTCTGTGATTGTAAGATTAAGAATCCTGGAGAATCAAGCTTTCCACTCCATTACTGTACTACAGGAGAGATGTTCTCACCCTGTGTCAAACACTCGCAGAGTGCTTTTAGGTGCACAGAGTTTTCACTTCAAACAAGCTCAGATTTGTCAGTATTTTTTTAAAAGACTGCCACAACATTTGGATGTGTCGTTGCTCTGACTGCATTTTCACATGGAGTCAGATCCACTGAGTTCTACACTCCATGGGTAGTGCTTGCAGGAATTCCTAGTTTGAAGCTCTTAGCTCTAACTGTAATCATTTCGTTACATTTTAGAAACACCACCACATGTCTATCTCTAATAATTCTACATTTACTTTATGAACTGCATAACGTATGACATCATTTTTGTCTGCATTTGCCCAAAGTCAAGAAAGTTAGAACATTTCAATGTTTTTAACCATATTCTGCATTAATCCCTCAGTGAAGGGAGCAGAGATGTTTCATAATTCAGCATATTTCACCAGTTTAGCACACAGATTGCAGAGGCAGCAGGATGTTGATCTGTATTCAAAAATGTAAATAAGGGATTAAATGTTTTTGGAGTAAGTGAGTGTTCAGTGCATTAATTGTTTTGCATTGCATTGACCATCTACTACAGACTGCTCAAACATTTTTTTCATATGAGTAAAGTTTTTAATGCAGAAATTCTTACAGTGGTTTCTGAGCTGCTGTTCCTACAGAGACAGCTGATTTGGTAAAGGGAAACTTTATCAACGAGGGCTGTGTCCAAACAAGCCGTATCTTATGCTATTATGCCTTCACTTATTAAGCTTTTGTGTAGTACAAGAGGTAGTCATCATCATTGCATCTTTTCTTTTCTTGTTTTTTTCCAGGCAACAGCACCTTCCCTTTTTCTTGTTCATGCGCACACACACACACCTTTGACTGAGGCTTTCTCATTAGATATGGCCTATGATAATTTCCTGCATTAAGTACTCAGACAAGTAGAACGCTTGAAAAACTTTATTCAAGTCATTTTCACATAAACTTGCAACCATAATACGGGCATGTAACACAAGAATATGAAAGTGCAATAAGGAATACAAAGCTAGTGTCTGAATATTATAAATAAGAACTCATCAGATAAAGATGCAAAGTTTTTCTGAAGTCAAGACTCTTGGAAGAAAAGTGAAGGAAATAATGAAAACTTCAAAAAAGTTGCAAAAACAAGTGGCATTTCACTGAATCTGTAGCAGTTAGTTGCATAATAGTAACCTCCCCATAGCATACTCTTTGGTTTTAATTCAAGTTAAAACCTTTCAGCACCTTCTAGGATTTGGAGAAAATGAAAAATGCCATGTCAGCATAAATGTGAGACACAGGATAAACCACCTTTAGTTGTCTCATTTATGAAATTCACCCTGCTGGTTTGAATGAGTACAGTACAAACAACACATAAGTGACTAAGGTACATTTGGTGTTTGCACCCATTCAACACTGCATAGTAAACTTTAGAGCAGAGAGAAAATGAGTAGACTTTCACCAACGCAAAAACATCTACACAATATGCTGGTTCAGATGGTGACCAATCTGTCGTTTTTGTCATGTTTCTGTCTAGAAGTATTCAAATAGTGAATATATTTCAGGATTAAAAAAAATATTTAATGAACCCCTTCTGCAGAGAGTCTGGTACACAGTATGTTCCCTATGCGCAGTTTTCATCTGAAGACCCAAAATGTGGGAGGCAATTGCTTCACACATATCTTTAATGTTCTCACATTTCAAAGAAAATATGGGACTACACAGCAGTGATTTTGTACTGCCATTTGTCTGATACTGCTCCCAAAGACTCCTTTTAAAACACCTGGTAGAAAGGGTTCCAAAACAGAATTCGCTTTATAAAATAAGATGTTATCAAAACTGTTCTTTATAAATGGTTTTCAACAAAGATGCATGTAATTTCTTAAATATATTCCCGTATGAAAATAGTTAAGATATCAGGGGCACAACTGCAAAGCCAAGATACTGAAGATAGTGGCCGGCACTCCCCTATTGAGAAATGCTTCTACACTTGCTATACAATCAACTCTTCTACTGCATTGTGATTAACTATAGTTAAAGAGGGTAAGTTAAAGTCACATTTCTTCATTTTTTTTAATCCTAAAATCTCTTGCTTTTCTAGATACATTGTTCATGTTATCTTAGGCAACGTTTGTGCTAATGTACATTATGTCATGTTCCTTAACATGCACTTTAAAACAAATAAAACATTTTGCTACTGAAAAGAGCTACATCTCTGTAACCACAATATCCCCAATACTCAGTTATGGTGTTCAGCACCTTTCTGAACCAGGCCATTCCCACTGAAAGGTCCAAGTCCAGTACTACAACACGCTCCACCTACACAGGATGCTTAAGCTCTTCTGGCTTTTTGCTGACCTCAATGGAGTTCCGCAAGTAGTTTGGATATAGATACGAAAGCAGGGTACTGCCTTGAAAACTGAGGGAGAAACTCCTCAGCTTCTCTGTGTCCAGTTAGCACTCTCTTATCCCACATTCAGTGTCAAGCACCATGAAGTAAGAGCACACCACCTCTTACCAGGAAGCAGTCTGTACCCACCACAGCTCAGCTTCCATTACAGTAGTAGCTTGTGTGTCTATTGCACAAGCTGCTGTCAGGACTTTCACCCCAATTCTGACCTAAGTTTCTAGAAAGGTGAATGCATTTGCATCTCTTTATCTTAAAAGCTCTTTGAGCTGAGATTTCAGAAGCCTAAACTTGAATCAGGCCCTTGCTTTGCAGATGCATGGCTTCCTAAGAAATCTGCTTTCCAAATTTTGCTCCTGTTTGGGGCCCACAGTGGTAGCTGATTGCTGAAATGGATCTCTGAACAAACGAAAAAGGGACCTGCAGTCTTTAATTGCATTCAGGACACACTTCAAACATTGGGTAGTAAAAACGGGGTTATTGCTTCTTAGATGCTTCTTCAGCATACCAACTAGCTGTACAAGCATAACCTAATCATGATTAAGGTGGAAGTACTTTGTAGTCCCGAAATAAATACATGCAATAAAGAACACACTGATTCTTAACAGCTATCATAACAATTGATAAAACTTCCAAAATGGAGTTCATAGGGTTCAACTGCATAATATACTTCCAAATACTGCCTGAAGTATTCTCAGCAGTGATCAAAAACCATACATATTCCTCAGATTTTTTCCCTTCTTCAACTATTCTGAATAACACGCTATTTAAAATATACATATATATATATATACATACATATATATATATATATATATATATATGTATGTATGTATGTATGTATGTATGTATGTATGTATATGATACTGAGATTTCACGTTTCGTTAGGTATTTGGAACTGCTACTTAAACATCACCAACACCAATCAGTACTTCCAGGTCATTGTTTCAAAAGTAGATCCTTCATTTTATGTGATCTGAAATCTTCCGAAAGAAAGCATGAGATCCCCTTGTGATATGTTATTTCACAGTTTAAAAACAGAATCACAGCTACTGTAGCTTACAGCAGGGTGCACTGCAAATGCAAAATAATTTGGGGATGGGAGGAGGGGTGGTGTACCCAGCACCAGTAAGAAGATCAGTGAAAAAATTTGATGTGGGCTGGAAGTTTTTCCCCTTAACAATGCTTGGGTCCTGAACAGCCTAAGTTAGGATTCTTAATGTATTTACTTTCGCTCTCCCTCTGTATTTTCATTTTTATCAACTGAATTCCAAGATACAAATTTCAACAGCCAAATGCAGTACTTAAGGGGGAAGTAGGCATTAGGCTTTCTCACAATGAAAATACCATGCTAGAGATTCTGACCTGCTTTTATTTTGTGGTGCCATCTGAGTTAACAGCCTGTACTGATGGCTAACCTGGTCAAATGGGCTGTTTCTCACAGATGACTACACCAGGGACTCTTCATCATCTCTGCGAGCCCTCTTCTTGACAGGTAGTCATTTCTATCCACATTATGTGTGCAGAAGTCTTTCAAAAGCCCCACCTTGAAAAATCTCTTTGACATAGAAAGGTGGATAAGTTCTTTAATTCATTTCTGTGGATGAAAGGTTCCTTTCAAAACCCCCATCTGCTTTTGACTTAAGAAAATGGTAAAACTTCTAACGTATTAAAAATGTAAACGTAACTTTTCTTGCAGGGGTATAACTGATAGATAGATATAGATATATGTATTTCTCTGCTATATGTTAATATCCCTCAAACTGAACATACTTTTCTCATTCGTATCAACAATGTCCCAGCAAGTTTTGTTTGAATGGTTACAACGGGATTACTCTCAAGCATTTTTTCCTTCTGGTGCTTTCTGAGATAGCTGGCGTTAGTGCTTTCTATTGCATTTTACCTAATTCATTTTACAGAAAGATTTGCTACCTTTTAGAATATGCTCAACTCATTCACCAGTAATATTCTGACTGAAGTCTATCTATCATCACCTGAACTCCAAATATGCAGGAGTTAAAAAATGCTCATATTTTGGGTTTTGTTTTTTTTTTTTTTTTTGTGAATGAGTTAATATTTCAAAATTTAAGAATATCTGTGCATGAGTCACCAGATCCACACATTTCAATAGTTAGAAACATAATGCCAATTCAAATGCCTAAAATCCAGTTTCAGACTTTGATAAGAAGCAGCCAACGTGCTTCAGAATCACAATGTGTGTGGGTGTACGTGTGTATGTTCTGTAGTTTTGCTTCTATACTGTTTACATCCTATGGAAATTTATATAATGATACTTCAGTTCAAAACATTTGGCACCGTCTCATCCATTTTCTTGTATCTCTCTCAGTACCTGTTAAAGGAAAAGAAACAGTGTCATGCAAATGGCCAAAAAAAAAAAGTCTGGTAAATATGCTTTCATCAGCTTGAAGGTGCAGCTCAAAACCGGCAGAAGAAATTTTGTCTTCTCACCAGCATCTATCTGATTACATTTACTAATAAGATAAGGAAACCATGAAGTTAAGGAATAAAGCATAAATTTCTCTTCCATTGGAATGCGAGTGAATAGAAAGAAGCTATCTTTGCTGAAGTAACAGTCACCTCTGCTACACATAAATGCTTTTAAAACTCCTTCTACTGGCCCATCATTAATTACTCCGTCCTGTAGGGCACCTGCTCTGCCAGTTTCCTGCAAGCCTTACCACCATACAGTGAGAACAAAGAAAGAATTAGGCTGATGCCATTTAACTTACTGCATTCATGACCTGAGTGTGATTATAAATACAGACCTCCCTGCTGGACTGAGAAGAAAGTTTCTCATTTTAGCCTCCATTAATCATCTGTTTCCTAATACCTTTGTAAGGCTAACTGATCAGTATTCACACTACGTTTATTTCACTGATGCTGTTAGAGTAGACCATGCTGTCATTTAGCGTTCATTATTGCTCTGGAATTTCATGGAATAAATGTTGTATATGTGAAACTAATGCAGCACCTGTGAACTGCTCATTACTGTGTTACAGAACAATTGTTTTTTGTGTGCATCTTCCACAGCTACTAAGCTACAGCAGATCTACAAGTAAGAACACTAATTAAATGTGAATTCGCCTTCTCAGAGAAAAAAAAAAATAAAAAAAAGAGACCAGCACAGTTGCAGCACTGTTTAAACTTTTGAAGAGCTGTCAACACAGTACATGGAATGGCTGTTATAGGAAACACAGCCGCTGCACACACAGCAGCAAAGTTCACACACAAGCGTGGGATTTTACAAAATGCTTTGAGAGCTATTTAACTGCTCAACAGTTCTATCTGAATGCACTAAGTGGGCATTGAATGAGAACAAAGATTTTAGTGCAAATACAAAGAAGGACTTGAACCAGGCATAGTGACTGCTCAGGCAGTAGTAGCTACTGTCAAGTGTCACATATCCCAATAAGAAGACTTCAGAAGCAAAGTTCTCACTCAAGATTGTTTTCAAAAATATTATTTAATATTTTTTAAAAAATTAATGCTAAGTAATGCAAACATTTATTTACGACAGGTCAGTATTCTCAAGTTATGTAGTTATCAACAGCAACGTAATGATTCCCAACTTTCTTGCCAAAAAAGATCTTTGAAATGCACCATCTGAACTTCGAATTAGATCCTTAAAGCTACAAAATTTCTAATCTCCATAAATCTGAATGTCAACTTCAGTACTGTGAACACAAAACAGTCAAAAAGAAATATACTTACGGTGAAATTGTACAGCCGGAGGCATATGCATGGTGGCCAGTGTAGCGTATATCACAGCGTACTATGTTGTTGGAGTAATCAGATTCAGGTACCAAATAACTGGGGTTTACACTGACCTTAAGGGAAGAAAGCAATGTGTTGTATCTTGGTTGATAACTTTACATTCAAAAGGACATACATGCATGATTTGTATTTTGGAGGGCGGGGGAGAGGGAGGAAGGAAGGAAGGGAAAAAACAAAACAAAACAACTTGCCTTTCCCTAAGTCCTTACCTTCAGAATGTAGTTTCCAGGTTTCACATCTGTGATATCAATCCACTGGCAATCTATGTCAGCATTGTAAGTGTCATAACAGCCAGGACTCAATCCCTTAAAAATGGAGTGAGAGAGGTGTCAAAATCTCTTTAAGGAAGACTAACCTTCCATACATTAGCAACATTGAGACCAAAGTACACTTAAGCATCACAGTGTCTCACTAACAAAAATTAAAATTACTAGAGGGAATGAGTTTTATCATTTCTAGGCATTTTATTTGAATACCTGACCTAGCACGCAGAGGTTTAACGTGCCACTTGTACAGAAAACACTGTACTACTGCTCTTGTGTAAGAAACTGCTATACTGTTGCTAGGCATTGATCTGTGAACAGATAAAACCTATGTTTTATCAGTTGTTTAAATTCAACAATTATGTGGAAGTATTAATTTTGGAAAGCACTCTTGCTTAGCCACGTCTAATTTCCGTTTTCCTCTGGCTGTGCTTCTGATGACCATGGTGGTGCAGGGATGGTCAGTCAGCAAGGCATCCTGAGCAGAAGGCACTGGGCCGCAAGGCAGGAGCACTGCCACACTGCCCACCTCTGCAAGACAGAATGCTGGCATTGCCTCCTTACCTTTCCCTAACAGTCAGACCTGCCCAAATACAAATGAGCCAGAAGAAACCTCACAGAAAACAGCACATTTTACAGCACAACATCACAATTCACAGGAAAACGTAGGGTTGAATATTTAAAAGTCTGTATCTTATCTGTATTTCATTATTTTTTATGTTACGCTACTGTTACAATGTTAAACAATGTTGATGGAACTACTCAGTCATATTTACAAAGTAAGAATAAAATCAATCTTGACCAAAGCCTGGGCCCAAATATCTGCAAATTTCAAGTAGGTCACTGCTGATGTTCTTGAGGATGAGTTTGCTCACCTGTGCTGGAAATCATCACTGCCCTTAGGAACAATGCACCTTTTTGCTAGATATAGTGTGCAGAAAAGGCTATTTTCACATCTAGTTTTGCAGGGAAGTGGCCCAGAGGGGCTCTTCTTCAGGCTGACACAGAGATGTAAGAATCCTTGTGGAACTAAAAGTGCTGTCTTTCTTCCTGACACATCTGAAAACTTTGTTGTCGAGGATCTTTAATAGCAATCCCCACACATGAATTTGTCAGTAATTCAACCTTGGCACCTTTCACCATGGCTCATACAGACTGCTTTAGGGAAAGCTGATACATCCTAGTAACACACAGACTACACAAAATCCAAGTCTTGCAAGAATTCCCTCTTGACCCAGCTGGTGATCAGCTCAGACTCTCATCTATGTGCCAAGTCTGAGGCTGGAGGAAAACTGCAAATCTCTGAAATATAGGCTTCCAGTGGAAATGCTGACACAGGCATTATTCTAGTGACACAAATACTCCAGCTGTAAAATACACACATTGCTTAGTTAGATGTCATAGCCTACAAAACGAGAAAATATGTTTTAAAAACCTCTTCAAAGCCTCTGTGTAGTGTAGATCATTCATTATATTTAAAATTCAAATGTGTACTTGTCAGCCAGTCAAGTATGGCTGTCATTTCTCTGTAATAACATAACCTCCTAAATTAAAAACTGCAGAGTAAGGGATTCAAGCTCACAATATGGCCACACTAAATTAAACCACTGGTCAGTCCAGCTCAATGTCATGTCTATGACAGTTATCAGCAGCACAGGATTGAGGAAAAAACAGTGTAAGAAACAGGAGCTGTGAGGTCCTTTACCCAGGCAAAGTCCCTCCACCAGGCATTTAACAATATCTGAGACACAGATTATCATGTTTAACACCCTCCATTTTGCCTAAATCTTTTTTTAACTCATGTAGATACTTTTGGTCCCTGCAACACCCTACGCCAAGGAGTTCTGTAATTTATTCCCATGTTAAAAGAGCACCTCTCCCTATTTGAAGCTGTTGTCCAGACGTTCTTCTGGATATCCTCAATTATTATACTGTGAAAATCAGCCACCATCAACCATTTCCTCATGCCACGTGGGACTACTCATCACTTGATACTGTTTCTGGCTTCCCAAGTGGAACAGTGTGGTTGCCATGCTACTCTCCTGATGATCCTCACTGTCCTGGTGTTGGCCAGTCTGCCCACTTAACTCTAACAGTCTATTTATCATGAACTCGTATAACATGTGTTTTAACCTTCATTTACCACACTACAAGGGTAATGAGTGTCTCTGCACTTTAATGACACCCACAGTTGGCAGCAACTGGGTAGACTGTAAGAGTCCGAGTTGCCATCATGCTCCCTGAGGTAATTTCCAAGCCAGTTATCACATCAGATGATACAGCCCGCAGTGGCAGAGGAAAAAAGAAAAAAATTAGTTGGGAAGACTCTTGGTCATCTCCGAACCAACTCTTACCTGTGTGTGTGCTGTACAGGCGTATCGTCTGTAATACCCGTAATCACAGGAGGTATCTTCAAGGCAGAAACTTGCTTTGTGTCCTTCAGCAACTTTTCTATGCGAGCTTGCATCTAGCAAGTCATAGTGACTGAATTCATCCATGCTGTGATAATGCCTGTTAGACCATGGGTAAGTTATTAAAGATGGATCAGATCAGATTTAGTCAATATTCCATCAACTTCTGTTAAGTCTGGGTAATTGTTTTCCATTACACAGAACTCATGTGTTAGTACATTTTCCTACTACAAGCTGCTCAGTTAAGTATTATTTTTATTATTCCAGTTATCAGTGATTATAACAATGCCATATCCTTTAAGTCAGGTCTGAACTTTTTAAGTGAAAAATGGTCTAACAGCACTGTTTTTCCAAAAATTCCAGTTTTATCAGGAAAAAATTGTTATTATCAGAATAACAATAGCAAGTATTAAATAGCTCATGCTTGAATTGTGAATTTCATAACGTTGCCGTTAGGCAGAGTCTGGTTAGGAATGCTCACCTTACATACTATACATTCCAGAGAAGTTTCCTACTTGTTACCAAAAAAAAAAAAAAAAAAAAAAAAAAAAAAAGCAGTAATTTACTTCCTTATTTCCACAGTCCTCCCATTCATAAGATAACTGGGGGAAAAAAGAAACCTACCTAAAGGAACCACCATTTGTATACTGATCTCACTATCTCAGTTAAGAACTAACAGAACAGAGTCAGGACATCAACATCTTTCTGCACTTGATGTGGTCTCTATTTCAAAACCATTTGTATGCTTCCCACTGAGGCACACTGATGTATTTCTCTTCCTCTCATACACAGGGAGCTCTAGCTTCCACTGTTGACCCAAACATCCAGTGTTATAGAAATAGACTTTTCTTAAAAGGTAGAGACCTAAACATGTACTACCTATCCACACTTTGTTTCTTCAGCATTTGGCTGCTGTTCCTTGAAAACTCTTCCAGCTCATCAGATGCACAAAAAAGATGATTTAAAAAGTTTCAAAGATGTTGTTAAAATGAAATGAAGCCCACAAGTCGGGAGCATGTGCATCAAGAGCACTAAAACCAGCTCACAGATGATGACTAACACTGGTGGCTAGCCAAAGGCCTTGATAGTGATCATTTCCAAATGGACTTGTTTCACTGTCAAGAAGATAATTTTGTTCTTGTTGGCAGTGTTTCTTCTGTTTCTTGGAATTAATATCAGAGACATTCTGCATCTGGATAATGATATCTGATCTACAGTGGCACAGCCAGAAACTGCTTTTCTACCAATGGAAGATTTCAAGTTATCTCCATCCATTTCACCCATTTATCAACTTAGTTATCACCAAGGTTGGGGATGTTGTTGGTCTTTTTCTTTTCCCCATATTTGGGGGTTAAGTGCAGCATTTATGGAAGCTTGTTTTGTTTTCTTTATTTGGTTTTAGCTTTTTACAAGATTTTTTATAAGATTTATAACTCAGTAGTGTCAGTCTTTCTTTGACAGAATTGAATATAGCTGTTTTTTTCATTCAAGTCTGACTACAGGCAGTTGAGGGTAATCCCCCTGCAACCTGAGAGAAATATTCCATCAACTCCAGTAGATTTAAAGTCAAGCCCACTTTACATATTATTTTAATGGTGTAATACTAAGCTAACACAGATGTACCCATAATTTAGAATTACATTTTAAGCAAGGTAAACTGTCCAGTAGTTTACAACTGGTTCTGCTAGAACAGAGTCAAAATGGGAATAAGATTTGAAAATCCTGCATTCAAATTTTCTGAAAGTACAAGTTTGCAGTGTTACCAGCTCCCAAAATGTTGAAAGTGGGCTTTATTTGCTTTGCTATGTTTTCAACCCCTTAGATGTTCAAGAGCAAAACTGCTCTGTGAAAAGATCAAGATGATCAAGGTGTGATATAGATATTGATAAGGAGATCATTCAGCTCAGTACCTCATCTATTCCATATTGACCTGAACACTCCTTAACAAGCTAACGCAAGAAATTCAGGTCACAGACTACGGGTAGATGTTCAGAATGACACGTAACAGGGAACATGCTACTGAACGCACATTTCAGAACTTCAGCAGCTGCTTTAACTTACATGCAACTAGCCAGTAACCCACATAAAACATGGCTATATAAAAGAGGAGGTGCCACTGCCAGAACTGATTCGAGGCTTATACTTGTAACAGATTTATCTTGTATACAGATTTATAATATCCATATATTATATGGAATGAATATATTCCATATTCAAGCTTCATACCCGTTTAGTTTTCACGTGGCTCTATGAAGTATGACTACCATTATCACAAAATGATCAAATGCTAAAGCATTCCCACAGCTTCCACAAAACGTCACCTTATGATTGGCAATTTGTTAGTGAAAAAGATAATGAGAAGATACCATACTGAGGCACTTCACTCACTGGTGACAGCTGTGCCACTCCCAGGAATAACGAGGTCTGCTTGGTAGGAAATCTGAAGTTCCTTGGTTTTTCACTCTCTGAGGGAATCTCAAGAGCACTCGATTATCATAGTCTCTAACATCCGCTCGATAAGCTGAACTATAATAATGCAGGAAAAGAAAGAAAAAAAAAAAGCCATCAACTTCAAAATACTTTGGATTGTTTCAGAGGTAACTGAACGGTATAGATCTTTTAAGCTTTCTTAAAGCTCGTGCACAAGAACTCCACATGGTGTTCTCAGAAGTTCCCCCTGCTATCAGACAAAGAACCAGGTGAGATTCAGGCCTGCCTCTAATCCTGTAAACACAAGTTCGGTGACCAACTCTGGCTCTTTAGCACTTCAGGTCTTTAGCAAGATCACTGCTTAGCTGTGAAAGTGCCAGAGTACCAAGAGCATGGTCTGATTGCTGCTGACTGAGACAACGTGCTGTGAATGTAAGATCACAGAACAGATACTTGATTCTGTTGTAAAAAAAAAAAAAAATAAAAAAATAAAAAAATAAAATTACTGAGCACATGCCCTGTGATTATCCTATTTTACACAGCTGTGACATATGTTGTTTGTTTTTAATACTGGAATATTGTAACCAGTTTGCTAGTCAAGAACATTTCAAGTAGTCTTCATTGTGAAGTGAGCATGAAAAATACTGGTTCTAACTATACCACGTTCTTCTTTTTCAGCAACTGAAGAAAGAGCACGGCCATGGAAACAGTCTGACATCAGTTAATGATGCTGCTAAATAAATAAATCTGTTCTGCACGATAAGGCATGAAACCAGTTAAACAGTTACAGCCAGCCGTCTTGGTTTCGCTCCAAACAAAACAGGAAAATCCCTCACTGCCAAGCGTGGAGGGGGCCCGGCTTGGTCAGCAAAGCTGTTATCTGCGACCCTTAAAGGTCTTGGGGATACTTTTCAAAGAGATTCTAGTCTTAAAACCCGATAGATGGGCACGGGAACGATCAGCGTGTTCTGACGTGGGCAGAAGCTGGTGCTGGTTAGGAATGAGCCTGCAGGAGCGGAGCAGCGCGGCTGGGCGCTGGAAGCAGCTGATGCTCAGACCCTGGGGGTTCGCAATTGCCCCCGCCCTGCCCAGCTGGGCGTTATGGCAGAGCAGTGTGGATGACCCGGCCGCTCCGCTCCGCCCCGCCCCGTCCGCACTGCGCTCCCTACCTGGCCAGGCAGTTCTCCTCGGCGGCGCAGCGCAGGTTGTACATGGACATCCTCTGCACGTAGGTGGACGCCTGGATGTAATAGGGGTCCGGGACGAGGTCGGGCAGACCTGCAGTTCGTTAGAGAACCACAGCGCAGCGGTCAGCCGGGACACCGCGCGGCTCAGCCCCGCCGACCGCCGCCTCCCCCGGCCCGACCTCCCCCCCCCCCCGCGGTGGCAGAAGGGCGCGGGTTCTTACCGTACTGGAAGTAGCCGGTGCCGTACCCGGGCCGGTACCTGCTGCCCTGGCGCGGCCGCTCGTAGGTGTCGTAGTAGTTGTAGTAGGGGTTATCGTCCGTGTACTTGTAGGGGCTGTAGGGGTCGTCGCCCACCATCACGTCCTCCCGCCCGGCTCGCAGACCGCTGGGCGCGGGCAGCCCGCCGGCGCTCCGCTCGCTCTCGTCGCCGGGGCCGCCGGACCGCGGGGCTGCCGAGGAAGGACTGGCGGCGCCGCGGCTGCCGGAGGGCGCCCGATAGCCGGCCTGGAACCAATGTCGGGCGCCCGAGCCGCGGCTGCCGCCGGGCTGGAACCGGGGCTGAGGCTGGGGTTGGGGCTGGGGCTGGGACTCGGGCTGGGGCCGGGCGGCGTTGGCCCGCGGCACAGAGCCGTTCCCGCGGAGCAGCAGCACGGGGCTGCTCGCCGGCTCGGCCGCCTGCCGGCGCCGCGGGGGCTGGTACTGAGCGCCCTGGCTGAGCAGGCTGTACACCTGTCCGTTGTTCTCCCACTGGATGCGCTGCCTCCAGGCGGCGGGGGGCGGCTGGCAGCCGGCGGGCCACAGCCCGCTCCAGAAGATGCAGGCGTGCAGCTGGGCGAGCAGCAGCCCCGGCGGCGCGCAGCGCATCTTCTCGTCTGTCCGGGGCCCGCGGGCGGGGAGAGAACCGGACGAGGACGGGGGGGAGTTGGAGGGGGCGGCGGGCGCGGGGCGGCCGAGCGGAGCGAAGTGCGGGGCTCAGGCGCGGCGGCAGCCGGGCGGTGCCATCGGGCAGCTCGGACCGGCGGCGGGGAACCGGCCCGTGAGTAGCTGTCCTTCCCCGCGGTATTTATAGGCGAAGTGTGCGAAGCGGCGCGGCGGCGAGCAGTCAGCCTCTAGCCGTCCCGCTCGGGCGTCTGCAGCGAGGAAGGAGGAGCAGCGGCGGAGCAGGGACTTTAAACTCGCTGGCACGCTCGCAAAGTTACACAAGCCCCGCTGGCTGCGCCCCCGCTATTCGTGCACGTAATGCGGCTGAAACGTGCGGCCCCGACGGTTCCCCACCGCCGCCCCCCGCCCGCGCGGGGGCGGCCGCAGGGAGACGGGGCAGGGGTGGCCGCGGGGCCCCGGGCGGAGCCGGGCCGGGCCGGGCCTGCGGCGGGCGAGCGCGCCCAGACACACGTAGGCTGCCAGGCGCGGGGCGCGCCAGAGTATGCCGTGCGGCAGAGCCAAAATATGCAAAGGAAAAATGCTATTAGCTCATCAGCGCTGCGAGACGGAGCGGGGCGGCGGGAGGGGGAAGGGGCCGCGAGCGAGAGAGGAAACATATTTCTGAAAAATGTGCTGCTGGGGTGCGGGGCTGGGGACCTCCATCCCGGGTCTTCTCCTCCGCGCCCCGTAACGACCCCTTAATTAGTAAAAAGCCCTCATCAGATAAACCTTCGACTGCGAACTTCGTTTTCTGCGTGTGAGTCACACAAGAAATATTACAGGCGCCGCTCCTCCCGAGCGGGTTCCCATTGAAAAGCGAAATTTCGCCTGGGAGAGACCCAGCGCACAGAGCCCTCGGCGCAGCGCGGCCCGGCGAGGCAGCGGTCTGTGCGGAGGTACATCCCGAGGTGACCCCGCACAGCACGGCCTGCCTGGTAGATCTTGGTGCTCCCCGGGTTGGGAGGCTGCTGTGAGCAGGTGCCCGCCTTGAGTCAGCTCTCCCGCGCGCTGTCTCGCTGCATTTTGTTTCATTTGCATGTTGCTTCAAGTGGTTCCCAGGCTGTGGCTGAAATCCTGCCAAATGTCGCCCTGAGCCACAGTGGTGAGGGGCCGTGAGGGCTCATGTGTCCATTTAGTAATAGCAGCAGCCCCTGGCTTCCCAATTGCTCTCCACAGCCCATGAAGTGTGTGGAGCGCATCCTGGGCACTGCCCTCATCGCAGCAGGCTGGCATTGTCCATTGGGCCAAGCAGCTGCCCCACTGCTAATACTAGGAATCCAGTGCTGCAGGCAAGCAGGCAGTTATATGCACGGCTCCCTCCTTGCAGGCACACAAGTAGCCTGCAGGGTGGGATTCTCTATGAAATCAGTGGTCAGCTGTCTGGAGGACACCAGGAAGCACTAAGCTGGTACTTGCAAAAAGAGGAAGTCTTCTCAAAGCTTGCAGGCTTTGGCCCAAGAAAACCTAATGAAGTTTGACAAGACAACACAAGGTCCTGCACTTTGTTTGGGACAATCCTGGGTATGTGTACAGGCTAGAAAAAGAAGTCCTTGAGAGCAGCCTTGGACTCCTGGTGGGTGGGAAGCTGGGCATGAGCCAGCAGTGTGCTCACAGCCCAGATGGCTGGCTGTAGCCTGGGCTGCATCAACAGGGGGGTGGCAGCAGGGCAGGACTGTCCCCCTCTGCTCTGCCCTGTGAGGTCCCTCAGCTCCTGGGCATGCAGAGCTGTTGGAGCAGGCCCAGAGGAGGTCCATGAAGACGATCAGAGGGCTGAGCACCTCTCCAACAAAGAAATGCTGTGAGAGGTGGGCTTCTTCAGCCTAGAAGGCTTTGGAGTGACCTCATTGCATCTTTCCAGTACCTGAAGAGAGATTATAAGCAAGAAGGGGACAGACTTTTTAGAAGGCCAATTAGTAGGACATTTGGGTAGGACAGGGTAATTGCTTTAAATTTAAAAAGGGAAGATTGAAGCTTGATATTAGGAGAAAATTTTCCATCCATAGGGTGGTGAGGTCCTGGCACAGTTGCTGTGGATGCTCCATCCATGGAGATGCCAAGGTTGGATGGGGTTCTGGGAAGCCTGATCTGGTGTGTGGCAACCAGCCCATGGCATGGGGGGTGGAACTGAATGGGCTTTAAGGTCCCCTCCAACCCAAACCGTTCAGTGATTCTGTGATTCTTGCTTGGAGTACCTCAGCACCCAACTGAGTGTTGGTTCTCACTGCTGGACAGCACTGGGCTGGTGGGGAGCATCCCCAGGTGCAGATCCTATGCCACAGCCAGCTGCTGATGTTTCTCCACATGTGGGATGTGTCTGACAGTCCATATTGGGCTCAGCTGAGCAGCTTACTGGGCTAAGTTGGATTTTCTTATTCATCACAATTTGCAGACCGTTTGTCCCCTCAGATCATTCTTGTTGTGGTTTTGATAGTATTCTTCTCTGTTTAAGGTTTTGCCTGGAACAGTCAGTGACTAAGAATGAGTAAAACGGAAAGGTTGAAGACAGGGAAAATACAACACTGAAGAAATGAGATCTCTGCCTTTCTGATCTTCCTCTAAATCTTACTGATGTTACAAACAGCAGGTTGTTTCCCAGTGTGTGATATTAGAAAATGTTTCCACGCTGTGGTATTCTAGCCATCTTGTCTTTTTTTTTTTCCCCTCTTTTTTCTTTGCCCGATTAAGTAATTATTTTTCATGAAACTGGATACAGGAATGCAGTGGACTTAATGGTAGTCCTGCCCATTTATCAGCCATTCACACTGTTTGCCATTTTTTTCCCACTACCATTATTTGCTAAGGAATCTGTTTTATAAATCACAAACAGCACTGGAGAGTCTCCACCTTCATTCGTAAGATGCTCATGGCCATTCAGCAACTGTCCTCTCCCCACAGGTCGCCTAGCCTTTTTTACCTTGGTCCCGTTTTCACCTTAGTAAAGCCCACCAACAGCTGTGATCAGATGTAGCATGGTGAAAATCTCTTGATAAGACCTTAAAATTCTTATAAACAAGACAGATGAAGCGATTGCTTTAGAAAATGCCCTAAAAATGGCAAGTCCTTGGCCACTAAGCTTTCTCATGAGTTTAATGCAGCTGCTTTGTAAAGACCAGTTCTAATGCTGGCTTGCATTTCTCTTAATGACGTAAGCATTTGCCTGCTTATTTCAGCTAGTGTGACTGGAATGCCTTGGTGCATCTTGCCCTGGGGATTTTTATTTCTGCCACCCACAGAAATAAAGAGAGTATTTATAACTGAGAAATTTAATTCACCCTCCCCAGAGAATTACACTAATAGGAGCAGATAATAGTATGCAAGCCCAAGTAACTTCTTAAAAACTAAGATTAGGATGTGATCTATGTTTAATCTTAATCAGTAAATCACTGCACTCCACATTCAAAGGTTAGAAGTGGAAAAACGTTCTTAGTGAATGTGTGATATTGGAGCTCTCCTTACATACACAGCATTGTTGAACAGCAGTTGTGAATCTCAGAAAACACTTGTACTTTAAAAGAATTGCCTCAAAGCCACCTGGATTTGTCATGTCTTAGCACATGTCCTAAGAAAGAGATTTTAATGTTCTTTTGTGCTTATTTTGTTCAGTGTGCTGATGAAAGCAGTCCGGGGTGATTTAAATGCACAGCTAGCTTACAACAGTTACACTATGTTTAATTTTGTTTCTAAAAGATTATCGACTGATTTGTGTATTTGTCTAATGTAAAATTGGGTTTTTACCTACACGCACATGTGTGAAGCAGGAAATACAAATTCTTTTATAGAATCTTGATGTAAGACTAGACAACCTTAAAATACATTAAGTGTATTTTCTCGAGGCTGGTTTTATTTGTTATTGAATGGTTGGTTGCTGAGGAGTTACTATGAGGAAAGGCTTGAAGAGTGGTGGCTGCCTTCAGCTTCCCGTATTTGAGAAGAATTTACTTTACTCATCTGTGAGTTATGCTTGAGTAGGCAAAGTACTTACTGTGTTTTTTTTCTGTCTGCATAAGCAATGAATTACAAATAGACTGTTCAAACTTATCTTGTTTTACATACCTTATTGATCCTATTTTATAACTTTGTCACTTTCGTGTTCAAGTATTCAAAACTGGGCATTTTTGTTGCACATCAGAACACTGGATTTCCCTTAATCCCGTTTGTCAGCAGGTCCAAGTAGCTTTATTTAGAAATTCATTGTTAGTGCACTGAGGGAAAGTTGCTAATGGTGAGGAGTGCCCCTTAATAGCTTGAAATATTAGGGTAAGATATTCTTCACAGTACATGACCTTAGCTGAAAACTTAAGGACACTCAGATTCAGCTTTGTGATGAGATTTTTTTAACAGACAATTTAATTAGAGACCAGGATCATAGAATTTCCCTGACATCAGTAGGCTTTGGAGAAGACTCTATAGGAATTTGCTTTTTACAAAACCTAATTTTCTAGTTAAATTTAGCTGCTATTTGATTTTGAAGTCTCTCATCAGGCAGCTTCTTATGACCACAAGTAAAATGAAAAGGTAAACTTTCAGACTCTTTTTCTGCCCTGAATTTATAAGGGAACGCGTGTATTTTTCTGACTCTAATGATCTTGTTCATTTGTCAAATGAAAAGAAAGTGTAGAATTTTGCTTGTAGGTGGTCTCCTCAATTCAAATTAGAAGACAGATTGTCACCTAGATCCTGTCTAATATTTAGGGATAATTTTTTTGTATGACAAAACTTGTACTAGAGTTTTTATACACTGCACAGACCCATTAAATTGCAAATACTTCCACTGTATAAAATTAAACACAATTGTGAATCTCTGCAGAATCAGATAGAATCATCAGGAAAAACCATTACAGCAGCTGAGGTGAGTCTTGGTCCCTCCTGCTGTGAGACTTGAAGATGAACGCCTTCTTACACAGCACACTTTTTGTCATACTGAGGTTTTGCAGTGAAGTTATAATAGCAGTGTTTCAAAAGTTTTGACTGTCAATGTGCTGTTAGAATGGTTTGAAAACTTCTGGTTCTGTGGATTCTTACTGAACCTGAATAAAAGCAGCATCATGAAAATTGAACCAAAGACAAATATTCTTTTTTGAATTTGTAGTGTATTTCATCCCTGATTATTGTTCTCTAAAAACTTGTGGGTCTCTGAAAGGTTTCTGTAACAAGTGAGATGTCTAAAAATGGGAATAAATGACAGCTATTTCAAATTCAGTCAGAGATTTGAAAATCCACCCAGGTTATTTCCTTCCTGATGTCAGCATCAGCAATGAAAACTTCCCTGATGGTTGTCTGTCATTGCAGTAGTACACCAAATCCATCATCAGTAATAAAGCCAAGTATGTTCATTCTGATTTCAGGAAATTACCTAATAATTAAAAGAAAGGAATCGTAATTCAAGATGCTCAGAGCAAAGTGCCTGCCACAGGGCAGCAATGTGAGAGGCACAAGCTGGTTTCCCTTAGCAAGGTTTAAAAACTAAAACTGGGTTTGTACAGAGCATGTGTAAGCTACGTGTGCCTGATCAGTTCTCAGGGGTCTTCATAAGCAGAGCCATGTCCTCAATAGCTGCCTGCCATCTCAAACATGGATGATGTAATTCCATTTAGTATAATGCAGTGTGAAAAACAAACAAACAAACAAAAAAAAAACCAACAACAACAACAAAAAAACCTGAAAAACTTAGTTAAATTCAGAAAAAGCAAATGTTTGGCTAAACAGTTCTGCACACAGGCATTTCTTGTTTGTGACGGTGGTGGAATGAGTCTTCCTTTCTGCCAACAGACATCTTCCTCTAAGAAAAAAAAAGCACATGTAGTAAGTCCAAGCTAAGAAGAACTTAAGAAAACAGTGAGTCTGAAATTAAGGCATTCAGCAGTCCATTCTGAGATCAAGAACATCAAGCACGAAGGGAGAGGAATGGTTGACCTTCCAAATCAGTTGTTTTTCTTTCCTCTTCAGTGGGAGAGAAGCCCTTGTGAGTCTAACATCATATTAAAGCTGGACATGCCTGCAGAAACTTTGGAACATTATTTACTGTGTGTTTCATCAAAGCTATTTAGACTGTGGCAGCAGTGTCTCTAAAACACATCTAACTCCATAAAAATAGTGTGAAGGAGCTCCACATAAGCTGTCTCTCATTCATTTCATTACTAAGTTGCTTCCTCTAGCAGTAGAAATGCTTAACTGTCCTATATACCAGGATCATTCTTTTCTAGTTCATAGCATTTTTGCCTTCATAATCACCCCTGTGTTTGTGGTTGTCACAGGAATAGGTGATCCTAATTTTTCCATCGATATCTGATTAAAATAGCAGTATATAATAGCATTTGTAATGCAGACTCAAATGTGATAGAGATGGTACAGCGATGAATAACTGGCAGAGGCACTCCAGTATCCCTGCAGCTAGTGCATTAGTTGTCTTCTACTGTCAATGTCTTCATTGAAGAATTTGTAGCCAGTACACCACAAAAATTATACCTTCATTTAGCAAACAGAATGCTACGTTGGCATTGTATGCAATGTTCTTAGAGGTATCAGGGAGAATAGAAATATAGTTTGCAGATTGTATTCAAATAGAGATAAAGAAGAATACAAACCAGTGTTAAGAACCAAATTCTCCACAGTGAAACCTATTTCCAGCAGCACACAGAAGCTTATCTGACAAAGGTTCTTCTCTTAATAGAGATGTGGGTTAAGGCTTCATGAGATATACGGTAGTAGCTGAGTTCCTATGGGAAAACAGTATAATTAAGGCATCTATCAACAATTAATCCCTGCTGGATGTCTCTAGCAGTCTTCACTCTATCTGCTGTTGTCAAGATGTAAAAAATATAGGAGGCAAGATGCATCTAAAATAAATACCTTTAAAATTTCAGCTCAGTCTTGGCCTAGTTTGGTAGTGTCAAACAAATGTTTGATGTTACCAAGATGTATTAGCCCTATCTTGCTTGTAAGACAGTTTACCTCTACATCTTCAAAAAGAAGTTTCTGAGCAGATAAAGTGATCAAATGTGTTACAAAATATGAACATTTCCATTCCCAGAACAAGTCACCTTGCATGCCATGGAATAGATATTCCAGTCTGCCTAAACTGATTGTCTGGACAAGTGAGCATTTCATGGTTGCTGTGCATTTCTTTCCTTAGTTACAACTAGCTATGACTTTCCTAGGAAGATTGAAACAGACAGTGTCTAGTTTAAGGAGTCTGGGTAAAAACTGGATACTTATTTACTTTCTTGTAAAAAGAAGAGAGCACTAAGCCCACAGAGAAATTATTTGCTGATCATATTCTGATATGCAGAAGCTCCTCTCCTGCAAAGAGAGGCTGAGACTGCTGGGATTGTTCAGTCCAAAGAAGAGCAGGCTCCAGCAAGACCTCCTTGCAGCCTTCTGGTATTTAAAGGGAGCTTATAGAATCATAGAGGAGAGAGAGGGAGGAGGGAGAACAAATTTTTATATGGGCAGTTAGGGACAGGACAAGGGAGAAACAAAAAGAGGGGAAATTTAGGTTAGATATGAGGAGGAAATTCTGTACTCAGCGGATGGTGAGACCCTGGCATTGCTGCCCAGAGAGCTGTGGGTGCCCCATCCCTGGAAGTGCTCAAAGTCAGGCTGGATGGAGCCCTGGGCAGCCCACTCTGGTACGAGACAGGCAGCCCACAGCAGAAGAGACAGACTGGTTGGGGCTTAAGGTCCCTTCCAACCCAACTCTGTGATTCTATGATTCTACGATTATCTTACCTGCTGCATTATCTTGGTCCCGTTATCTTTCCTTTTTACTACCTTTTCTTCCCAAATTGTTGTGTCTTCTTCAGCCAAATTGCAAGCTCTCCAGGTCAGGAGCCATAGTGTCATATGTGTAGGCTCATTGATGCTCACAGCAGGGCACTGAGTCTGTCTGTTACTTTTGGCCACTGTTGCAATATGAACAGCAGTGCTGAATATATAATGCTGTATTGAATAGGTGCTGCATTTAGAACATGTGAAAGCTCTCATGCAGCTCTGTGTATCATTGAGCAAAGCTGACACTCAGCAATTCTGACTCAAATAAAACATGCATGGTAGTTTTCCCTTTAGTCTAATTTTCATCATAATATTTTGTCTCACATACCAATATTATGAGCTCTATTATTCTGCTCACTAGGATAATAGTAGATCCTTTTTGAAATGCGTTCTTAATCTAATTCCTATTTTCATCTACAGGTAATTATCAGATTTCACTTTGGGTCTTTACATTTGCTGAGATGATTGAAGAAATAAAACATTAACTCATGCAGTTAGTTAGAAATGCTTATAAAAAGATGTTGTGATGAAGGTATATCAGAGTAACAACTGTACTACTTACCAATTACGAGTCATTGAAAAGAGGTGCATAGTGCTTTTTCAGCTTTAATATGTTGATATAAAAGTTGGGAAATCCTGCATTCTCTTCACTGTGAGAAAACTGAAGCAGATAGCAACTGAAGAACAGCCTCTGAGAGAATGCACAAAAATTATCATAGCATGACAAATTGTTTTCTGCTGGGATTTATTTTACCTATTTTGAAGCCTACAGCAATTGATTTAAACTGCACTACGTTTATATCAGTTGAAGTATTCAGCATTATCTCAACACATGCTGTCATTTAATCATTTTCAGAGAGTTATACTTTAATGCTAATTTCAGTTGAAAACTTTAGTGGGAAAGTTGGTAGCTCCTTTCATTTCTGTAAGGGGAACACCTTCACCAGCTCCACACCTGAATTACTTTGTCCTCTGTGATATAATCAGGTCAGGTGAGGGGGTCATATTGCCCTGAAGGTCTACATGGGGATAGGAGATGGGTTGAGGGAGAGAGCAGAGCACAACACTTTTCACTCCTGAGCACATGACTTCTCTGTATCTTTGGAGGCACCAATTTACAGCTGTGGTTTCATAGTGACTGGCTTTGTATGAATTATCTTTGTGGTAGCATGGGACATAAGGACATGAGAACGGAACAAATGGAAACAATTAAACCTCTTACTTGTCCTACCAGTAAACCTACAGCTGAAACCACAGCAGGTTTTTTTTTTTTTTTCTAGTAAAGTTTCACTGTGCTATTTTCCTTCTGTACTTTTTCCCATTTAATAAAATTTCATTGTATCTAAATACAATTTACATGTGTAGCCAAGTTCTGTACAAAGATCTATACAAACACACAGACCATCATAAACAAATAGAGTCCTAAACTTTAGGAAATTTTATATTTCTGAGCCCCATCCTCACTTTTTTGTAGGGGAAATCAGCAACAGGGTAGCTGTAGAAAGGAGCTACCCTTCTACCCTTCCTAGGATAGGAAGGCATACAATTTCCTAGATATTCTCTTCCTAAGGTCTTAGACTGCTCCACTGGAATCAAGCTGCATTTGAGGAAGCCAGGAAATCAGTAAGGAATAAAAAGTTCTTGATGTGGTGATATTATCTTGGATCTCTCAAGGCATAAAGTCCATGGGAAATTCCCTAGGCTTCCTAGGAATCATATCATTGGAGGAGACTGTAGGAAGAGAGAACCTGGAGAAGTTTTGGCAAGTATATGGAGAAATGGTGCTACTTCAGGAGGATGAAACTTACTGAACGTCTGGCACGTTCTCCCCACAGACATGCAGGAGACTCAGAATGTCTGGATTCTTGTTTAAATTTTTATGGACAACACTCAATTGCAGCGGATTACTCCCATGGAAATCAGCAGAGTTATATTAAGGCAGAACTTTGCACACGACTGTGGAGCATTTAACATGTTTGTGCACATCCTGTGATGTATTTTTTAAAAAGTAAAAGTTCCTCTAGATACTGTGTTTTTCACATTTCTTATTAGCAGCTCACACTTTGCATTATATTTTATATTAAAATTGGAATGATTTCCAACACCATTCTACCACTGTAGAACTCTGAGCAATTACAATTTAAATTTTATTGATGTGGGAAGTAGAAGCAGAGCACAATGTAAAATGCCTAAGCTGATTAGCAAGGGGAAGATGCTGTCTTTCTCACGCTGTCTTCACTGCCACGTGTCTTTACATTGGTACTCTCCTGTTCTTAAAGGTTGCTATTTCCTAAAGATGCAGTAGTAACAAGTATAGTTTGCATTACATCATGGAAGATTCTAAAGCACATTATGGAAAACTCATCCACTGCTGTTCTGTGCACTTCATGGAGCGTGTCATCTCAGTTGCAGCATTTTTACTGAGCAGTGCTGGATAGGAAGTAAGTGAAATATTCTTTTATAGAAACCTCCAGGGAAAGCTATATGGAAGATTATATGTGTTAGAATTTGGATCGGAATTTGGATTTGCAAAATTTCAAAGCCAAGAAGACCTATATAGTCTAATCTTCTGTGTAACACAGGCCATAGAATTTCACCCAGTAATTTCTGCATAAAGATTATAATTAGTAGCTGAGCTAAGATAGCTTTTTTAGAAAGACTGTCTTGAATTAAAGATTTCAAATGATAGAGAACATACCACATCCCAAAGTCAGAGAGTTTTTTCCCTTCCCCTCAAAGCAAAACATAACTGTGTCTTTTATGTATTGAATTGAACACTTCTGTTGAGGTAGTTGTCTTCAAGAGAGCATCCACAAACAATAGGACACCTGCCACACAAACATGAGCATGGTAACTGGAAAAGACAAAAAAACTAATGTTCTGTTCCCTTTGAAAGTTCCCTTCGTTCATGAAGGACTGGCAGGGTTGTGCAGCTCTGCAGCTCTTTTTAAAAAGGATCTCTACCATTCTTTTGGAGTTACTTTTCTCATCCTTCCGTGGTTTGCTACCAGTGAGAAAGGAGCACGTTTTGTAGAGAGATGGATGTTGGATGTGATGCCTGTTGTGCATGCAGTCTTCATTTCAAATGGTGGAGTGAAGTTTAGGAGGAAGTTTTCCACACAGAGGGTGGTGATGCACTGGAACAGGCTGCCCAAAGAGGCTGTGGATGCCCCATCCCTGGAGGCATTCCAGGCCAGGCTGGATGTGGCTCTGGGCAGCCTGGTCTGGTGGTTGGTGATCCTGCACAGAGCAGGGGGGTTGAAACTAGATGGTCTTTGAGGTCTTTTTCAACCCAGGCCATTCTAGGATTCTGTGAGTGCTACCAGACTAAGACAGCCACTGGTGAGTGTCAGATGGGGGCCATCAGAGAGCCACACACTCCCAGAATCATTTCCTAGGTCAGGATATCTGATATATGAGCACCTGATGATGACAGTCTGAGTCCTTCTTCTGCTGGGGTGACCAAACAGGTTGCTTCATTTTCCCTTTTATTATAGGTTTTTGCTTTCTAAATACTGAGAGCAGAAATATTACTACACAGCCTAAAACATTTCATTTCTTAACCACTCAAAATTTATTTATTCAGCAATGAAGTTTGCTCTTTTCTGTCTTGTTTTATATATTCAGGGTCTGCAACCCAATGTAAGAAGGACTGCCTGGAACAGGGAAACACAGAGCTCCACATATTCAGTCCTGCTTCACAGTTCATGATTCTTGCCATAGTGCAGAATGCTTCAAGGAAAATGTATCTGGTATCTGCAGGCCAGGTTGCTCTCCTAG
This sequence comes from Tetrao urogallus, assembly GCF_951394365.1. Lineage (NCBI taxonomy): Eukaryota > Metazoa > Chordata > Aves > Galliformes > Phasianidae > Tetrao > Tetrao urogallus. The sequence goes on along the minus strand of NC_136816.1, from coordinate 8,970,305 downwards.
GCATTAAAAGAGGCCGGGAGCTAAGGAGAAATTTCCAAATGGTGAACGCGACCCATCCAGCCCTGTCTCAAACTCTCAGCATCCTGTGCTGCCCCACTGAGCATCCTCCTCCCTGTGGCATCATGCTGATAATACTTTTATAAACAATAGAGAACAAAAGTGTGGTAGTTTTCTGTGACAGAAGATGAATGTGTTGTTATTCACGCTGCATCAAATCATCCCTTCCTAACTTTATTTAAAATACATTATTTCAGAGACATGTTCCAAACAGTGAACAAATTGCATACGTTAACTGTGAGGTAGAGATATCCTTGAGAAAAACAAACTCAACTCATTTGAACCCATAAAAAACTAAGAACTGAGGTTAAGCCATAAAATGTGGCAGTACGTTTTTCACCATGGTAAACCACTGGACAATTAGGTATGCAGGCAGTGTGTGTTTGTTTGCTCCCACGGATACTGAGAGTATTCTGAATTCCTCAGGACTTCAAATATTATGTTATAAAATGTTAAACCAATACCTTTAGGACAAAAACAGAATCCAACACATACCACCTAGATTATTAAAAGGTTGAAAAATAAAAAAAAAAAAATCAGGACTTCTGAAGAATTTTTCTATTGGAATGTATTTCCACTTCAGCTATAAAAATCTCCAGTCTAAACCCCTGCACTTGTTTACACCTGAGAATAATGACATACCTTATTCATTTGCTTTTGGAAAAGGTTATTTTTATTTCAGCCAAAGCAGCTTTTTTAAAAAAAAAATACTACAGCATTTCTGAAGTTAGAAGTTAACATGTCTTTTTAGAGGGAGTATCCTGTTAAAGAAAACTAAGAAAATTACATGCTTCAATCCAATAGGACAATTTATTGTTGTCTATGTCTGCAGTGGATCTAACAGCAACACATACAACAACAGGCTTTCTTTCTGGGAAAACCTAACAAAAGCTGTCCTCATTTGTTAAAGAACAGACAGATTTTTCCCCAAAGTCACCAAATGTTAAACATTCTGAAAATATCAAAATGCAATAAATAAACTTCTTAAAAACAGTATGCTTTGGGAAAGAATCAACTCGGAGTGTACTCATGTGAAGATTATTGTGAAAGCGATTTCTTAGAACAGATCTTTGCAATGGTTTTTCCACTTCTAAATGCTGATTGTTGTTCTTTTTTTATTTTATTTTTTTTTTTCTTTTTCAATGCAAATTTCTGTGGCATTAATTCTGGGAATTTGTCCAGTTAAACACATTCTTCCATTTAGCCCAAGAGGAAACTCTCAGCAGCAATTCTGAACTGTTTTATATTTTAGAAGATTGATGTGGAAACCTTTGCTTTGTTCTCAAAGATCCGCAGGCCTCTCATGCACAGTGTGATGATACTTAACCTCAGAAATTTCATAGCTGATGATGGGGCAAGTAAGTATTCAAAAGAGGAAAATACCGCACCACTCAGATACTTGGGCCTTTCTATCTACCAGTATTCTGTGTGCTCATTGCCCTCTCCTGGTTTCATCTGGTAATTTTGGGGTTTCCAATGTCTGAAATGGGTTGTCATAATATTATGCACTGCCCTGACACATCTTTTTTTTTTTTTTTTTTTTCCCTTTTCTAATGCAGTATATCAGTCCTGAGCACTATTTTCCTGGTGTGCAAACTGTTTCTCATCCATGTATTGGAAACAAGATATGAGGCAGCACCGAAGTCATAGCTGGTGAGTTCTAAGCTCTGTCTGTCCCCTTTGCTGTTGTGCTGTTTTCCACACGGACACTCAGGCTTCCAGGCATTTATCTGTTGGGTTTAAAAATTGTTTTTGGTAAAATACTGCTTTAGACACTTGCAACAAAAGGAAGTTGTCATCAGATAACAGATTGTTATAGGCAGGGACGTTCATGAAATGTATGGCACCTTTTTTTCCCAGTAAGGGGAAGGGGATGTTCATTGTTCCACCAGTTCATTGTTCCACCAGTATGGAGCAGCTCCATACTGACACTTGTTCTGTTTAAATTAAATCATCAATTTAGGGACAAACAGAATCATAGAATCATGGAATTGCTCAGGTTGGAAAAGATCTCAAAGATCACTGAGTCCAACAATAACCTAACCTAATTTTAACAACCCTCCACCAATAATGAGGTTAAAAAAAAAAAAAAAAGCTTACTATTATACATATTGTTTGGGAGTGGCTATGATGGAAATTACTGCTGGAAGGTGATAAAGGAGAAAAATCAACCCAGCTCAGCATTTATGGTGATGGTTTCAAACCTAACTCTAATGGGTGAGAAAAAAACAGCTCATCTGTGGAAGTGAGAATGCATTCCCAAGATGGATCACTCCAGACACAGTGTGTCTGTATGTGCCTTCCTAGCCATCCCATGATGAGTGCCATTAGAAGCCCATAAGGTAAGGGAAACCCAGGGCCTGCATTTCTTGTCCAAAAAAAAGAGAAAATTTAAGCCATGGCTTTAATGGCACAAGATGGAAAATACACTGATGAGAGAAGTATCACTGAATCTGACTCCATGCAAACAGTCTGCTGTGGGAGTGTGGGATCTGAGATCCTGCATTTGTAAACTTCTGGGATACCAGCCTGGATTCCCCTGAAGACTTATAACTATCTGGACTATGTTTGTGGGTCAGATGTTTATTTACACCTGTACTGCAAGTAGATACTATAATCTGGATGTTTTACGCATGTATGTATTGTGTGTGTTCAAACATACATGTGCATGCATAGAAAACATAAAAATAATTATTAGATTTAATCTATAAAGCTACTATCTGACCTTCTCATAAGGACTATAGCAACAGTAAATGTGAAGGTGTAATTCGTAGGCAGCAATGCAACACACATGCTGTAAAGGCTTCAGGTTGTACTGTATTTCAGAGCAGATGAAATTGTAGACAGGCCCAGAGAACCAAGGAAACAACCTGAGGCCTTCCCCCCTTCTGGTTGTACAGGAACATCTCAGGTTTTCTTTCTTTGAATGCAAGTCCCTGAATTTTCTAATGCACAATCTGAATCCATGTGTATAATTTTTTTTCCTTTTTTTTTAACCTAATCCCCATTTACTTCATGTGTTAGAACAAGTACATGAAGGTCTACAAGTACTTAAGCAAAGCTTTGGACCTCGTAGATCCTTATATTCTTACAAAGCAAAGCTTTGGACCTCACAGATGCTTATATTCTTACAAACATATCAGATGTAGTGTTGTCCTGAAAGCCAGCTTGCCAGAACATTCTTGGAACTCTACTTATCTATAAGTTATGTTATTTATTAATCTTCTCCATTTGAAGATAATTCCATTCAGATCCCAAATTGTCCAGGAGGAATGTGGTGGTTCAGGGACCTCCCAGGCACAACAGAAGTCTTTAACTTGCAATGGGATGAGACTTAAACTGAATGTTTAGACTAAAGAATTTGTCTAAAATAACTTCCTTCAACTCCATAGCGCTCTCAAAATAATCTGTCTGCCAGATTTAGCAGACATTCTGGTAGGTCTCTGTGGAAGTGTCCACATCCTGGAATCTGGCTTTCATATAACATGGTAGCACTAAAAGGAGTAGGGCTTCTGGTTGTTCTCACAGCAAGAGAAATAAAGCTATGCTAGTATACGAAGTCACATGGACTAGTTGATGGGTGTGGTATGGTACGACAGGCAGGTGATAAAAGAGGCTAGACCATACATCAAGTAGAGAGTGAATATACAAGGCATAATACAAGGTAAATGTTTACACCTTCTAGGTGAGAGATTCTCTTTAAACTGAAAATAAGATATTCCAGAAATAGGTACAGTTAAATGATTCTAACTCTATCTGCACGTGATGTTTGGAATGGCTCAGGTATACAAAAATCCATGCAAAATTCCATCACTTTTGAAGAGAGATGATGTTTTTTGATCAACTCTTAGGAAAGTAGGCATCACTTCTCTCCTTTAGCAGATCTCTGTTTTTCTACCAAGGGTCAGTGTTTAGTCTTAATCTGTACAAAGATGGTAACACTCTTCAGCGAACTCCTCTTGAATTCTCCATGCAATTACTTTGTGTGGTTTCACATCTATTTCTCATTCTGTCTATACTGTGTATACATTTTATAAGCTAAACTCTTCTATCATGCCGTTTATTCTTTCAGAAGGTAATCCCCTGCCCCTTCTCCTTTTAGCTATGGAGAGAGAGGCAAAGTAGAAGGAAAACAAACTTAGAGAACATAGGTGAAAAAAGAGGTGAGAAGCAATATCTTAAATGTAATCTAGTTAAATCACATACTGTCAGACCTCATGCCTCTGATTCTTTGAAAGCATTGCTATAAAGGACTGTAGCATATGGTAGTAATAACAGCTCACTGGGTGACAGTTTTATTTTGAATCACTGCAAGCTAGCCCAGGCATCCAGCACAAAAGCAGGAAGTGCTGTTTTACTCAAGGTACAGAACATTACATTAACATACTGTATCTAGAAATAATCATGAAAGAAAGGATGTTAGTCTTGGCACAGATACTAGTTATAATAAGGGTAAGAACTACACCCTTGTAAATTCCCTTTCATATGTGCATCATACTGATAGGTGAAAAAATTACTTAGAACATGTTCTCCTGTAAAAAAAAAAAAAAAAAAAAAAAATCATTGTATATCCTTGAGCAAGAAGCTCTGCAAAGCTGATGTGTATTTAAAAGCCACATCAAAAGTCATGTAATCTTCATGACAATTGAGGATCATATTGCTATTAGGAAAATGAGTCTGGTAATCTTTGATGCCATTGGATGGCATCCCTTCCTTCTGCTGTATCAGCTGCACCACTCAGCTTAGTGCTGCCTGCTGACTTGCTGAGGGTGCACTCAGTTTCACTGTTTAGGTCACTTATGGACCAGAAAATGATTTTGTATGTATACATACTGTCATGGTTTAACCCAGCAGGAGGTTCACCACCACAGAGGTGTTCACTCACTCCACCCCTTCCCAGTGAGGCGTGGGAGAGAATTGGAAAAAAAAAAGTAGAACTCATGGGTTGAGATAAAGCTATTTAATAAGGATAGAGAAAAGAGCAACAGTTATATATATATATATATATATATATATATATATATGTATACACACACATATATATGTATAACACTGTGCATATATGTGTATATATGAACATATACAGCAAGTTATGCACGAATAATTGCTCACAACTCCCCTTGACTGATGCTCAGCTCACCCTTCGAGCAGCAGAAAAGGAATGAACCCTCATCACCTTAAAAACTCCTTTGGCATAATGTCATATGGCATGGATATCCCTTTGCCCAGTTAAAGCCAGCTGTTCTAATGTCTCCGCTCCTTGGGCCCTTTGTTGTGAACAATCTTGGCTCTGTGCAACACTGCTTAGCAGCAATTAAAACATCAGAGTGTTATCAACATTGTTTTTTCTCCTATGTCTTTTCTCAAAAACATAGAGTCATGCCTGATGCTTTGAAGAAAACAATTCCATCCCAGGTGAAACTAAGACACCCAACCAAAAGGATTCGACTGCTCCTTTGTATCATTCATTTTGACAATGAAGCTGATCACCCTGATCTTCTAGATTCCAGCATACTAACAAAAGTACCAGCTCCCCTGACTGCTCAAATTTAGAGGGGAAAAACATGATTTCCAAGTATTATTTCTGTTCTAATGAGTTTATACTGGAAGTAAAGTTGAAATGTTATTTGTGATGCAAAACATACCTATTTTAAATAGATCCATGAGGATGGGATTGGAAAGCTCTCCAGGAAGCCACATTAAGCAAGAAAATCTGGGCCACAGAGTCTTGCACTAGCGTAGCTGTCATGATTTAGTTTCATCCCCCTACAGAAGTAATGCAATTTGTGTCTGGGCAAATTTCTCATGAAATCTGCCACAGCTGAAATGACGAGTTTTTGTTACATATAGCTGCTCAGTCATATGTAATATTCACATTATGTCTAAGGAATGTGAACAAATTCTTAATACAATGGACAGTAATTTGACAACTGAGTGTGGTGGGTTGTCTATGGCATAGAATAGAATTCATAGACTGCTTAGCTGGTCTGCCCTTGTTCTGACACGCAGGCACTCTCAAAAAATGAATGGACATAGTTTGTGTTTGCTTACGGCATCTCTTTTTGTGTGCCAGTAAGTACTAAAAGTGGGAGAAGTTTTATTTCATATACACATCAAGTGACTCAATACAAATTATGGGTCAGCAGGAAACTGCCAGACAGGTTTCTTCCTCAGGGCAGAACCACTTTTGAAATGTATTGACTAAAAATATCCTCTTTTACTCTTTAAAAAACATCTTTTTCTCATTTCCTCTTATTGGTAACTTTTACTCTAGTCCTGTTTTGAGAAATGACTGAGTTTTGAAGAGGCAACAAAAAGGAAACTAGCAAAAATAAACATCTTACTGAATCAAATAAATGAGGGCTGGAAACCTTGTTTTGTGAAAAAATTAACGGTTCAAAAAAAAGCAATCAGAAGTGAAAACACTCCTCTGTATATTGCCCCATCATTCAGGGTCCAGTGCAGCCATGATGAGTATTTGCATCACATACATACTGTTTTTAACTTCCACAAGTTTCCCAATAGCAGATTTTTATGTTTCCTTGCCCACATAACAAGCTGCATTTTAATACTTGTACTTTGTGCAAAGCCCTGGTCATGAAGGCTTAAGGGACTACTACAGGAAGGATTACTAGTCCCCAGAGCTCAGGACTTGTTTCAAAGTCTGCAGTTTCCATAATTGCCCACAGAATTCCTCTCTTTATAACACTTGTTATAGGTGTAATGTCAAACAGATGCTGATTTTTCTGTGATGAGTTGTAACACTGATTGAATCAGTAGCTTTAGCTATCACTGTCCCCAACAGATTGCTTTCTTCAGCCAAGACAGGGTACCTTGCCTGCTATCTGAAAAGCAGTACAGCTCTTCTAATCTCATTTATTTCACTTCTGCATTTTCTTCCAGTTTCACACTGCAGCAGAGTAATGGAGTGATCTTTTACACACACAGTGACAGGTAAGTGGCATGCAGCTCATCTCAGGGCCAGCCTAACTGACCTGGCACCAATGCATGCTTTTATCACAGAATCACAGCCATCACAGAGCATCCCAAGTTGGAAGGGACCTAAGATCACCGAGTCCAACTGGGCTTTTCCCTGGCAAATTGATGTTGCTTTTTTATTCAGAAACAGCTTGTAGTCATTCTACAATGTCTAATGTTACAGCACAAGGGAAGCTGAAAAAATAGCACGTACGGTTAGCACCTCTTTGTGGAACTAAGAAATATGACAGTACACACTGGTGCTGGGTGTCTGTGCACAGGCAGGGTCTGCCAGGCTCCTCTGTGAGGGGTAGCTGAGGCTGCCCCATGCTGGACACAGCAAACTGCAATGATCCCACTGCAGGGCATGACTGTTCCAGCATCGAAGCTGAGGACACCTAGAGGGAAAACGTGCTTAAGAAAGGGTAAAATAAATTCTAGAGGGAGAGAAGGAGGGACCTAAAGAAGTGATAAACATCAGAAGTAAAACCAAAGTTAAAGGAGGAAGAGGAGGTGCTTCATGGGGGAGCAGATATTCCCCACAGACCTTGGAGGCCCCATGCTGTAGCATGGGAAAAGCACCCAGAAAAGGAAGAGTAGAGAGAAAGCCCAGAGCACTGGCTGCAAGTCCCTATCCTCAGTCCCTCAGTAATAGACTACTGATTCAGGAGTGAAGAAGTTAATTTTGGCCTGGGAAAGGGGGTAGGTAGATTTAATGGTTATCTTTGTTTCTCACATACAAAGCTATTTTAATTGGCAGTGAAACAAACTTTCTCCAAGTCCTCTTTGTTGATGGCAGCAACTGATGAGTGACCTCCATGCCTGTCCGAACCTCAACCCATGATCTTTCTGAACCTATTTTCTCTCCTGGTTCTACTGAGCAAGGGGAATGAGCAGCTAGCCAGGAGTTTGGCTGTTTGCTAACACTAACCCACCACAACATTTTACTGTGTTATGGCAGCAGGATGAGGTGTCAGTTCCTTAGAAGAGGAACTCTCCTTCACTGTAATATCATACAGGAGTACCATACAGGAACAAGACCTGGAGCTCCTGTGCCACATTCCTGTGATGCAGTTACACAGTCACCACTCTTTCTGACAGCCTAACATAGCTCATGGGGGAAAAGTGAAACATTGACAGCAAGAAACACTCCAGCTTAGTAAATACTTCAAATATTGCCTGATATCCAGAAGAAACCTCCTGTGCCTTTGTGCCCACTGCCTCTCGTCCCACCCCTGAAAAGAGCCTCTGTCCTCTGTGCACCCTCACTGTGAGTATTTGTATGCTTTGATGAGATCCCTCTGAACCTCCACTTCTCCAGGTGAACAGTCCCAGCTCTCTCAGTCTCTCCACACAGAAGAGGTGCCACAGTCCCTTCACTATCTTCATGGCCCTTCTCTTGGACTCTTTTTGGTACCTTTGAATGTACTAGGAAATCCAGAACTGGACACAGTTCTTCAGTGCGGCTTCACCAGTGTTATGCAGAGAAGGATCCTCTCCCTTGGCTTGCCAGCAATACTTCACCAAGTCTGGACTAACATTAGGTTTTAGTCAGCCTGTTCAGTCTGTAAGTTTGCATAATGTTGAATAAGCTCAGTCCAAATCTGTTACACCTTAAAATAAAATCTACCTAAAGCACCAAAGAAACAATAGCAGTTCTTTTTTTAAAGCTTTTGTTTTTCATTAAAAAAAAATATCCTAGAGTGTGTGTTCAGAGCTTCATTCTATGAGTACTACAGGTTCACATCCTCAGCTTCTTTCTGTCAATGGCCTTTGGGCTGTGTTTCTACTTGTTCTGTGCAATCAGGAAATCTGTTCATTGACTGGTGCTACCTAGGTTTAATGCATTGAAAAAGAGAGCACACTGAAATAAATCATACCACTTGTCTTTCATGCCATGATAGGTGTATCAGTATGACCAGTTCATCTTTCTGCTCTGTCAGTATACACCACTTCAGAGTTATGTTGCCGTTAGGGCTTCTGCATAAGTCAATTAACCTGTGTTCATACTAATGCCCTATATTAATGCTCATTATATTGAAATGACAGAATCACAGAAACACAGAATTGTAGAGGTTGGAAGGAACCTCCAGAGATCATCAAGTCCAATCCAAGCCAAATGTTTTTCTTAATTTCTGTTGTGATAGACATTCTGAACCTAGACCTTAGGTTAAAATCATAAATTATTTTTCATCTGAATACTGATGGGTTTTGGCAAGAGATGTTGCCTTAATCTTTCACCAAATAAATAAATGCTTAATGAAATATATGTACAATTTTTTTGTTTACCCAGCTGGATGAGGATGTTGTTAGAAATTGTTTGAAGTAAGAGGGAACTGATGTAATTTTGGAAATTGCATTAAAGAGGGAAAGATATTTTTCTTTTATTATAAATCAATACCAGGAGGGAAGGAAATACAATAAAATTTGCAGAAAGTTGTCTCTCAGAGCAACAGCAAAAATTTACTGCTTAATGGACATGGTCTCCTGGTAAGACTGAAGAAGACTCTATTGAGTGCTTTGAGGCACCTTCTGTTTGCATAAAGAGCTGTCTGATAAAGTTTGTATCTTGCCTGTGTCCAGTGTGTAACTCTGTAATGAAGAATGTTTAGTCATAAAGGAAGTCTCCCTCATAATATTGAACATTTTATTTTAATAGGTGTTTTGTAACACCTATTAAAAGGTGTTTTGTGCTGGAATATGTGATTTCCCACGTGATTAGTTACCATTTTCTAAATATGTTCATTGTTAAGCATTCAGTACACTTTTCCTTTGAGCTGTATTTCCCAGTGAGGCTACTTCAAGGGACTACTAGAGTCTCAGCTTGAACTTTGAATAGTCAAATATTTTCCAAAACAGGAGAATGTTTTATTAGGCAATGGTAAGGTCGGGCATAACACAACAGTGGCTTCTGTTTGACTGTCTTTATGTGGCTGAGGAGAACTTCATGCTGTTGTTGATGAGAAGATGATGTGGCAATGACAGCCTACAGAAAAGATTTCCACTGGAGCATTACTGCCGAGTGCTATCGTTCTGTATTTTGGAGTATAAGTGACTCATTATTTTGATTATATTGAATATAATCAATTTTATGGTGTGGATTTTGATCTTTTAGCAATATTGATCAGAACTGTAAAGAAGTCTTTCTGTAGTTGCACCACATATGTGTAGTTTCCCCACGATGCATCAGTCTGCCATCTGAAAACAGCCTATAACAAGTGGATGATTCGTCCAGAAAACTGCACAGGTTGCTCCTTATTGATAACCATCTAATATTTTACTATCAATTCAATTGCTGATTAAAAAAATAGAAATAAAAAAAAATCCCTATATGCCCTGGTCATAATAAGGAGAGAAATAGGCATGTCAAGCTTACAGGTGAGCATTAAAGACCAAAGGTATGAACAAAGAATTCTCATCAAAACTAATATTCTCCTTGTTGCCCCAGCCATCTGAGTCTGTAAGGGTCTCTGCTTTTATTGGAAAAGTCATTAACATCTGATCCTGGGTCTCTTTGCTGAGTCTGGGCCATTAGCTTGCTGTAGGCAACAAATAAAAAATGCTTGTGGTCTGGCCACATGCTCTGAAATATGGGACTACATTTCTACCACCCCTTGCTGGCCTGCTTTTCCAGGCAGAAGGCAATTAGAGAGAGTTCAACCCTGACCATACCCTACAGCTAAATCTTCTGTCTTTTTAACTAAGAAGGAAAGTAATCACTGAGATAACAATCAGTAACTAGAGTAAGAAGTTTTTGTCATGTGCTTGCCTTCAACAAGGAGCTACCCTTTATAAAAGCAATGAAGATGGTTTTGTGCAGCTTATTCTGTAGGGTGTTTACACATTATGTGAACTCAACCATTATCAAATGCCAGATTTTGTCTATAGGCTTTAGGCAGTTGCTGTATCTCAAGGGGTACAGGAAAAGGGGAAAAAGACAGTCATTTATCAAGAGTTGATTGTGAATGGAAGGAGGTAGGCAATAGAAGGTAACAGAAGGTATGGTCCAGCATTGCTTTTGATCGTAGAACAGCACTTTCATTACACTGTTTTCGGTTTCAAGAAAGTTTTCTTGTCTGTATTTCACAATTCTGTTTCTAAATATGTGATTATAATATTAAATTTGTGAAAAACAGACTGTGAAACAGATTAACTTTCAGAAAATGTTATGAAAACTGGAGGTAAAACAAAAATCAAATATTTTACCAGAAACGTACAAAAACAAAAACAAAAACAAAAACAAAAACAAAAACAAAAGAAAGCAACAAAGCAAGCAACCACAAGGACTCCTAAGAAATAAGGTTAACCCTTTGACCGTACTGGGTGCCTGCAGGATCTACACTGGAGTTGCAGCAGCTTGCCCCACAGAGAATACGATCCACAGTATTTAACACATAATTTCCCTTTAAGAATCAGATAAACAAAAGTGTCAATGACCCTGGCAGCAATAACCGAGTATCTTACTTTCACTAGGATGAACTGTTCTTGGAAAAGTTCTCCCGTCTGAGTCACAATCAGGTTTTTCCTTCTGGAGTAGGAATGTGTGCTGTTCTCCTTTCTCTCTTCCCATTCATCAGTGCATACACATTCCAGCTCTCTAATCTGGCATTTCAATTTCTTAGGGTCTTATTTTATGCCAGTGTAGAAGGTTTCACATTTTTTGTAACATTCTTTTATAACAAAACTGTTCCAGAGCACCTAACCCTGGTCTAGTGGCTAGACTGAAAAAAAGATGCTTTTTTTGCCTTTGTTCACAAAATGATCTAAAGTAGTTTCTGTTTATTATAATGCATAACATAGAGGCTTGTACAGCACAGGAAAGTATTGCAGAAGATATTATAAGCAAGATTCAGAAAAGAGTGGTAGGAATTTTCCTGTGAGAACAAATTGAGAGCTGCTCAGGAAATGTGACTTAAACATTGATTATATTGTGAATAATTGATGTCTCTAACTTCTATTAAGCAAAATAAGTAAAAATGGATATACTGTTCAGATCAAACCACATCTAGTGATTTTCTAAAGTAGGCACATAATCTTTCAATTGGTAGGCATTTCAGCCACTTTTGAGAAAGTAGGTACTGATGGCAGTGCTTTTTATCAGTAGATGAAGTGTCTGGAGAATTCAGTGACATTGACAGTGCAGATCTGATGCCCACGCAAGCTGCAGCTTGAACCCCGTGAAGCAAAAAAGAGCTCAGTTCCTTGCTCACCAGGTTTGTGTGGATCTGCTCTCAGCCCCTTTGCCTGGTGCTGCCTTCTTCCTTAAGCCAGTTACTCTCATCACCAGGTTGGATGGTTCTTCTGTCTCAGTAGCTGTCAATGTGTTTTGAGCAAAGAAGATTAATGTGCATAGATAGAGGCCCTTTCTCAGGACTTGCTTCGCCCCAGTGGTTAGGACAATGATGTGACGAGCAAGTAGTCTGTGTCAGACTGAAAGGATTACCAATGGGGTTTCTAATCTCTTTGTCTGACCTTTAGTAACAACATTTTCTTCAAAACAAAGGAACCTCTATGCTGGCATAAGGCTATTCTGTTACAACACATTAAAATAGCTCTTAGCTGCACCAGCCAAAAATAATTACGATCAATTCTCCATTAGATGACGGAAAGAAGCAAACATTTTCCCAATAATAGAAAAACATGGATGATGCAAGTATTGGGAGAAACATGGAATCATTTCTCATAAGACTGGCCAGACTTGGGAGTATCTTTACACTGTACCCTCTCAGTATTACAAACTGGAGGAGGACTTACTCATTCAGACACAGCACCCGACTTAGGTGGCTCTCTGAATGCACCACATTGCAACAGACAGAGCTAGTAAGCTTTCTAGGAACCTAGCATGCTCTGCAGCATAGCAGGAGCCAGATCACACATGATATGGCATAAGCACAAGCACGTTAAATGTGTTGGCCTCCTGCTGGCAAAGAAAAGCCCCTTGGACTCACCTTCAGAGGGTGCAGTGGTTCCAGCATGTATGGTGTAGTCACAAACCTGGCTCTCCATTAAGATAATCTCAGTTCAAACCTAGGATATAATCTATGCAAAAATTGCCATGCCACTTCTGAATTCTTCCCCAAGATGATAACTCAAGAAGCCAGAGTAGGTTCTTGCAGAGCCAGGTGCTCTGTCTCTTTGCCTCTTTGGCTGTACATGTCCCAGAATCACAAAGAATTGTATGAGGAACATATGGAGACATGTTCTGCTCATGCTACTTGGTTTTCTGAGACTTGCTGGTTTGCCACCTGCAACACAGATGCGGGATTCGAACTACTGTATTGCCCATGAAACTTGGATAAAAAGCTATTGCTCTCTTTTTACCTTTTTCAACCTCCTCAAATATCTTAAAAGCAAAGCTGCAAGAGTCTGCTGCTGGCTACTCCTGCTCAAAGAGAACTCAAAGAGAGCTGAGACAATGATGGGAGATGGTAAGAAGCTTAAAAAAAAAAAATGACATGAAAGGAAGATAAAAGTAATCTATCTTGAGTGTACAGTCCAAGGTGCCAAAATTCTACACTTTAATCTTAAACAGTCAAATAACTTCCCTGTTTTAGTTATAGATTTTTAAGTTTTCGTGATGGTGCTTTAAGTCTAACTGATGTCCATCCAAGAAGAAGACATGACTTATTCCCACCTCTAAAAAAAGAGTTATGTTGAAAATGTGAGTCATAATCTTTTTACAGTTGATAGCTACCTATTACATGGTGTTTGTTAACATTTTTGTTCTTTGTAATGCAAGCAATTTCAAAATGAAGTAATAGTAATGAGTTACAATGAGATCTGTGTTACACTGAAAGTGTCTTTAGTAACATAATAAAACAAAATAAAGAAATGAAGTATTCACCATAAAAATAATAAAATCAGGGAGTTATGGCTTGCAAACCTTTCAGCCGAATCTCCCAGTGGTGCAGAATGAACTTTTCTAAATTATTTGACAATGCAGTATTCTTTAAAAACAATCTCACATGTCCTCTTTAATCTGTATTGGTAGCAGTAAAATCACAGGACACTGTGAACAGCAAAAGTAAAATAGCCAAGTAAACAATTCATATTCATAGCTCTCAGAAGGAAACAGGACTGAACATAGTCTTGCATCTTTATATGACATACGTCATATCAGTCAAAGGTTTAATTTATAGGCAATATCTCCTCTTTCCTTTCCAGTGTAGGTTACCAAAATTTCTGTTCTTCTAATGGCTAAATGGTTCTAAACCCTTAATTTTTTGTTATTAACATTACCATTTCTATCTCTCTCCTGCAGGTCTTGGCAAACCCTGAACTTAAAAGATTTGGAAAAACAATTGTTTCTTCCCACCTCATCCATGCCTTTTCTTAACCCTCAAAATCATTAGGCATTGTGGTGCTGGCTGAAATCCTGCTTACTAATATTGCTTTATTACGTGGGAATTTCCATGTTTTTAAAGGAACTTTTTGTTCCTATGGAACGAAGCCTCCCAGAGTCATGCCATAGCCAAGGTGCTGATAGCATCCTGCAGTGAGGGAGCATGAGGACAGAGAAAAACAGAGAAACAGAGCAGTCTTCTCAACTGTCAATATTTATTTAAACGTAATCATGAAATTTGGCTGTTCCTTGAGTCATGTGGTGTCTGCCCATTCTGCAGGGTGGGGCTGGAATTACTGCTGGCATGAATTTGTTGGCTTCTTATTTTCGTAACCCTTCAGAGCCACACAAGGGGAAAACAAGAGGCCACATGAGTACATTCAAGGGCTGAATGGCTGTCTGGCATGCTTGCATCATGCAGGACTTGGAAGGGCTGAGGAAATCCTCTGAGTTTAGGGAATGTGAACTGCCTAGCCTAACATGCAGATAAAGGACTGAGACAAATGTAGGAAGGGAAAATACATTTGCACAGTAGTGAGAGGGAATAAACTTCACAGGAGAGAATGAATAAAAGATTAACTGAATCATCTTCCATGTTTATGATTTTAAATGTACTTCTATCAACAAAACTACTAAGTCTTTCTCTCCTACAGGGAAGGAGCTCTTTAATTTTCAGAAGCCTTTTGTTGATGCTTTTATTCCCTTGCGCACCTCGTTTCTTTTGTAATATCTCCTTGGCCCCCACCTTCTCAGTGATATTCTGCTATTGTTCTCAACTCCTCTCTTTGCAGCTTCCCTCTCTCTGTTCAGTCAGGTCTGTCACGTTCTCTAAATGTCCTCTTCGGGCTGTAAAAAGGAAAGAGATACAGCAGAAAAGGGTGGAAAATAGTTGAGAAGTTGTGTGCCTTGGTGATACATAGAGAGGCCAGCAGAAACCTAGAAGATGGCTATGGGGTCCCTGAGGAGACAACAGTAGATATCCTGAAATGAAAGAGTTTGAGAAACTCAGAAACTGGTGAGTCTGATCCTACACAGGGAAAGTTGTTGTTGAGTTACTGCCCTGCCAAAAGAAACAAACAAGAATGGGGTGCAAAAACATGTGAGATAGAGCTTGGGATGAAATAGCAGAAATGCTTGAGACCTGGATAAGTTTTTTTGTGTGGGTGAATTAGGAATTCAACAGGCTATTTCCAGTTACAAATTACTCACATAAGTTGAATAAAAAATGGGTCTGTGCCTGGAAAAAATGGGCATCTAGAAGTACAGAGTATCCCTGACAAAGATGGATGGTTACTATAGATGTTGGGGAACGGTGAATGTACAACTGAAATCGATGTGCACCTGATATCAGGGGGAAATTCTTTACAGAGAGAGTGGTGAGGTGCTGGAACAGCTGCCCAGAGAGGTTGTGGATGCCCCGTCCCTGGAGGTACTCAAGGCCAGATTGGATGGGGCCCTGGGCAGCCTGGTTTAGCATTAAATGTGGAGGTTGGTGGCCCTGCATGTGGCAGGGGGGTTGGAGATTCATAATTCTTGAGATCCCTTCCAACCCTGGCCATTCTGTGATTCTGTGATTCTGTGAAAGGAGGGTGAAGTTACAGAAGTGTTCATGATAGAATGCACTCAGTCAATACAACTGGCCAAAGAAGACAAAAGGGAGACCACACCGAAAACTTGTGACTGGGAAACTAGAAGATAGTTGGCACTGGAGAAGTCAAGAGCTTGGAGGATATAACAACTATAAGGGAAAAAATGATATAGGAAAAGTGTGAGACAAGAAAAGATTCCAACATGGAAAAGAAAGAGGGAGCAGACAGAAAAAATACAGAGTGATGGATGTGACAGTGGTGGAGGCACCAGTCTCAATCCATGCAAAGAGGCTGCTGGCCTTGCAAAGAATCTGCTGGCCTGGCAAAGAGTCTGCACAGACCGACTTCATTTTGTCTCTTTGAGAATATAATTCATGTTCTTAGGAAGGGCCTTAGCAGATGTTTTACTTATTTCCTCTGATCCTTTGCATATTGTGGGCCTTCAAGTGTTTTCAGACCTGTTTAAAGACTAGGGGATCTTCACAGGTTGGTTGAGTACAGAGATATTTTTAGATCCCATGTCTAAGCGCAACTCTTGACATTTAATCTGAAATGAATCACAGAATCACAGAATCACAGAATGGCCAGGGTTGGAAGGGACCTCAAGGATCATGAATCTCCAACCCCCCTGCCACAGGCAGGGCCACCAACCTCCACATTTAATACTAGACTGAAATTGGTAATAATGCTTAAATTTGACTTTTAAGGAAGAATTGAAAATCAGTCCTTCCAGCTGACAATATTCATGGTTTGTTTAATTTCCAGTGCAATTAACTGATGGAAAAAGGTGAAATGTAGGGAATCACTTGTAGCTCTTTTACTTGTTTGGGGAGGGCACTGTGAAGAAACTGGAAATGAGAGGCTGCTATTTAAAAAAATCTTTGGTTTGTAACTGAAAATAGTAGAGGATTTAAGTCACTGAGGCTTAAGTCCCTGAGAGGGCCACTTAGGAAGAATTGCATGACTCATAGAATCCAGAGCCAGAAGGATCAACGGATTGTTAGTTTGACCTACTGTGTAGCATGGACCACAGTATTTCATCCAGCTAATTTTGCAGCAAGCCTAAAGCTTGTCTTTTCCAAAGTCAGATAGGTTTGATCCGAAGATTTAAGGTAATGATGAATTAAATGTATCATTTAACACTTTGTTCTCTGCTAGTATTTTCCTTGCTGAGTGAAATCTATTGGCTTTAGTTTATAAACTTTCTCAAGTTTATACAGTTTACACCTCTTTGTTTTGTTTTGCTTCGCTGAGCATTTTTTGCTTGACTGCAGTCCCTCATTACCTATTAACTTCTTGATTTGAGAGATACTTGTGAGGTGAAGGACACGTTCTAGGTGTTACAGATGTGCAAAAGGAAGGACAACATCTGTCAAAGCTGAAAGGGTGACATCTGTTCTCAAGCAGATAGTCTCATTCACAGATATGCTGCATATAGCTGGGTCCTCCTGTTCCACTTTGCCTCTGTGTTGTCATACTAGCAGGCAAGGGGCAGAGGCTCAACGACAACCCTATTCCTGTTCTCATCACGGCAGTAGCTGGACACAAGGTTATTCCAGCTCTTGGGACAGCTTTTGGCAACAGTGTCTGCCTATGTGGGACATAACGAGAAAAGACAGACTGCATGAGGCTGCAGTAAGGCATGAGTCAGCCACTCCAAGGGAGTTGGAAGAAATATATAGGCTACACAAAGGAGCTCTGAGCTGCCCTGAGCTGGAGGCTGAGAAGTTCTGATTTCTGCAAATCCAATTCATCTGATGTTCTTGGCAGCATGTGGGGGAAACTCACAGCAGAGAGCTCTGGTGTGTGAGGAGTGATGAGATGGGATGCCTTCTGCGAGGGCAGGCCAAGAGACGTGGTTACCATGTACTGCAACAGCAGCCCTGGAGAGGGAGCATAAACCAAGAGGAGTACCCAGGGCAAACTGCAGAAAATTCCCTCCTTTGTGGTGGAGTGAGCAACATATAACTTGAGGCTAAAGGTTAAAGTAGTGGACACTCATTGCCAGGAAACAGCTATGTGTAGATGTCCCTCGTAACTAATGGCTTTGGCTCTTCCTGCCAGGAGAGAGAAATTTAATGACTTAACTAAAATTCTTCTTCATGCAGGTTTTTTTCCTAGGAAGTGCATCATCTCATGGGCTTCATACAGCGATTTATTCTTCCATTGCTTCTTGTAAATGCTGGGTCTATTCTTTTTCTAGCCAAACACTTGAACCATTTCCACACCCTTTCTTTTTTGTAGTTTTGAAATTCAACTTCAGAACTTCTGTTGCTAATTGTGCTAATTCAAATGATCTGACATTTCTCCTGCCAAATTCTGTTACTGAGAAATGATTTGATGACAGTTTACAGAGATATCAGAGGTGCTGTAGGAGCAGAGCAGTGAGGTAATGAAGTTTTTAGGGAAAAATATTGTAGGTGTTTTCAGGTGGTTGCCCAGAGAAATGTCATTAACGCTGTGTAATTTGCTCAGAGTTGTCCAGCATTGGAATGTGTGGCAGTATTTCACTGCCATGAAAAATTACTGTTGCTTCAGCTGTGTCCATGTCCATCTTGCTGGGAAGACTTCCAGCTTCAAAGGGAAATCTGGTTGTAGATGTTTGGATGGTGTTTTTAACTGCAACATAACCTTTTCTGTCTTCTGGCTGTCCATTAGAAATGGTAATGAAAACATGGCACACGATTCCCTCAGCCTCAGCCTAACCTTTCCCTTTCTCAGGAAAGAAAAGTTCCTTGACCCAGAAGGTAAATCTGTTCTGACATCCTTGTAAATGCTTCCAAGTTATGCTGTGTTGGAATGTTTGTGAGCTAATTTATGGAGCAAATAAAAAGGATGGTACGTATGAAGGCAATGACCAAAATATATGTATCAGACTTCTAGTTAATGCCTTCTCAACAAAGGAGTTATCTTTAATACAGATTGATTTCTTAGGCTGAATATTCAGTTGTTGAATCTTCAGTTATCATGGCATGTTGTAACAAGAAAGTATTCAGTGAATCAATTATTACTTTGCAGGACAACAGAAAAGAAACATTGGTAACAGGAAAGCCATATAGCAAGCATTTCTAAGCTTTCAGAAAAGTAAATTTAAAAAGTGAAAAATAAATAATGAAATGAAATGATAAATGAAATATCATTTATCTAGGACTAAAATAAATGAGGTATAATAAACAATAAAAATAAGAAAGTCCTAGAAATTGACAGTTTTCCCTTCACCCCATTCAAGATATTTTTTAAGGCACATTTCATATTTTAATTTGTTTATTGTTCCTCTTTTTTTTTTTTCCAAGTTGACATTCAGATAGGATTCCACTCAGACTTTTGCAAGAAGCAAAATAGGGCAACAGAAGTAGTAGAACAGTTGTTAGCTGGCATGATGATTACAGAAGTATGTGCAAAGTAATTATATTAGGGCTGTCTCTGCATTGCTTAGTTATGAATATTTCACTGATGTTTGTCCCAGACCCTTTGGGAAATTCTCAGATACGTGGATATTTTATGATAAACTTCTGTATTATTTCTTATATTTTCTCATGTCTTTGCTGTGACCCTTCATGTTGCTCAAGATACACTCTCTGGAAGATATTAAGGCCACTGTCATTATTATGGATTAGCAAATATGGAAAAATAATAACTAGACTACATTATTCTCCATATAAATTCTCACTAATTGCATATATACATGAAATTTAAGCTGTTTCTTATAATAAAACATGTTTCAGGGAGTATTTTGTCCTTTATGTGATTGGTTCTGGCTCATGGTTGACTCTAGAAATCAGTTTTCTATGGTTATTTTTATTCCTCAAGTGAAAGTAATTTCATTTTGAGTTTTTCGGTTTTTTGGTTTCTTTTCCTTTTATCCAGTCAGCAAAGATTAATGATGATGTGTTGAAACGACAAAGGAAAAGAAAAAAAAAAAGATAAAAGTCAGATTCAGTAACAGGCTATATCATGCTCTTGCCCAATGTACAGAAGGAATATAGCCACACTTGTGCATCTCTGATTTGTGCAGCTTAAATGTTTAAATATCATATGTATGGAAAATGATAAGACTGAAAACATTTATCAAGCTTGTCCATTTCTGTTTTTAGAGTAGCTAGATGTTTACAGCACATGTGCATACATATATACATATATATACATATGTATACATATACATATATATATACATATTACCATGCCAGATGGAATTTATCTGAAACACTGTCACCAATATTTAATAAGTTGTTAGAGCAAATGCATTTATATAAAAATCTGCCATCACAGAGTCACAGAAACACCAAGGTTGGAAGAGACCTACAAGATCATCCAGCCCATACATCCACCTGTCACCAATAGTTCTCACTCAACACAAAATCCAACCATTCCTTGAACACCTCCAGGGTCAGTGACTCCACCACCTACCTGGGCAGCCCATTCCACTGCCTGAGCACTCTTTCAAAAAAGTAGCATTTCCAGAAACGTAGTATACCATGTTTTATACCCATAGTTAACTAATTCATGGATCAAGCTAGTTTGTTGATTATTTTTGCAATCTAAAATATGATTACCTTGATGAGAATTTATATATACATAGGTCATCCTGAAAGTAATGCCTCCTATTGCATGATGTTGGGCCATGATGCCAGAGGTGAATGTTGGTGGTATGGCAGGAGAGACTGAGTCTTCCCACCAATATTCCATTCCGTGTTGTTGCCGTGTGACCAGATGGCAGCAGAGGGGCAGTCTGACAGAATGGCATCTGGCATGGAAGTGCAGATGAAACAAAGGTGTGGACTGAATTCTTCCATGGATGGCCTCCACTGATATTCATTGAGATTTGCTGAATGTTTATGGAGACCAAGCAGTCGATGTGAACACAGTGAAGTGGTGCATTTCAGCATTGATGGGAGCAACAGTGCAGATCTGTACGAGTGTTCCATTCAGCCTCTTGTCCACTGCTAGTGAAAACACACAGCTGATGGTGGTAACTGTGTTGAAAAGTAATGTTTTGTCACAGAGAATTTTTTTCTGTCAAATAGTGTTATTCTGCTCTTCGTATCTATTGTAGTTTCCATGGACATAAATAAGAGTCATTCCTTTTGGAGCAACCTACATATGTATTTAAAATCCCCTAAAATATACATATATATATATATGTATATATATGTATATATATATGTATATTTTAGGGGATTTTAAATTCAGCTGTCAATTTACTTTTTTCCTCATTCCTAATTATCTGAAAGTAATTTTCCTTTTTTTTTTTTTTTTTTTTTGAGGAGAATGGATCTGTAATTGATAATAGATTCTATTTCTTGTATTTCAGCTCTTCAATGCTATTCAAGTGTACTTATCATTCCCAGAATGTATGTAGTCACGTAAAACGTTTAACTATTTTAGCATTTCCTGTTGGAAATGATCTTTCAAGTTTTATAAAGCATATGTAGACTCAGCCAAGACTGAGTTTCAATCTTACTGAAATTAATCTGTTTTTATACTATTCTGATTGAATATTTTGATTGTTAAAATGCCTTGAACATCTTCTATACTGAAATTTCAGACTTTAATTCAGAGTATGATTTTTTTTACAAAGGATTATTAGCAATTATTGTGGATTTGCTCTGCAAGAGAAATTCTTTGATCAGCTCTAACAGTGAGCATCAGGTCACCACCTTTTGAATTAATCTTTTCAGTTCTCAATTTTATCAGTCAGACAAATGGAAGAGCATCACTTTCCATTTTCCACTTTCCATTCTGAGTAAATTATGTTGTAGTAGATTGTATCTATATTGCTTTTTAACTAAAAACTAACAAACAAGCAAACAAAAACCAGCCTTCTAGCTGGGAGACAAAGCCAACCTATTCATAGTATTCATACAACAGAACATCACAGATGTGCTAGAATTCATATGTATTTGAAATTGTGTTTATATCAGCCTCCAAGCAGTTGTTGTGACAAATAACACTGATATTTTCAAATGCAGATCCTCTCATTACCCCTGGAAGCTACTTAAATAAAAATGATAAAAACATCAATACTGCTTATCCCTTTATGATGAAAAACACATATTTGTTTATTTATGTACTGAGTTTATGTGTCAGGGTTTGGTAACAGGGGTGCTGTAGGGAGCTCTGTGAGCAGAGGCAGTGCTGCCCCGTGTCAGACCAAAGCCAGTACCAGCTGCTCCAAAACAGAGCTGACACTGCCAGAGCTGTGTGCACCATTCCTTAGTTCCCACTGCTTTAGTCTGTTAGTAATTGGCAATAAATTATACAAATCTCCGTGTGCTAAGTCTGATTTACCCATAAAGTAATGGTGAGCAATATCCCTGTCCTTATCTCAGTCCACAACTGCTGTGGTTTTTTTGTCATCATATTTTGTCCCCTTTTTTCAGTGAGGGGAGAGGAGAGAGAGGACAGTGTGGTAGAGCTGAACTGCCTACTAGTGTGAAATAATAACAACATGTCACCATCCTCGTGTGTTTGTAAACCTCATCAACTTGAAGCTTAAAGACTTGGGTTACAGAATCAGTGTTAGAAATGAAACAATTTTTTTCCACTTATTTTTTCTGGCATCTTGTAAAAAAAAGGGTAAAAACATTACTGCATTCTATCATCCCATGAAATCCTTTTACCACACATAGAATAGGGCTGAATTAATTGCTCAGGATGCTGATATTACAGTGTTTGAAAGCATAGCCTATTATCAGTTTTCTACTGTTTTGCAGTATACCTTGTTGAAATCATAGAATCATGGAATCATAGAATCATAGAAAGGTTTAGATTGGAAGGGAACTTAAAGCCCATCCAACCTACTAGTTCCAACCTACTGCTGTGGCCTAGTTGTCACCCAGCAGATTGGGCTGCCCAAGGTCCCAACCAATCAGGCTTGAATGCCTCCAGGGATGAAGAACACACACCGCATGTGCCAGGAAATCACCACCCTCTGGATGAAATGTTTCTTACTGACATCGTATGTAAATCTTCCCTCTTTTAGTTTAAAGACATTTCCCCTTGTCCTTTTGCTAATTTCACACGTAAAAAGTCAGTCCCCCTCCTGTTTATAAGGTACAAGAACATAAATGAGATGTCCCCAGAACCTTCTTTTCTCCAGATGGTACAAGACCTCTCCTCACAGCAGAGGGGCTCCCACTCTCTGAACATCTTCATGGACTCCTGCAGCACTGGGCTCCAACTTCTTCCTTGTGCCGAGGGCCCCAGTCCTGGATTCAGTACCCTACATGGAGCCTCATGAGGGCAGAGTAGCAGGGAACAGTCCCCTCCCTGCCCTGCTGATGCAGCCCCTGTTAATGCAGCCCAGGATACAGCTGGCTGTCGCATGCCCATCTTGTCACCCACCAGCCGCCCAAGTCCTTCTTTGGAGAGCTGCTTTCAAGGAATTCATCTCTCAGTCTGTACACGTATGTGTAATTATCTCAACCCAAGTGCATCACCTTGCACCTTTCCTTGTTGAACTTCATTAGGTTTTGAAGGGCCCACTTTTCAAGCCTGTCCAGGTCTCTCTGGATGGCATTCCTTCTTCTATTGTATTGACTGCACCACCCAGCTTGGTATTATGAGAAAACTCATAATAACTCAAACTCAAAAAAGAGCTGAGGGTGCTCTTGATCTCATCATTTATATCGTTCATAAAGATGCTGAAGAACACTTGTTCCACATAAGATCCCTGGAGGGACTCACTCACCACCAGCCTCAAATGGACAGAGATCACAACACTGGATGCAAACTTCCAACCAATTCCTCATCACAGAAGGCAACCAGATTGGACAGGCACAACCTGCCCTTGGTGAAGTTGTGGTGGCTGTCTTGGATCACCTCCTCATCTTGCATGAGTCTTGCAGGCAGCCTGCTTTTAGTTCTCTGAAAGTCTTTGTCATTTTACTTTTGCATGGCTATCTTAGGATTCAATATAATTCAGAGAATTTGATAAAAATGCCAAAGAAGCTGGTCAAATGAAGTGTCATTTTAAAAACCCATTTGACAGGTTTGTCTGTCTAACAGCAAGCCTTCCACACCAGCAGTTTCAATGTGAAACTTATTCAAGATTTTGTTTGCAATAGATCCCTGTTTCTTAGTAATATACAAGACAGTGCTTTTGCCAGCCCTCTAATGCCTCCTGTTTATTGTCAGGTTTTCAGCAACTGACAGCTGAGGTTTTTTGTGCAGAAAGGGGCAGAATGCAAAAAGCACTTGCACTGCCAGCAGAATGTGTTTGAGCACGGGGTGTGACTTTGTCACAATTGTTTACTGTTTCCATCAAATGAATTTTCATTGACAGTATTGCTTGCAAAAGTTAGATATGGAAAAATGTGGAAATGATTTCACCAAAAACTGAATTTTTGAAAGAAAACAGTGCTTATGTAGGAGTTAGAGCTCATAATACTTTTTTCTTCCCCATCCCCTGGGCTATGAAATGAGGCCCCTTGTCTCCTTTCCTGCAGTGACAAGTTTTGAGAGATATGTCCCTGGTGAGGAGTGCAGAGCCAAGGAAGAACTTACAGAGCTGATCAAAATGACTTTTTTTTTTCCTTCACCATTTCCACTGCTTACCTGGCAGAAAAAGACACATTTTATCTAAAAATCTAATCAGTCAAGGTTTCCCCTGAAGGGAAGGGGGAAGTGAAGGCCAGTGCTGGGGCAACAGCCTCACCCCTCTGCTCAGGCCCATCCTTGCTGATCCAGCTGGCACATAGCATTGAACAAAGACACAATCTGGGATATTCACATAGTTTGTTTCAAGTGGTATAAACTTACTCACTTCTGTGTCTGCTGACTCTCGCAGTCTTTGTTGTGGAAAGGGTAAATGTGTGGCCTATTCATTATTTTATGGATATCCGAGATGCTCTCAAGAGGTTGCATGGTGTTTTATTTCACAAGTCTATTGCAACAATTGTCTTTGACTGAGATGGTGAACTTGGTATCTACAGTGTCACCCAGGCTGGAAATATGCCTATTCTGCTACATTTCTACCCTCTCATTTATGAACAACAGTAAATGTGTGCAGGCAGGATATCATTATTAACATAAAAAGTGAACTGAGTGCATTAAATAATTGCCCTCAATTAAAAGTAAGGTAATGTTCACCCTGAACAGTTACAGTGCAACACAAAGTAAAATACGGCTTTGCTTTTGAAAAGCAAGAACCTTTGTTGTAGAGCACGGAAGAAATCTGAGAGACAATGGCATTGCTGGCATTGGCCCAGAAATTGCATGTTTTGTTTGTATGCATCTGGAAACAGCAGGTTTTTTTTTGTTTGTTTGTTTGTTTGTTTGTTTTTTGTCTTTTTTTTAATCTCTTAACTTTTGGTATTGGGCATTCTTGCTTTGTCTCTAAGCTGAACACAATCACCTTCAACGAATATGTCATCACCAGCCTTTGCTGATGCTGGGGAAAGGGTACAGCTGTATGTGCAGCTGATCCTCTGATGGAACAATCCTCATAGCTGGATATTTCCGAGTGTGCATTACTCATGATATATTTAACTCAAGTTGCTCTAATGTTATAATTTAAAGACTAAGAGTGTCTCGAAGGATGGCCTTGTTGAAACTCACTAGGTTCTCATATGCGCACTTCTTCAGCCTGTCCAGGTCCCTCTGGATGCTTCCCTTCCTTCCAGTGTATTGACTGCATCGCTCAGCTTGGTGTCGTTTGGGTGCACTCAATGCAATTGTCAGTCACTGATAAAGATGTTGAAGAGCACCAGTCCCAAGAGCAATCCCTGAAGGACACTGCTTGTGACCGGCCTCCACACTGAGACAGAACTATTGATTACAACTATTTGGCTGCAACCAGCCAACCAATTCCTAACCCATCGAACAGTCTTTCCTTCAAATCCACACCTTTTCAATTTAGAGGGAAGGACATGGTGACAGTCCATGTCAAAGTCTATGCAGGAGTTCAGGTAGATGACATCTGTTGCCCTTTCACTGTCCAATAATGCTGGACTAATTGGAAGAGACTCTTCCAGCAGGAACGTGAAAAAAATTCTATGCAGAGCTGGAAAAAAGGAGGAGGCTTTAACATATGATTAATTTGCTAAAAAATTTTTGAAAGTGTAAGGGTGTTTTTTCCTTTTATCTTTCAGTGAAGAACATATCCAGCAGAAAGGCATTGCAAATTATCCAATATTTTTGTCCAAGTTATCTTTGACTACTGAAGGGAAAACAAGGATAAACTGTCCTTGCAAAACAAAATTTGTGAAGATCTTGCAGGTATGTGGCAGGAGATGCTGGCTTAGCACCGGTGTGTAACTGTCGTTTACTGGGCAGAACAAAGAGTGATAGACTTTACAGGATACAGAGATAGTTCTAGTTGGGCAAAATAACAAATTCTGAACCAGTATTACAAAAGATGTGTAAACAAAGGAAACGAAGGGGGGTAGCTACTGGGGGATGGCTGGTAGGCAAACTGAGATTTGAACCCTGAGTATCTTAGCCCCTGAAATGTGAACCCCAAGTATCTCAGCCAATGGGGGAAGGAGGAAGGGCTCACTAGCATCAGAGTACAGCAGTACAAGAGGGACTATGTCCCCTAGTACTTTGAAGGACCCCCACAGGGTTATGCCCCAGTGGATTCTCCTTTTATTTGAATAAAGAAGGCTGCAGAATCCTCTGCCTCTTTTTCAAATAAAGATGATTGAGCAAGTTTATTGGAGCAGAAGTTTTCCTAACATGTATTTTAGCAAATTTCTAAAATGATTTATAATTGAACCGTACAAAGCAACATTTAGCACAGCCTAAGATGTTCATGTAATTCAATTTTATTTCCCTTAAAGAATAATGGGAAGCCTCACAGGAAGCATTTTACATGGAGAGAGAGCCTGAAGCAAGGATTTTTGTGCTTAACAAAAGATGTCAGTTTGGTTTTCTTTCCTGATGCCTCTTTTATTGTAAATATAATAAAAACCTAGTAAATAGGAGAAAAAAGAAGAAAAGTCTTACTTAAATAGTTTAGATGGATAAAACTATATTAGAAAACCTTGTGGCCAAATCAATTTATTGTTGAGGTATTTGAAAATCTCTATTCATCGACTCCTTGACTTGCTGTGTTATGTTAAGCAGACTACTTCATCTCTGTCCATCTCTACCTTTTGTCCTCTTAGCCTTACTCTCCACTGTTTTTTCATATGGTCTAGCCCAGACTGAGAAAGCAGGATCTCTGGGTACTCTCACAGGGCAATGCTATTTCTTGCTTTTTCTCTCTTAAAGCCATTTGTGATGTTTTTAATTTCTGTAGCAGTAAAGTTAGGTACTAAAAATGAAATAAATTTTCTTTCAGAATAGTTGTAAATTAAATTAAATTCCATAAATCACCTTTAGTAAGATGGTTTACATTTAGCAACAAATGAGAAATTGCGAACAGAATGTTTATGATATCAAACACAGAGGTAGGAACAGGCAGCATGACTAGACTAGATCAAGCATAGTTTTGAAGGCCAACAAAGAAAAAATTGCACCAAAGTGAAGTGTATTTTTGCACAGAGTGTTACACATCCAGAAACTCTTGAATCCAAGATTCCGTATTATCCAGTGTCATTGGTTTGTTCTTTTATCACACTGACAGGCTGGACTTCCACTAGGCCATAATACTTGGATGCCACCATTTTGGAGCCATGTGTTTCCCCCTTAATGTGACTCATCTTTCACTTTTCATACACTTCCTCAGGCAGAGCAGCAGCCCACACAGATGTTCTCATAACGCTGACCTAAATCTGTAACTACTCTGCAGTTACAGATGACCTCTCCAAAGAGAATCCTGGATGTAAGCCACTGCCACCTCAAGCAAATACATCCTATAAATCCTTTTCAGAGCTTTATGAAGCACTGTTTTAAAAATAGTAAAGGAATCAGTTTTTCCAAGTATTTATATTCCTTGTTTATGATCCTCCTTCTTGAAAACATGAAAACATGAAAGTTTGGCTCTGCCTTTACAGGGAGTCAAGCATATCCAGGGATTATTTCTTTGAACTTGAAAGCTCCATGTCCTTTGTTAGTTCTGTGTCTATCTGGTACAAGGCTTTATCTTTTCTGCATCTTCTCTCGTAGAGGGGAGCAATGACAGTAAGCTAGCTGTGTGGTTTAAATGGAAATTACAGTCTGATACAGCTGCAGATAGAGAAGCCATATTGGCCACGTTTGCAAGCTGTACATGACCATGTTCCCCATTATCACACCTGTTTCTATATTTTGTCCACTGAATAAGCACGGTTGTATTCTGGCAGCAGGAGGCTACACACAGTATGTTCTTGCACAAGGTAAACTCTACTTTTCATCTGGGAGGTCTTGGTGTGGAATTCCAGTTAAGTCAAAAGCAGTAGTGTTGAGGATTCATTGGAAACAGCCAATTTAATCCCCTAGCTAGCACAAGTATGTTTTGCTCAATTCAGTCAAGGAATCCAGGCTTATAAAATGCCTTATAATGGGTTTTGAGGAGTTGTTTACATGAAAGAATCAAGAGAGATGAAAAACAGAGTGGGTTACTCTTCAGGAACAGGCTGCGTACAGGAAATAGGAAACGTATGTGTCAACTTTGCTTCCAAGTTCCAACACTGATGTGAAAGAAGACATAAAGAAGGCCATTTCAGGGAAAAAGTTTCCATTTGCCTGTATAAGCTGAATCACACATGACAGCTAAGAAAAGGCAGCATTGCGAAAGACTGGATAATAGTGCTATTGCTGTGATTTCTGGTTAGGAGAAGCTTAAGAACAGGAAGAACAAGAAGAAAAGAGATGTACTGAACTATTCGCACTCTTATTACTCTGAGCGATAACTCTCAGCCTGATTCTGAACTAGCCATTGAATTTCAGTTACTTTTAATTAAATTCAACTCATCCCTTACTTGAAAACACTCTGTCATTTCAGTTCATGAGGTATTTTGTTAGGTATTGTACTCAGTGGAACTGCAGAGAATATTAATGTTTTCCCAATAGTATATGTAATGGTCAACTGTACCTTCCCACTTTCTTAAATAATGCTACAGCATTTTTAGAAAGAAAAAGTAACTCAGTTATGTGTTTTGAAAAGGAAATTTAAATCCCAGTTCTATTTTACTTTCACATCTTTATTACTGAGCTTGAGAAAAGATCATCAGAGCTACTTCTATGTCTTTTCATTTTTCATTCATTCACACTGAATTTATAGCAACTTTCCAAATAATAACGGTCAACTTGGCAGGAATAAATGAAGACCAAATGGTGTAATCCCCACAAGGAAGCATAATTCTGTTATGAAGTATTTACAATAGCAAGCTTGAAAATCCAACAATAGGGTATATTGTTAGTAAGATCTTTATAGCATCCTTTATTAACTGATTCATTGTTAATGGTAATAAAGAAAGTTCTTCATGTGGCAGTCAACCCAATGTCTACTGTTTCTTTAAGAATCCTCTCAGGTAGAAGAAAATAGAATTCTGAGATAAGTCAATAAATAGAACACGTAGTTGTGAGTGTAGCCTTGCAGAGTTCACAAGTTCCCAGGAATGCAGCTGAACTTTCTGATGCTGCTTTCCTGTGACCCTCCAATAACCCTTATTTCCCCTGCCTCTGTGACCCATTAATGTCTCCCTGTCTCTCCATTGCCTTCATCCTCCTAAACAGGTTGGCTAATTTCCAACTTGGATTCATGCACAGGCCACCCTCCTTGGAAACACTTCCCAGCCTTTGAAAAACCTTATAGTAGGGTATCTCTGCTAGCTTGCAAATCCAAACTTCACACACCTCAACCACTCACCTAGCTGAGCAATACAAGCTATCAGGTTGAAAGTGGCAAAATTTTGTAGTGGTAAGTGGTACCATTTTATGGTATTAAGTGGTTCTGAAAAGTTAAGATCAGAAAATGTAGACCTTCTGAGACAAGGGAGGTATAGATTAAATATTAGAAGGAAGTTCTTTACACAGAGGTTGGTGACACACTGGAACAGGTTGCCCAAGGGGGTTGTGGATACTCCATCCCTGGAGGCATTCAAGGCCAGGCTGGATGTGGCTCTGTGAAGCCTGGTCTGCTGGATAACAAGAACTGCTCCTGGCCAAGCAGGCTGCATAAGGCCGTAGGTATGCCTCTATCACTCCCCTCGCCTTACCCATGCCTAATAACGTGTGGCCTGGTACTCATGTCAGAGGCCTGAGCTATGTCCAGAGGTTGTCAAGGAAATGTGGAAGTGCTGCCTTTGGCAGAAGCATGAAGGCCATAAAATTGTGTGATGACCAACCTAGGAACAATCCTTCACGTTTTTAGGAATTGCAAATGAGGTCTTAAGGAACAAATGGAAGCTTCTCTGGTTTTTCTGCAAAGTTTTTCCTATCTACACTTCTGTCTTGGTTTGCATACCTTGTAACGGTTCACCCCACCCTTATTTATCATGGCAAACCACATGTAAAAGGGGAATAAAGTCAGGATGCTGGAGGACAGCTTTCAGAGTTCCCCTCAGCCTGAGACCTCCAGCTTGCAAGCCCCCCTTCCATTGGACCCCATCCCACAAAGGAAATGTTGACAAGACAGTTTGTATCACCTTTCCTGCCCTAGTTTACATTCCCTGGAATTTGTTTAACATTACCCAACCTAATGTACCCTCACCTACTCTACTTTACTTCCCCCCCAACCCTGGAATACTGATCACTCATAGGCTAATACTGTTTGTTTAGAATGCACGTGATTATAGATCATACGTGCAGCAGTTTGCTTACAGTGCATTTAATAGATTGTCAGGCACACCTGATCTATAAAAGCAAGGGGACTCTTAAGTAAAAGTGAGAGATGCCATCCCAGACCATTATGCCTTGACCCTGTCCTTGGTCACACAATATGCAACAATCACCTGTTTCTTCTGTTATAGAAAGAGTTGACAGTAGTGACCTGCTGTCCTTGGCAGTAATCTGTCCATGCAACCACTTACTTGTGACTGAAGTTAGTCTTGCAGTTTTTTTGTATTCTTGCAATAGGACAATAATCCTTATATTGACACACTCAGTCTGAATTCTGTCTTCTGATCATAGAAACACAGAACGATGCAATTATACAATCACAAAATGGCCTGGGTTGGAAGGGATCTTAAAACCCACCCGGTTCCAACCCCTACACTTTGTGCTGGTTGTCCTCCCACCAGATCAGGCTGCCCAGAACCCCCTCCAGCCTGGCCTTGGGCACCTCCAGGGATTAAGCACCCACAACTGCTCTGAGCAACCCTTTTTTGTGTCTCACCACCCTTTGATCAAGGAAGGATGACCCCCCAAAAATGAGCTCTATGAGCTTCAGAAGTTCATTTAGAACTTTAGACAGAGCTGTCTGTATATAGTGACAGCAAATTGAAGAACTGAAATATGTTTAGCTGTCATCTTGAGACTAAACAAACATCCAGCTTCCTTTCATATGACATATTCTTTACCTCCCACATCATCTCAGTGTTGTACTCTTCATGGAAACAAATGCCAAGAAAAAAAATCTGAACAAAATTAGTAACTCTGCCAAGTGCTGGAGATGCCACTGTTGGTGTCTACCAACATCACTGTGGAGCAGATTGTACCTTATAATGTGTCAGATCTTCCCCTAATTTTGCCAGTAATAGTACATCTAGAAGCTGGACCATAGGCACTGCAATAGTATCACAGCAGTCAGAATCTTCTAACATGTCTTGAATGCCACTGAATTAACCAGTCACACCACCAAGAAGACCTTTTTTCAAGATGCGCTACATCTGTGTCAGAGAATTTGGATCACAGACTATTTCTATACATGAACCCCAATGCCTAGAGTAGTGGGATATCGCAAATAATCAAGACGTCTCAATACCAAGATGTCTCAAAAGACCAGAGCCCAGGAGATCTGAGGTCCTTCCCAGTGTTTCCTTTAGTTTTACAGCTGAAAATAAGGCAACTTTATCACAGTGCTGAATCCCAGCTTCTGCACTGTGGGAACTGTGGCTGGACTTTCCCCCCAGCCTGTCTTATTCTGCAGCAGGGGAGCTGCGGGGAGATGTCAGTGGTGTGAGGTTTTCAGGTTCTAACCCCAATAAATACGGTGAAGGTCTGAGCTTTGGGAGTAGCTAAGAAAGAGAAGATGTATCTAAAACCAGGCGATGAAAGAGAGGAGCTGCACCAGCTGTATTAGGCAACATAAACTGCTAAACATAAGCTGTCTGAAAGCACGTGGGTGCATCTTGATGCTTCAGGAGAGATTTTATAACCAGTTTCTTTCAGAGGAATCTCTTGTCTCTGTGCAAATGTTTCTCTGCTGAATATCTGCTAACAAAAAGGGGAATATTGTTTGAATTAAGAAAACTACTTATTCCTATTTCTTTTGATTTTTCTGTTGAAAGAGAATACTCTCTGCTCTTCTGGGAATTATGTTCCTGAAGGGGACCTTCATGTTCTGCAGCTTAATAGAAGACTCTGTTCAGCAGCTTAGGCAAGATTTGAATGTTACATGCTTTAGCAGATACTAGGTCATTTTATATATTTAATGCGGAACACAATGCCGTGTTATCCCGTAACCTCTACAGTGAATTTCACTTTTTACCATTATTCTTAACTTTGGCTTGGAACATTGGTTTACAGAAGACTGCATGTTCAAAGGCAGCAACTCAGTGTGTAACAACAAAATAAAGAAGACCGCACATTTCTTTCCACTGAATTTGATTCCAGAATACAAACTTTTGGAAAGTGGCATGTTTTTTTCTGCATTTGTTTCTGCACAAGCTGTCCTTTGGACAGGAGTTTTTAAAAAAGATAGATGTCTAAATGTTTACAGGACTGTTTAGTCCTGGTGTCTAAAATAAATGGCTGGATGTTTTTTTTCTCAGTGGGGCTTGGGACTCCTGGTAGCCTATACCACTTTTGAGAATGGGATTTAGCTGCATCATATACGTAGTGCATATATCATATGCAACTATATACAAAGTTCTTCTAAAATAATTTTGAAAGTTAAGCGTGAACTTTCATTAACATAATTTATTCATTTATTTAGCATTTAGCTGCTAAATAAAACTGAAGAAATTGAGATGATAGCAAGTATAATCACAATCAGAGGGATTCTTATATTACTTATTTGAGGCCACTGATTGATAGATAAAAGCACATGTCCACTCCTCATTCCTCTTGTCAGCCAGTTTTATATAACCCACACTGGGTGCAGCATGCCACACAGGTTCATCTGCAGCTGTAGGAAAGGAGATGTTCTCACTGTGACAATGCATAGTACTATATGCTGAAGAACCACTGCCTTGCCCTAAAGGTGATTGTACAGTGAAAGGCACGAGTGTGAAGCAGAGTTCTGTCCCTCAAACACAGTTTTGCATGTTTAAAAAAGGGAGTAGTGGTTGTACAAGGGAAAATGTCCATAGTTATAGCAGCATACAAAAACAAGTTTCAGTGTGTGGTTTGGCACTGCGAATGACCCTGTGAAACACTGCCCTCTTGCACAATGCATCTGCACCCTGTGATGATTCAGTCACATCTGCTGACTTATTGAACAACAACATTATTACCATTTCTTACTTCTGTGAGTTCTGCAAAGCCAGAATGAAATGTGTTCCTGTCTGCTCTTCCTGGTGTGTGAACAGCAGTTTTCCTCATTTAGATCTAATCAGTTCATTTTTAAATTGCAGCGTAACTAACTGGGCTGTAAGGCCTGCAGTTTGTAACTGAGTGCAGGAATTCTCTTTTAGCAATGACTTTCAAGAAGAGAAATGAGATTTTATCTCCTTGTGATCCTTGATATTATTAAATTTTTTGAGCTGTCCTTATGTACGGAAGCACACTTTAAAAATAGAGATGAGAATGGAAAGAGTGAAAAAAACATCCTATGATGGCAGGTGGGAAGACAACATCTAAGAAGAGGATAAAGAAAACCTCTTTTCCTTTGATCTAAGCTCTGTGGATGAAAGTGTCCAACTCCAGCTGAAATTTTTCAGAGGTCAGTACATCAAAGTATGTCAAAAAGCACTAAGTTCGTGGAAGGACTGGAGATAAACTATGACCAGAGAAAAGATATGGGTCTCCTTTACAGTCTTCCTCATTTTCCTGTAAATGGTTCTAAACTGCTCACATTACCAGCTATCTAGTTGCTTATTCATTCTGTTGAAGTATACTACTAGAGAAATGAGATGGCAATCTACCATGGTCTGACTGGAACTGCATCAGTTACTCCTGCTTAATGAATGTTTATAGCTTCCAACCCTGCTTTCCGGATCTTAATTCTTGTGGTGTTCTAGTCCCACATGAAAGAAGGACCCACAGGAAGTCTATAAGAGACTTTGAAGACTTTTCCGAGGAGAAAAACAAACATCTGGGGGAGTCCATATTTCACTTAAGAGACCTAGTCAAAGTGGCAGTGAATTATTTAAGCACCTGTAAAAAGTCCTGATTTAATAAACATCAGAGGGAGGGAAAAATTAACAACAACAAAAAAAATAAAATATACCCAACATATATATTTAAGAGCATTAATGCTACTGTCTCACCTCTGTGATGAAATGTGACCTGATAATAAAAGCTGGATTTTCCTCCTTTTAAAAACAAAGAGCAGAGTGATTTGGTGGTAGCACATGCAAGCAGTGTCTTTACTTTCCAACCACAGGCATTTTTGTCTATGTGACATTATCTTGGAACTCTCTTTCCCTTAGCAAGTGCAGGATCAACCAAATCAACATGGCTACTGACAAATTCTTGTTCATTTTTGTATTGGCCATTCAGCAGCCTCCTTAAGCATTCTCTTCCAATAACTATCCTCTCATCAAGAATGCATGAACACATCTGAGTTAGTTATGTCTGACTGTGTAAAAGAAATAAGAGTCCATGCTTAATTGAGTTTCAAGAATCACATCAGCCCAGAAATCCCGTTTCTTGCATACAATCTGGACTCTGCTGTGACACCTTAGACTACTGAAGTGATGTCTGGAACTACTGAAACTCAGACTTGTGGTAGAACAAAATGTGTTCTCTTATTTTTTCGTAGACCAAAATGTTTGCTACTACCAGTGTGAGTATTAATGACTTGCTGTGGGTATATGTTTTCCAGTTTTTTAGACAACAGATGGTGATAATGTTGATCCTAAAATCCTAACAGATGTGTCACTCGCATCTGGTGCTGCCATCTGCTGTTTTCTTTTTATTGCATTGACCACTTAAAAATAAGTGTCCCTTCATATACAGCTTTTTAACACATTCATCTTGAAAACCTGTATAACAACAAAATATTGATTTCTTATCTTCTCCTAACATAAAGTCATCTAGTCACCACATCAAATGAAAAATCACTCTGGTGCCATGTAATTCATAAGGAAGGTGGGATGTCACCGATAGACTTTGTCTCAGATCTGGCAATTTTAAGAATCTTCTTAGGCACATATATTGCCAAACACAGAAAATAAATAGATGAGAATGTCCAGTGAAAGATTTTTTTGGGATGAAACTTACTGCATATCATCATTGCTAGTGATCATATTTCCTGCCTTACTGTCTTTACACCAATGCCATGTTCATTAAGCTTATTAATTTTCTACAGGTAGCATGTCAGGAGTGAAATGGGGTATTCTGATTCCCTTGGGACAAAAATTTACTAACCTGCATCCTTAGGTACAATTGCGTTACCGTTCAGGGTAAATTTAAAACTTAGTATATGACCAGTTCTGACATTTGTCTGCAGTTGTTGCAGAGCAGAATGCACTCCCAAAGGCTGTGAAATGTTCTGCTGGATGATCCGAACAGCTGCTCCTCAAGTTGCCTATAGCCCTGGTGCACAGGGCCTCTTGCTTTTCAGAGAGAAGTCTGTGGAAAAGGCTGCTTTCATACAACCTCCTGCTGTTACTATGTGTTTACACCAATCTTTTTCCTTAGACAACTCAAACCTGTGATGAGGACTCTGACTAGAATAGGAGGCCTCCTGTTCTCCCATTGAAGTATGTGGATAATTAAATAAGAAATGGGAGGGTGGCTTATTCCTGGATGACAAATATTTATGGAGAAGAGCTTGGAAGGCAGTCTTATTGGGTATGCTTAAGAAGAAATTAAAAGCTTTGTTCAGTAAGGGAGGTTTTGACCTCATGTAACACCATAACAGCAGCCTGGGGCTAACCTCAAGTAATGTCAGGTCTATAGAAAGCACGCATCTTTGTAGACTCTGAGTTGAATGACTTCATTCGTGGTAACACAGACATACTTAGCAGTCATGAACAGAAGGGAAAAATAACGTGGCACCAGAGGGAAGCGTAACTACACTGTTAGGTGTTTGTAGGTATTTTTATAATAACACCAATAGGCCTTTCCTACTACCCTTTCTAAAAGGGAAAAACAATGCAGGGAGCAGACAGCCCAGCCAAAATAGTTTGGGTTGGAAAATTGTGATGATTCTAAAAATAGCTTTGTTTCAAACAGCAGGCCTCCAGATGTGACATTTGGGATAGGCACACTCTGAAGAGAAAGAGAAATGAAGGATAAATGTGATCAGCTGTAACAGTTCCAAATAAGGCATATCATAGCTAGGATTCCACAGTCAAGCAATGAAAGAGCAATTACTACAAACTGTAAACATATTCTTCTTCGGGTTTTCTTATATAGCTTACCATCTTTCTTTTGCGGATAAAGATTTCTATATGTAACTTAATAGATGGTGATGCTTGAAAATCACAACATTTCTGGAGAAAGTCCTTCCATTCTTATAGAGATCTGATTCATTTTAATTCATTATGATTTATGCTATTGATTTTGCACAATTTTTAATTGTGAAAGTTACAAAGCAGAGATGTTCTGCTTGAGCAGATTTCTTAAACGTTTATTTCACCATTTAGGATCAATTATTGATTCAACCCCAACAGATTAGTTTGGAAAAGACAAACCTTTATTTATGTGCAAGACTGGTTTTGCTAAGTTGAGGCATAATAACTACCTGAAAGAACTCTGAAAGGATCTGGAGGGGTCACAGTATTGCTTATCTGAGCAAGTTTGTAAGTGAAACCATCCCTGTGATTTCTGGGCTCTGGGAATCTATAGAAATTGCTCTGGATGTATATGGCTAAGTTTTGTCTTGCAGGTCTCTGGAAACTGTTTTATAGTAGCTTTAATGCTACTATAAAATTTGCTTTAATTACAAGAGTAATGGATTTGAATGAAGCAGTTTGAGACATGGTGGAAATATTTTTTCTATAAACAAACTTGATTTTACTGTGAATTTATGTATTTCTGTTACATTCATAGTGCATATTTAATTTTTATGTGATTTTTCACTTTCACCTTATCAGATGGTGGATCAGATGGTGGATAAAGAAAGAGTAACTGGTGTCATCTACCTGGATTTGTCAAGTTTTTTTACCTCGTATCACACCAAATCCTTATCATTAAATTTGAGATATATGGATTTGAAGGTTGGTCTATTTAGTGGATAAAGAATTGGTTGGATGATCATAACCAGAGAACTCTATGTCCAGGTGGAGGCTGGTCATGAGTGGTGTCCTCCAGGCCTCTACTGTGGGACCGGTTCTCTTCAACATCCCAATCAACAATGTAGACAGTGGGGTTGAGTGCACCCCACTGATGACACCACGCTGAGTGCTGCAGTCAATGCAAGAGAAGAAGGGATGTCATCCAGGGAGTCTTGGATAGACTCAAAAAGTGGGCTCATAGTAACATAATGAAGTTCAACAAGGCCAAGTGCAAAGTGCTGCACTTAGGTCAAAGCCATCTCATATATGAGAACAAACTGGGAAAAGAAGTCCTTGAGAACAGCCCTGCAGAGAAGGACTTGGGCTGCTGGGGGGCAGAAAGCTGGGCATGAGCCAGCAGTGTTTGCTTGCAACCCAAATGGCTGACTGTATCCTAATCTACATCAACAGAGGGGTGGGAGCAGGGCAGGGAGGAGACTGTCCCCTTCTGCTCTGCCCTGTGAAGTTCCATATGGAGCGCTGCATCCAGGCCTGGGGACCCCAACACAAGAAGGATATGGAGCTGTTGGAGCAGGCCCAGAGGAGGGCCACAAAGATCAGAGGGCTCTCTCCAATTGAGAAAGGCTGAGGAAAATGGATTTGTTCAGACTGGAGAAGATAAAGCTCTGGGAGACCTCATTGTGGCCTTCTATTACTTGAGGAGATCTAGTAAGCAGGGGGGAGAACAACTTTTTAGGCAGTCTAATAAAGTCAGGGCCAGGGGAAATGCTTTTAAACTAATAGAAGGGAGATTTAGGTTAGATATTAGAAGGAAATTTTGTACTCAGGGCATGGTAAGATGCTGGATGAAGTTGCTCAGATAAGCTGTGGATGCTCCATCTCTGGAGACATTCAGAGTCAGGTTGGATAGGATCCTGGACAGCCTGAGTTGGTGGAAGGCAACCCTGCTCATAGTGGCAGGGTTGAAACTGTGTGATCTTTAAGGTCCCCTCAAACCTAAGCAACTCTATGATTCTTTGAAATCTTTAATTTGTTTTGAAGAGATACATTTTTTTTTATTGTGATGCCTTATACACTGGAAATTACTCTCACAGTGCAGGCTAAGCAAGCTTGGTTTCCATTTTTGGACTAATACTCACTTTTACCATCCTGGAACTATGAAAATGATCCCTAGAAACTGAATGTAAATCAAATTGATCTTTCCTAGTTTGCATCCAATAAATCATCTATTTTACCGAATAGCAGGAATGTAGCTAATGGAAACTGGAAAGGAAAATGTGTTCTTATACTTAGCATTCTTTGGAAAAATATTTTTTAAATGTTATAAGCATACTCATAGCAAACATTCACACTCAAAAGAGCTCTCTTACCCCAGGAGTTTATTCTACAATGTCCTCATCTAAATATCTCAGGAGTTCACAGTGAAGTATGCACTGTTTTCAGAAGACTCAGTGGGGACCCAGAGTCTTTTCTCCAAACAGGACACTTGTTGGATTTAGGTGAAAATTGATAACGAAAAGTTAAAAGGCATTCTTTAACCAACAGTTGAAAAGGAAGAGAATGTATTTATATTTAAATTATCTTCTCAATAATTTTGTCTAAAGAAACTGTATTTGAGTTGATTAGATGAAAGCGTACTCAGAATGTCAGCCTTTGAATAAGTTATATTTCAAACCTTGCAGACAAAATCTGACTTTGCACACCAGAAATACACTTTGTAGAGTTGTATTTCTTCATGTAATTGAGTTTACATGTGTGTTACAGGAAAGAAAGAAAGATGCAGATTATTCTCTAATGAGATTTTCAGACTGTAGCATAAACACAAGAAGAGCTGCCCAGAACTTCTTGAATACACTGATGTGCTGACTGGGGAAGTCATAAATACTGGAATAGGTTATGCTTTGCCTTACACAGCAGCAGAGGTAAAAATTAAATCCCCACCTCCCTCAGTTGAGTGAGAAAGGCCTTCCGTGCTTGGTTGGGCACCATCTCCCTCTGCTTTTAGGAAAGGGAGTAGGTTGTCTCTTACTGGCTTTATGCATTCAAAAGTAAAGGAAACTGTGACAATTTCGGGAACCTTCACTATGCCCCAACATGCTGCCTCTGCAACCTGCTCCTGCTTCTAGCTGCTCCTTGTGAAGGGCTGGTGCTTACACCACACCTGGAGCAGAATATGCCTACAGACACAACTGACTCCTTAATCTGTACCACAGTAATTATATATTTTTCAAGGTTCCAATGTGTATTTGTGGTGTTAGGGTTCAGGGATTTTTTTCTCACTGATATTTTTTTCCTTATAAACAAAAGGAGGTCTGCAGTGCAGAACCAGGGACTGGGTTGGAGTCCAGCTCTGCCCTCTCTGAAGTCACCAGCTAATTAGCATTTAGGTCTTCGGGATAAACAAGCAAGAGATCCTTCTCCCAGTCCTGAAATATCCTGGATCAGTTTTAAACCCCCAAGGCCAAAAGTGCCAGCAGCGAGCTGATGAGTGGTAGTAATTCTGCATTACAGAGTCCTGTGTGAGTAGATACTCATACTGTCCAGGCTGGCATAATGCATTCTGGGGTTTTTCTGCAACAGGAGAATCAGCACTTCAGCTGAGCAACATCCTGATGCTGCTTGCCATCTACTTGGTAGATTAAAAATAGGCTCTGGTCTCCAAAATGGTCAGCTTGCTGCAGCAACTTGATTAAGCAGAGGGGTTGTTTCTGGAGGAGAAGGGTCAGCATTTCCATGACTGTGACTGTATAAAGTAAAAGAGTTAGACTTGGTACAGCTAGGTATCAACTGGGGGACACACATGAATTTTCAGCCTAGTATTTGCAGAAGGAGCCTACTTGTTCCAAATGGACAGTTCACGGGGCCATACCCCTTTCAAGACTGAATCCAGATGCAATGAATCATAGAATCATAGAATCACAGAATGACCTGGGTTGAAAATGACCACAATGATCATTTGGTTTCAACCCCCCTGCTATGTGCAGGGTTGCCAACCACTAGACCAGGCTGCACAGAGCCACATCCAGCCTGGCCTTCAATGCCTCCACAGATGGGACATCCACTATCTCAGATACGTTCACTCTGAGTTCATGTGTATGAAATAGTTTTTTAACCTGCATGTTTATTTTCATTCAGAATTGTTCTGATTCAAAATTATTGCTGAAAACAATGTTTATTCTTCCTTATAGATGTTTGCAGACATGAGTGATAAGATGGCCACCAATTGTGGTTTGTTACATGCATGGCTATGAGTATGGAACAAAATCTGTTAGTATCCAGAAGCCACAATGCTTGAAAAAAAAAATAGCATCAAGAGCATGACAAGCACTTGGTAAAGATGTTGAAAAAGGCCAGAGCTCAAGAAGCCTGAAATCAGTCCCTTACAAGGTAAGGTACACACCAAACACGAGACCAGTGGAAGGAAGTGGGAGGAAACAAAAAAGAATTTTAAGCACTTTCTTATCGGTTAGCAAGTACTCCTTTCTCTCATCTATTCTGAATGGAGGGCAGTCATCACGGCTTGTTTTAAGCCTTCTTTTAAGTGTCCTATTCTTTCTTTTGTGCTGCATCCCAGCATGGTACATGTGTCAATATGTTCCAAACCAGAATACAAAAATGTTATCCCAGCGCTTCATCATTAATTTTAGAGCACTTTTAACATTGAAGAAATGTACGTCTCAAAATGAGCAAAAGAACCTAAGAATAATGTGCATATTTGAAATGTGCAGTCATTAAAACAAAATACCCCTCAGGCATCATTGGGATTGATATTTCAGCTGGTTTTACACCTATACTGTTAGTTTTAATACAGGCCCAGCACTAGCACTTACCCAGTGCTACGCCACGACTGACCTTGAAAATAGGATTTCTGTGGTGAAACAAGAAATACAATATGATATGAATGAGGATTGGAAGAAAATAAGGCATTTTTTACAGCTATCTAAAATATATGCTATGTTTTCAGGGTTTTGTTAAAATACAGGTATAGATGAAAAAGTAGCATTGTCTACAATGAATATTCAAGGAATGGCTTTGGTCCTCTCTTATTTTCAGGCCTTAGGTGATTACTTTGTGGTACACTACAATATTAACATAATGGGAAAAATTATGTGCAGTACAAGATGAGCTTTCATTTTGTGCTGATTATGTATGTTTGTGCACTGATTTCTGTTCTTTAAGATGCCTAGATCCCACTTCTTCAAATAAATGAAACAGACAATCCCCAGCACCCAGTAGAGTGGCTCCCACACATGTCCCAGAGGTGTGTGCTCACTGTGGGACCGAAAGGAAATTTTAGCCATGCTTTGCCTGGAAGTTGCTCACCAGATCTCTCTATACTTACATACAATTATTTCATTTCAGCTGGATGCTTTCCCTGGACCTGCCAGCTGTTCTGAGATACTTTGTGCCAAGTTTGGACCAGTTGGTCACAGGCAGTTAATTCACCCACTTTTTATTTTTGTTCTCAGTAATTTCCCATAGTTCCCCTTAATGTCTGGAAAAACAGACAAATTCTCCAGCTCGTTGGGAAAGAGTCATACACTAGATCAGTTTACAGTAGCATGAAGAAATATGTTTCCAGAAGACACATACAGAAGAGAGTGGAACCAGTGAGGACCCTGACAGGCTGAACAAAACAGCAATAAATGCAGATCACGTAGTGTCAAATCAAGGCTTGGTTAACAGATGCCAAACAGTAGAGTTAAATCTGCAGTAAAAGATAGGTTTGAAAGACATTCTGATTGCATCTTCTCTTTTTGTTGTTAGGATTTTTTTTTTTAATTACACATTTTTTGTAGTAAAAAAAGATGGAGAAGATGAGAATTCTGCCTGAAGAGGAGAGCGCAAAAAGACAACTCAGGTTATTTTGAATACGTTGTTCTTATTTTGATGGAGCCGAATCAGAAAGACAACCGCTCTTTGAGAGAACAATCCAGCAGAAGGCTCCCAGATATGAATCAGAAGATTGTCTCACTTATGCAATGAGTCATATCAGGCGCCGCGCATCTCCCGCGAGGTGCTGTGTGCCCACATTTCCCCAGGGGGCTCTGATCTCCTTCCAGCATCTGTCCCTAAATGCCTGCTGATGCAAGTCTGATCCGTTCTGTAGTTTAAGCTAAAACTGTTCCCCCTGCGGTTGCCTCATGCTTCTGGCCTCGAGAAAGTAATCTGTGTTG
Organism: Tetrao urogallus; assembly: GCF_951394365.1. Taxonomy (NCBI): domain Eukaryota; kingdom Metazoa; phylum Chordata; class Aves; order Galliformes; family Phasianidae; genus Tetrao; species Tetrao urogallus. Next base: position 8,927,788 of record NC_136816.1, on the reverse strand, counting down.
CTCTTTTTCCGTAAGACTTACTCTCAATCATCTGGTAAATGCTATAACTGACCTTCAGACCACATACACGTACCGCATGTCTCGCAGTTTCTCAACTTGGGAAGGAGGAGTTACCCTTGTTGAATGGAACAGGCAGCGTTCAAAAAAAAAAAAAAAAAATCTCAGAAATATTAACTTCTTACATAAAACTTTTTATAACTTACATAAATTTTTTTTCTGAAAACTCAAGTGTCACGGGAAGACAACCGCTGCCCTGATTACACAGTGTTTTGTTTGTGGAATGCCTAACACATGCTTGCAAGGAGAAAGTCATCTCTCTCTTTTTTTTTATAGTCAATAAACTTTCCAAAGTACAGAAAATACACATTAATTTCCTGCAAGCAAAGGGGATATTTGTCTCAGCCAAGAAAAGAAACACTACTTGGTTGCTCTTCTAACAAAAAGAACATTAGGAACAGGCATATTAAGAGATCTAAGGCTTATTGTGGTTATGTGAACCATTGGATATGAATCATATTAAAACTGTATGGCCTTTAATGAAGAGCTCTATCATGTGCCAATGACAGAAACCATGAAATATTTTTAAATGCACAAACCCCTTTCTTTTTAAAATGGTCTGCTGCTTACATATAAAGACAGAAGCAGTTTTTTCAGCCTTTTTCTGTATTGTCATACCTTTTGGAAAGGATGAAGAAGGATGAAGAAAACTCATCTTCAAATCAAGCCATGCATATTTTTTCTTTCCAGGCTTCAAGTGATCTTAAGAACTAAATTCAGGTACTAAGCAACCTACTTGCCCTTTTTGGCAATGTGTTTGACACAGCACAAATGTGCAAAGCCATTTCTATGTGAAAGTGAACAAGATATTTTTTATACTCAAATACATCTGGTGTGAGGGTTTAAAGAATACTCCTGAGCTTTCAGAGAAGTCGCTTTTCCAGCACTAGAAAGTAACCGAGGGGAAAACTGGATTACTGTCTAGGTGAGAATTGATACATTACTACTAAGAGCTCATTGGAAGCTGTGGCTTTAAGGAGCTGTAGGTTTTGTCTGTAGACTTTTAGACTCACCCGAGCTTTATTCCAGTTATTGGCAAAACTTGCATAGCCTTCACAGGGAGAAAAATGGACTTCTTGTCCAGAGCAGTACAAAGAGCATATTCTCAAGTACAATGTGCTCCCTCCCATTCCCATAGTCAGACAACATATGCTTATTAAGCAGGACTTGAATAAAAGCCAAAAAGTGAAATTTGCTGATAATAATATGCATGCAAAGATGTTAATAATTAGTTGAGAATGCATATCATAACACACAGCATGATGTTTTCTCTGTAGTCTCATACAACACAGAATGGTTTAGTTTGAAGTTAATTTAATTCAACCCCTGGGACAAAAACAGGGTCTTTTTAATATATTTTTTACTCTTTTCTTTTCTTTTCTTTTCTTTTCTTTTCTTTTCTTTTCTTTTCTTTTCTTTTCTTTTCTTTTCTTTTCTTTTCTTTTCTTTTCTTTTCTTTTCTTTTCTTTTCTTTTCTTTTCTTTTCTTTCATTTCTTTCCTTTTCATTTGCAAAAGCAATATGGTTTGGTTAAACTGAAAGAGTCAGTCAACAGGTATTTCCTGAAAATATTTTCCATAAAGAGTTGAATGTGGGTCTCCAGAATGAAAACTGATACTTTCTTTTTTTAATTTTCCAGCCAAAGGTTTCTATGATCTTGATTCTTTAAAATAGGCTGCCTGGATCAGCGCCCAGAACCAGCTAGTTCCATGTGATGTTTGTGGGCGTACTTTCCTTCCAGGCAGACTGATCATACACCCAAAGTCCTGTAAACTGAAACCTGCAGCATGAAGTGAATAGAGCATGCTTGCATACACACACGCTCACACACACTTGTACGTGTGTGTGTGTGCATGAATACACATGTGTGTGCCTTTCATACAAGCAGCAAGAGAAATAAAATCCAACTGGAAAGCCATGGGAGTGAAAACTGCAGTTCATTGTCAAATCACGTGGTACAAAAGTCTCCAGAGTAAAAACAACAGTCTCTACTGAGGATAAGTTCAAATATGGTGATAGTTAGCCCAACAGTAGCAAATATCTTTCCTCATTTCAGAGTTTCATGTAGCACCACCTTGAAAACACAACTTGAGAGAGATGACAAGAGAAAGAGAAGGCTTGAAAGCAATGCTAAGTATCATATTCTGTCTTTTGATCCTGATTTAGGAGATTGAGATTAGATATTAGGAGGAAGTTTTTCTCCCAGAGGGTGGTGAGGCACTGGAACAGGTTGCCCAAGGAGGCTGTGGATGCCCCATCCCTGGAGGCATTCAAGGCCAGGCTGGATGTGGCTCTGGGCAGCCTGGTCTGGTGGTTGGTGACTCTGCACATAGCAGGGGGTTGAAACTCGACGATCACTGTTGTCCTTTTCAAACCAGGCCATTCTATGTTTCTATGATTCTATGATCCTCTGCTTTGATGGGTTTGGGAGAACCCAACAGAAGGATTTTCCCAGTTTGTTTCTGATTCATTTTGCTGCTCTCCTCTCCCTTGACCTAATGTAACATGCTCTGCAGTCCCACTCCTTTCACAGCCTTTCAGATTTAGATATCTGTGTCTTTGAAAGAACTTGTGCCTGGTGTATGCATTTCTTAAGTTATATGTCATGTTTTGGTATTCAGCAAGGGACAGAAAGAAATAAGATTTTTCACTGCAGAGATTCCCAAGAGTATATCAGAGGTACTCGTCTTGTGATCTTGCTTTTCAGAAGGTCTGTGAGACAAGGAGAGATGGTTTAGTGTCTGAGTTTCCTTGTCAGCAGGTACATTTGTCTACATGACTTGCCCTGAGGCCAGTCACCTACTGCTTCAGAAACTGAGACTTCAGAAGACTTTTAGGAAATGACAGTTTTGATGAGAAGAGGAATCTCAACAGAAGCAAAGACAAGGGGATGTTGATCAGGAAAACTGTCTTTCAACAATGATTTGCCTTTCCTCCCATCAGTGTTTTCTGGTCAGAGTAAGGACCTGCAAATGAATTGGGCTAATGAGAGAACCCATGTAGCATCTTTGTTGTCGTTTTTGCTTTGATTTTTGGGTTTAGGTTGTCTCCCTACCCTACCCCCTGATCCATCAGTGGATGATGGTTCACTGACTCCAAACAGAGCTTAAATCCACTCAGTACCCAATGTTCATAGCCTTATGGTACAGTACTGTTTATGAAGCTGCTGACTGTCACATACAGACATTCCCTTACAAAGGGATATATTTATGGGGAGGAAGCAGAGCCAGGCTGTTTTCAGAAAACACCTCAAAATAACCTCTTCTTGGAGTACTTCTTGCCTAAGAATGATATCCAGTGTGATTTATGCTCAGCTTTATTAAGCAACCTGCCAAAAATTATATGTTAGAGGAGCGTGTCTTTGTCACAAGCCTGATAAAACATATTCTTCTGTCAAGTCGACACAAGTACAGTGTGTCATTATCTGCCCTCTGTGACAGATGTGATCATAACAGAGTGTCAGGGTGTGTGTTATAGAGGAAAGCACTAGCAGAGGTGTTTGATTGTGTCATTTTTAAAAATTCTATGTTACATTGCAGAATCAGTATCAAAACACATCCATGAGTAGGTCAAACACATGAAGGAAGCAATACTAACGCTTAGCAAGGCACAGCAGAGAGTACTTTTTATTGTTATCTGAGTTTGAAGTGTTTTATTAAATAGTCAGTGAGGTTATTCAGAAGATATGACAAAATCCGGTACAAGCTGTTAAGCAGCAGTAGGGGCTTTCTGTATCTTATGTGTGTTTTCACCTTCAGACATAAAACCCTGGAGGTGTCTCTTCTGCACCGTGTGAATTTTCCCAGAAGATTTGCAACTACTGTTGTACTTACACAGAGCAGATTAAATGAATGTCCTCATACACATAAAATGAAATATGTGTATCAGATTCTTTTCTTTTCTGAGATATCAAGCTCTGTGATTTTTGTTGTAAGTGAAATGAGGAGTGATACCATTGTTTAGTTATTAGAGGAACACTCCTGGCTCCAGCTCTGGCGGACTGTTCATTCAGACAGAATTCTTTGGCGAAAGTAATTTCCAGAACAATCAATGGCACATCAGAAGCCTTTCATCTTCAGAATGAGAATTGCATTGTTTGATGATAGATGTCTTCAGAAGTTAAAAGGTTCAATTTCTGCTTTACAGCACAAAGCTGTGTAAACGCTGCAGATCTGTCCCAGTGAGTGTCTCCAATGTGAGGAGAGTCACCAGTGGAGTAACCACTACTATCCTTCAACTTTTAGGCTGGGACCATGAATATGACTTGGGGGATAAAGAGGGGCAGTGGTTTGTGATTGCCGTATGGGGAGCTTTGGCAGGCAACATGAACTGCAAGAACCTGGAATCTGTTGTAATTCACAAAGGTGCTGGCCCACTGATGAGTGGCTTGATAGTTGGAGGATTATAAGTGTAATGCACTCTCACTTTTTTGTCCTCTCTTCCATACCTCGGATCCATCATTTTTCAGACATGATTCTTATTTGCCACATCTGCCTCACTGAGTCACGAGGCTTCATTACAGCCAGAAGTGGTTTTAAATGAAATAAACACCTTTTGTGTGGACAGTAAAATCTTCGGCATTAAGTATCTATCCCAGCTTTTCAGAAGGATTGAGCTGACAGAATCCTTGTACCATTCTGAAAGTTGGACTCAGGGTCCTGCTGACTTTAGCTCTGTCAGAAATTTTACCCAGAACATTTCTTCCGTATTTCATTTTAAGTTTTTCTTCCTATCTATTTTTCCTTTTCAGGATTATTATCCCAAAAAGCAATAAAATTTGTCTGACAAACTAAGCAGAATGACTATAAGCACTCACAAATTATCATAGAATTATAGAATCACAGAATGGCTTCAGTTGGAAAGGACCTTGAAGACTCATCATATTCTAACCCCCATGCTATGGCCATGTTTGCCACTCACCAGAGCCCATCCAAGCTGGCTTTGAACACCTCCACGAATGGTATACACCCACAGATCTCTGGGCAGCTTATGCCAGGCCTCACTGTCCTCTGAGTGAAGAATTCCTTTCTAACATCTCACCTAAATCTCTCCTCTTTTAGTTTAATGGTGTTCCTCCTTGTCCTATTACTATCCAACTGTGAAAAAAGTTGGTCTCCATACTTTTGGTGTTGTGTATCTTACCCAGAAATAGCCCTGCACAGGAGCTTTTATCTTAAGCCTGAAGTACAATTTCCATGTTCATTCTTCAACTTGGCAAAGTGAGAACTGCTTTTGTCTGTAAGTTACTGCAGCAGAGGTCTGAATTTAGCACGGTATCTGTGAAACAGGAAGCCTTACCACTCACAGATGCAAGACACTATTGCACTGTGAAGGCTGTTGATGAGACAAGGGCATATACAAACTCAGCAGGAAGCAGCAGCTCTCACAGAAAACTCAGAGGTTGTGATACCCCCTTCCCTCATAGCATCCATATTACTGATGTAGTGATTTTCAAAATACACAAGGATACAGAAAGCACTGACAGTAGAGAGTATCATCTGCTTCAAACACTACAGAAGTATCATCATCGCTCTCACCTTCAGGTTACTCTTTCATAAGCTTTTCAGCTATGCTTACTGGTCCTGACCTCAGTTTGTGCCGATGGTGATGGTGAATTCTGTGGCAAGATTTGCTCACAGGGTAAAGCACTGGCAATGTTTTTATGGTTTGTGCTTAGCAGAGTTGAAGTGTGATCTTACAAGCTTTGTTTGCTATTGCTTGGAATTTATCATTCAGACTATTTTTTGCAGAAGAGGAAAAGGAAATGAGCAACTGAACTACTTTGCCTGCTTTGTTTCTATACTTCAGTAATTTGTCACTTAATCTTATCTCATCCAGTTGGCTCACAGAGATTCTGAGCTCAAACTCATGTTTCCTACTGGTACACTACATTTTAGGAATTGAAAAATGTTTTCCTGTACTTTAAAAACAATGACATTTCATCTAGTTTGCTACAAATGTGCTGACAGCAGCTGAAAATGTTCCTGGGCAAAATGTAGAGAAAGTCAGAACCTGAGCTGACAATAAAAGTTCAGCATTAAACAAATGCATGTCCTCAATTAGACTGCAAACACACTCTCTAATTGTTTTCATTCAATCTGTTGAATCTACTATTCACATTAAAGAAAGTCATTCTAGAAGAGCAGTCCTGAAGATCTTAGAAATTTAAATAAGTTTAGCTGTAGACTTCAAAAATGGGATATTAGTGAATGAAGCCATAGCTGCAGATAAGGACTATAAGTGAAGTGGTACAGTTTAGCAAACTGAGAATATTTCAGTGCTTTAGTTACTGTACGAGTCTCAAAAGATCTCATATACTGAAAAGTGGTAGGAAAAACTGTGTAGTAGGCTTCCACAAAAGGGCTTCATATACCCATTTTTTAAAGACTGCCAGGACTTATCAGACTGCATCCTGAGGAACAGAAAGCCTGCAAATGTAATGTCAGTTTCTGTTTGAAATGTAGCATAGAATGTACATACTCACAGATCTGTTAGATCTCTCTCGATGAAATAGACATGAAAAATTATGGCACTGCGTAGAAATCAGACTTTCAGCTGTCTTATCCACTGGCAGTGTGCAGGCTTACAATTTAGTGAAGGCTTTGTAAACATAAAATTTGATACTGCACTCATTGAAGACAGTCGGTCACAGTGGCACACGAATATAGGATGAGCTCTGAAAAGCAAGGGGTTGATCAGATATCAATATGTATGTCCCTAAACCAAATTATTCCCTGGAGGATTCTTTGATGGTATGAAATCCTTCATGATTTTTGTTTGCTTAACAACAGTATTGGACTAGTGAGAATTATGTATATTTTTATTATCCAGTTGGACTTTATCTAGCTGGTTGGTGTATGGTGAAGAAGGCTCTCATCTGAATCTGTGTTTTCTTCAGGAATCCTGCCTGCCCAGGTGTATAGTTTTGCTCCTTTCTCACTGGGATAGTGTTTTCTGAATTCTGCATTTTTATTTTATAACAACCAAATTTGCCTCAAGTGAGTTTGCTGTAACTAGAGACATGTCACACTCAACAAAACAGTAGGGTTGTGAAACAGAGGGATCCAGTTGCTGTGTTCCAGTGAGCTCCACTAGGAAGGAGGAGTGACCAGCCTGGAAAACCCTCACAAAAGATGCCTGAGGAAGTTCTGCAGCCAGAAGCGACAGAAGGTGGGATATTTTTCAGTCTGGATATTCACTCATCAGTGCAAACAGTGTATTTGTTCCAATCGTATTAACTGATTCCCTCATGGCATCCACATTACTGATGTAGTGATTTTCAAAATACACAAGGATACAGAAAGCACTGACAGTAGAGAGTATATCATCTGCTTCGAACACTACAGAAGTATCATCATTGGTCTCCCCCCCAGTTTACTCTTTCATGTGCTTTTCTGCTATGCTTACTGGTTCACTGCATCCTCTCCAAAAACTTTCTCATGCTTCTTCTGCTTCTCTTCCAGCTATTTCCTCTTGAACATAAACGTACTGCTTGTCTTTAGCTACCTCAAGACAAACTAAGATTCTTAAAATTCTAATTATGGTTGTGGTCTGATATTTGGAGGCAACTACTGTCATACTGTTTTCACTCATGCTGCATTTGTCTTGCCTATTTAGATTTATAAATGTTTGGAACAGGGACATTCAGAAGACAGAATTCTGAACCTGGATATTCCATTGATTCAGTTCCCAGTCCACTGAGATATGCAATATTACTGACACTAGTGCATTGCAAGGGTTAGGGATTCATCCTAAAACTATCTTAGAAAAAGAAAACTTCTGGTATCTGCAGTTCAAGAAAAAAATGTTATAATCTGCAAAAGGTTGAGAAGAGAATCATGGATTTCTAGTCTTATGACTAGAAAATCTACTTGATAAGTAAGAGGAGCTTATACGACTTAACTTTTCAAAGAGAAGATTAAGAAGTTCTTCACTGATGACTGGTACATATCCAAATTAAAAGCCCTTCTTTAAAGAAGAAAAGATTTAACAAACTGTAAGGGCAGAAATTTGATGCTAGGCAAACTCAGAAATAAGAAGTCAGACAGAAATTTCAAACACTGGAACAGTTCATTGAGATTTGCAGTGGGATTATCTATGGCATGTTTTTTATAAACTAATCATGGAGTTTTTACAAATAAATAAGTGAATTCAAGCTGATCTTGTATTACAAAATAGTCTATGTAACATTGGAGTTGAAGATTCTTACAGATTATGATGAAACATAATATTGGACATAGTTTTGAGGGGGAAAAAAAATGTAAAAAGCTGAGAAATACAATAAAAGCACCCAATGATGTATGTGAATGAGGTAGCTAATACTTCAGTGGTAGCAATTAAAATGTAAAAAATAAAATATGAATGACTTTTAAGCCTTTGTGTCTTTGGTAGCCTTATATTTGAAGCGTATTGTTCTCAACCCCATCAAACACCTGAATAACAGGAGAAAACTGCTTGTGAAAGCAAGAACAGGTGACGTCAGACAGGACTGACATCTGGATTTGGAATTTGAATTAGACTGCAAAGTCTGATTGGGATTAAAAGAAAGAAATGGTGAGAGGTCCCTGAACACAGAAGAGAGAGAATCTGAAATGAAGACTGCCTGCCAGTCTAGTCGGAGAGAGGAGACTGGTTTCAAAACAAGTGAGGTCCTTACATTTCTTCTTTTCCTGTGTGGGGAAAGATGTGCCCTTGGTAGCTAAAAGAACATGTAAAACTAAACAGTTAGGGATGTGGCTCTTTCAGATTAGTTTCATGCTTTACTTTTGCAATACATCTCTCTATTCGTTTAAAAGCTGGAAAGAAGGAGGAACAACTCCAGATGCACCTTTTGATAAAATCAGGTTTCCAAGATCTTTTCTGCCTTCTTACTCTTTGTACAAGCGCTGGGCATGTTAGCATATAGGAGGCAGGCAGGATATTTCAGGAGCAAAATAAGAGCATAGACTGCAGTGCCACATTTTAGTAGTTTTGCAGTGTGCAATCTGGGCAGTCTGCTAACAAAAGAGAAACAATGTACCTGGAGCAGTCCAGGCACAGATTAGTATGAAAATACTGTAAAAAGTCACCACAGCTCTCCTGTAGTTGCGTTCCTCCTTCCTGCTGTGCTCTACCACTTAGCACCAAGAGCACATACAGTCACAGGATTCCAGTTCCATTTATTTAACCTTGAGATGCTGTGTGCCTGTATTACAAGTTTATCCCATTCAGGTAATACAGTGGACTAGCTACCAAATTCTTCACTGATGTGCTATTAGAGATACCTGGTAGCATTTCCAGAATATCTGGTTTAGTAAAACTTGCATTTTATAAAAGACAAGGGGGGATGTTTATGATCTGTGAAGCTGAACTGCTGTGTAGGATCCCTATCAATGAAGAATGAAGGGATCTTCTATCCTGTAGAGTTCACATCAAGAGCACACATGTTATGGATGTCTGTAAATTTCTTACTTGAGCTAAAAAAAGGTTTCTAGAGTCTTACTAGAGCTATAGTCTCATTTATTCCTGAGTGTGATCCTGTCAAACATTGGTAGAATTTGCTACTTTAAATTAAAAATGCACTCAGAGACGGGGAGTTGGTAATGTTATGTCCCAAGGTCTCAGGCCAGCAACTCTGGACCAGATCTAGTGCTAACATCCATCTTCAGGGTGCAGATTTCACACAAGGCTGGGAGATTCACAGAAGCCCAAAAAGCTGAAGGAGAAAAGGCTCTTCTCATTAGCTGGTGCACCTTCATAACAGTTCTCACAATCCAGCCCCAGGTACAGGGAAAGAACAACTCAGAGTTTCCTGAAACTAAACTTTAAGACAACACAGCCCTTATTCAGTCTAGTTTTGTTTTTCCTTTTTTTTTTTGAGAGAGAGAGATTCCTTAGTCCAGTTTATAGCCTCCATCTGTCTGTATCATCCAACATTTGAGTCCGGCAGTTGTTTTCATGCTTGAAACTTGATTGCAACACCGAAGATGGTAGTTTTACTTGGCAGGCTCACTTCTGGGATAGATTTTCACAGTGTCTTTGCAAATTTACTTCTTATAGAGTAGTTTCATTCATTTAAAGAAAATGGCATAGAAAATTATGGGCAATATAATTATACTGATGATACTTTGATATTGATTTTACAACTACAGCAAGAAATCACTATTCATTTAGCTTCTAAAAGCTGTAGTACCATCCTGAAATGGACCAGCTCGAGGAGAGACATTTAGAGACAGTTTTCATTAACAAAATCCTATGATAGAATACTGAAGCCTTACTCTTCTCACTGGTGAAAACAATTACGAGAAGATATCTCAACTGACACTGAGAGCAGTGGTCTCTATGTTTATCAGAAATACAGAGTAGAGCAGGACAAGGATGGCAGTCATCGAGAGCAGAGTTCCAGGATATATCCACTGTTTTCTACTCTCTGGTCATACAGATGTTTCTGATTAGTTCAGCTTGGTCCAGCCAGAAGGTTTGTGACTTTCTGAAAGTAAAGGCTGTAACTGAAGCTGATCTACAGTGTGGCTGTGCTCCATACTGAAGCACTGCATTTAAATGTTCAACTACTTTTAATTTATCATGACGTGACACTGAAGGAAGTCTGTTGAAACATCATAGTGCGAATAGGCAAACATGCTCTGTTTGCAGGCCCATTTTGCCTTCAAACAACCTCAGTGGTGCTGAGATCAGATTCTAAGCTCCAAAAAATATCTTAGGTATCCCAATTCTTGTAGCATTTCTCATTGTGCTCTACGTTATGTTTGGGATCAATAGTAAGAACTTTTTGAAAACTGAGAAATACATCTTAAATGTGAAACATTTTTTTTCAATTACGTGTTTTTCCAGAAAACTTGGATAAGTATTTGTAAATCCTCTGATTTACAAATATAAGTAATAACTTGGATAAGTAATTGTAAATCCTCCTTGGGCTGGGAGAAACAAAGCAAGAAAGTGAAAACAACATTTTACCACATCTGGAAAGTTGTCTATATGTCCATATTCAGTAGCGTAATTGTAAAAGCAGCAAGAACGGTACAGGATAAAAATAGAGGACTGAACCATTTCTACAATTTTGGCTTCATGTGTATATCTTCTCCCACCTTACATTTTTCTTCATCCAAAGAAATTTGAGGTTCAAACATCACCCAAAGAAATTGCCTCCTCCAATTTAATTTCACTTGTTTTGCAAATGCTACGCCTGTGGAAGAAATAATGTTGCAACTACAGCATATATATTTTAATGACAGAGCTGCATATGCAGCAGTTTCCTACCAGACTCCACTTCCATGATTTTTCTAAACCTCAAGGCTTATGGAGTGTCAGACACACAACACAGAAACGTGTTTGGAAAGCATTTTGTTTTGTTACGAACTTATAACTAATGTTGGCAACTGCCTGTATTACAGTAAGTGCATCCCCTTCTAGATGAGCTGTTTTGCATAAAACCTCACTAAATGATATTACAGTATCAAGAGGGTTATATTTTGGAACTGGAGTCATCTCACAATAGCACATAGTGGTTGAGTATTGGCCTAAGTATAAAAAGGGAGAAGTTATCTGCTGGAGGCATTAACATACGTTTATATGGTTTTTTTTTTCCCGTGTCACTGTCTGTTCATTCAGCTTGAAATGACTGACCACTCTGTATCTGCAGGAGACATTTGAAAAACTACCGTGCACATTTGGGAAAGAAATCGTCTGATCTGACCTGTTTGCTTGTGAGTCAATGTAGCCCAGCAGGTGGCAATATAAGCACTTCTCGTAATTTGAAATCATTAACCTCTTGTCATCCAATAGCATTTAGTCATTTATAGCTTTAGGTTGCATGGAAAATAAGACTCAACACTGAAGGTGATTTTAATCTAAATAATGCAAATTCCATGTGTAGAGTCTGACATTCTTTCCACCTTCGGGTCCTTCTTGTGTCTTTGGGATTTACAAAGCATTATTACATTCATCTCAGGTTGAACAGAGGATCTTGCAGCTGCTGAGAGTGGATTACATCTAGAAACACAACTCAGATATTCTTTTTCTTTTTGAGTGGCTTTTTGAAAGTTGACAGCAAACTCTGATCAGAGATTTCTGCTGAACTGCTGTTCTAAGCAGGTTTAACTTATGAGTCACATGAAATAAATATTTTTATCTGGTTAGAGTTTCAAAAGTTTTGCTCTATCTTTGATTAATCAGCCTTCTTCAAAAGCTCAGTATAACTTTTAGCTCAAGTCTCCTGAACGCCAATTACTTTCGTACATAAATTTATACTGAGCAGAATGTTTTACTTCTAAACCCACTCAAATGAAGAGCTCATGGGGGGGGAAAAAAAAAAGAAAGAAAGAAAGAAAGAAAAAAAGAAAAAAAGAGTGTACTTTGCAAAGAATATATTTAAGGAAGATATTTCTAGCTATAAGCTACTTTTGTTAACAGGCCTGTGTATCTGTAAATGCTTAGAGAAAGTGAGCCTAGTGGAAATTGAGTTTTCTTCCAGGCTTCTGGGTACTAAAGTAACTGGAGAGTTTCCCAGGGGGAAATTAAGAAAGAAAAGTGCTGGAGAGCATCTGGGAACTCTGCATGTACTCTAAGAGATCTGACAGACACTAATAACTGTAAGACTTTGCACTCCCTTCTCACCTTCCCATCTCCAAGTACTTTAAAAACAGATATTAGTTGGGGTTTGCAGCCTGTGCCAGGACAATCCCTTACTGCCATTTAAGGGCTGAGGAACTGCTTAAAATTCATATTACATGTTGCAAGACCATTTTCAGAATAAGTCAGCTGCAGGTAGGCCATGTACAAATGAGAGATTGGCTCACTCTAGGCATCATTGCTGAGTACCAGGTGCCCTTCTCTCTCACGAAGAAATCCTCCAACAATTTCCAAACCCACCACGCACAGCAGAAGCCAGGAGATATCCTTACATGATGTGAGAACCATTCAGAGGACACAAAACAAAAATCTCACATGCTGCACTGCAGTTTTCTCAGCATTTGATCCTTAGCCGTCTGGTACAGTACTTGCCCTCTAGTTGTTTTAAATTCATTTGGTTTATTTGTTTCCAATTTCTTTCCTGTTTTGCTCTTCTCAAAAACAGAACAGAACAAGACAAGCCTGTCTCAGTCCCAGACATAGGCCTGATCCAGAGGAGATCACTATCTGCCTTCTGTCCAAGCTGTTGCAAGAGGCTAGGAGAGGGCTCTTGTTTTATCTTGATAGGTTCAGGTTAGCAGGTTGGCAGGTTGCTCATGGCTGTGGCAAGAGCAGAGGCTCTCTCACTGGCAGGAAAGAGCATCTTTCTGTGTCATCCTGCCAGACGGCCGCTCATGGGATTGGACTGCAGTCCAGCAGGCCAACACTTTGTCACAGTGCTTTTCATGAGCTGCGGCTCCCTGGCCCCAGGGCCCACCCTTCAGATGCAGCCCACATGGGAGGAAAGCACCAGGACTCTGGCCCACCACCACCATCTGGATTTGATGAAAAGAACCCAGGCTCACGGCCACCCAGCAAGCGTGGGCACGGACAACTCCTTTAGCCCAGCTCTCTGCCATTGCATGGGCCCCCAGCTGCCAGGCGGGCCTTGCCTGAGTGACAGTGCAGCTTTGCTGTTAGCTTGCTTCAACCCAGGCAAGGAGGAGTGGGAGGTGCGCGAGCAAGAGTGTGTTTGGGAGGTGCCTGCTGGAGTATGGGAACTGTTAGCAGCTTCCAGTGCTCCTCCATATCATCATCCCCTGCTGCATACCACCCACAGCCTGCATCAAGGGGTTCACTTGCTTTGTGGCAGCTTCCCCTACCCAGAACAGCCCCCACCACACCACAGCCAGGCTACCTGATTCTGCAGCGAACTCAGCACAGTCTCCATCATGTGCCAGGCTCCACAGCTACCCGTGGAAGCAGCTGTCCCCTCCCACAGCCCACAGCAGATTGCCTAGTGCCATCAGAAGAGCCATCAGAAGAGATTGGTTGGAGTCTGGGCTTCCCAAGACTGAAATACACCACAGAAAGAAAGAATTTCCTGGTTATTTTTCCCTAGGAGAGGAAATCTAAGTTATGCTCATCAGAGTATGTCATAAGGCTGAAATTTCTTGGTGCCCTGCAAAGTTACATTTGTTTAAAAAACATGTCTACTGGGAAAAAAAAAAAAAAACCAACACAAAACCACAAAAACAGAAATACCAGTAGTGCAGGCAGAGAGGTGAGTCTTTCCTCCCTTCTATTTCCTTTTATCTATCTATCTAACCATGACTGTGTTAGCTTGCTTCAAGTGTCAGCTGACATATTTTAAACACTGCCAAATCTTTATGGGGAAAGTTGATGTGTAAGCATAGTACATGCTGTACCACAGACTTGGAATTTTACGGACCAGAAATCTGGTGGAAGATCATATTTGCAAAACGAAAGAAAAAGAGAGAGAAAGACTGACGCCTGAATCTTGTTCTCATATCAGAGAATACACTGAAATTACTTTTTCTTTCAGTGGTGTAACTGAGACCAGACTTTGGCTGCAATCATGTATTCTTTCATAGGCAGAAGACCACAGCCACCTTCGGGATAATGGTCAATTATATAACCATCAGGCTGCCTTTCCTGTGCAGGTGGTGCAATGTTGTATTGCATGTTCCTTCTCCCCAGATATCTGACTTACTAGATCTGCAGAAGTCACAGTCTCTATGAGCTGTTTGTAACAAAGAAGGAAATAATGGTCAAATTCAAATGAGCCACAGTTTAAGTCCAGACTGGAATACTGCAAAAGCTAGGGCTGGAAAGGAAGAATTTGTTCTAAGGTTTCAGCTCATCTAATTAACATAGAGCAGAAATAGGCTGGGGGAAGCTGTTTGGCACCTGTAAATGTCTGCAGGTGCTCAGCATCAATTTAGATGAGGCTCAGTGTGAGAATCCACAAGTGTAAGAAGAAATTGGACTATTCCCCGCACATACATGCAGGATTACAAGGAACAGAAGGAATAACTTTTACAATATCCTCCTGACCCTGAATTCACCTCATCCTTTTTCAGTACATAAACTACTGTTAATATCAGATGTGACACACTGCAGTTTGATGTAAGCCAGTACAAAATCACACATGGTTCTTTTAGAGAAATGAGGCAACTGGACAGAATCAAAGTTGGCCATATTTCCACCATTTCCTGTGTGCACCTGATATTTGCTTCTACATGTTCTCAATTTCTATTGGAAACACAGCACATCTTGCACAGTAATGCCAAACAAAAGGAAATGTTTGCATCCTTACCAAAGCTCAGTGGTGGTTCATGTTTATCCTGGCTACATAATTTACCTCTCAAAACCTGTAGTGAACCCTCAGATAAGCATTACAGGGTGGTGAAATACATTTAAAGCCAAGAGGCAGCTTTCCCAGTCTCTTATTCATTGCGTTATGGAAGAGAAGAACAGAGGATGTGGTGCCCATGGTGTGCACAGAGATGGGGAAGAGCTTTCGGTGTCCCACAGATGGTGCTTGCAGAATATAGGTGCAAAATTCTAGCAAAGCTGATCAGAGCATGAACCTAGCTTTGGAAAAGAGCCTGCTAGGTAGTGGAGCAGTGGCTATTGTATCTTCCACTCCTCACCAGTATCAGAAGGTGCCAGGAGGAGCAGCTGAAACTGCTGGTAGAAGGAGTGCGGTAACCAACTGCATTTTGAGAGCTGCCACCTGTATTAAGTAGGGGGAATGGCTGGCAGCTGACTACAACAAAGAGCACTCTCCAGGGAGATGATGCTGTTCTTACTCATTGATCTGCTGTGTCAGCTTTTCCAGATGCTAAAGCCAGTATGTCATCTTCAGTTGGGTTTTCTCTCACCACAGGCATTAGTTGGACTCTACCAGCAGCCAGACTCTCAATCTGTGTTCTTGTCATGACCCACACTGAAACAGTGCTTTCAGGTCAAGTTTCTGACCTGGAGATAAAAGGAAGGGCTGTAAAATTTAAAAGTGATTCCAAAAGAATTTATAAATATTTTAAAATAAAATGTATCCTCTTCCTTCACCAGACTGTTGACTATATGTCACGTAAGCACTGGAAAATTCCTGTTGAGAACAAAACTTCTGAAGTTGCAATGACCACCACTGATTAACTCAGTTCATGGAGGTCCTGAACATAGTATACATCTGCAAATATGACGAGCAGTGCTGGAGCTTTGCAACTATTCACCAGTTAAATAGTTTGCAAAGTATCAACTGATAAGGAAACTGAGAATTTAGAATACTGAATTATCAGTAGCTTCTGCCTAATACTTGCCTCTTATCTTTGTCCATACTACAAGCTCTCCAGACTATGCATCTGTAAAATGTTCTAGGAATAACTGTTCTTAGCAAAGTGCAGGTAATATGAAGCACTCACCCATTTTAGGTCTGCAGGATACAGAGAAATCCTCAAATTAAATACCTTCAGATACACAGAAGTATTATTTATGGTCATGTCCGATGACTTTTACAGTCATAGATTTTTTGCCCTGAACTTTATATTTTTATTAGTCAGTTATTACTGAAAGCCAGTCAATATCGAGAGAAAAAAACACCCAGTTTGCAGTCTGAATACACCCCTTAAAGTAAGCAGTATACACAGCACAACTTTGGATGTGTTCTTCTGTGTGTTTGTATACCTGTCTCTGTTACACAAAGGGAAAGAACAGAAGATTGCTTCAGAAATCAGCTAAGGAGGTGAAATACATGTGGCAGGATTTTGTTCCAGCATCTGTAAGGCTAATTATTATATACTCAATTTACTTCCTCTTCATGAAGTATGAAATTTGCTCACAATTATGGGTGCAACACAAATGTGTCACTCTGTGAAAGCTGATATACTGTGTCAGGAAACACCACAAGAATGGGTTTTATCAAAAAACAGGGACTGGGTGAACCTGGCAAGTTGCAAGATGTGGGTAGCCAAAAGATTATCATTCCCAGTGGATTAATTTTTATAATATGAACTGCACTTCATGTTTGTTCTGTTAGAACACGAAATACATGCTGTCATTGGAAAGGAGTACCGTAGTTTTAAAGCAAGGACAAAAGCTCTATCACAAACAAATGTTTGTTTTCTGAGAGTGCGTTTTGGTCGTGTGGGGCACTCCTGGACCTCCACTCTGTCACCAATGTGTCACATAACACCACAGATACACGGTCCCCAGCTTCCACATGAGGTGCTACTGAGCCCTCCCAGCAATGCTGCCTCACCATTAACCAGGGAATTGCAGATGTTCCATGCACAGCGCTGTTGTTAGTCACAAAGCATAAAAAAACAAACCCATCCACTTTCTGGAGCCTTTCATAGAATCATGGAATGGCTTGGGTTGGAAGGGACCTGAAGGATCATCAATTCCAACTCCCCTGCCGCATGCAGGGCCACCAATCTCCATATCTAATACTAGACCAGGCTGCCCAGGTCCCATCCAACCTGGCCTTTCAAATGACCCTTTCTATTCTTCAGGCCTTGAATTTTAACTTTCAGTCGATTGGGCTTTTGTGTAAGTCAATTTTTGTATTAAATAACCAAAGCCAAAATCCTGGACGAAGCAAATAAAGATATTGTGATTGATTACTCAGAGCCAAAAGCCAGTGGGGCATTTCCAGGGGTGTTGTTCTCTAGCTGAGTTGTTTGTTTCATATTAGTTGATTGTTCTGTGAGCATTCAAATACTCTCTATTTCTAGAAAATTCTAGTAAGTTCTCTAAAAACTCCCTGTTTTCTAGTAAAACCATAATTTTCTTCTTTGGCAATGGAGTTGCAACATAGTCTTGTCTCATCACAAAAAAGTTATGAAGAATTAGCAGTAAATACTTAAGTGAAGCAACTCCTTAGATATGCAAAACAACACTCACAATCTGGGTATTTCTGAAGGCTCAAATTCTCCATTTTTCATTGGGTCTGTATCATTACAACTAGTATTTTGGAAATTGCTTTTATTATCTTTGCCTCTAAAAGACAGATTTATTTAGTTTAAAGGACTGTTTTGATGGGAAAGTTTTTGTTTAGGTTAATTTCTTCCTTTAAGCTGCAAATCTGAAACCTAATAGCATCAGTTCACCTCTTCTTTCCAAATCAAATCAGAATGTCATGCCTTTTCTCTGACATGTTATGCAGATTTTTCAGTGCCTTTTGTCCGTTTTCCTTTCTTTATTGCTCAACATAGCTCAGGTACATTAGTTTTCTCTTCTTCATAGCTGAGAAATGAAAAAGCCCCGGTGATGCTGCCCACCTACAATCCCTAAGTTATTCGTAATAAAATACAAACAGATGAGTGACTGCTGTGTGAAATATATGTAAAATACTGGTCTCTGTTAAAGCTTTGTGGTACAATTTGAAGCTTCAAGAGAAATGTTATTCAAAAGCAAAAAAATAAAAGTGCTGATAAAAATTGCCTCAGAGCTTTGTCAGTATGCTGATGCCCTGTGTGACTCATGGCAGCTGCAGAACACAGTTCTGATTTCATCTTTATATTAGGCTTTCTTGTATTCCTAATTACAAGCGCATAAAGGAGCTTGGAAATAATAAGAATTCTTTTCCTTTTATGCTCATAGTGTTTATGCAGTCCCAGAGTGTTTATCCAAAGCATACTTGTTTCCAAAGGATAATGACATTGGTACTCCTCTTCAGTGAAGCGGGCAAACCAAACAGCATAATTTTAAGTAGAAACAGCAACCACAAAAATAATAATACAAACATGCTAAGGAAAGTGCCTGATATCTCTGTTCAGCCACCCTGATTCCTTCCTTTTAGCTGTTCCTCTCTGATTTAGACTTAAGCCCATTAATACCTCCCTTCTGCAACTTGCTCTCTATGTTCAAACACTAACCCTTGAACTTACATTAGCACAACAGATGTCATGCCAACCCTTTCCTTTATATGCAGTTGTACACCTACAGTAGTTTGTCAAAACTGAAGCGTTCTCTTCATAATAAAGGAATATAGAGTTTTATAACTGTGACTAATTTCTGCTGTTTGCAATTTTTCTGCAATTAGTATTTGGAAAATAATTATTAAATAGCTTGGAGTTTGTGTTTTGTTTGTTTGTTTGTTTGCTTTTTGTTTTGTTTTTTATGCTTTGAAACTGTTTCCAGGCTTACTTAGATTAAAATTTACATTGCTACCATCTGACTCACTTAAGCTGCAAGATACATGCTCATATCTTCACTCCAGCTAGTGTTTTTCACTAGCATTACAACAGCATTTTTGTGTAAGCAGAATCAGCCTTACTGCATAAAACAATATAAAAAGACAGTAAGATCCATCCTGCAGCTCCTTTCTGTTGATGTCCAGGTGCAGCATAGCTCTAAAGCTCATGTAGCTAACTTAGAAGTCTGAGCTCTAGCAGTTCAAAATGATCATCCAAGACTACATATCAACATGGCCGGGGGAGGGAGGAATGCGTGGGGACAAAAATAAATAGATGAAATAAATAAAAAATGAATATATTTTGAACTTTCTTGAAAAATTAAAACAAAAAACAAAAAACAAGTAAAACCCCTTCCTGTGTCTGTTTCATGAATGAAATCAATCAGTCAAACAAACAAACAAATACATACTTGGTGGAAACAGTAAATTTCCTTTTTAGATCACAATCAGAGAAATAATAAAATAGGAAATATACATCAGGCTAGTGAGCAGCATCCTTTTTTCTTGACAACTATGTTATCAGGAAGCTCTCCAAGGCAGGGCATCACCAGTCTTAGTCCCTTACTCTGCCTGATGGGGTGGAAACAGTCATCTGCCTTTGATGCATCCCACCATGCCAAGCAGTACCTGGGAGGGCTGGAACAGGGCTTGCTAATGTAACTTGCTAGCTGTCCTATTTTAAAGTTTTCCATTTGGTATAAAGAACTGAAGAGTTGTTGGAAGATACAGGTGCTTTATCTTAAGAGACTGTCAAGGCGTCCACCAATGCAAACAGCTTCTGCAGCCTTTTTTGTGCAGTAAGCATTCATACAATGTCAACGGTCTCTTTTAAGCATTTTTTAGTTAATCTTTTCTGAGATGGAAGACACAACTGCAAATTCCTTCTCTGCCTGAATAGCGTCAAGCTGAACTTGTCACCTACCTCAGTATGGCTTATTCCATGTCTGAGGGACAAGCATGGTGCTGTTCACTCAGAAAGTGCCACCCTGTTTAAATTGTGACTTTGCAACCACTGACCATATCTCCAGAATTTTTCCTATCAGCAGTAATCTACAGAGTATGCTGGGAAGGCACAATGAGCCTTGGAAAGAGAGGGAACAAAGTATGGAGCAGTACTCTGGTTTTTGTTTTTCCTTCTGATTTTGCTTGTCTGCAAATGCAGCAGAAAAACTAGGGGTTTTCCTTTAATAAACATATGACCAAAGATGGATCCAGGGAAGGCCAGGCCAAGTTCTCCCAGTCTAATTTTATGGGACTAGGAGGCTCAGCTCAGTCAGCCTCAGAGCCCCTGAAGGCAGTCACTGCTGCTGCCATGTCCACCCTGTCCACTTCCCCTGCTACCCTTCTTGCCCTTCCCTTTTGACTTGTGCATCAGTGCCTGTGGCAGCAGCACAGAGGGATTTCTGCTCCATGGTAGGTCAGAGGCACTGAAATACAGGAAATAATAGCAATACAGTTATGTAGTGTCTGCCGCAGAAAGGAAGTAAAAGCTATTTTAACTTATCTTGGTGTAAGCAGGCACAGTAGAAATTCCACATGCAACAAACATAATGACTCATATTAAAAGTATCTTGGCTACAGTGTGATTTTATAAGGTGTGTATGCCCAAAGACCTAGACTTACAGTTACAAACAAAGAAGCAAACAAAGAAACAAACAAAAGAGAGAAAGAAAACCAATTCCTGTTTCAGAGTTACCATCCCAAAATACTCAACAATTAGTTACGTCCCCTGGAAGCAAAGTCCTTTATCCTGCCTGCAGCTTCTCTGGGTCTGTGGAGCTGTTACAGTGGTTGCATTTTATTATGAGGCATTGCCTGTGATAGTATTATCAGACTCTCCAGACATGATAGCATGAGGTAGCTGTCACTGTGCTGCTGTAGTATATAGTCTGTCACTGAACTTTTCCATAACGTAACTGAAACTATCACAAGAAATAACTTAGGTTTGGTTGGTATGTAAGTACGCACAGCTTGTGTGCTGGGATGGTAGTGAAAAGTGCCATTTCATAGCAAGAAAGAAGGGTCCTAGCTCGTGTTTCTTTCATTGTTGCCAGTTGCAGCTTCTTTTACCCAAAGAGAGTCAAATATGCTGCTAAGTGCTTGCAAAGCCCTGGAATGTGTGGTTTACAGCGGCATTAAGAACTGACCTATAATTACAAATAGACATGGCACTAGTAATCTATTTGGTAAGCTCCTGAAATGCTGACTATTTCATTCCTTCTTATAGACTGAATTTAGGTTGTACAGAGGCAGGAGAAGCAGTGGGTCATAGTTTCCCCTGCCTCCCCTTTGGTTTGTTTTTTTTTTGGCAAGCAAAAAGGCTTTTTCAGAAACTATCTGGTTGTGAACAGCATCCTTTCCCTTCACAGCCTGCTAGATGTACTGACTTGTGTGAGTCTGAAATCTAGCCATCACCTATGACCAGAGTACCAGCCCTAAATACAGTGTTTAGAGACCAAAACTAGAAATTCTGTCTTTGGTGTTTTGTTGCTATTGATATAAAATTAGAATATTTCCAAGTCAGATCAAGTATTTTTTTTTAAGTAATTGAAGTTTTCAGTAGAACAGCAAGCACTAAGAAGTGAAGCCTTCTTGGGGTTCTTTTAAATCAAGAGTCATGTAGAACCTAAGAAAATTTATTCCAAAATGTCCACTTGCTCTGGTCAGTGCTATACAAAATCAATTTCTGTATTTAACTGAGCATTATAAAGAACAGGAATGAGAGATTATGCCCAACTGTTCTTTCTTGAATATATTTAGAAAATGCTGTTTTCCATTGCACGCATTTACCCACTTACTTCAGCAATGACATATTTTGAATCTGAACCCCGGAGATTAAACTTTATGGCAATGGCAGAAAATTTAGCCGATGAGGCAATGCCATGTGAATAAATCATCATTTAAGAGTTTCAGTTTCAAGAGTTATATCAGAATTCCTATTGCTAGTCCTAAATGATGAAAGAGATGATTTCAGGATGGCTGTTTTAGGAAGAGGTAGGTACTAGCTGAATAAACCCCTATTAAAATTTTCAGTACCTTATGCTCAGTGGTTCTCATTATTCACCAAGTGACATTAATCCAAACTCTGAGTCCTTCAGAATGCTTTTTCTTTGCTAAATATTTTGACAAGAAAAACAGTAATAAAACTGCTTGATCTGCAACATTTAGAAGAGTGTTTTAATTTTTGTCTTCTACAGGGCTAAGATGTCATGATGAGGTGTACTAAGAGTAGTAGCTGGAAGTGGAAAATGCTCAAAATTCTTACCAGAAGAGAAGCTAGAAAGGTCTATCTTCTTATGCAGGTGGAAGCCTTGCTCTGTGCCCCAAGCTAGATGGGCAATGGTTATGGCTCTGCTCCACTTTAGACATGATTTTGGAGGTGGAAGTTGAGCACTACTGCTAAGGGACTAATGAGAGTTTGAATGAAAAGCAAACATTATCGCAGGCTAAAGCACTATATATCTTCAGCTATCCAGAGTTACTGGTGCAAGTACTGCCTTCTTACAAACTTTCAGACAGAGATGCTGTCAAACTCAGACATTACAATCCTCATTTTGTCCTTCATTTGGAATTTTTAACTTTAAGAAATTGCAACAATTCTATCGCAGACTTCCACAGGAACAGGAGACAATGGAAGACATTTGAATATCGGAAGGGACTTACAGGTAATTACATTTGGAGGTGGCTTCTGGTGTTCAACATGAACAGTTTTTAGGCTTGCTGACTATTAAGAAATAGATATCTGTATTTTAAGATTGTTAGATATAGATATCTGCATTTAAAAAATAAGTAGAAGGGGATGAAAGTTTCAATGAAGCAGCAATGGGCTACACAATACAGCAACAGGAAGAAATTTTACCCCAACCTCTGGTCAGAGGAATGGCACCAAAAAGTCTAATCTAGGCACAAATAGGTTGATGAGTGGCTCTCTCAAAAACAACAGTAACAGTCTTCAGAAAATAGCACCCACATGAAAGTTAATTCTTTCTTCTAATTGCATACTTATCTATACTTAATCTTCTTTTCAGTGCTTCTTAGTTTTCTGTCTCTCCCAAATGTGAAGTGTAATAGATGATTTCGATTCTAGTAACCACATAATCAGACAGCACACTGTACAGTGCTTTTCTGGTGCTTCTCTATTGCTGCTTAGATGCTCTAACCCTCTGATTGAATTAATACAAAAGAAAGAGTCACAGAACACCTGAAAACAAAGACAGTGTGGCAAAACTAAACTGATCACATATCTCAGTGTCAGACTGTGTTGTATGTGTACAGGAGTCTTTAGAGCACAGCTCACAGGTAAGCTTTTGCCTGTAATATCTTCTTACAAGTCATCTGATGTTAGGCACTGCTTGAACAATGAACATATTCAAGTAAGGTTTTTAATGGGAAATTCTCACCAGGAAAAGAGAGGAGTTTGTTACAAGTAAATATTGAAGACTGTTCAGCAGGAGTAGAAGAAAGGCAATATTCATCACCTTGGATAGGAAAGAGGTTACACTACAGTCTTTGAAGAAAAATATATTGGATAAAATTTGCAGTTTTAATTGGGAAAGGGGGAGAATTAAGTTACAAAGAAAACATGTTGTCATATACTTCTGGAAGCAAAGATCTTTAGGCTCTGAGCTCTGGAAGAACCTTACTCACTCCAGTTCCAGGCATATAAATAGGATGGATAGGACGAACAGGGAATGTATGTACCTGTTAAAATCCCATTCCTCCATCTAGTCTTATTTCACATCCCAAACGTAAGTACAAAGATAGAAAGTGAATGCTTTTTATCTCTTTACTGTGGAACCTTGGTCTGAGTTCTTCTACAATGCACTTTTTGATTCAATCCCTCTTCTTTCATTTTACTGTCTGCTCAGCCTGTGTCCTGCTGGCTTTGGCTGATTTTCTTTTCAGTCTTCTGCAACATTTGGTGAAAACAGAGACATTCATCTCTTCTCTTTAGTAACTTAGATGTGGCTTCATACTTTAGGGATCTCATTTTGAAACAAATTTCACTGAGAATATAGTAAGAGATAGAATTAGTGACTTTTTTTAGATAGTCTTACTAGATATTTTAATTGTATACTGTTCCATATCCTCAGAAAAGATGATCACAAAGGATAGACAAACTTTCCATCACTGCATTTTGTTTATCAAAGGCATATAATTTTGTCACGGTTGTTACAGTGGTCCAGGCTGTATGAGAATTCTGCTGTGCTTTCAGCACCTCACTGCACTAAGGAGTATCAAAGTTTTGGGAGGGGTACTGCTGAGAAAAGGCAGTTGTGTTCCTTTTTCTATCTCGCAACTCCCAGCAATAATCTGTGCAATGCACAAAAACAACCATTAGAGTCTTCAAATATTTCAGCTTACCATGTAGTACAAGTATTTGAGTTTGCTCTCTGTATGTTCAAATTATGTTCAAACATAATTTATTGCAGAAAAAATAGATTTTTTTTCCTTTATTTACATCAACATTTTGTTTTAAAAATAAATGCATGCTGAAACTTGAGCTGGTAAGTCCGGTCCTGTGCTAGTCTCTTTGAATGAAAATCTCATATGACGAACTTTTCATGAATTCAAAGGATTATAACAGAAAAACATTGACTTATGAAAGTGTTCCTTCATGCATAAGGAGAAAGTTTTATCCAGCTTGATCCTATTATAGACTCTGCTAGCACAGCTTATACTCTTACCATAGCAGTGCTCTGTAACACTTGCATAGCTAAGTCTGTCTTTATTTCCCTAGCACTAATCTCCTCAGCAGCACCCACCTCTTCCTTTATCTGTTCTAGACTTTATAAAAGTATTTAAACAATTTGCTTTGGCTAAACAAGGACCATATATATATATATGCCTTAGTTGTGTGAGTTCATAAGCTGCGATACATACATCGAAAATGGCTAATAACATAAAAAGATGTGAATGAAAACAGTAGTGATGATAAAGTTATTCCTTGCTTTTAAGAGTACTGGTTTCATGGAATAAAGACCTATTTCCATCGTCTGTGTTTCTCTGTATTATCACATAATAACCTATCCAAATCTAAAAAAGAAATGAGGCCTAAGTGCTTTCCTAAAATAAAGCATTGCATATGAAACTTTGTTTAGCAGAAGTGAGAGATTTGATTCTTCAGAATTAATCTGCATCTGCAATTCAACAAACCTGTCCCTCCAAACATGGTTATTTTTTTTTTCATTTTGAACTATGAGTTTTATTACAGCAATATAGAATTACTTAAAATGCAGTACTTCTTGTATTAGTAGTTGTTACAATAAGTCATTGTAAAAGTCCTGAACTTTAAAGGTCTGCCTCACTGGATATGTTGAATACAGCTGAAATAGAGAATCAATTCCCTTTTACTATAAAGAACCATGGCATCTTGCAAGTAAATGTCTACTACAGTGAAGCCAGTGAAAGTTTCTTCTTTTTCTTTTTGGTAGAGACAAAATGGCAGTCTACACAGGAGTCTGCAACATTTTCACAATGTATGTTGAACCCTGTACGTCCTTTTACAAAGAGACGCGGTGCATTGAAAAGGTTTGATGTGGTGTAACTGATCCTCTTCTCTCCATCAGTATACCAATGGATGTAGTGACAGCAGACAGCACATGCTCTGCTCTGAACAGCTGTGCTAAAATAACAAAGCAAACAAAAGTTATCTCAATGTTAATGGTTTCTCTTGAGAGGTTCAATTAATCCTTGCATTACTGAGAGTGGAGCTGCATAGTATGCTTAATTCACAACAAATAGACAAGAACAAAAGCTTTTCATTGCTGTCAAAGTCTTCCATCATCTTCAATTGCAAAAATGTTCAAGAACAGTGAAATAAAATTCTCTAACTGCAAACGAAGAGAACAGAACGGAGCAATGTTATTTTTGCACATTCTTCTTTCCTTAAAATCTTAAAACTACTAGGTTTTCTGTAGCTAATTGTAACCATGACCTTAAATCTCCATTCGCTTCATCATATGGGATAGTTTTTCTCTGTATCATGAGGTTCAAAATGTGTATAATAGTTTCAGTATTCCTGACTACTTATTTTGGAAACTTAATTTGGCTCTAACTTAGAGAGAAATGATGAAAAAGAATAGTGTTCTCCAAGAAACATATATTTATCATAAAAGAATTTTAATTGCTACTGATTAAATAGTTAAAATAGCATGTTTAGAAATTATATTCATCCACTGCAGTTTGTTCACCCAATGTTTGATATATCTCTTGTACAGTTAGCTTTAAAGCCAGTTTGCAATGTGGATGAAGATTAATTCTGTTAATCATTTTCCATGTCACTGTGATGCTGACCGTTACAGAAAATGAAGAACAGATAGGGTGAAAACATAGAAACACAGATCTCGAAAGTATGTAAATGCAGGTATCAAAATGCAAAGAAATACAGTAGAAAAAGGAAGAAGAGAAGTGATGAACAGATAATGGTTATTCAGGAGAAATTGGATGGGATGAGTAAGTTTTCATTTCTTGGCAATATTCACTTGGGCAATAATCACATGTGCAATTATATGCAGGATTTTAACTCATATCCCAGAGAAGGGAAAAATTGAAAGGAACAGACTTGACCCAGCTGATCAATGTGTGGTTCATAGCTTGCTGCTGCTGGCAGAATTTTGAGTTTCTTGATCATAGGATGGTCCACCAAACATCAGACATGATGGGATGCACTTTTCTCAGAGTGGGGGAAAGATTTTTGTGAAAGAGTTAGAAGAGATGATCAGTACATCTTTAAATTAAATTAAAAGAGAGAAGGGATAAAACCAGAGATAAACTATGGGTTCATACATCAAAATATGATGGAGGGCATGCTAGCAAGTTCCTACAGTCTGCTTCACGAGGTGCTGGGTACACTGAAGCACATTTGAGGCCAGCCATTAAGAAATACTACTTTTCTGAAAGAGTGGTCAGGTACTGGAATGGGCTGCCCAGGGAGGTGGTGGAATCACTAACCCTGGAGGTGTTCAAGGAATAGTTGGATTTTGTGTTGAGGGACATGGTTTAGTGAGTGATAGGTGGATGGTTGGACTGGATGATCTTGCAGGTCTTTTCCAGCCTTGGTGATTCAGTGATTCTGTGATTCTGAAATGTTTCTACAACAGTGAACAAGCATGAGGACTGAGCAAGAGAAGTTAGAAGTCTTGGCCCAGGCCCAGAGCTACAACATCACTGGCAGAAGTAAAACTTGTTGGGAAGAGCCCTGTGTCTGCTATTATGATCGATAGTTCTGTGGCTTTCAGTAGGAACAGGCAGGACAAGAGAGAAGGGAGGGATGTTGCTGTGTGTGAGGTAGGGGCTGGGCTGTACAGAGCTTGCAGTTGAGACTGATACAGTTGGGAGTCTTGGGTAAAGATGAAAGGACAAAGAAATAAAGTGGATGTCATTCTGAGAGCCTGTTGTAGGCCACCAAGTCAGGTTGACGACACCAATGAACTGCTCTTTAAGGAATGAAGAGATACCTCCATGTTCTTAAGGGTAACTTCAACTTGCCAAATATTAACTGGAAACACCACACAGCTGATAAAAACACGTCCAGGACACCCTGATTCTAACTTCTTGTTACAGTTACTAGGAATCAGACATGGAAAATGCACTCCTAAATTTGATGCTTGTAAACAGAGAGGCTCTTGTGGGTGAAGTGGCCATTGCTGGTCATCTTGCCACTGTGACTACATTTAAAATCTATGGTAACAGGAGGAAGTCTGCCACCAAAGCTTCAGCCTTGGATATGGGAGGAGCAGAGTTCATGCTGCCCAGGGAAGTAGTTGACAAGGTCCCCTAGGAAATTTCTTTTGACGGCATTGGAGTCCATGGGTGCTGATCACTTTTTAAGAGGCTTCTCTTAAGAGCACAGAAACAGATAATTTCAAAATGTTGGAAGTCATGCATGTGGGGCAGAAGATTTTAGGCTGTCGGGATGTTTAATGTTGAGTGCTTCTGAGACACCAAAATTTCCTACCCTCCTTAATTGAGGCAGATTCAAATGGAGATTCAGGGTCCTGCCAGTAATCAACATCATTTGTCTATCTTATCCTTAAAATGCACAAATACTTTCCTAGCTAGTTCACAATTGCCTCCATGATCTCTCCAGTGTTTGAACAATTGCTTAAATTTGCTTTTGCTGATATCACCCTTGAAGAAATGCCCTCATACTCTTGCATTCACTTGTGAACTTGGCCTTTTCATACTTCACCATTACTAGATAACCAAAAAGCAACAGCTAGCTGAAGTGCCTTGATTATCATGGCTGGCCAGGAGACAGCCTGTTTTGGCAGATGGAGATTTGGCTCCATCAATTAACTTGAGAGCCTTTGTGCTTCATTACTGCAATCTACCATATCTAGCCCAGAATAGTTTCCTACACAGTGAGCGATGTGACAGCCTGTCCCTGTACAAATTCTGATAGTATAGATACAGTACATCTGATCCAATAGTTTTCTCGTTTAAACTCCAAATTCCTCCTGCAGATTCTGAGGCATTCAGTTTCAACTTGGCAATCACACAAAGGGGTGTGTGGGGAGGAGAGCTGAATAGTTTGATCCTCATGTTGGTCTCCTGCCAGCTGCCAAACAATTTAAAGCAATCAAAAAGCATTTCTAAACTACACCAGCTGCTAGCAGCTCTGGAAGAGCCGTCTGCCAGGTTAGAGCACCCCAGTACAGTCATGGCTTGATTATGCAGCTTCCAGTTCCTGTACTGGGAGGTTAAATTGCATGCATGACAACAGCTAGATGTTAATATAAGTCTCCCTTGGAAGACAATTAGGAAATTGTCTCCTGCCAACTGACAAGTTTCAAGCCTGTTTGTACTGTTCTAGTATAGCAAAGAGAGTAGGAAGAGAAGAGGTATAATTCCACATCTTGCTTTTTCAGGCTCTCAACACGCTAAATATTCTGGAGTTGTCCTCATTATTCAAGACGCACCAAAATAACAACAAATATCCCGAACAATGGAGTTGACACAAAGCATAGAGGCTGGTATCTCCATGGTGGCCCATGGGTGTGGAACACACTGTGAAGAAAGATTAAAACAAATCTGTTCTCTCTTGGAGAAAAATTTGGAACCCATTTCTTTGCCAGTTCAAATAACAATAATAGCTCAAGGGAAAAGACACAAAGGAAAGTGGAGGAGAAAAGGAGACTCATCTGCAGAGGAGAGAAAAATATATTGTAGCATACAATAATGAAAGGACAAATAGAAATAAAATCTGAACACTGTGCAAGAAGTATTATTATTGGCTACTATTATGAACCCTATGACATATTGGGAGGAAGAAAATGAAAGATCAGAGCTGAAATCTCCATGGGTGGAAATCAACAACATTCTTCCCTGACTACAAAAAGCAATGCCAATATTGAACAGCTCTTATTTGGACTGTACTGGGTTTGGTTCTCCTTTTTCTTTAATTTCTGGTTTTATTTTTATGATCAGAGGATAGAGGATGGATTGACAATGTTGGCTGTGGGTCTCATGGGACAAGCCTGCTGTTTTGAGTTTTCTTAGCCTTTTGAATGCCTAATGCAATGCTAATTTGAATAACTAACAAAGTTTTCTTTGGCAAAAAAAAAACAACCCTATTTGGTATATGAACAACTAAATGATGACTTCAAATGATAATTAGCAAATTTTGTTATTGCTGATTCATAATTGCATGTTTGAATATTGGAAAGGAGAGAAAGTAAATGCTGTCTGACTGACCATGTCAGGAGAATCCTTACTCTGCATTCAGAGAGAGTTGCTTTAGATTTCAATTCAACTTCTGCTTTGAAAATATGTTTTCTTCCTCACAGAACACAATGTATTGTCTTGTAATTTGCTTTTTGGTTTGTTTTGCCACCAACACTTATCTGCTTGTCAAGGATACTTACAAAGAGTCCAAGGCATCTTTACAATTGTGATTCTTTTAAAAATTAATTGTTGCAAACAAATACAAGTAAGTATTTCTTTGTCACACTGGCAGAGTGGTAGACAATGAATACAGATAATTTTTTCTTTATTTCACAGTCTTTTAAGTAGTTATGTGGTAGCCTTCAGAGATGGTAAATAATAGATAAATGATTAAAGCACAGATTGAAAACAACAGTGAAATAAAACATACCACGGCCAAAGGAAAATTCTGTCTGAAATGAGCTTCTTTCTTACTCTGCACAACAGTAAGAAAGTCATCAGGTAGCCAGGCTAAGATTCACAAAATAATTCACTTCATCTGCCAGGAATTTATAACACTGCTTAAAAATCTTTTATTTAAAATGCTAATAATGGTAAGTGAAAGCACAATCCTCACATGCTTTTCACACCATTATTTCAGATCTTAGGTCACATTGAAGCTCAAGCAGAAAGTTGGTTTTAGCACATTCTAGAAAATGTAGCTTTGCTAAATAAATCATTTGAATTGGAATTTCTGGGGCTTGTTTAGCCTAGAAAAGTGAAGGTGCTGGGGAAACCTTACAGCAGCCTTTCAGTACTTAAAGGGGACCTATAACAAAGATGGGGAGGAGCTCGTTATACAGCGTGTAGTGAGAGGACAAGAGAGGAGGGCTTAAAACTGAAAGATGGCAGCTTTAGATTAGAGATAAGGAAGAAATTCTTTACACACAAAGTGGTGAGGCCATGGCACAGGCTGCCCAGAAAAACACGTGTGCCCCATTCTTGGAAGTGTTTAGGGCCAGGTTGGATGGGGCCCTGGGCAGCCTAATCTGGTGGAATCTGGAACAGATGCTCTGCAATCTCATCATCAGTGACACTGGCAGTGGGATGAAGTGTACTCTCAGCAAGTTTGGAGATGACACCAAGCTGTGTGGTGTGGTCAATATGCTTGAGGGACCTAAACAGCCAAGCAGTGGGCCCAGGAGAACATCATGAGGTTCAGCAAAGCTAAGTGCAAGGTCTTGCACCTGGGTCTTGGTAACTCCTGCTACAAGCTCAGTGATGTAAAAATAGAGCACAGCCCTGCCAAAAAGGACTTGGGGGTACTGATGGATGGCAGCTGGACATGAGCCAGCCATGTTTCCTCACAGCCCAGAAGGCCAGCCATATCCTGGGCTGCACCAAATCAATGCAGCCAGAAAGTTGAGAGATGATCCTGTCACTATGTCTCTATGCTTTGCAATGGTGAGACCTCCCCTGGAGTATTGCACCCAGATGTGGAGTCCTCAGTACAGAAGAGCACACCCAGAGAAGGGTCAGAAAAGTGATCCAAGAGATGGGACACTTCCCCTGGGAGGGCAGGCTGAGAGAGCTGGGGCTATTCTGCCTGGAGAAGAGAAAGCTGCAGGATACCTGGTGGTGGCCTTCTAGCATCTAAAGGGAGGGGGGGAGGGAGCTATACAAACGAAGGCAACAGACTTTTTAGCAGGATCTGCTGTGACATGAGAAGGGGAAAACAGTCTTAAACAAAAGGAAGGTAGATTTAGATTGGCCATAGGGAAGAAGGGTGGTTTTTCTGTTTGGTTGGTTTGGTTTGGTTTTTTTTTGCCAAGGGTGGTGAGGCACTGGCATAGGTTGCCCAGGGAGTTGGTGGATGCCCTGTCCCTGCAGACGTTCAAGGTCAGGCTGAATGGTGCTCTGAACACCTGGCTGAGCTGTAGGTGTCCCTGTTCATTGCAGTGGAGTTTGACTAGATGACCTCTAAGGGTCCCTTCCAACACAGTAATTCTATGCTTCTGTGTGTCAGCCATTCAAGAGGTTGAAAACTTCAGTGGCTGATTATGAAAATGAGGCTGCCTTTTCTCTGGTGCTACAAAGGAAGTGGCTGCTTTCTAGGGCAAAGTAGCAGATCTAATAAAAGTGGGCATAACTTTTTGCCAATGAAATAGCTCATAAATGCCCTTATTTTAGTACAACTTCCAAGATCCTTTGCTATCATCCCTCTCAATATTGGATATTGGATATTATTTTTACACAACATAGCATCTTTGATAGTTTCAGGTGTATTTTGAAACTCTAAGAAGGTATCACAACATTTGGTATAGGTCACTGGGTGTAGTAGTCACTGTAGAAGCAGCCTCGCTTCTACAAGAAGAAAAGCAGACCACTGTACACTCCTCCTTGAGGTAACCTAACATTTTCATAGCTGTTTTTATCTACCATTGTGACAAGCTCCTTTCATATATGTAGACAGATATACAGGGTTGTGTGCATCTGTGTGTCTGAGGTTCATTTGGACAAGAAAAAAGAGTCAGCTCTTCAACTGTTAAGAACCTCCTTGTCTCTGTGACCCTGAAGCTACTTTCACATGGATTTTTATTGCAGAACTCTTTACTCCAAGAGGGATGTACCAGCCTCCAGTGTAGGCATTTAGACAACAACTGAATCAGAGGCTTTTGCACCAAGAATTTAGTAAGAAACGGTCCCCCTTTTTCATATTGAACATTATAAAATAGAGTGGGAAACTTACTTTGCCATTTTTTTCAGGCCAATATCTGATTTCCCAGGATTTCTCTAAAACTGTTTTTCACATTATTTGATTGTTCAAATGTCTTACTTTGACCTAACTCAGGAGATGGAGCCTTCTGCCAAGACTGACAATATCTATGAATTTAAAATATCTCAGAATCGTGTTAATAATGAGGACATTACCAGAACAGTTAATCACTAGTAGCATCTTGTTTATGGCTGCAAAAAGTCTTAGTCTGTAGGACTGCTGTGAGTAGAATTCACTGATAGCTCTTGCAAAACATGTATGGTAATACAGATTTTGTTTATGGCTCACTTGAAACAAAGCATTTGGTCTTAACCCAATTTAATGTGTTGTTCGGTCAGGATTTCCTCCAGTGACTCATAATACCCCCACTGAATTTAAGAGGATATGTGTAAATCAGCATTAACCTCCAAAACTTCTGACTTTTTATCTTGCCTCTAAACTGGCAACACACCACATCTACATGTCCTACTAATACAGGGAAATATCTCCTCCTACTTTTCTTTCTTCCTTATTTTTCCTCTTAAATGAGATCTTAAATGAGTCAGAGACTGCAGGTCACACACATGGCAGGCATAAAGCATAGTTTAACCCTGGACAGCCAGCTATACAAATACTGCTGATATGACTCTGCAGCCAAGCAGTCCCACAAGTAAGCTCTGGCATCATGAGCTAATGCAGAAACCAATGGTTAAAAAATGTACTGGAGATATATGTAAGTTAAAATAAATAAATAAATAAATCAATCTGTGAGTCTGGAGAACATTTTTCTTTTTCTTTTTTTTTAATTTTTTTAAAGGAGGCAAAGATAAAACTAAAGTCAGTGTCAGAATGTGAAAACTCAAATAGACAAATGAGAAGCCAGACAAAGCAGACAAAGTATACATAATTTAACACGGAAACTAATTATCTATTATGATAATGTTGTAAGGAACATCGTGATGGAGGCTTGATCTCTGTCTGAGAAATGTTCTCCAATTCATCCAAGCATTAATGGGCTTTTATGCAAGAAGCTAGAGCAGCAGATTATGATAATTTTCTCTGACCTTTTGAGCCATAATGCCATATATTAGCTTTCCAGCCATGTGTGTCATGTGGAGTTCTTCTGCACAATTCTTCTGAATCTGTGGGATGTCCTGCTGTGAAATGATCTATCTGATTCACCCAACAGAATGGATCTAATCAGTAAGCATTTGATAAACCCCTCCTCTCATGCTAGATGCTAAGTGGCATCTTGAGAATGCAGGAACACAGGTACACACAGTCCCAGCAACAAATCTGAAACCATTTTTCAATACAGTATTCAAGTTTTCTTAATCTTTTCCCATTTTATGGATGAGGACCCTATCTGTATTCTTTTCAAGGCAATCTCTTGCTCTCTGAAATTTATTGACAGCAGTGAGCTCTGCTGTGGGCTAACAGATCAGGTTCAGACATCACAAACACTGAAAACAGTACAGGAATAGAGCAAAAAGAAAAAAAGAGAGAGAGAGAGAAAATGGCAGTTGTGATTTCTTCAGATGTAGAGATTTCACAAGTCAGAGGTAGTATAGGAAGTTCTGTTTATTGTAGTGCAGGCTAAACAGTAGTTCACTGCTTCTAATGGCTTATGAAACACATTCATGACTCTCTCAAAGAGAATTATGCCCACACTTTTGTTTGCTCTGTGTTTACATGATTTTCAGAATGAAAATATTTTCTCAAATGGAGCAAGACAAAATGAAGGTGGGAAACCTGAGAGCGATTTTAGAATGCCAGAGGCAGGGTTGACGTGGTTGGAGTTCCGTATATCTCCACTCAGAATCTGAAGGCAGGAACAGCATCTGGTTTGGGCTTGCTTTTTTTGACATGTGTAGATAAATTTCTCTAAAAGTGGTACTCATTCTTGCTAAATCTCCATGCTGAATTTGAATTTTTCATTTTTAAAGGAATATTTAAGTTCCACAGCAACTACTTTGAATGGCTGTGACTCATCGTGGGTCATCATTTGACCAACATAACGCTATTTGCTATTTCAGGAGATACGCTTACTCTGTAATTGCTAGTTTTCGCTTAATATGACACTACTGCTGATGTTCCTTGGTGGGGTCACCATCTGGAAGTCTGTAGGCTGCCTTTACTATGAACTACTCTAAACACCCTTGCACATTACCAACAGCTTAAGTTATCTGTACCAATTGGGTCGCAGCAATGCGCAGCATCTTCCTGGACTCACCTCTCAGGCTTCTGCTGCCTCCTGTCTACTCCTGTCTCAGCACTGCTGCACCTTTTCTGGAACACATACAGGTCTCCCAGCGCTGTGCTGGAACAGCCAAGCTCTTGCAGGATACATCTCTATAACCTGCAAGCCTTGGATGAATAATCGTCTTCATGCGCAGCACTATTAACAGCACACTTCTACATGTGTCTCAATGTCAGCCCTTGTAGGAGTTTCAAAAGTGATGTTTTTCTCTCATATTTAAGGAATCACAGGATCATTACTGAATCACAGCATGGTTGGATTGGAAGGGATCTCACAGCATACCAGCCCCACCCCTGCCATGGCCTGCTTGCTCCCCTTCAGCTCAGGCTGCGCAGGGTCCTTCCATGGCCTGGAGCATCTCTAGGGATGGGGCACCCACAGCTCTGGGCAGCTGTTGCCCTGCCTTCTGATTGGAGAGTTTCTTCCTTATCTGTAATCTAAACCTACTCTCTTTCACCTCAAAACCATTCACCGTTTTTCTATCACTGTCTGCCCATGTGATAAGCTCAAACACCAGCCTCATTTCACCATGTGGGAATACAAACGTTCAGCCAACAATGAGATGGTCCTGTAGAAACTTGCTGGAAAAAAACAATGTGCAACACATTTCCAATCCATCTTACTCCTTAGGGGATATAATAACCAATGCAAAGAATTTCCTTTTTCAGCAAAATTTTGTAGCTTGCAACAGAATGCCTGGAAGGCTGGGTGAAAGAAATGGAACTAGGGATGTTGGTTGATGCATGGCTATACACGAGCCAGCAGTGTGCCAAGAAGGCCAATAGCATCCTGGCCAGGATAGGCCTTATCACTCTCTACAACTCCCTGAAAGCAGGCTGTAGTGAGGTGGGAGTTGTCCTCTGCTCCACGGTAACAGCAATAGGATGAGAGGTGATGTTCTCAAGTTGTATTGCGGGAGGTTTACGTTGGATATTAGGAAAAATTTATTCTCCGAAAGAGCAGTCAGGCACTGGAACAAGCTGCTCAGAGAGGTAGTGGAGTCACTGTCCCTCGAGTTGTTCAAGAAAAGGATGAATGTGGCACTCAGATGTATGGTTTAGTGGTGAGTACTGGTGGTGGGTCGACAGTTGGACTATCTTAGAGATCTTTTCCAACCCAAATAATTCATCGATTCTATCTGTTCGCACAGACAGTAAGAATAAAGAGAACATTTTATTTTAAACATTTCAAAAAAGGGAAGGATGGTACCACAATAATGCCAGTAAAAATCCATCTTGATTTTTCACAGGAGCTGAAGTTGTATCTTATAATTTACCTTATACAGCTATGCAGCCTAATGAGTACTTCTTATTTAAACAGTATTTTCAGCAATGAGCTCAGAAGTAGTTACATAAAGACCTTCTTTACTGCTGTGACAGAGCACAGGAACAAGCTGCCCAGTGAGGTTGTAGAGCCTTCTCTAATCAAGAACTGCCTGGATGCTTACCTGTGCAACCTGCTGCAGGGAACCTGCTTTAGCTGGGGGCTGGACATAACGATGCCTAGAGGTCCCTTCCAATCCCCACAATTCTGTGGTTCCGTGATAAACAGGAGTATCATCTCTAACTGAGATGCTCTTACATGTAACACACACACAGATACTTGGCAAGGCTTTAGCTAAAAGCTGCATTTGCATATGGATGGCATTTATGGCCTCCAAATTAAAGTAAGGCCCTTCTGGTTTTCCATCCATCCCTGCCTCGCAGGCCACACTGCTGCAGGATGTGATATTCTGCAGTTGACCTGCATTCCTTCCAAACCATTTAATCGCACAGAGCTGACCAGCATTCCTGTACCAAACCAGCTCGTCAAATGCATTACAACTGCACCAAATGGTTACTTCACCTCCGTGTATGTGCAAGTGTGGAACGTGCCACGTCCATGTGTGCCATCCACAAAAGCAAATGATGCAGCAGAGAGGGACATCTCCAAAACAAACCTTTCCCCCTCGCCGTCAGTCAGCACGGGTGTGTTTGGGGGGCTGAGATTGCCCCACGGCCCCTGCCTGGAGGACGAGGGTTAATTCATAGCAGACTTCATTCAGGCTTCTTTCCTACACGCTGCGAAAACGCAGTGCGAGAGGAGGGAGGATGTGCATGGAGTGGGGCTAGAGGGAACGCGGCAGCGAGCGGCCGCGGAGATCCCCTCAGCGCCGCGGGCAAAGGCACCTGCGGCATCGGGAGGAGCGGCAGTGGGGATAAGGGGTAGGGGGGAGGCAGGGGAGGGAAGAAAAAGGGGCTGGGAATGGAGGGGCTGTGGGAGTAATAGATGGAAGAAAGGGAAAAGTGGGGAAAATGAAAGGAAAAAAAAAAAGGGAGGAAAGGGATGAAAAAGGAAGAAAATGAGAAAATGAGAAAAAATAGAAAAGAATGGGGAGAAAGGGGGGGGAAATGGAAGAAAGGGAAAATGGAATGGAAAAAAAAAAAACGAAAACGGGAAAAGGGAAAAAGAATGGGGGAAGGGAAGAAAAAGAGAAAAAAAGGGAAGAGAAAGAGAAAAAAAATGAAAATAATGTAAAAAGGAAATAAATGGACAAAAATGGAAGGGGAAAGGGGGAAAAGGGGAGGAAAAGGGGGAGCAAGAGGGAAATGGGAGGGGAAGAGGGCGGAGAAAGGAGGGAAAACGGGGGAAGGGGCGGAAAATAAAGGGAAGGGTGGGGGGGCAGGGCGAAGGAGAGACCCCCGGGCGCTATTCCGCACCACCGCAGCCCCGCACGAAGCCGGCGCTCGCATCGGGGCCGCCCCTGAGCCCGCGGACCGCGGCGCGACCGCATCGTGACGCAGCAGCGGGACCGTCCGCAACGGCACTGCGAGCGCGGAGAGCGCCGGGCCGCGGCGGGGCCACCCCGGAGGAAGGCAAGCGGCCGAGGGCGGGGCCCGATCCCGTACCGGCGCGGGGAGGCGGCACCTGGGTCCTTCCCCAGCTCCATCACCCGGCGGCGGCCGCTGAACGGCGGAGCGGAGCGCGGCGCGGGGTGAGGCGAGGTGAGCGGCTTTGTGGGCCCGCGGGCGGGAGGGGTGCGGAACGGGGACCGCGGAGAAGGCGGCGGCGAGCCCC
Source organism: Tetrao urogallus (assembly GCF_951394365.1). NCBI lineage: Eukaryota > Metazoa > Chordata > Aves > Galliformes > Phasianidae > Tetrao > Tetrao urogallus. Next base: position 8,889,905 of record NC_136816.1, on the reverse strand, counting down.
GCACCGTGCAGCCCGGGACGGGGTTCGGCTGCGGGCGCCTCCCGGCTCAGCCTCCGCAGCCCGGGCGCTTTGAGCCCCGGCGTTTCCTCCGGCAGCAGCCCCTGCGTCGGAATCGGGGGGGAAACCGAGCAAAAGTTACGCGTTTGTAGCTGCGAGGAAGCGCGTAGCGAGTTCTCCGGTAGAAAAACAGCACCTTGGGTCAACCGCGGTCCGAGGGCGCGAAGCCGGGATCAGACCTCTTTCTTGTAGCAGTCTGTTCGAGCTGTTTTATGAGCAAACGGGAAGGACGGCGCACAAATCAGCTCCCAGACAGTGTGCTTCGCTGTTGGTGTTGCTACCTCGTAGCATTTCAGTTGCTGGCTCGAAGCCACAGTACTTAAAGACACATTGATTAGTTAGCACCACTTCTCGACAAAAAAATGAAACAAAGCAAAGAAAAAAAAACTTAACCCAAGCGTGCTAGTCGCTGTGATTCTGTAGAAACCATAGAGGCAAGTCGTCTTGCTACATCTTGTACTGCACGTGCCCCTATCGAGCTATAAGTATTCAAGCCCATTGCCTTGCTGGTCAGTGTGGACATCTTCAGGCCACGACTTGCTGCAGACAGCTCATATGCTGCTCGGTGAGCATAGGAAGCCACTGGGCTTCTTGTGCTGCTAGGCTGTGGGTATGGCATGCTGTAGCCACACCTGAGGCTTTTATATCTGAACAAGAGCCCTGCTGTTGAGAGCAGGCTTGAAAGGACTCTCAGTGGGAACTGATGAGAAAGGCTGAATGTGAGCACAATTGGAATTTAGCCTGACCTGTTTCACTTGTATCACCATTCCAGTGAGAATTCACAAGTTATGCAGTGATTTCTGCACATAGCACCCACACCTAATGTGAAAAAGAATCATTTTTGGCATCCTTCACAAGGTGTAGTGTGCTTTGTCTGCATGTTCTGTCAGAAGCTGCGCACCATTTCACTAACAGTATCATAAACCAGCAGACCTCTCCTTCTCCAGACCTTTGTGGTTTTTGATCTGTGTTGTTGGCTCCATGCAGTGCAAAAAGAAATGTGACTTGTGGCTTGTAGGAAGATGGATGAAATGGGGACATTTCTTTCAGAAGAGGGGGCAGTGAAGATCCACCTCCATGTCTGGGGAGGCTCTGAGGGACTGGCCGGCCAGAGTAGCTTGTTGAGATAAACAGACTTTCAGGTGAGGAGGTCTTGGAGAACAGTGGATTATATGAGACAGAAAAAACTCCTCTCCTCAGCAGCTTTATTTTTTTTTAAGGACAGAAAATGATGTGGTAAGCAAGCAAGTTTGACCTGATTTCTTTGGGACTCAGTTCTGCGTTGACAAAGAACCACATGTGGAAGGCAGACTAGCTGCACTGGGTGGCCAAGTGACACTGCTGCAGGCACAGAACAGTTACCCCAGTGCTGTGGATGAGTGATTGGCAAGTTTTTGTGTATTTTTCTCATTATTGAGGAACCAATGGAAGTTTCACCCCTGGAGGTGTTCAAAGCCAGGTTGGATGGTGCCCTGGGCAACCTGTTCTAGTATTAAATGTGGAAGTTGGTGACCTTGCCTGTGGTGGGGGGGTTGGAGCTTCATGATCCTTGAGGTCCTTTCCCACCTGGGCCATTCTGTGATTCTGTGATCCAGCAGTGGGCTCAGCCCTGAGCTGCTGCAGCTCAGGGAGCACTGGCATACCACTCAGACACACAGCGTGGGTCTGGGTGCTGCTGTATGGGGCTGGGGGTGGGACTCGGGAGGTCCTCCCCATCCCCCTCAGGATTCTGTGGTTCTGTAAATATCACTCTTGAGATATTTGAGATATCTGAGTTGTCAGAACAACTCAGTCTGTCCGGTTGCCTTTCTGTCTCTCTTTTCTGGCCTTACCACTTGTCCCCATGTGGAGCTCTGTAGCATACTCTGTAGATCTGGGGGTTACCTCCTCTTCTTGTGCGTCCTTGCGGTAGCATGCCTCTCACAGTGGCACAGATCACCTCACACAGTGCATCCCTGCACTGTCTGTGTTCACAGCAGCTCCTTCCTGCGTGGATAGCAGGAAGAACCAGTAAGGGGGAAGCATGGCAGCCCTGCTGCAGCTGCCTTACTGCCTGCTCTCTGAAATGGAGACGTGCAAGTCACACTGTCCTGATATTGTGCTGGGGTGCCAACATGAAAGCAGCCCTGCGTGGGACATGCAGCTGTCACAGAGAAGAACAGATGTGATGTGCTGGCAGTGGAGCAGGGATTCTGGCAGTCATGGTTGTGGCATCATGGGGTGCAGAGTGACGCTGTATGGGCACATGCGCAAGGACCAGCAGCCCCAGCAGCTGCTGAGCAATGAATGCAGCATGCTGCCTCCCCTCCCTCTGTCTCTGACTGCTCTGGCTGAGGATGGGGCGGCGTGCAGCAGAGCTGTGTTTCCACGCTGTCTGCCTCTATTGCTGCCAGGAGTTCCAGCAGCTATCTGTGGCTAATTGCAGGAGGGAGGAGGGGGCAGAAGGGGAACACCTCCCACCTCCTTTTGATTCCAGCTTTATTTACGGTTTGATTTAAAATTTGTTTAAAATAAATAAATCATTATGCATATGTTGAGAGTAAAGCTGTGTCTGTTTCGGGCTACACTTAAAAGTGGAATGGCAGAAGGAACATCTCATCTTCCCTTATAAAACCATCTTGAGTATTATCAAGTAAAGGAAAGAAAACTTCCCATTTTTCAGATTCAAGTATTTGCAAGGAGCCAGTTTACCAATACTTTCCTGTAAATTACCTAGAAAATACAGTGATTTTTTTTTTACTGTCAATGTATATATATCCCACTGTGGCAGCAAAAAATTGTTAAAAACATGTTGGGAAGTAATAGATTTTGGAAGGGCACAAAGATTTTATTCTCAAAAATGGTCAGAACAGGGCCATGGCCAAACTGAAGGGAGCAATCATCAGAGAGTTTGCAGGAGGATCTGAGGGAAGGTTGTGTCTGGGCTTGCTTTTTTCCTGGAAGATGTATCTGCTCCTCAGAGGAGGCGGAGGATGTAGGAGTTGGAGCAGGTGCACAGCAAACACCAGGGAATTCATCTTTAAATGCAGATGTGGTTGTGCAATGGAATTATGTGCACAATGGAACCATTGAAAACAAGAGAATAGAATGTATGCATCAGGATGCCTTATTGATTTAAGATCCCAAGAGACTTTTTAACTGATGGGGAAAAAGAAATTAATTAATTATTGCAGCAGAAATATCGCTTGCTGCTTACCTGCCTGAGATGGAATTGTAATTTCCACTTCTATAATCAAGTTTCAGAGGTATGGAGATCCTGCAGCTATTTAAGAGAAGGAAAGTGCCATTCAGCTGTCACCGTCTGATGGCTGGGAAAATCCTTCATTGGGTTTGTTTTCATGTGAGTCAAGACACATTTACAAAAATTTGTTCTGAATATGGATGTGTTTGACTTGCACTTAATAAATAATTATCAAGTCAAACGTGGAAATACATTTTGCTGAAGCATCGTATTAGTTCTGTAATGTTTGCTCTAAGCATTTCCTTTTCAGTTCGCAGTTGAAATGCTGGTATTGTTTTCCCCTGTTTGTACTGGAGAAAAAGACATTGTCTCATTTACCTTTAAACTCAATACAAAGCATTACATGACCTCTCCTTCCTCTCCTCCCCATTTATTATTATTATATCAATCTGGAACTTGTCCTTGAAAATGCAGCTATAATCAGGAACTTAACACTTCCCTTCGGCTCCCCCATTTTAGCAATCTGTGCTTACATCTGTGCGCAAAAGTCAGCCTATGCTGCATAGCTTCCTTGCATGTGCATGACAGCTCTCTGCTCACAACTGTAATCTGAAGTCATACTGTTTTGCTTGTTCATCCATGAGTGCTTCTGCAGGATCTGGCCATAAGGACTGCCATTTTTCTTAGGAAATGGGAAATCCAGTAACAACATATAACCACTGTCATATTAACATGTGCATATTCATATCTCTCGTTTAGTAATGTACAACTGTAAATACTCTGCCTTTTGCAAGCTACACTCTCAGATCTGCCTGTAGTCACAGTCATACATTTTAAAAAGCTTAAGAAGAGCTTTGGATTTGGCTTCAGGTTTGTAATGTTACGGTTGTCAGTATGGTGAGAGATTTATCTGAGTATTTGTAATTGCTGTGTCCAACATTTAGAAAATAACAATAACTTTAAAATGGCAAAACAAAATTAGGAATTATAGCATACTAAGTAGAAGAAGGGTGCCAGCACAGCAGAAGGATCATGCCATCCTCTTTGACCCAGGTCTCTATTCCTCTTAGTCTAAATGTACTCATTTGAGTTTCTCTCTTCTTACACTTTCAGACAGCCTTAAGGTAAATGCACTAATTATATTAAATACTGGGATATTATCATTCAAATACCACAATCTTCAACAGCGTCAAATGTTTTTACTTCCTATCTGTAGAATCCTGAAGGGCATTTTTTTGGCAGATGCATAGAGAGGCAGCCTGCTAATGGAATAGCAGTGTGTCAGATACAGGATACAGCAGATACAGGAATATTCACTTGCTCACTGTCCTTTTGAATATGATACTGCAAAATCTTCATCTCCTATTTCATTACAGCAATTTGATAGCACAGTTTTTAGAAGATTGATTTTGTTTTTTATTGCTCCGTATATTTATTGCTTGTACTAGTTATTTGTGTGTGGCATCTTAGGATACCCTTAGGAGAAAGAGAATCACCTCCTACAGTCTAATTATGATAAAACAGTGGCTGCTATTTGGATCAAACAGGACAGATCTTGGAAAGGATGCTGGCAAAGCAATTAGTCACAAGAGGAGTTATTGCTCATCACTGTGAGCTTTGTGCTGGTACATGCAGCAGGGACTCAGCTGCCCAATAGTTTGAAAAGCTTTGGTAAGGTATATCTGTTGGGTAGATTTCTCCATGCCATCTTTCACATGTCTTGTCTAACTTCAGATATCAGAATTCCATGGAAATGGAACTCTCTGCCACCTCCTGACAGTTGCTCTTGAGGGTTGCAGGTGAAACATGTTCGCGAACAATGCAGTGAATACTGCAGTCCTGCTCTTTTCTGAGATGCTCCCACTGCAGACAAGATAATGTACTGTCTGTACTGTACGTACTGTGTGCTTTCTAATGTACTGTATGCTTTCTGTTGAAGCACCTCAGGAAATATTTCTTAGATGAAACGTCGTGAGAAGTGCTGCCTGAGTGCCTGCGGTTTCAGTTGTGCTCATGAGCCTAGGTCTGAGCTGCCATGTGGAGCATGGCAGAGGATGTCTGTAGGGTTTCCAGGGAGAGACAGCAGCACAGGATTCTTACCCTTCTGCTCAGAACTGTCTGTCCTTCACTCACTCTCTTCTTCCCTTGGTAATTTAGCAATCCCTGATGCAATCCCTGCTGCACTGATTTGATTCCAGCCAGAACTGCAATTGTTTGAGGCAGAATTAGCTTGTTTGCCTTTATTCTCTCCTCATAAAGCAGTTAAACATGCTGAAGAGCAGCCTTGCTTCTGAACGTGTGTGCTGGCTGTGATTTAGCAAAATGCATGCAGCATCTCCCTGGAGCGTATTGTTCAGAATACAGGTTAGGTACATGTGTAAATTCTTCTGGTCACTTGCTGGACAAGCTGTTGTAAGCCATCCTTGAGAGGCCTCTGCCACTTTGTGCTTGTACAGCAATCTTTGCTCCCTGTTTAGCAAACCACCATTAGAGGGGATGAGGAGCTGACAGTAAAGGACTTGACCAACTAACGGGTTGCTGCGCTACAGTCTGTTCTGCCCCTGTTAACAACAGTTGTGGATGAAGATGTTATTGATGTCTTGATATTCTTCTGAAATAACTGGCCTTGAAACAGTGGATAACTAAAGTGCCTGCTTAGATTAGGTTTTAGCCTTCTGGCATTAGTGCTTTATGAAGATGAATGAGTGCCATTTATACATAACACTGTTGCCTCCAGCTGCCTGTAGAGTGCAACACTATTGCTTCATGGTGAAACTGGGTGAGTAGCTGTACCTGAACTTTCCAATTAGTCTGGACTAAATCTGCCAAACCCCACAGGAAAGGCCAACCTGCAACTTCATGTTGTGTCCTCCAGGAGTTCAAGAAAAGCAGCTTGTGTGGGGAGAGAAGTAAGCTCTCCTGATCCAGCTTAGTAAAATGGACACTCCCTCAAGCATGTGTTCCTCATCAGGTCCCATATACTTTACGCTGTGATCCCAGACTTTTCTTTTTGCACATACAGTTTTTAGATGAATGTGTCTATAGTAGCATTTTTTTTTCTGGATTTGTCTACACTGAAGTTGAGTAGCATGAATGTAGCTCATATGGACACATCTGTACTAATTAGGAGCAGATGACTTTCGGGTAGATAACAGCAGGACCAGGGGAAATGGTTTTAAGTTGAGGGAGGGAAGATATAGATTGGATGTCAGGGGGAAGTTCTTTACAGAGAGAGTGGTGAGGTGCTGGAACAGCTGCCCAGAGAGGTTGTGGATGCCCCGTCCCTGGAGGTGTTCAAGGCCAGGTTGGATGGGGCCCTGGGCAGCCTGGTCTAGTATTAAATGGGGAGGTTGGTGGTCCTACCTGTGGCAGGGGAGTTGGAGATTCATGATCCTTGAGGTCCCTTCCAACCCTGGCCATTCTGTGATTCTATGATAGCAAAGCTGACACTGACCACAAGAGAATTAAAAAAAATAAAAAAATAAAAAATAAAAAAAGGGGATAAAATGATCAAGTTGCACCAGGGGAGATTTAGTTTGGACATTTGGAGTGTTATCAAGCCTTAGAACAGGCTGCCCAGGGCAATGTTAGAGTTCCCATATCTGGAGGTATTTCAGAGATGTATGGACATGTCACTAAGGGACATGGCTTGGTGATGGCATTCAGGAGGCCAAAGGTGATAGCTGGAGTTAATGATCTTGAAGGACTTTTCCAGTGTATGTTAGTCAGTGATTCTACCTTTAATCTGTAAGCGATGTGAAAACTTGTCAACCTGGACTGAAGGGTGCACTATTCAAACGTTCTGGATAAGTTGTCATGCCATGCTGAAGGCTGCTTTCATCTGTCTTAGCTGCTATTTTTAATTGTGCTGTCTGTATTAACACTGCCAAGAATACTCCTACACATGCTGAAATCCCTTCATGACTTCATGCCCACTGCTTCTCTACTATGTTGTCTGTGACTGCAACTGCATCTGGGTATGTGTCCCTTTGCACTGATACTGTCTAGTTTTCTCCTCCACTATGTTTAGTTGTTTATTTTGGAATTTAATTTCCTCCTGTATGGAATTATAGAGAGGGCATCAGAAGTTGGGAGAGAGTTCTGGCAATTTTCCACTGCAAAATTCCTGTTAGAGTTTCTTCCAAGTCAGAAAGAAAAATCTTGGAAAAATATCAGTGATGACACTAACATGACTACTACACATCTGTTATTACGTGTAGAAAACTGTCTGACTTCATTGCATTTTTAAGATAAGTTGTTTCTGATATTTTTATTATTATTATTTCTTTATTTAATGCATGTAATGAGGGTTATTTTTAGGCTTTGTCAGATTTGATATTAAGTAACCCCATGGACTTCGCAATGAAGTGTGCTTCCAGTTAAGGTGCTGTGCTATATGAGCAAAGCTTACCAGCAACAAGTATACTTCCACATTAGATTTTAATGTTTTTATTCACAAAATGTACTTTCTCTTCTGACCAACCAACCAGCAAAAGTCAGAAAACAGTAAAACTAATCTTCATCTGAGGATACAGTCTGAGAAGCTGTGCCAAGTATTAATTTCTTTTACTGTACAATTTTTGTGTTATTTAACAAAGACAAGGAGAAAAATATGACTTGGAAATTGAAGCTAGGACTTAAATGATTGAACTGAAATAAAATACAATATTCCTCATCTTTTCTTAAGCAAAAAAAGAAAGGAAGTATGTCTTATGGCTGTCCCTGATGCTCTCCTGAGGGAGAAGTATAGCATTGCAATGCTGGGATTGGGCAGAATAACATGAGTATTGACCTGCCAAGCCTAGTTCTAGCACGAGGGTATCTTAAATGAGTTTTCTAAGATTTTTTCACTTACCAGACAATAAAATGAGGAGAAAATATATTAAGAAACTGAACTAGCAGAATTGTTAATAGCAGTACCTTTTTCTAATATGATCTAGCTTTGTAAAGAAGATATAGCCCTTTCCTGAACAGCACCCACGCATAGTTTGAAGGTGCTAGAGTTTAAGTGCATCACTCTTGGTGTACTTTGTCTTCTTCACTCACCTTAGTTATCCTGCAAGATGCTGCAGAAGTCCTCCCGCAGTAATGGGCTCTGCACACAAAGCTGGCTCTGTGCTCCTAAGGAAAAAACAGCTGTTGTTGGACATTACCTAAATAGCTCAAACAAATTAGAAAAGGGAGTGGTAGAGCCACTTTGTGCTTTCCTTGCTCTTCCCCTTTTTGGCAGGTATGTGGTGGCCAGGGATGCTTAACAGATATCTCGACTAATTTGCTAATGGTTCTGGAAAGCACATAGATAAAGGGGTAAGGAGCACAGAAGAAAGAGAGATGTCATTGTAATTAATGCAGGCAAGGCAACATTGACCAGCTCATGTCCCTGCCTCTGATGGGTCTTTTATGTTGCTAAGCAAGAAACTGAATTCATTATGAGGCAACTGGCCACAAAAGCTGCATGTTTGAGCACTTGGTTCCCAAATTAAATCTCTTTGCTTTTGCTGTATAGAAGAAATGTACTGCAGTGAGAGCTGCTCCCCCGTTTCTGGCAGCAATCAATATGGTCTGGAGATAGGAACATACACAGAGATACTCCCACATGCTATTTCTGATCCTAGCCCTTCTGCTATGCTATTCTGTGCCTTACCATGCATCCCTTTGTCTCTTTTCCAGTTTCTAGATGTGATTAATAATGCTTTCTCAATTTTTATAGAGATTCTAAATGACTGTAAGACAGTACAACAATACTGCTGAGCATCCTTGAAAGCACTGTGAAGATGTGAATGTATAGGGCTTGGACAGGCTGAGGCAATAAGATTTAGGCTGGTAAAATGCTGGAGGAGGAGTGGGAGAGAGAAGTAATGACAATAACTGCCTGATTTTCTGAGTAGCCTTGATTATACCCTTTATGAAGAAAACATCTTTTTGCAAAATACTGAAACGGAACCATTCTATTAGATTTTGTGTCAGACAATACATGTAAAGGAATGCCCCAAATGCACACATTTTATAAGATGTTAGTTTTTGATGCAGTGACACATATTTCTTTATTTCAAAACTGAAATTTAATTTTCAGAGAGTTTTTAGAATCTGTTGGAGGCAATACTACAAAATTAGAGCTTAAAATAACAGCAGTGCTTCTGTAGTTAGGAGTTACTTTTGTTACAGCTCAGTTGTGTTTCACTGATTTTGAGTTATATCTGCTGCCTGTACTGTTTAAAAAGCAGCAACAGCAGGTAGCAGTGGTTTATACAGGATAGCAAACAAGTGCTGTTGCAATCTATTTTTGATCACTTAATTGAAAATGAATGACAGTTTTAGAACTTTCTGATCTCAGGGTCATAGATATCTCTCAAGAATAATTTGATTGTTCTTCTCTGAATTTTGAAATTTCCCTGAAACTAATGGAAATCATAATTTGTATTTGACGACATTTAAGTTTGCAGTAGCTCACACCATTTAACTCATAATTTTAGCAAGCAATTATAAGCTCTGTCTAGGGAGTAAAATGTCAGAATCACCATGATTTTGTCCTTTGTCAGTTTTTAAATCAAAATAAAGATACATGCAAATATGTCAGTAGTGCTGGTGCTAGTTGTGACATAAATTAATATCTCTATCTGCAGCAAAATCTAATAGTATTTGTTTACTTTAAAAGCACTTACCCATAGCATTACATGCAAGCAACTGAATTCATGTAGTTAACTGAGTAATCTCAAATGAAAAAGGGTTGTTCTAAGAAACGAGGAGAGTGAATTTTGGGAAAAAGCTTTTTCCTTCAGAGTCTGCTCCTTTCATCGTAGAATCACAGAATAGCCTGCGTTGAAAAAGACCACAGTGCTCATCTAGTTCCAACCCCTGCTATGTGCAGGTCACCAATCGGCAGACCAGGCTGCCCAGAGCCACATCCAGCCTGGCCTTGAATGCCTCCAGGGATGGGGCATCCACAGCCTCCTTGGGCAACCTGTTCCAGTGTGTCACTACCATCTGGGTGAAAAACTTCCTCCTAACATCCAGCCTAAACCTCCTGTGTTTCAGTTTAAAACCATTCCCCCCTGTCCTATCCCTATCCATTCACATAAACAGCCATTCCCCCTCCTGTTTATATGCTCCCTTCAACTACTAGAAGGCCACAATGAGGTCTCCCCAGAGCCTTCTCTTCTCCAAGATAAGCCCAGTTCCCTCAGCCTTTCCTCGGAGCTGAGTGGTGGGGGACAATCACCTCCCTCTCCCTGCTGGCCACCCCTTTTTTAATGCAGTCCAGAACACAGTTGGCCTTCCAGGCTGCAAGCACACACTGCTGGCTCATGTGCAGCTTCTCGCCCACCAGGACCCCCAAGTCCTTCTCTGCAAGGCTGCTCTCAAGGAGATCTTCCCCCGGTTTGTATAAACACGTGGGATTTCCCTAACTCAAGTGCAGCACCCTGCACTTGGCCTTGTTGAACCTCATTAGGTTCTCATTTGCCTACTTCTCCAGCCTGTTCAGATCCCTCTGGATGCTTCCCTTCCTTCCAGTGTATTTACTGCATCGCTCAGCTTGGGGCTGCCTCTCACTACAGTCTCCTGACACATTTTGCTTTGCACCATGTGCCCTGCCCAAGGCTGACCAATTTGCCAGATGGGAGAGTGAGTAGTGCTGTTTGCTCATCAGGTCCCCGCATACACTCCAGCATCCCAGGATACACTCCGTACATTGTCACCTGGAATGGAATGTTACTCGCATAGGAGCTTTCCCTTGAATTTATAGTTAAAGCTATCACGAAGGAAAAAAAAATCACCATGAGACTAAATGCAGGATATATATTTTGGCAGGCAAGTGTAAATGAGGCAAGTTCTAAGTTATGATGTTCAATACAGCATTTGAATGTTGTAAACTTAAGAGGGTACCATTTGGCATTAGTATTTTCCCAAGATATTTTTGAAATTAACTGAATGGGCCACAGTGGGACTACATGGTGTTGAAATTCTAATGGATGATTATTGAATTGGGCTGAGGAATTTAAATGAGAAAATGAAAGATAAAAGAAAATGAAAAATACCTTTTCCTGATCTTTACAATACATAACAAGCAAAAAAACCAAACATGGTCTAATGGAGATGCTGTCAGTGTTCAAAATATGTTGAGCAAAGATATCTCAGATTATTTGGTTTGTTGAGACAGCACTTATAAATGAAGTGTGTTCTTCAGTGACAAAAAGAAAAAGAAATTAGGAAGATTTATAGGGATGGTGTACTGATTAAATTAATTTCAGATTTTTTTCTGTGATCCATGAATCAAAGAAGATATGAGCTGTGGAGAACAAGTCAAGTAAGGGTGTTGCACGGCACGAGAGGGACAAACAAAAGCCGAGGTTTGAGTTTCACGTTGTAAAACTGCAGTGTCAGATTGTGTGATTTAATCTAGCTGATTTTACTAACAGCAGAAACATCTTCTGAAGGATTGCTGCTCCCGTACTACAGCCCCCAGTGCTGCTGCCACTGATTCAGTGGAAAAAAGAGAGACCTGAGTTTCTGATTTTTAAATGAGTGCGCAGTGAGTCACATCTGCTCTATTAAAACTGTTGACACAGAATTCCCCACCTCCCCCCAAGCCAACACATGGTTTGGAAAGAGTGAGCTTTGCTATGCTTGATTTCATCCTGACACGAGAGTTGGAGCCTATGTTAGCAGTGGTGCTTGAAATAAGCCTTTTGCTGCTCCATCTTACTTTAGGGCCAAGTTTCTGGTTCCCTGTGGATGCTATTACTAGGATTTTTACACGAGAACTAGGCTACCAAAAAGAAGGCATCTTTTTATTATTTGTGTAGCTCAAGAACTTGCAACAGCTCTACAGATGTTGAATAGTTATTACTTCTGCCAAAATACTTTAGAAGTTGTGAAAATTTTTATGGCAGAGTACTTTGAGAATGGTACCTGGAGTAAATTGTTGTTAAAGCAATATGTTATGCATATTTGCTTAGATCCCCTTCTTCTCAAGTTGATTGGGAATGAATACATCACCAGTACTTTTCTCAGTGTTACATTTAATTTTCCCGAAAATCAGCATCTTTGAAAGCTTTGCTCAAGTAAATACAGGCACACTACACAAGTTCCAATGTGGTTCTTCTTTATGCTGGTAAAATATTATATTATTATGGAATCATTTTAGGTGATACGTGAGCTATTCATCCCCAGCAGCCACTGAAATATAATAGTTGAAGTTTAATTTTTCTGTGTTTTGCATATAGAAGAGGTGACTGTCTTGTTTAATGGTTTACGGTCCATTGTGGGACTTGATTCAGAGTGCATAAATGCAAAGCAAGACTGTTAGTATTCAGATATTTATTCCTTCTTGTGTGACAATGTTACTAAATAGCTAGGTAAAGCTTTGCTGTTTCTTTGCTTGTTAGGAGAGTACTGATGGCATCAGATAATTAAAAGTCCAGTCACTTGATATCCCAGTTGCCGTTAAGTAGTTTGCATCCTGCATTAAGGAGATGAAGCACTGTCTTTAATGTGGAGTGTGCTGTATTTCAGTCACTGGTTTTCTTTGAAATAACTATGTGAACTGCAAGTAATAGAAATAGAGCAGCATTTTATGTCTCTTTCAGTGTTCCAAGCAACCATGACTTGATGCATATAAGTCTTTGGTTCAGTCTCAAATTTAAGTTTAATGGAGGATTTACAGAAATGTTGAACAGCACAAGTACTTGTACATGATTGATGCAGTGTTCTATATATATTTTACAGTTCTGCATTATACATTATTTGGTGTTTTAGTATTAAAAACAGATGACAACCTATAGCTTTAACATTATGTATGCACAGAAGATGGATATATACCCATGCATAATCTCTGGATTTGATTGTTGAACCTCTATGCTATATTAAAATGTATTATTCATTTCTGCCAACAGTCATGAGTCAATGGAAAATAATGAGCGCAATCACTTGAAAAATGCGCATTCACGATTTGCTTGTATTCATCTCAAAGTTCAGACTGCAGATGTGTAACCATTCATTTTACTGTTCTCAGTGATGCGTGTAAACCTCTTGAGTATTCACATTTATGAACTTTTATGAACCACTGATATTTAAAGTAGAAAAGATAGGTAACACGAAATAAAATTTCTTTGTGCCGCAGAATTTACTGATTTAAGAGGCAGTTATGGAAAAGTAACTGACTAACTAACAAAACAACAACAAAAAAAATAACACCAGATCATCACTCAACATGATTCTCTTAGTTCGGCAACTGTATTTCCACTTGGAAGGTCACAAATTCCATTTTCAGCGGGGTATTCTTGTAATCACAAATATGTGGTCTTTTTCTCAGAGGAGTCACGGTTAGGAGGAGAAAGTGTCTTTTTTTCTTTCCTATTTTTTTTCAGGAAGCACAGGAAAAAAAGATAGATTATCTTTTAAGCTTGCTTTGTTAAGATTTTTTTTTTCTGACAAATTTCATGTTTCTGAAGTGACTGAAGAATGCTAACTCCCAACATTTCTGCTCAGTGATAATTTTCCAGGGAGAGTTTCACCGTATACAGTCTTCTGATCTGTATGCATTAGTTTAACCCCCCCCATTGTTAGTATTAAATTACTAACATTCAAAGCAAACATATCTGAAGACTTCTTTGAAGATTCCTTGTTTTCAAGCACAGAACACAATGACCGTGTTACCACTTGTCCAAGTACAATGTGAGTCGTTATACACCCAGAGCTCCAAAATCCATCAGTGGCACATTTTCCATCATTACACACATTCTGTTTTATTACCAATTAAGCCAGTGCTTCTGGTATAATTTATTCTTATTCATATCTTGGTATGAAATGTCATTAATTTTTCCCTTGGTTTGGCTGTATTTTTTAGTTTTAGTCCATTAGCTTAATACATTGTTGTTTTTTCACTATTTCAATAAGCAAAGGAAAAAAAAATCATTAGCAAAACTTATTAGTGAAATCCTACAGTTTCAGAGGGTTTTTTTTGTTTTTGTTTTTGCTTACAAGGGCTGTGTAGTGTCATTAATCATAAATTCAACCTTATGAGAACCTGCAGAAGGAAACCTGCACTATCAACCTATTGCTATAGTTTTGGCTCTTGAAACATTTGTGATCCAAGAGAAAATGAATAAATAACAACTATTTTTTGTCTTTTTAGATTTTAAAAACATGTTAGGAATGATTGCTTTGATGGGGCAGAAAGTGAAGTGATGTTTGAACCACAAGTATGGTGTAATGCAATGTTCCCTATGTGTATTTTAGATTTCCAACTGCAGCATGAAAAATGCAAGTTTCACCAGGACCAACAGCCACAAAAATTCCTTTCCCCTAAATGGCAAAACCAAGCAGTATGCTTGAAAAATTAGTATACTTACAAAATCTTTTAAAAATATTTGTAGATCACTTTTTTTTTTTTCTCTTGGACGGCAGCATAACACATTGGTTTTGAAGGAGACTGCTTCCACAACACTGAGAAAGTGAAGAAACTGCCAGTATTGTATATAGATCACTGTATTTCTGCATAGAGGTTATTCTCTTTCTTGCTGTGAAAACTACATTTAGTGTACATTAAGGAAGTAATAATCTTCTTCGTCGCGTCCCACACTCACACCCTTTGGAATCTGTAAGGCTCGCGTTCTGTAAGGAGATGGTGATGTGCAGCCAGTGCAGCCAGTGCCAGAACTGTCATGTGCATCACTGGTAAAACCATGAGCACAGCCAGCGCCTCCTCTTGCTTATACTCAGAATGGGGCATGCCATCTGATTCTGAAGGACTGTGTAGATCTTCTTAAGATGCAGTTTCCTCAAAGTGGAAGTAACTGCTTAAAAGGTCCTGCTACATTTTTAGAGAATTTGTACAAGCTTTAACTAACTTGTGGGTAAGTAGGAAATTAAGTCATTTGCAAGAAAAAAAAAAAAAAAAGAGGCTTAATGAGTATTTTTGGTGATGGGCGCTGCCACCATTTGAATCTATCCACTACAGGATAATTGACTTAATAGTTACAGCTCTACAGGACTGATCTCTTACTGAAACTATACCATAAGTCATAAGCTTAGTATTTTCTTTATCTGAAAATTCAGCAATTCCCATGGCACTGCATGTGTCTTTGCAAATCTGCAGTGAAAGTTAATGTTGCAGAACTCAGTCCTGCCTGACTGACCTGATCTCCTTCTATGAAAGAGAGCCCACTAGCATTTGAGGGATAGACTGTGAATGCTTTTCATTTGGGTTCAGCAAAGATTTGATAGTGTTTCCTACAGTTATTCTGGAGAAACTAGATGCTCATAGCTTGGGTAGGTTTGTACTTCACTGGATGAAGAATTGTCTGGATGGCTGGGCTCAAAGAGTAACCACGAATGGAGTCCTGTCCAGTGGGTAGCTGGTCACCAGTGCTGTTCCTCAGGGCTCAGTCTTGGGGTCAGTTACACTTAACAGTGTGATCAGTGACCTGGGTGAGGTCATTGTGTGTGCCCTCAGTAAGTTCTCAGATGATACCAAGTTAGACAGGACTGTCAGTCTGCTTGAGAATCACAGAAAGGCTGGGGTTGTAAGGGACCGTAAAACCCATCTGATAGGCAGGGACTCTGCACCACTTCAGGTTGATGGCTGGTCTTGGTGATCTTGAAGAGCATTTACAATCTTATGACTCCATGTTTCACTGTCAATTAAATGGCTACTTCAGCTGTAAATCAGAAATCATGCTAAAAGCCACATGGGATTTTATTTTCTACATTCCGTAATTATTAAACCAAAATATCTGAGGATTTACTTGAACTTCCAAACAAATGTAAATTAAATCAGATGTGAATACTTCTATAGTGATTGGCAAAAACTGTTTCCTTAACCACAGTTAATATTAAAGGCTTAAACTTTAATTCTCAGAATGTCATCATGGTTGCTTTTTGATTAGGTGATAATAGTACATTTTATAGTTGCAGGTTTGAGATAAAGAAGTAAACACGTTAACCTTCCCTAAGCATCAGATGGTACAGTAACTCAAGATGAACAAGCTTCATTGGTGGAAAGGAGAGACTTTATATATTTAAAATAAGCACATAATATGTTTCAATAAATGCTTGAAATCTGGTAAGTATCTGATTTTTTTCCCTGACATTAAGAAATATGAAGAGAATCAAAGCAAGTTTTCTTTTTTTTTTTTTCCTTTTTTTCTTGTCCAACAAAAAGAACAGTGTAATTTTGCATTATGATAAATACATAGCAGTAAACAGCCTATCACTGAGTTCAAACCTGCAGTTCAGGAAGGCACATTATTTGTCAGCAGTAGGAAATACCCTGAATGCTGAAATTAGTTTTGCCATTCTTCATATTTCACTGTAATGGTGAACTTCTACCATAAATTAATTTATCTTTGTACTATGTTTGCTTTTTTACATAACCTAAGGAAAGCTCTGTAACACATTCAGGAACACTGCCATAATCAGGGAAAACATTAACTGCATTATGGAATGAAATCAAAAAAATTGGGGCTTTCTGGCCCAAGCACAGAGCAGGGTCCTAGCACATCTCGTCTTGGCTAAGACCATTGCCTGTGCAGCCATCACACCTGTCTTACTGCTGTGTATGTTCCCTGCTACCTAGCTGCATGGTCTCTTATTGAAGACTGTTCTTTTGGAAGAGTATAGCATCTGTCTCTTTGTGTCTGTTTCTGTCCTTGTCAATTGGCAGAGCTGCTCAATATAAGCATAATCCAGTTATAGAATCGTAGAATCATAGAATCACTCAGGTTGGAAAAGACCTTAAAGATCATTGAGTCCAACTACAACCTAACCATATTACCCTAACTCTAACAACCCTCTGCTAAATCATGTCCCTGAGCACCACATCCAAATGGTTTATAAACACATCCAGGGATGGTGACTCAACCACCTCCCTGGGGAGCCTATTCCAGTGCTTAACAACTCTTTCTGTAAAGAAATGTTTCCTGATATCCAACCTTAACTTACCCTGGTGCAACTTGAGGTCATGTCCCCTCGTCCTGTCACCAGTGAGAAGAGACCAACCCCGCTCTGCTGTAAGCACCTTTCAGGTATTAGAAGAGAGCAATAAGGTCTCCCCTCAGCCTCTTTTTCCCCAGACTAAACAGCCTCAGTTCCTACAGTCTCTCCTCATAGGGCACATTCTCCAAGCCCTTCACAAGCCTTGTTGCCCTTCTCTGCACCTGCTCCAGCACCTCCATGTCCCTTCTGTACTGAGGTGTCCAAAACTGAACACAGTACTCAAGTGAGGGCTCGCCAATGCCGAGTACAGGGGCACGATGACTTCCCTCGTCTTGCTCACCACTCCATTCCTGATACAAGACAGGACGCCATTGGCCTTCTTGGCCACCTGGGCACACTGCTGGCTCGTATTCAGCCGACTGTCCCTCAGCACACCAAGGTCCCTTTCCATCAGGCAGCTTTCCAGCCACTCCTCCCCAAGCCTGTAGAGTTGCCTGGGGTTGTTGTGACCAAAATGCAGGACTTGACACTGCAACTGAATACTCACACACTGATACTGAAACTCATACATTTTATCTTGGCCCATCGATCCTGTCTATCCAGGTCCCTCTTAGTGCCCTTCTCTGCTCTGGCAGATCAACACTCCCTCACAACTTGGTGTCATCTGCAAACTTACATGCCAGCTTCTCATTTATATTTACATTCCCTTCATTAACTCTAAGGGGAAAGCTACCAGAATATGATCATAAATATTCAAACAGACAGCAT
Organism: Tetrao urogallus; assembly: GCF_951394365.1. Taxonomy (NCBI): domain Eukaryota; kingdom Metazoa; phylum Chordata; class Aves; order Galliformes; family Phasianidae; genus Tetrao; species Tetrao urogallus. The sequence goes on along the minus strand of NC_136816.1, from coordinate 8,871,964 downwards.
TGTAAAGGGTGATACTGCATCACAAATGAAGAGTCAATGGCTTCTGAAGAAAATCACTTCAGTTTTATGCATTCAAATAAAATGACATGCTGACATGGTTAGATTGTGTTAACACTACTAAGTCATAGAAGGATTTGTGGTACTACAATGCAGTCTGAAGCATTAACCAATTTTTCTTACCTTTTAGGGCTCCCAAAGTTTTTTTCTAATTATGTGTAATAACATTTTTTTCTATTACTTGTCCTGCTCAGTGTCTGGTTTGTCTCTCACTGACTGAACCTCTCTTGTATGAGTTTGTTCTATATACTTTCCTTCCTTCAGTGTAAGCCAAGAAAAATATATCATGCAAAGGAAATTATCTGTCCAGTCAACTTTAAAATATAAAAATATAAAGGGGACAGCTCAACAGGAGCAAGAGATTTTAAAGAGTAAAGCTGCATTTAAAATAACAACTTGTTGCAAGAAAAAAATGAGAAGTTAACAGTAAGGCTGAAAAATGGAGTGATTTATTTCAATGAAAGAATAAATTCTGAGACTGGGACTGCTTTATCCCTTATCACATTTATTCAGAAGTTTTCCTGAGTTTAAAAGTTCACAGCAGCAATTTATAAACAGTATGGCACTTCTAAAGCAAGTCAAACTAAAAGCACTGCTTTTAATCAGCACAATTATCATCATTGCTCAAGCTACACCGATAGGACGGGAAAAGGAATGCAGCAAAGCACAATGATTTCCAAAAAAAAAAAACCCTAACATATACAAACTTTGAGAATAGGATTTAGAAATCCTTGCATTCCAGACATGCAGGAACAATCTACCTACAGCCCTACAGAAGTACAAATTCTGAGAATGGTTCTATTCCTAATAAAGGCAGTGCGTATTCTGTGCAGATTTTTAGATGAGAACAAATGTATTGTTTTCTGGACCAATTTAAAGAGACTCTTTTACTTAGATCTCAAGATCACACAGTCATCCAACCTTGCATCCAGTGCAGTCTTAGGGAGTTCATTTTAAAGACATCATGCTAAGGTCAGTAATATTGTGTGGTTCACTTGCTTAGTCTCCTACTCTCATGAAATGCACAGAAAATCCTTCTCAACTTAAGGCACTTCAACATCACTTATTTTTAACAGCTACAGTGACTGGCACTGTACCAGTCACATACTGCATCAGGATGCACAGTGATGGTAAAGAACTCTTACTGACATTCCTCATGGCTTTTGTTCATTTCTTTGTTTTTAAAGCACTGAATAAATAGTATTTCACGTAACTTATTCCAAAAGCAAAGTCTTGCTTTATGGATGACATCTGAGCTCCACTTTTTCATTAATAGCTGTGTGAGTTGGACTTTACCCAACTTGGGGCAAGGAGGAGTATCTACTTGATTGTTAGTAATTACTTCCCTCTTACTTTTCTAAATACTTCTGCATTTAGTGCTTTAATAAACAACCATCACATTTAATACTAGAAGACAGCAAGTCCACTTCCTCATTCCCAAAAGAAAGCAGCAATTTAGCAACAATGTGATCAATATTCTGGTTATTAAGTGATCTGACTGAGGAGTTGTTAGTAATAAGTACAACTTGAAAGGCATTTGTTCAGTGAGAATCACTCCAGATTTCTCATAATAAAACAGTCTTTTCCTCTCCGTAGTTTTATATTTCTTTCAAGATTGAAGCAGAAAGAAAACTGTACTCTGAGCATTAGACCGGAATGCATGCAATGGAGCTTTCTGGAATGAGGCCTAGAAAAATAAGTATGTTTGTTTCAATCAACCTTGAAGGGGAAACCTTTGGAGTTGGAAATCAATATATGTTATTTTAAAACTGAAACAGCTTGTGGGGGTTGGAGATTCATGATCCTTGAGGTCCCTTCCAACCCTGGCGATTCTGTGATTCTGTATGATATGTGATTCAAACTAGAAGAAAAGCTAATGTGCTGTCTGCTTATTGCTAATGAAAAGATCAAAATAAATAAGAGGTCGACTGATCTGTCAAAAATGAGATGTTTGGCTATATTTGCCTAGTTTTTCCCTTTGAACTACCACACACCTATTAGCTCTTAATATGATATACCCTACAGCTGTGCAACATTAGCATTCTTATTTTATCGTAAGAAGCCCATATGGCAATAGTTTCAGATATTTCCCACCAGCTAACTTTTTCTGTGGTTTTTAAGATTCACAAACATGCAGAACAAAACCAGATCAAACAACTCACCTCTGTAAATGACAGCTGCACACCATGTAGAAATGGAAGGGAAGACTAGTCAGCAAACAAAAACACACAGCAGTATTGCATGCTATGCTGTACTACATCCATTACTGTAACTTACTTCCATAATGCCACTGTTTGCAGTGATGTAGAAAAAACATACGTAGTAGGATAGCAGCTGTACTGAAGATTGCACCCTTACAGCTAAACATGCAGGTGCTGCTTTTGATACAATCCAAAGCCAAATGGTAGGACATGTAGGTGGTGCCTTTTACTTCGCTTCCCACAGACTTTTGCATTAGAAGTTGAACTAGGTCTGGTTCTGCCACTTCTCCACCAACCAGCTCATGCTAGTAAGTGCTCTCACAGAGGTGCTAAACACAGGGCTGTGGTTTTGATAATACTTTTGTCTTTCCCTGTTAAATGTTGTTATAAGCTTCACACACAAAAACCATAAATTGCATTTAACTAATAAGTTCTATATGTTCCCTATTTAGTAATTTTCTATATAAGAAAAAGAGCTTTTACTCCTGAGAGAAGATAATGTACTGGTCATTCATCTTGGAGTTTTTTTTTGTTTTTTTTTTTTTTGTTTTTTTTTTTTTCAAATCAAAGGGCATTAAACTCTTCAATTATCATGTATTTCTACTTAACTTTTTTACACTGATAATTTAATTCCATTTACCTAAGCTGCAGAATGCCAGTTACTGACCATATTTGGGCATAGTAGCTATTTCCTCCACTTGTTCAAAAAGGGTCTTTAAATGGCAATGAGCTCCTACTTCCCCCTTTAAAGTGTTCTATGAATATATATTTAACTTCATGTTATCATTAATTATGATTTGCATTGGATCTACCCTCCACATTTAAATTGCGGAGGGGGGATCTATAATGCTGAAGCACTTCTGCTCAATGTAGAGAGTACTAATATAGGAGAAATATTAATTTGATTTAAAATATCTTGTAAATTTAAAATTCTGGCATTCTTTACTATAAGGGAGAGCTCACAGCCAGAAGGACTCAGATCCTTCCCTGAAGAGTTTGTTTGCTGGTAAGCTTCCAGTGCACACTTGTGCATGGGGTTATAGCTCCCCAGATTCAGGACTTTGTATTTCCTTTTGGTGAACTTCAGGGCGCTCCTTACCTGCCCAGTCTTCAGGTTTGCCCACGCACCTTTGAGTGACAGCACATTCATTTGGTGTGCCCTCCATTCCTTCCATTATTTTATCATCAGCAAATTTAGAGTGCACTCTCTTCCATTGTTCAGATCTGCTTAACTGGCCCTGGGGATACACAAGTACTGACTTGCCCTCAACTATACATTGATTGCACTATCGACCATAACACTCTGGACCAAGATGTTCAGCCAGCTTTGAATCCACCTTCATGTCCTCACCTTTAATCAGCTTTCTATGAGGATGTGAGGCTCCATCTGGAATACTGCATCCAAGTCTGGGGCCTGCAACACAGGAAAGATGTGGAGCTTTTGGAGAGGGTCCATAGGAGGGCCAGGAGGAGGATCAGATTGCTGGAGTACCTCTCCTATAGAGATAGGCTGGAGGAACTGGGCTCTGGAGATCTGGAGATCTGGGTTCTGGAGGAGAAGAGAAGGCTGCAGGGAGACCTTGCTGTGGCCTTCCAGTATATAAAGGGTGTTTATAAACATGAGGGAAGTCAACTTTTTACATAGGTAGATTGTGACAGGACAAGGGAGAATGGTTTTAAACTAAAGGGGGGGAGATTTAGATTAGATGTCAGAGGGAAGTTTTTCTCTGTGAGGGTGGTGAGGTGCTCAAGAACGTTGTCTAGAGAGGCTGTGGATGCCCCATCCCTCCAAGCATTTAAGGCCAGGTTGGATGGGGCCCTGGGCAGATTGAGTACTTGGTCTGGCTGGCAGCTCTGCCTGTTGCAGCGGGGTTGGAACTTGTTGATCTTTGAGGTCCCTTCCAACCCAAGCCATTCTATGACTATGATTCCATGATTCTGTTATGTGAGGTAGCATCAACCCTCACTAAACAACATCCACTGCTCTCCCATATCCACCAAGCTAGTCTCTATATTGTAGCTCACAACAGTATCAGGTTGGATAGGCGTGGTTTCCCCTTCATAAGTCCATGTTCATTACTCCAGATCCCTTGCTTGGCCTTCATTTCTTTGCAAGTGCTTAACAGGATGATTGTCTTCAACCAATTTCTAGAGATTGAGGCACCTGACCCGTGTGGTTTGTGAGATTTTCCTTCTTGCCCTTCTTGAAGACAGAGGTGACATTTGCTCTCCTCTGGTCTTCAGGAACCTCTCACAGTTGCAATAAACTTTTAGAGATAATAGGGAGTAGCCTCATTCTGAGATCATTCACTGAGATGAAACACTAATACACACAAAACGGCAGACACCATAGGCTTATGTGCTTCCAGTGTGTTTAATTGCTTCCTAACCTAGTTCTGCTCCAAAAGGGGCAAGTCTCCCTTGCTCCAGAATTTTACTCTGGCTTCAGTAGTCTGGGATTCCTGCAGTGGAGAAGACTGAGGCAAATAAATCACTCTATGCATTGGCATTTTTCATGTCATTTGTCACCACTTCTCCACTACATTCAGCAGCTGCCTCACATTTCCCTTATATTTCTTTTTGCTATTAATGTATTTTGAAAGCCTTTCTTGTTGTCTTTCACATCCCTATGGGATTTAACTCCAGGTTGATCATGGCTTTCCTAACCCTGCAGTATCAGACTGCAGCTCTTCTGGGTCACTTGTCCCTTCTTCCACCTTGTAACAGAGTTCACTCTGGAGCTTCATGCATGGTTTAAGTCTCCTGCCACTTTTGCCTGGACTCTTGCTTGTTGAAGTACTTGAGCTTTACTTGAGCTTTGAGGTGATCCTTGTATATTGACCAGCAGTCTTAGACTTCACTTCTCTTCAAGGTCATAATCCATGGGATTCTTCAAAGTAGATCTCTAAAGAGATGCACAGACTAGTACAGCTGGATGTTGCTAATATTTATTTCTTCATTATTTCTTTATTTTCTGTTTGTTAATTTGTGTGAAATGAAATAAAAGGAAGTAGGTTGCTCCAAAAGCAATGCCTCGTTTTTATTTACTTGAAAAATACAACAGATCAGAAACCAGGACAACTATTTGATAGAGCAAATTCTCTGCTACAAAACACTTTTTCAACATAGTCACTACCAGTAGCTATGCCTTTTTGCCAGCAGTGCACGAGAGCCTGCATGCTGCGCTTGTACAAATCTGCAGCAGCAGAGGAGACCAGTGTCACTGTCACCACTGCTGAAGTGCACTATTCACTGCCTTGCTGTGCTCACAGCCACCATATGTAATGGGACACTGGTGGGAAGGTTCAACCTCTACTGTCATAAAGGCAACATCTGCCTCTGACACTGTGGACCAATATCCAACATAATAATATAGGACGCATTACTTTCAGAGCAGCCCTTGTATTTCAGATGCTTACTGGCTGTCACAATGCTGTTAGTGTCAGGTATCCATCACTGACAACTAAAACCAAACCAGAGATAAACACTGATTTAGCACTCCATATACATTTTTTTTACAGATTGTCATGTTTTCAGTACTTGCCATTTTACTCTCCCTCTTATGGATGGAAGTATTCAACAGAAGAACAGAAAAAGAGAGAATAGTGATTAAATACTTTTTAGAGTGTACAGAAACAGGAATATCCATATAAATAATTGTGAGCATAACCATTACATAAATAAGCTACATGTACTTCTCATTGCATTGTGCTGCTCATGACCAAAACATTCTGTTTGTTCTGCCTGTTCAAAAAACAAAAAGAAAAGAAGAAAAAAAAAATATTCATGAAAGCAATTCTTTACAGTGTTTCAGAAGTTTCAGAAGGAAGCTGGAGCTGGTAAACACATGTTCTTATGGGAAATTGCCACAATGTTGACTATACCCCAGCAGGCTCTGAAAATACTTCTCACAAAGTCTCGTCTAAAATCTAGAACATATGTACAACAGATTATATTTCATGTCCTTTTAAGGAACTTGCTAGATTTGCGCAGAAATCCTCGCATTTCCTCTGAAATTGTGTTTTTCTACAGGTATTATGCAATTTTTATTTTCTGTGCTATTCTACACTTTCATAAGCCTGTGAAAGAGGCTGAGAGTTCACATCCAGACCCTATGCTGCTACTGCATTATTCCCAGCACGGATTGGTAAACATGTTTCATTCTGTTGATGTCATTAAATTACTGTCATTCTTCCAGGACAATTATTAAAGAAGTCAATATAGTTGTTATTTTTTATTCGGTTGTAAGAGGTTTTGAAATTGTTACTTTTTCTATTACTATTGATTGATAGATCAAAAAGAACACAAACAGGTCACCACAGCTCCAAAGCTAATTGTCACTCGGTTCAATCCAAGGCATATAAAATTGGGCCATTAGAAACATAAAAAATTCATACATTTCTGGACTGGGAACATGAAACATTATGGACTGGGAACACTAATGTTAATGAAAATGATTGAAAACTGAATCACTATTTGAGCAATGCAGATCACTCTTTATAATCTAAAATGTACAGTGTGATTCTCTCAGCTGTTCTTTCTTTGCAGCTTCTTTTCCTAGTCTTCATTCTCTCCCATCAAGCAAGACTATTCCGTTAAAGAAAGCAAATCAGATCACAGAGACACAGAAACATTCTGATTGCAACTGGAGAAAAATGATATACAGAAAACATCTTTAAAAAATTTCTAAATGCAGTCCTTTCATATATCAAAGTGCACACCCAGCAATTAGTCTTCCTGCAGAGGTCTGTGATCAGTATTGTCCACTGCAAGTGCCTATTTTTACTAAAATTAAAATGGTAACAGAACTCTACCAGGGCCAAGTGTGTTGTGTCTGAGAGCAAACATCAGCTCTTCTCTAACTGCTCTTTTATTAGGTTTGTACAAAAAGATAGATAAACTGGCATCCCTCATCATCTTCCAGACAAAGGAGCAGCACTGACCGATTAAAACTTGTGTACATTAAGTCGTAGAATCATGAATTCATAGAATCACAGAATGGCTTAGGTTGGAGGGGGCTTAAAGGTCGTTGAGTCGTTGAACCCCCATGCCATTCTAGATTGGGCTGCCCAGGGCCGCATCTTGTGTCTAAAAAATAATACAGCCAGTGAACTGGGAGAGAAGCAGAGCACTTCTGTTTGGTAAAATTTACTACATTTGTGCATGGATACAGAGTGCCTTTGTTCTGATTTACCAGTGTTTTACTCTGTGTTAGTGGGAACAACTGCAGAAAATGCAGGAAAAAAAGTCAGAGCTTTAATGATCGTACAGAAATTTATAACCAGTGTCCTCCATGCCACAGATGGTGACTAGTTTTTAAACCAGTGTGCTTTCCTTTACCACAAGCAAAATACTGCAACAGTATTTTTAACTTTTTGGATGTCATTTGGCCACAATGACTTGCTACTACAGTTGGAAACTAGACCACAGACATCCTACTGCTAAATTTAAAATCTATCTCTTGGGTTCGACTCCACACTATAAATTACTTAAACAAATAGAAAAACTCCTTTTCATTTGTGCTTCTGTTACTTTCAATCCAGGATTCTACTCTCCAGGCAGCTATTTAGATTCCCCTGCTTCATTACATGTGACTCTCTTAAAGCCTGGGATTTTAAATGCTCTGCCTAAAGGACTCTGACTCCTTTAGTGGGTGTCACTGTTAATTAAGGACACATGGGAAAGAAGTGATGGAGCCAAAAACAGCCTTGTTGTCTGGAAGAATCAAAAGCATACATGGACAAGGGTGAGAAAAATCAGCTAGATAAGGAAATGTTTGCCTCTGTAACAGTCAAGTGCCTTTTGTTCAAGCTTACAAAGAAGCTGCATGTCTCAAAAATCAGCCTCAAGTGGGTGAAAAATTGGGACAATGGTGTCAAAGTTTCAAATTAACAAGAATCAGTATTGATTGATTTGCAGTAAGTGTTTTACTCACTGGCAGCTTCGTTTTTGCTCCACACCAGCTATATTTCTGTTCAGTGCAGCAATAAGGGAAGCCAAAAGGAAAACTGACCTGCTCTTTGCTAGTTTCTAATTCTGACTCCTAGTTACCAGCCTTCAGAAGTGAAATTATGCAATCATATCACTCGGGAGGACCTCTAAAAGACACTGCAATTTAAGAAAAATAAACTGTGTGCTCATCATGCAAAGAAATGGTGATCTCTTAGTCTTCTTCATTTCAGTTTCCCCAATTCCTCCACCTCCACTTGGATAATCTGCACTTCACTCTTGAGCCCTTCTGTAGCTAATGGACCTACCAAGAGGGGCTGCTATATCTAGTAAAATCACAGAAACACAGAATCACAGAAGTATGTTAATTATTGAAAGTATTTGAGACCAAATAGCACAATTTTATTGCTGTTTTCACTAAAAATTATAACAGGCGACGTTTCTGCTTCTGGAACTAGGAGGGTGTCAGAGAATAAATTGAGAAACTAAGAAATGCATCTGTTTACTGAGGGGAAAAAAACACTAAATGAGAGCATTTGGCAGACCTGCAGCTTGGCTTCACAAGCAAATATTTTGTTATCTGCAACTGACAAGTAAGCAGAAACACTAATTGGTTAAGTTTGCTTTAAAATCTGAGCAAGCAATTTAGCATTAATGTTATAATGTTTACTTTTAAGTAAACAATACTGTCATAGAAAAGTCTGTGCTTGTGGATAGTAACACTATAATTTCTATTTTATTAACATAATTTTCTGCGTCTATAAAGCACATTGTGAGCCTTGGCATGCAACCAAGCTACAAGTGTAGTCACTTTACTGGAAATAAATGCAACTGGCTAGGCAGTGTTGTGAGACTGATATTTCAGTATTCCAACAAGGAAGTATATATCTTGCTACCTTATTTTCCCATGTACACATACACTGAAATGAGCAGCCATTCTGCAGGTAGGATCTGTTCCAGCTCCAAGAAAAGGCAGCAGTTCAGAAGAAATTAGTGCCAGCTGCAACATTTTAAAGAGATTATTCACCTCACAACTGCTCCAGTTTCTTCCGTTCACCTGTTACAAGGTAAAGGGACACTGTATCTAATAAACAGGGGGAAAAAAAGGATTTTCTGGTTCATATATCCTTCTACACAGATGAATATGTTTCTATCCCCATCGTTTTCATTATGGAGTATTGCAGAATTTGAGAACCTTATGGGGTTCAGGTGTTCATAGACTGATTTGTTGATCTTTATCGTAGCTGTGTAGTCTGAAAGAGAGTTCTGCATCACAGTGTCAATTCAGCATGTAGTTACTATTAACAAATGTGGTCTTAGGTGCCTTATTGTCTAAGCAATATGTCTTCCATGTATACTCTTGCTACTCAGAAGTCAGTTGCAACTCTTGTAAATGCTGGGCAATGAAAGAATACACTGCCTGCATTGTGTCAGACTCTTCTAATCAGTGATTCAAATTAATGCACAGTATGAATATCCTTTATGTCAACATGAGGTTTTTTGTTTGTTTGGTGTTTTTGTTTTTTTGTTTGTTTTTTTTGTTTTTGAAGAATTACAGTATCAGAGTAAAACCTACGTGAATGACAGTACAAACACTGGACTGAACAGGCAGTTACACAAACATACACATTTTGCATGTCTGCTGCTTTAAAACGATGCTGAATTCATAGAAGATGAGAATGATGGATGACAATTCAGAATTAGTTACAGTCATAGAATCATCTACCTTGGAAAAGATTACCAAGTCCAACCATCACCCTGACATACCAAGTCCCATCACTGAACAGAGCCCCTCAGTGCCACATCCACATGTCTCTTAAATACCTCCAGGGATGGAGACTCCACCATTTCCCTAAGCAACCCGCACCAAGGCTTGATAACCCTCTTCATGGAGAAATTCTTCCTAATAGCCAGCCTAAACCTCAAAGGTGTAACTTATGACTGTCTCTTCATGTCCTATCACTTGTCACCCAATAAAAGGACTGACAGCCTCCTCACTGCAACCTTCTTGCAGGTACTTATGGAGAGTGATGAAGTCTCCCCTCATCCTCCTCCTCTCCAGACTAGATAGCCACATTTCCCTTCACCACTCCTAAGAACTCCTCCAATCTCATCCCTTCACCAGCTTTGACATCTTCTGTGCACATACTTTGGCAACTTGAGATCATCTTTGTATCAAGGGGCTCCAAAACTGAACTGTTACACTGAAGAGTTTTCAGGGTACGATCTCATCAGAGCTGTGTACAAGGGCACAGTAATTTCCCTGGTCCTGCAGATCACACTATTTCTGATGCAGGCCAGGATGCCATTGACCTTCTTGGCCAGCTGAGCACACTTGTTAGCTTATGTTTGCTTGGGCAGCTCTCCAGGCACTATTCCCCATGCCTCCACCACTGCATGGAGTTGTTATGACCCAAAGTGCAGCTCTTGGCATTTAGCCTTTTGGATATCATGCAGTTGGACTTGTCCTATCCATCCAGCAATTTACTTTCCTTTTCCCTTATCAGTCTTCGCATTCACTAAGTAAATGACAGTCAAATGCTCATCTCTGCAGCCCCTTGTTGTTGTGCAAGATCATAGATAATATGGCAGCCATTGGCATTGCAATGCAAAGTCAGTAGCAGAAATGCCTTTAAAGCATTCCAGCCATTCCCACATTGAATATTCTTCATCTTTACATGGCATGTCCCTTGATACTGCTTTTGGTGTGACTTTTCTGAGGCAAATCCAAAGCTTGATGAAGTTCAAAAAATAAACTTTTAAACAATGTAAACTTTTCATCTGCAGGCAACGCATGCCATCAGCCTAGAGTGAGTTTTATTTCTTGCAGAAATTATCAGATTTGTTCTCATGATCTAGTATTTAATTGCTTTTTTTGTTTGTTTAAATTTTACTGTTTGCTTTCTTTGTCATTTTCTCTCCATTTACCTAATCATATGGAATGTTTTTCAGAAACAGGAAGAGGGTTCAGACAAACAGGCTTAGCTTAGAACAATAGAAGGGGAAATCATCTAATTTGGAAAATCAGTGACAATTGCTGTTGTTGTTTGAAAAGGAGAAGGATGGTGGTTTTTCTGTTTTGCTTTATTTTGCAGCATAATCACTAATTAGTATCTGTTGCAATGCAGTTTATGCAAGATGTTATTATACCAGCATTACTATTGACACATTTCTCTGTGGTTTTTAGCTGTGTGACTTCTCCTGATGGCAGTGTTTCATGAAACCAGAAAAACACCTTTCTTTACTATTTGTGGATGATGCTTTGTCTCTTACCATCCGTTGCTGGCAGATGCAACTTTCGTTGCAATTACTTTTACCTTGCAGATTGCCTGTTATCTCCTTGTGAATAGCATTTGGTTTGTTTATACCTCTGCTGAACGCTGAATTCAGCTATTGCAAAGGTCTTAAAATAATCGCAACCTGAGTGCTATCCTTACCATATGGTTTGCATTATACGTACTGTAGCTCTACTCTGTTTCAGAAAGTGCACCTTTTGAATAAGACACCAAGTATAGTGATGGGAAATCTTATTTGATGTGCGTTCTCTAAGCTGATGTCCCGTTTCACTACATGGAGAAAATCCTCAATGTGTGAGTCTCTTACCCTTTCTTTACACATAACTGAGCACCATCACTGGAAAGAGAAGCTTTCTGTTGAGAAAGTACCTTTGCTTTGGTTACTGACTTTCTCTTCAGCCTTTCTGTGCTTCATGGCCTTTGTGTTTTGAGGAAGATGGAAGATAACATTTTGTGGAAATAACATTTCAGGAGTGCAGATAGGAATGGTGAATCTTGTATGTCTCTAGGTGAAATGCAATCTTCACATTAGCACGGACGGAAGCAGTTGTTTGGATATTTTGCTCCTATACCTTCTTGAAATTATGGTTAAAAAGGTCAAAAATCGAGATCCTTTCATTTGGGATGATTTGATGTGTACGGCAGTCAAGAATATAAATCTTTTATCAAAGTTACGTTTGTTTTTATGTTTTTGAGCATAGGAAGGTGGTAGTTTTCCTAAATAAATCAGTTCTAGCTGCAAAAAAAAAAAAAAAAAAAAAAAAAAAATTACTGTTATTAATATAAATTATTATAATTATTATTAATTGTTTAGGTTAAACATGCTGGATTTTCTTTAAATCTAATTCCAGGGGAAACTTCAAACTCTTTTCTGTGCTTCATACATGCCATTGGGCATATCACTATAACAGGAATCCATACTAATTGTTTTGTGCCATTTCTTTGTCTTATTCTGCTCTGCTAGAGCAGAATAGAGGAGCTCCATGGAAACTGCTTCAGCTCTTAAGTTGTTCACTCTGAAATGGTTGACAGTGGGGATTTTGTATCATTTGGCCAAGTGTAAGTTGTGCCTATGCAACAGTGATTGCTATCTGTTCATATGTGTAAACAGTGCAGAAATTGTTTTTTTCCTGCAGTCTTATGCTTGCAAAAGGAACTTGGTTGTCATGATGATGCCAGAAACAAACTGTAATGTTGTTCATAAACAAACTAAGAAGGTTGTGCTAAGGCACAAACCTTAAAAAAATTACTGAAAATCTATGCCAAGAAAGCAAAATCAGTTACAAGGAGAAGAATTCATAGACTTGAATGTGTCATCTCTGTTCTTACCTTTTTGTGGCTATCTCCTTTCTATCACTTTACTCAGCAGCAACAGTGGGAGTCAAAAATAAATAGCTGAAGTTGTTCTTCCATGCTGCCTTCCTCCCTGCTTTTTCCTCTCCAGGACTTCCCTCATACTGAAAGGTGAAGAAATATATAGTAAAGAAGGTATTTATGGATTTTTGTGGGGGTATTTTTGTTTATTTACATTTCAAGAAGAAATTGTAATGAAAAATACTTTCAGCAACTTGGTAAGATATAAAAATTTTATTTTCCTACTTTTCTAGCTTGAAACAGCAAATGTGTTTCTCAGTTCTTCTTTCAATAACTTTCCAACAACAGCTGTCTTAGAATCAACTATGAGCTTGTATGGGCTGTTGCTGAGGAGATCCGTGATTGCAGATTTGTCTGCCAATGAGTGTCACACCTGCAGGAATAAATTTTCTTCAAACCTTTTATCCTACAACAGTCTTAACCACATGTAAATCACTCGTGCAATTGTTTTATTTGGACTGTACAGATGACAAATCATTCTTCATAAATGTATTTCTTGGCAGTTGTCATATGGGTAAACTGGACTTTCCTTCAGGCATTTCCAGGTGTTATGTACAAGTACTACCAATGTTTGGTTTTGCTTCCATCATAATACCTAATACTCACATAGCGACTCACTTCTTGTAAAAACAATTATCATTTTTTTACCAGCTTTTTAAATAGCATTCTTTTTCACTTCTATTGTACGTATCTTCAGTGATAACACATGCATTCACTCTAGTTAGGATTTGGAAAGTTGTGTTTTGCTGTCTTTGATCTGATTGTTTAAGCTCCACTTTATTCAGAAGTACATACTGAATTTCATAGCCATTTTCTTGCTTTGCAAAGAGACTTTTAGCTTCTTTTTTCCCCTTTCTATGAGGATGTATTGAAGATCTCTGAGAATCGGTGGACATAGCAGATACACTTCTGTTTTTGCCCCGGTTATTGCTTGGGAAGAAGTGCAGATAGAGACTGAGGACAGACAAATCACCACCTGTAAAGGACCATCTGTGTTGTGTTGTTGCTTGTACAGAGGAGTGGAGATGAGGTGTGAGAGAATTTTGGTTTCTGTGCATCACATGCTTCTCATTTCTTGTATGCCATCCTGAGCAGAGGAAAACAGACGTGATGAGCTGTGTTCTGGGCAGCAAAGGAGTAGCATCCTTAACAGAAGATATTCCATGATATGCAGAGTATAGGAGAAAAACTGTTTTTTTGCTTTGAGGATTGATCTCCCGAAGACCTGCTTGTGTATTTCACATGCTTTCAATGATCAAATAACTATATTAAACTATTTCTATGTGGTTTTGACTTCATTAGATTGCCTATTTTTCTTTTCTTATTTAGGTCTTTACGACTATGCTGAGTCACCAAAAATGTCCATAGAAGAATAATGGAAGCCCCTGAATACCTTGATTTGGATGAGATAGACTTTAGTGATGATATATCGGTAAGTATTTGTCTTATTTTGTTTATATGAATTAAGACAATTTTAGATATCTTAGTGCTGATATAACAAACAAAACAACAACAACAAAAGGTTCTTTTTTTTGAACACTTCTTTTTACCTTACCCACAGAAATGTTTAAAATGTTGAATCTAGAATTAAATTTGGTACTTTGTAAAGAAAGACTAATCAGCTTAAGCCCTCTACCTTCATTAAAAAGGGTTTGTGAGTCAAATTAATATATTGGTTTTATTTCTGGGTTGCTTATGCGTTACGATTGTCTTGAATGAGTTACACGTTCTCTTGGGCTGGCCTTAGACACAAAAGTGACAGCTCACATTTCTCATTTTTTTTATTTTTTTAATCAAATGTACTTCCACTGTAAAAAACCCTCTTGCCTCTCTCCTGTCTGGACTGCTCTTTCACCATGTAAGCTCTGCCCCTTCTGACAGAAGCTAGCAAGATGTTATGTGTAGTTGTGAGACAGCTAATTGTGATGCAGTAGAGTGCAGCAAGAGGCCAGACTCAGACTCCAGGGACTCAGAGTGCTTCTCCTTCATGTCACACCTAAAATAGCTCTGACTGTAAATGAGAGCAAAAAGGCTGTTCTTATAAACTGCATAAATTGTATTGTTTGAAACACCGACACAGTCTGTCCCGTTATTCATAGCAGTGTTCCTCCTGCTAATGTTTCTGCTTTTTGTGGAATAGAGTTTTGTGAGAATAGAGTTGCTAATATATGTTGCTAATATAGTACTAGGTACTATGTACCTAGTAAATGAGGGACTTGAATACACCATAAGTACTTATTAATTCAATTTTCAAGTCCTGTTTCCTTCAACATTCTTCCTAACTGTAGTGGGGTTGGTGGCAGTGCTTTTAATTTATTTTGTTTGTTTGTTTGTTTGTATTTTGAAGGTATTGGTTTTTCTTTATTTTGGTTTGGGTTTCTTGTTTTGCTTCGTCTTGCTTTGTAGTTTGTTTCTTTGTTTGCTTGTTTAACAAAGGGCCTGTCTTTTCCTTTAGCTTCTGGGATTCTTGATCCATTTTAAAGCATTCCAAGTGCTGTACTCACAGACAGGTTCAATTGAACAGGGTTTTGCTTTTACCTATTGTAACACTGATTTTTTATTAAAGAGGAATGTGGCACATGCCCAAAATATAACAGGACAATAAGCCAGTCTTGGAAGAATACCTTATTTGGGGCAACTTTCCTTTTATTACTATTCTATAGTAGATCATGTCCTGGTGTCTGTTTCTGTGCTCAGTTTTGCAGGACTGTAAAACATAAGGGATATAACCTCTCTGTGTCTCTCCCGTTGTGGCTGTTGCTGCATACTGGTGGGTTAGGTTACTTGTTTTTCCACTGACTGGCTCAGGCTGCCTGCTGTAATGTGCTGCTCTCTTATTGGATGCTGAGCCTTGAATTAAAAACCAGCACCAATTGTGGAGGTTGTGCTTTTAGTTCTACTTTCACAAGTAAGGGAATGAAGGATTTGTTGCCAGAAACCAGATTTATAAGAGAATTCCTGGTTATTCTGGTGCTCTTGTCACATCTTACCACATACCATTCTGAGATAATCAGCCTGCACACTTTACCACCAGCCTGCTGTGGAAGGAGCAGCTGCACAGCACTGGTGGTAACAATTTAAATTGTTCCCTTTTGCACTCTGGTTTTAATCCAGAGCAGAAAAGTGCTGGTCAAAAATAATGGCAGCAAGAACACTGTTAGAGAGATGTGCTTGTAAAAGTACCTGAACTGGAAAGCACTGTGCTATCACAGTTCCTCATAGAGACCCTTTCTCCAAAAATGATTATAATAGATATTGAAGATAGTCTAGGATTTCTTTTAAAAATGTGTGGATATGTAAGTTGTCTCAATTCCTTTTTTGTTGAACACTGTTTTTTTTACATAATGGAATTGCACATATCTCTGAAATATGATATTTATTCTGAAAACTAGGATGGCACAGTATCAGATATGTATGATACAGCATATCTCAGTGCAGTTTAAACAGCAGAATAGACTCATGGGACTCTTGCTTATATTAAGAAAAAGTAGCATTATTTCCTTAGTAACACGAAGCAAACAATCTGAATATTTTTTGTTATTCTTGAATAACAATTCACACAAAAATGATGAAATAACAGACGTTAACACCTTTACATTTCATTAAAACAACAGATAAACTCTGTAAGTAGAATTATGTTTTAAACTTTCTCTTTTCCCTATTTTTCTCTTTATTTTACTATAAATGAGGAGGTGACTAAGAAGCTGTCAACTTGCCAGGTATGTTGACACACATCAAAAAGCTTCTTTCTGTCCATCTTTGCTTGGCAGAGCCCAAGATAGAAGCAGAAACATATATATATAAATTATTAGATTCAGGCTTTGCATAGCAATAGTATCAATGTTGTTTGCTTTAAAATTAGAAGAGTAACATGAAATACACGTGTAAAATTGTATAAAAGTAATTCTCCTATTTTATGATGTTGGCCCATGGCATCAGAAGTGAACAGCCGTGGAATGGCAGGTGGGGTTGAACCTTCCCACCAAGACTCTGTTAACATTCTATCGCTGTGTGACAGAGAGCAGTCTGACTAAATGGCGCCTGACACAGAAGTGCTGATGAAGCAAAGGTGTGGAACTGAATTCACAGTTGGTAGTGTGAATTCAGTGTGAATTCAGTTCCAGCTGCAGACAACAGAGATGTGATAGGCCAACAGGGAATGGCTTTAAACTGAGACAGGGGAGGTTTAGGTTGGATATTAGGAGGAAGTTTTTCACTCAGAGGGTGGTGAGGCACTGGAACAGGTTGCCCAAGGAGGCTGTGGATGCCCCATCCCTGCAGGCATTCAAGGTCAGGCTGGATGTGGCTCTGGGCAGCCTGGGCTGGTGGTTGGTGATCCTGCACATGGCAGGGGGTTGGAACTAGATGATCATTGTGGTCCTTTTCAACCCAGGCCGTTCTGTGATTCTGTGAAAAACAAGTCAAGTTCCAGGCTGCCATGCACAGATAGTGGAGATTTTTACGAACACAGCGTGCAGGCTCGTGTTCATCGCTGGTGAAAATGCCTGGCTAGTGGGGGTAACTGTGTTGAAAAATAGTGTTTTGTAGCTGAGAATTTGATCTATTAAATGGAGTTATGGTATTCTTTGTATGTGTTGTAGTTTCCATGAAAATAAATAGGAGGAATTACTTTTGGAGGGACATACAGGTAAACAATACGTAGCACAAATAACGTAATTGGTGCTCTGAAGATGTTGGTCATATCCATTAAGAGATTTTCCAAGGAAAGTTATTTCCCACAGACATAGTTCTAGGCTAATCTTCATTTTCCTTTTTTTTCCCCATTTTTCTTCTAGAAATTATTGAGAAAAATCTTTCTTAGGCCAAGCATTGTTATTTACTTTTTCTCAAGTGTCTGGGAAAAAGGGTGATATTGCCAATTGTAGAGTCATAGAATCACTCAGGTTGGAAAAGACCTTAAAGATCATCGAGTCCAACCACAACCTAACCATATTACCCTAACAACCCTCTACTGAATCATGTCCCTGAGCACCACATCCAAATGGTTTATAAACACATCCAGTGATGGTGACTCAACCACCTCTCTGGTAGCCTGTTCCAGTGCTTAACAACTCTTTCTGTAAATGTTACACAAAATTTACATAAAATGTTATCGCAGAAGTTTTAATTTAAGGGGATTTGAATAGCGATTAAGTGGTGTATCTTCCAATATAGCAAATAAAATCAAATGAGACTGTTGGTTGGCTTACAGCATAACAATTCTAAACAAATTTATTATAATGAAGGGAGGTGTGTGCTTTCTCTGTCTAAATAAAAACAGTGAGTTGCAAATTTCAGATCAGGACACAATCACTGAGGTCTTGATCCGGTGTCCATGAACTTGATGAGTTTGGAGTCAGTTTCAGCAGGAGCAGGACACAGTCTGGAGTGTTTTGAGGATATCACATTCTGATGACATGGTCTGAGAGTCACACTATGTGTCCAACTTTGCCATTTTACTCAATTTCAGGAGACTTTAAAAGTATTCTCTACAATGCAAACTTGCTCATTTTCACTTTTTTGTTTTTTGGCCTTTCATACATTGCTACACCTCGTAATACAGTATTTCTTCTCTCTGATATTTCTCAGATGTGAGTCTGCAAGAGGCAGAGAAGTTACAGTCTCAACAGAGACTGAAATTTTATTTCTCTTATATTGTGTTTAAAATCCCTTCAGTTAAAATTTGCAAGCCAGCTGAAATTCAAAACATTGACTTTTGCATTCATTCAAATTCTGTAGCCCAGTTGCACTTGACTTACAAGTGTTTGTGAGATAAGCTGTTAAGGGAGATTCTGTTTTTCCATGAATTGGAAAATTGGCAATATCTTGTATTCACATGGAGTAGTTGTGCCTGCCTCTTGTCTTTTGTTTGCTTTTAATACTGTTCTTCCATTTTACAAAGTCCTTAAGGATGTGCTGAAATAAACTAAGACAGGTTGGCCATTGGCATGCCATAAAAGCAGGGAAAAAAAGGCACCGTCAATCAGCAATCAAAAAGGCCATTGCATACCTTGTCCTAGGAAGATGCCAATTACTGAATTTCTCTGTCAACAACAACACACATTTGTTAATTAGCAAAAAGCACATACACTGACTAACAAAACACGCTGATCTCTTTACCATTCACTGATACTCATGCCCATGGTCATGGCCCTTGGCTCTTGCTTTAGTTGATTGCTCTACTGGGAGACTGGGAGACGTGGGTTACATTTTCTGTGTGAAACAAGAACGTAGAAAGAAAAGTAGGAAATAATGAACTCAAAATTGAATAGCAGTAAATCTGAATGACGTTCTAGGGAAAAGCTGCAGTGTTAGCCTCTTTTGCTATTACCTCTAGTAGCCTTGAAGCCTCTTGAAGAAAAGCTAACAAAGCTAACTGATGAATGAGAGATGAGTATAAGAAAAAAGAAAGTAGTTGTAGAGGGTTAGAGTTGTAGAGGGAAGAGCTGACAATGCATTGTACTTAGGGTTGGGAAAGGTCCCTTTTAAAAGATTAGTTTCAGTGAGTTCTCCACTTCTTGACCAGAAAAGACATATGGCAGAAATGTAAGTATGCAAAAGTCTTTTTGAGGGCAGAGATGAGTGGGAGGAAACCTGTTAAGGATATCAAACCAATATGACTAAAATGTTAAAATGTATAAATGAATTCATAACACTAAACTTTTTTTGTTATTAGAGAGGGTTGTAGGGGTTGAATACATTTTGGTTTAGTGTTGAAAGAAAATTTGTTCTTCCAGGAAGAACAGAAAAAAGGACAGAAAGAGAAAAGTCTTCCTGTTTTTGAGGATGCCTGACAAAGCACATAGCAGTGGAATACAAAAGGCCTTGTTCGAATTGAATTACAAACTGTGTAATAGTTTAAACTGCACCAGCTGGTCTTATGAAGCTACCATATTCCTTGGAGACATGTTCTTGGATTCTCTTAAGAATCTTACTAGGCCAGTTCAGCGTTGCCTTCAGAGTCTTTGTGCTGAAATAGCAAGATGTATAGCTTAACAACTTGATCTTTATTAAACAATAACTACAGTGAAGTAAAGCATATGGTGTTTGTGCTTGTGTGTGTTTAACTTATAATAATTTGTATTGTAACAGCATCTTTCTTTCTCCCTGTGTCAGTTCCTCTGCTGTTTTTGCTTCAAGTTGTCAGATTGGGTGCAGTCACAGCCCTATAGTTACCCACTGTAATGTGGATGGGAGTCACATGGCAGCTCTGTCCTAAATGTTTTAATTAGTAAGTTGTGTTCTTCCTGGGAGTACTTGTTGTAGGTGAAGCTTATCAATTCATTGCTGATCAGAACATCATGGGAAAAACAGGCTTGGGAGGTTTGTGAAGCTCTATAACGTAACTGCAATCAACTGAGCAACAGACTGACTTGAACTTTCACCAGAGAAGTAAATAACTTCCGCAATTGGTTCTGCACAAGGTTGACTTCAGATACGTAATTTCACTTTAGTAACTTAATTCCTGTATGTCAGAATCTATAGTTGTATAACTCTGGGTTACTTATACCACTGAGGGCATTCTTCAAGTTTATAAAACAAAGAGGAAGATTTATTTTTGGTAAGATGCATACATTATCCTTGGTTCTCTCCCTTTTAATGCTGCAGTGAGAGAACATACTGATCATAGTCAGGTGTATCTTACCGTGTCGAAGTAACAATGCAGGTTACCTTAATAAAGTCTGAATTCCAGACATGAGCGTTATGGTCTGATATAGGAATGCATATGTACTTCTCTCTGAAAACAGACCTGTAAGGTGTAAATATTCTTCGTTAATTTTACATAGTGCCTTTTGAAAATTTGAATTCTAATTGTTAATCACAAAATGTCTTGCAATATAAATGCCACAGTACAAGTCTGGTGGGCAGAGTGAAGTCTAGATTCACTGTGAGGTCTGAATTTATTCTCATACTTGATGTACCTATACATCCCATGGAAAGAATGTATGAAATATATTTGTGACGTGAACAACTGATGTACAGCAAAAAGCATTGCTGTGGTGGAGAGATACTTTCCTGTGTCTTTGGAAATCTGTTCGTGGGACACAAAAGCTGACACCATCCGCTTTCTCGTGCTATCTCAGGGCACCATCAGACTGCCTGATGTACCCTCAACCTGGTAGATCTAGCCATTACCAATGGTATCGCAACCTGTTGGAAAGCCTTCCCTTTCATCTTCTTAAATTATTTATGTGATGTTTAGTTTTGTTTTGTTTTTCCTTTTTTACAGTACTCTATAACTTCTCTCAAGACTATCCCAGAATTATGTAGAAGGTGTGATTCACAAAATGAAGACAGATCAGGTATGATCCCCACTTCTGTCCACCCATCACTTTCTAGGCTGCTTTTTATCACTTACAACTTGGCAACAGTTTCTTCTTGGCAGTACTCTATTGTTTTGTTTTCTCTCATTTTTGTGCAGCTTTCTGGAAACATGATTTTTTTTTTTTTATTTCAACAGATGTTAGTTCATTAGAAGGAAAAAAGTTCCAAAAAAAGATTTGGCTGCATACAGATAAGTGTAGGGCTTCATCTCAGCAGCTCCAAACCACAGTATATGCAACAATTTACTTGAAAACCTGAGAAACCATTGGTGACAAGATGTAATAATGTAGGCGCCAATGAAAAAATGTTGGATATATTTACTACCCATATGGCCATGACCAGTTTGAGGGATGATGTTTTGCCAGAGTCTGAAACTGTATCAAGGATGCTACATGATAGAATCTACTCTAAGGCATACTGTAATAGTTAAGATTAAAGCAGAGTTTTTGAGTTTAGTAGTGTAAACTAAATGAAGAATCATGGCATGTATATGAGAACCAGCTGGGGATCTTCCATCCTCCTGCCCTCCCCCTGATAAAAAGTGCATTCAGTGCTATTTTTCACTCTGTTAATCAGATTAATCCCCTTTTGTTTTTCTCTTCCTGATGGAGGAGAAATGAGTTGGTGAGAGAGCATTTTTGTTGAGCTATGAGAAGTTTATTGTGCTTTCATTTGATGTTTTAATTGAATATTCATTGATGTTGTGGAATCAAAAGATTTTTATAACATAAAGGGCAGACTTGGAAGTTGTGGGACGATGAAAGACTTCGGGAGCTGTGCTATACTTTGGCAAATTTCATTTCTTGATTTCCTTTCAGAGTACTGTAGATTTCCAAGGGGCATTACTAAGCTGAAACATGAGCTAGTTCCTCTGCCAGTCATAAAAGCCTGGTCTGCGTAGCCTTGTGCCACTGCTCCAGGTAGCAAAGGGCAGTTTTCTTCCCCAAACATTCTTGCAGAGTCTTTGCCCACACCTGAGGACAGCAGTGATTGTGCTCCCAAAGTTACCTCTTGTAACCAGAGATGCGAGGAATAAGGGAGACCCCCAGTCTTCTCACCAGCACTTTTCTCTCTGTCCCATCCATGCCCCATCTTTTCTCTGTCTTCCCCTGCCTTCCCCACTTGCATCCCACATCTTTGCTGTCCCTCTCCCATGTCCTTGCCACTATCCTCCCTCCTGTTCTCACACTCTACACATCCTCTGCCCTGCATCCTTCTCCCCAGAAGTTGTCTTTGCTGTTGTCCCTTCCTGTTCTCCAGTTTCCCTGCAGTTCTCTCCCATATTCTCTCTCCTTTTCTCATCCTACACTCCCATCTCTTTCTTTCTCTTTTCTCTCACTTTCCCCAACCTCTTTCCCATTTTTTCCTCTTGTGACTCACATTTCGTCCCATTCCTCCTTGCATAAATCCCTCATTCATCCCACCAAACCTTTCCCAGTATTCTTTCTACATTATGTCTAGACCCCACTTTCTCCCATTCTCCTCACAATTATCCCCACCACTCTTCTCCCTAGTGGTCAGCACTCTCCTTCTTGCTTCCTTTATTCCATTCTCAGTGCACATGATTTCCCCTTTCATTTTCTCCCACAGTGTGTTAGCATTATCAGTATTAACAGCTGACCATTTGGTGGCACGGCATTATATCGTCTTTTCACAAAGAGTTAAAGTCATTCATGCATACAGCCACTTCAGGAGCAAGATGAACAAGATAAAGAAAGCAAGAATAGCCCCTAAGAAACATTTTGCTCCTTGTTCTGTTCATGAGAACTGCTCAGCCAGAATGGCAGCATCTCTATCTGCCTTCAGGAAGAAAAGTATCTTCTTTTTAGAGTAAAATGCTGACAGATAGCAGGATGAAGCATTGGTAGTGAGCTCTTCCTTGAAACCACAGGATACTGACAGTTATTTTCTAGTTCTGTTGTTTAATGATTGTCTCTGCAGTCAGACATTTTTCAGTGATGATTTTAATTACATCTCCACTCATCCATTGCCTTGAAAAGGAGCTGGCAGAAGTAAATGCAGGCATTGCTGGAAGACAGTAGCAGTGCTGGGGAGTCTGCCAGTGGAAATTAATTCAGAGCTTTGGATAAAATTCTGGAGTCAAAAAATAGGTCTTTAGCACTGATAACAATATTGGCAATCTGGAAGCAGAAGTGAAATCTGTTTTTTTCACTCCACTTATCACTTGTGAGTTTATGGATTGGAAATGGTACTAAAGTCTATTTATTTTTTTCTTAATCACTGAATACGCACACTTAATGTTGTACAGGAAGATACCGCTTTACATCTCTGCACAGATTTCATTGAAATATCAGTGGAACTGCATCAGTAAGCATTGCGTTAGGCTCAATCTGTTGATTTTTCATATTACTTCTGATGCAGCCTCCTGCATTAATGGGCCATTAAGAAAGTTCCACAAATAGTTGCTACTGTTCACAATTTATGATGAGGATAAACTGTATCATATTAGTGTGCATAATATTCCTGCTATTTCATGTTTGTATTCAGTAGCAATTTAAGTAATCACATGGAGAAAAACAGATTTTTCAAAGAACTTGTCCATCTTCTTGCCTTATATGGACACCTGTATTGTTAGAGCTTAAACTTTTTTCTCTAAAACAGAGACAGTTGTGGGAGTAGAACTCTACAAGGATTATTTGTTAAAGGAATTTAAGTATGACGTGTTAGTTGTCAGACTAGACATGCCAGGACACTAAAACCATAAAAAACAGCAGACTATTTCAGCCTTAGCTCAGAAGAAAATATTTGGTGCACTAAAGCAATTAAGCAAGAAGTGTAAGTAAAATAAGTTTCAACTTTAATGTATACATAACTATGAAGACAATAATTTTCATCACAAGATTGATTTAACAAATTTAAAGGATAGTTCCTTTTTCTGGAATTACATTTTTTTTAATCATATGGCTAATTTTATGGAGGTATAACTATTCCTTGTTCTCAGGTAAGTTTAGTAAATAGCCCAATAAGTACCTTTTTTTTTCTTCCACATTTGAACTAAACATTGAATAACATTAGCAATACATAAAGTGTTTGATTACGTTTTCCAAATTGCTCTAAACTCTTCTAATCCTAGGAAAACATGCTGGTGTCTATGAGTCAGTATCCTTGCTCATCCATCTCCTGTAAATTTTTAATCAGTTTTTTTTTTAACTGTTTCTTTCTGTCTCTCACCTTTGGTCGAATTTCTTGTTATTTTGGATGAGGACAAGTTAAAAAGTCAGAGAGATTACTTTCCTCCATGTAGTCCTTTCTCCCCACACTCCCTCTGCCTTCTCCCCTCCTTTTCTGTACTGACTGGCTGTGAACACGGGAGGGTGCTCTGTGCAAGATGCGTATGGAAGCTGTGCAATAGAATCTCAGCATGACTTCTTTGTGTCCTTCCTCAGAGTGAGGGATTTCTGACTCAGGAAAATTCCAGGGGACTCCTGGAACTGAAGTGTGTCTGCCAGTGCCCCCAGATTGCAAGGTAAAAGGTTTTCAGGATGGGAAAGAAGCTGCAGGCCAGAGGTGTAGGTGCAGGATTCGTAGGCCAAATCCTGTTTTATCCACAAGAAAGTGAAATTGAGGATAATCAGCTTTTCTTCTATTATGCTTAAAGAGAATGATCACCATAGCTAGAATAATAACCTCTAAGAAGGACATTGTTCATCTTCAGAAACAGAGAATTGAAGAGTATAATATAAATATCAACTCAGCTTTTTATTTATTTGTTTGTTTGCTTGTTTGTTTCTGAAATGAAGTGTTAGCTGGCCTGCCCATTGATTTCTGGCAACAGAAATCAGTTCTTTATGCTTCTGTTATTAAGCATGAAATTGCTTGCTTTCTCTCTGGGCAGATTTTCTATGGCCGCTTGAGCAAATGGTTCAAGACATCTCATGGAATCATAGAATATCGTGAGTTTGAAGCAATCCTCAGGGAGGATCATCAAGTCTAACATCTGTTTTTCAACAGACTTCCACGAACCATATCATTGTGCTGAAGAATATTCTGTCAGCTACAGTGACTTTCGATTGTCCTTAAGTATATATCTCAAATAAGAACAATATTTCACTCAGGATCTTTTTTTCCTGTAGTTAAAAGCAAATTCGTCTTTAGTGTCCAACAGTTATCTTACTGCAGAGGCCAAAGCCGTCATTACAGACTCACAAAAGAGTTCGAAAGATAGGTTTTCCATTTAACAAAATGAAATTAGTATAAAATGCTAAGGAACATAATATGACAGACAATTTTTATCTCAAGCTGTTGGTTGTTAACTATAACAAAAAATTAAAATGAAAATTTAATTTTGAGGCAAAGTGTTTATTCACTGACACTCTTATTAATGTTTTGATGACCTGGAAAATATGTACTGTTATTTAAAAGGATAGATTAGTATTTATCCTTGTTTCTGTCATTTCTAGAGCCTTTCTTTCCTTTTATCCCACTTAAATGGGAACAATTCCACATTCATTTTATCAACACATGATTGTTCTTTAATTCAGACTCTCCTGCCTTAGGGTTTACATTAAAGAAGTCTAAAATGCACTCCTGAAGATTATTAATATATTAAAACTGGAGAACAGTGCCACCTTCTGTTAAAATTGTTAAATATTATTTCAGTTATATTAATGAAATCATAATAGGTAGTTATTCAGAAGTAGCTTTTATTATTTATTGATATGCAAGGGGCATCCCTTTCTTCACCTCTTGGAACTTCTATATTGCTGCTAGTGTTGGAGATGAATGAATGCTAAAAAGTGTGAGAAAATTTCTAAAAATTACCCTCATGTAGGCAACACCTTGCTGTCTGTGTATGAGATCAGTATCTTGGTGCTCTAAATGGATCTGGAATAAGTACAAGACTTAATTGACTCAAAATGCTCTATTGAAGTCATATTGTAAGGAAGATGGTCAGGTATTTATTTCAGAGGACAGTAAAATTCCCAATGTAAACCTTTTTTATATATAGTGACCCAAAATAATTATAGAGTGATGCAGTGTTATTAAAAAATAGATATGGGCAGTCCTCAGTGGTAATCTGAGACTTCCTTAATGGTGATGACTAAAGTAGAGTAAACTCCCAGTTGTCCTTGTAAAGTAGGAAGTATTTCAAATAAGGTGATTTGAATGCATTCATCCTTTGGTGGCAACAGAGCCAACCTAGCAAAGTTTGCTCTTATAAACAGTCATAGCCTAAACGTTAAAGAAGCTCTTCACTGTGTTCTCAGCAAGGGCAGGGAGTATCTCCTGTGTTTTCAAATACTTACTGAAAAGTGCTTATGGCAAAAGCTGTCTCTTCTTTTGTCTTCTGTCAGTTTTAGACATTATTTCCAGTCTTGCTACTACCTGCAAAAAGGAATTCTTTTTTCAGAGTCGTTACATCTTCCTTTACAGAATAACTAAGTCAGAAGGCAAATCTGAAGGATATTTTGTCCAACTTCCTGCTCAGAGTAGGTCCAGTCACAAGAGCTTTCTCAAGGACCTATTTTCCAGATGGCTCTTACTATAAAGAACTTTGCAACCATGATACTTTGAGAAAGTGTTATTAGGGAAGCAGTCACAGTAATAAACATATTCAACTTCAGAATTTCATAGACTTTTGAAAGGCCAACTAGGTATGATTAAATCAGGAGATAGCCTTACCATATTGTAGGGCTATCAAATTCAGAGCTCAAGCAAAATACTGTTCTCCATTACGCACAATTTTCCTTCTGTTTTCTGACTGTGTAGATACGGATTTTACAGAAAGCAAAGGCTGAAGTACCGAAAATTTAGCGTTATTACAGTCTGGCTCAGGTCACCAGGCAAACATAGCATTAGTGTCATTGATTACTGATAACTATTTGGATAAAGGGAAGTCATGCAGTTCTTCTGCTGGACAGTGGTTCAACACAGCTGACCATAAGATCCTGCTATCTGTGTTGAGAAAAGATAGCCAGCTAAAAGGGCTCCATGGTGATATAAAATCATAATGAGGATCACCCATAGAAGAAGAGGATTTAATACACCTTTTCAGTTGTATTAAACAAATATCTATCTGTCTAACGATCTAGTAGAACAATGTGGATTCAGTGCCAACTGATGTAAAAATTGACCCTTATCTTTACAGCCATTTCCTGCCTGCCTGTATCATTGCCCATTCTATATCCCAGCTGTTCACTAGTAGCAGTTGTGACTGCAGACAGTTAGTCAAAGCATTAATCTAAATGAGGCCATAGTGATGGTGGCAGAAAAACACTTTTAGAGGTTTGACCATTTCATCAGATCCACAGTCAGTCAATGTCCTGCAAAGGTGAACTGTTCTGGGTTCTCTGTTAGGTGGATTCATGAAGATCTTGTGTGGATCATCTACAAACAACACTCCATTACGGTCAGTTTCATTTGGACATATACTGTTTGGCGTACAACCTTTTGTCACCACCTTGTGTTACAAGTGCTGTAAACCTCAGGAACCCATCAGCAGTTAAAGAATGTTACTGAACCCTTATGCCAGGGAGACAGGCTGAAATTCTGTGAATTTCAGAAGTGAATTTCTTCTGTAGTTTCCATAGAGACCTGAAGTAAAAGATTTGTTCTTTGTTATTTTCACTAGAGTCAAGACAATGTAAAGGTATTCGAATGTCAGGCTTCAGGTTGCATGTGTCCCTCTTAATTGCTCTGCCCTCTTAATTGCCCATAAAAATTTATCTGTGCACTGGCATAAATAAAACTCTTTGAGGAAAACTCTTGTTTTCCCTCAGATGCTCATATATCAGGTAAAACTCTCCATCATAGCTCTTCACACCTTCAATACTTAAATAACATTGAAAAATACTTTCAAGTCAGCAGATGCTTCCAACTGGAAACTATCATTATCTCTCTGAGCTAATTCCTAAAATCAAATATGACAAAGTGATTGAATTGCCAGAGAAGTTCCTTTTACATCACCCCTTTTCTAATTATTTGCCCTCCACAGTTCTAGGATGCCTCTAAGTGAATGAAATTGTAAATAGGCCTTCAAGCCTCTTTATTCAAATCTTGTGTTTTCTCTTCCTCAAGGTAAGCACAGAGCATAATACGTGGTGAAGAACTACTTTCACAAATGTTACCCTTCCAGATTTTCCTCAGATACTATCCCCTTTCATGCTGAGGAAAATATTCAGTACTTCAGGTCTATCAGACCTATACTTCTATACTAATGACAGTGAAAAGTCTTCCAGTTTTTTTGTTCCTCTCCTTGTCTACTACACTAGCATAACAGTAAGATCATCCAAGTCTCTCATGTTAGTGATTAAAAGTTAAGGAAAAAAATTTGACAACACTGTTGAAAAAAATACATTTTGTTGTCACCATTTTACATTTGAAATATTGGTGCATGGAAGAGATAGGGCTTATCCAAGAATATATCAGAACTATTTGTCACATTCTGGAATCACATTAGCTGTTCCACTTTCTGGTCCACTGCTTTTAGCTCAAGACATCTTTTATTGCTGTTTATAAAAGAATCAAACAGTATTTATTTGACCCAGACATTCAATGGCCCTTGTCCGAGTTCATAAGTAAGTGTGGAGAAATGAATGAGAGGCTTTTCCTCAGGAGCAGCTGTTGAAGACGATGCATGTAACTCTTGCCATACCCGTGTTTTGGAAGACACAGACATTGCTTTTGCTTTCTCCAAGAGCAAGCAACTGAAAACAGGATGGAGGAATGTCTAGCAATGCCCTGCTCTGCTCTGGCCAATGTTCTCAGTATTTTGTAGTGGGAAACCATGCTGTAAGCACCTAAACAGTAATTTTGAACATACAGCATCCAAGTGCTTTCCTCACTACTGCTTATGCGGTTGGGTGCCATTTTCTAATCCTTTATTAAGTGCAGTGTATTTCATCATCCCAATTAAGCACAGAACACATTCATAAGCCAGTGGAAATACTGATAATTGTTGTCGGTGTCCCAGTTTGTTTTTCTGGAGATAGCATTTGTAAAGAGCTGCTCCTCCAGTACGCTGGGAAGAAAAACAGTGAAGAAATGCAATGGCTTTATTCCTCTCCATTTGTGATGGAATAAAAAAAATATATGTGACTGTGCAATGGTCCAGGACAGATTTGTTACAAAGGTCATAGGTTCTTTGTGGTGTCTGATTTTACAGTTTTATCAACGGTGGTTTCTGTAAATGCTTGTTATTAAGGTTAGAAAGTGGAAAAAGTGAAGCAGCAAAATAAATGTAAGCTTATAGAAAGTGACGACAAACAAAATGTTGATGCCTTTCCCTCTGTCTAGACCCCTGTGTTAAAAACAGTGTTTTCTTAAAACTCAGACAGAATTCATTTCCATACTGAGTGCTTAATAGTTCCTGTCAGAACAAAACAGCTGGGAAACATGTGGTATCCATTTGCCTGTATCACTTGGAAAAAATTTCACATGTAAATAAAACCAACATAAAAGTGTAGGCCTTTGAACCTAGAATCTTATACAATACATAAATAAGTCAGTACAGTGCATTCTTTGTATTGGCCCACAAAGTTACACGCCTTCTGATTATCATTATTTTTATTTCTTTTTCGGAAATGTATTCTTAAGCACTTCCAAAAGTATTAAGGTAATTTTCAGACATCCGTAACTACTAAGCTGTGCTAATCTTTCACTTCAAACATTAATGCTGCACTGAAAGTGTATATATCTGTTTCCTTAGGAAGGTGTTCATGGCAAATTTGACCACAGATTAGATCCCACTGATATGCAGTTAGCACGTGTAATAAATCTGCTATGTTTAAGCTGCATTCTTGACTTTGAGAGTGCATTAACTCTTAGTGTACAGTAAGTGGAGCATAGAAAGGAGAAAATGCCTACAGTTTTTAGTGAATTTGGTGCTCTACTGAAAATAACAAAATAAAGAAAACTCTTTATCAGAGTTCAACTAATTAAAGAGAACATAAATATCACCAACTGGAACTGTAAAGAAGTGCAGGTCTGATAGGGTTAAGAGTTCAGGTGCCTTGAGCTCTCTTCCTTCTCTGCAAGTCAGATTCACTGATGAAACTCCAATGTGCTGAAATAAAGCTCTGGAAGGTCCAGAGCTATAGGAGTGTGTGTGTTTGTGCATGCATGCATGCGCATTAAGGGATGGAAAATTGGACCAAGAAGCCCAACGTACAGAGGAGAAATGGAAAAAGAGACATTAAACCGGAATACGTAGGTCTTAATTTTCAAATCACGCAATCATAGAATAGTTTATGTTGGCACAGACCTCCTGAAGTCACAAAGCCCAACCTCCCTGCTTACTCAAGGTCAGCTAGTGTAAGTTGCCCAGTGCCATGTCTAGTGAAATTTTAAGTAGCTCCACAGACTGAGACTCTGGGCCACTGGTTGCAGGACCAACATTGCAGCAAAAAAAAAGTGTTTTCTTCTAAGTGAGGGCACACAGCTGTTGCTTTCCTTCTTGCATGTTCAGATGGCAGCAAAGCTAAACACGTATCTCTTGTCTGGTCAGCGTGCAGAGCTGTGAAGAGCCTTGGCTCTTTGTTCTTCAGCACTTCCCATCATTTATTTATAGACATGGAAAAGATTCTCCTGAGCCTTCTCTGGATTGAATAGTCCCAGTTCCTTCAGCCTCTCTTGAGATGAAAGAGATTCCAGTCCCAGAACCATGTTAGTGTCATTGGGCCTGATTTATTCTAAGAAGTCCGTATCATTCTTGTACTGGGTAGCCCAGAAATGCACCCAGCACCTAACGTGTGGTCTTGCTGAGGCTGAGCGGAGAGAAAGGTTCACCTCTCTTGACTTTCTGTTTTGATGAAAACAGGATTTCTCATTCTCATATGAAAACGATATGAGTCTTCCAGAAATATTAGCCCTTAAAATACATATTGTTGTTGCTGTTGCTGAAACAGAATTTTTTTGAAGCCTTTCATTGGCCTCTAAGGAAAGGCATCTTATTGCTCTGGAGCATCTTTGTGCAATTTGATATTTGCAAAAAGCAGTGCAAGCAAGAATAGCTGGGCAAAGCCACTGTGAATGCCACTGGTTTTTTTAATATTGTCTATTACTTGACTCAAACTGCTTTATTTATAAATGATCATAGAATCATGAAATCACACTATGGCCTAGGTTTGAAGGACCCTAAAGGTCATTGAGCTCCAGCCCCCATGCCATGGGCAGGGATGCCACCTACCAAATTGGGCTGCCCAGGACACACCCAACGTGGCCCTGAATGCCTCCAGGGATGGGGCACCCACAGTGTCTCTGGGCAATAGTGCCTGTGCTTCACCACCCTCTGAGTGACAATTTTCCATCTAACATATAGCCTGAATCTCCACTCCTTTATTTTAAAGCCACAGTGAAGTCTCCC
The DNA here is from genome assembly GCF_951394365.1 of Tetrao urogallus. Lineage (NCBI taxonomy): Eukaryota > Metazoa > Chordata > Aves > Galliformes > Phasianidae > Tetrao > Tetrao urogallus. The sequence continues at coordinate 8,840,438 of NC_136816.1, read as the reverse complement.
TGGATCCTTCCCTTCTCCAGGCTGAACAAGCCCAGCTCCCTTAGGCTTTCTCTATAGGAAAGGTGCTCAGCCCTTAGATCATCTTTGTGGCTCTCATCTCAACCTGCTTTAGATTACAAAAGCTTACAGTGTATGCCCTGTTTGAAGACTTCTAGAGTGTCAAATTCTTCAGCTCTTAGCACAGAGTTGCGATTAAATCTGCTAAGGTATGAATGAAATACAGTGTTGTGTTATTCAGGTTTCTGGTGCTTAGCCAGGTCTACCTTTGAAGCATATTATATCATGTCACTCATCTGGTAACGATAAGCAGTTCTAAGTCATATTCGTCTATTTTTCTAGTTTCCAGCAGCAGCTGGAACTGTGGTGGCTCTGCTCTTATCGGAAATGCACAGAAACCAACAGGAATTGCAGATGCGTGCAATAAATTCAGACCAGTGAAGAGGGTTTCCCCATTAAAGCATCAGCCGGAGAGCTCTGAGAACAATGAAAGTGATGACCAAAAGAACCAGAAGGGTGAATACCAGAAAGGCAGTGACTCTCAGCCTGCACCTCCAAATGATGACCAGAGCCCGGGAGAAGGAGAAAACCTTAAAAGCAAACACATTGAGCCTACTGTTCTGCTTGGGGAGCTGGAGCACTATGACCTGGATATGGATGAAATTTTGGATGTGCCTTACATTAAATCAAATCAGCAACTTGTTCCTTTCACAAAGGTAGCCCCTGAGAAAAAAATTTCTGGTGTATGCTCAACAGTGAATGGTGTTAGTGGCAAGACCTGCTCTACAGAGAGCACAGAGCCTGCTGGGGTGACACAGTTCTGTGTTCTCTCTCCTGTGAAAGGCTCTCAGCTAAGAAAAACGCAGCCCATTGTTGTTGATCAGCACAAGCATTTAACAGAAGAATTAGAGCTTTCCCAGCCTTTAGCGAAGTGTAGCTCAGTCCATGAATCTGAAGCCCAGGGCAAAGGGTTCCTCTGTAGGACATTTGTTGGTCCTCAGACTCACAAAACTGGGAAGACTATGCCAAACTGCCACCTGAGGACTTTTCACCTGCAGACAGCAGTGGCAGAGAGCAAGCAGCTTGAGGAACTGAATATGAGCTGGAGCAGGGCAGGGGGGCCAGAAGAGAGGAGTGAAGAGGTGAAAAAATTTAAGAGCATCTTAAACATTGTAAAGGAGGGGCAAATATCATTACTGGTAAGTATCATCTTTTTTCATAAACCACATAGAATAGGGGAGTTCTGTGCTGTGGTTTGTTTCGCTGGCAAAGCTTATAAAGTGTGCATTTTGAATCACCACTTGTTTTATCTTGTATGCTCCTTAGAAATTTGGGTGAGTGATCTTCCAAAGGGAAGGTTTTCATTTCTAACTCAAATGTGTAGCAAAGATGAGATACAAGATTGCTAGCTTATGTAGTATTCTGAAATCTTGTACAGGATAGGCATCTTAACTGTGGAGTTCATTTGTATATCGAATTTAATTTTTGCTGGGTTTTGTTTTTCAAAACATTTGTGGGTTGCTTTGTTCAATTATTGGTGGTTTATCTCAGTTGTTATTTAGGGGCTGACAGTGGGAACAGAGGACCTTCTGTTGTATTCTGATTATTATTCAGGAGCGTTTATGCTGACTTGTTACAGCAGCATTCTCAGACAGGAGTTTTCTCTAACACTCCATTGGCCTCTGACCTGTATGAAGTTTTCAGTAATTCCAGCTATGTGATCAGACACTGTCGATGATGTTTCCTGGAGTAACGAGATTCAAGTGAGCACAGTGATGCAGAACACGTGATCCCCACTCAGAATGGCTGGAGGAGGTCCAGCATCCATAAAACTGTTTTTGTTAGATTTTTGTTTAGCTTCTCTGTTTATCGGTCTAACTCAAGCACAAAGGCATGCTACTAGCATAGCAGCAAAAACAAAGGCAGACATTCAAAGACTAGGCAGGGACAGGAGAGTACATTAGAATGCTCTGCAAGAAATAAGAGTAAATTTGCCCCAAATTGTGAAATGTTGGTAACTGGTAAAAACAAAGCAGACAACCGAAAAATAAGGGCATAGTAGGTAGGTGGGAGAAAACACATACTTTTTTTCCAAACAAGTCAAAACCTCTGAGTCAAGTGTATTCATCAGCAAGTGGTCTGGCAAGTCTGCACAGCTCTAGGAATTTACCACTGTTACTGGAGTTTATCAATCCAATTGTTTTGTCTGAAAATTAGACTTGGGCAGGAGTCGTGTATTAAGTCATGGTTGTGACTTTGGGTAAATATTCCAACAAATTATTTCTGTAATGGAAACAAGCTACCAAATAAAAGACTTCTTGTGTTTTAGCTGTGTTTTAGATGACGCTAAATACAAGCTGACACTTTTGTGATGAGCAAAACTAAACAGCTACATTTTAGGAGTCAGTCATGGATGTTTCCTGTTCAATGACTCATTATTATAATGCCAAAAATAAGAGATAGAGAAAACAACTGTAAATAGGCAGAATTTAGGAAAATGCAGATGTTTTTACCAGTTCTTTGTTGGACTATAAGCTAAAGCTACTGAAGGTCTTGCACTGTTATATGCCATTTGCACCAGGAAAGAAACTAAGCAGTGAATCTAGTCAATGAGCAACCTGCTTCTGTCCTTTTGCTAATGGTAGCCAGGTGCTGTACAAATGAAAAGCTTCTGATTTTGAGATATGAAAGAACATAGCTATGGGAAAATGTCTTTGTCTTATATCTTGGGTTCTAAGGCTTAAACTTCACAGTATTTTTCATCCTTAGTTGTAACTAACATAACACCTTCTTTAACAGCCACATTTAGCAGCAGATAATCTGGATAAGATTCATGATGAATGTGACAACAATCTGTTGCATGTAGCAGCATCAAAAGGACATGCAGAATGCCTGCAGCATCTCACTTCTTTGATGGGTGAAGACTGCTTGAATGAAAGAAACATGGAGCAGCTAACTCCAGCTGGTTTAGCAATAAAGGTAACTCAATCTCTGTCTCTACTGTAGTGTGACATAAGGGCAATTTAGCTTCTTTCTGTGATTTGAGTAGGTAATAGATCCAGCAGGATGTTATTTTTCAAGCCTCTTGTTAAATGGAAAAAGAACAGTACCATTTAAGCCAATAAGTCTGTTATGATGTGGGATACTATGTCAGCTATACAAATAACATTGATGTTTTGTATGTTGCTGTCACTGAATATCATATTTTAATCAATTAACTGACTAAAAAATTGCAGTGTTCATAGGAACATTCATATAATTTGTGCTCAGTTGTATCTGTAGGGAACATAAAAATTCTTACAAATATATGTGGGATCTTGAAAGAGAGATGCGAAACCGTGCTTACAAAGCATGAAAAAACTGATCCACATCTGGACTTGAAACTTTCTGGCTGTCTGGAACAGTTGCATCAAAGTTAATATCTACATTTTTACAGAGCAATCCATAAGAAACTGCAAAAATTAGTGTGAAAGCATACTGGAAAACCTACTACATAGCAAAGTATGGAACTGAATGGTGATTCTTGGCTAAAGTAAACCATGCTGTGTACTGAAGGCTGGTGTAGGGCCAAACTTACCCTGAGTCTTTCATAATTAAGGTTGGATGGTCAAAGACCATTCCTCTTAGTCACTGAATACTTTAAGAACAAAAAATGGAAGTGGTGACGACTGTTCCTGATTTTTCATTTTTTTTTACTGTTTGCTTCTTGGGAAACTTGAGTAACTGACAGACAACTGGTAGATTCTAGCCTGCAGGTTTGTATCTTGGAGAGGTCATTCCAATGACCTGGTGACCTCATACTGGTCTCAGGGATTTTATTCCATTTAATGAGAATAAAGTTAAACAGATAGTTAGCTACACTAATGAATTGCTCTTATAAAAGTCATATATTTAGCTTCAGTACCCTGGCCCATGTCCAACTTGAATAATTATATTCTGCCAATTTGAAGTCTTACAGTTTTACTTGGAAGTAGTTTTCTTTCTTGTTATTTCAAGATAGGTAGATAAGACATTTATGATATAGTTATGTTTGACCTTTTTTCTCCAGAACGATTGCTGTTTAATAATCAGTTTTTGTAAAAGTTCTGTCACACCTGAGCCATGCTTTGGCATTTCTAGAAAAATGTGTAAACATAATGGAATTATTCGTGTAAAGGAGAGTGCTCAGGCCCGAGAGTTTCTAATGAAGACCTGCATGATGGCTGGGCTGGTCATGTGCAAGAGCCTTAAAGTGATGTGGCATAACTAAACTATACAGCTCTTAATCCTTACTCCCAAAATACTCTGATACCAAATAGAGTGGACTTTATTCTTCTTGCTTGTACTGTAACTCAGATAATGATATACCATGTGGGACACACATCTCTGTTCCACAAGAATAACGATTATCAGAATGAAATAAAGCTTGTATGCAGGAACATACACTTCCATGAAAGGTAGTTTCAGCAGATAATTTAGTGGTGACAAATAGCATTTGCCAGTAAATAATGAATTACTATAGCAAGTGATTTTGATTCAGGACTTCTTTCTGACATAGAGCTAAAAGCTACAGTGAAAATGTAATGGTATATCGTGGCCATGTTTATTTTTCATGACTGTGTAGAAACTCTCCATGAATTAGAAGAAAAATATGTTACATACCAGGTACTTCATTAATTCATTATATTAATTTTAAATTTAAATTACGTGATTATGATACATAAAACACATTTATCATTTAGGCATGCTTACTAATATTTGAATACAAATTTGCTGATGAAGATTTTTCTAACACAATGAAAAGAATACAAGTAATTTCATTGATAAGAGCTTACTGATATTCAGAGAAATAGAAGAAAGTAAGTGAAGTAAAACAATGTGCACTTAAATGTGTATACACATGCTTATATATGGAAGAAATAAAATAAATATAAAATTGATTCTGTTTTTTTCCTTCTTCCAAGTTATTTGAAATGAGTTAATATTTTTTACGTCCTTATCCTTGTTTTTGTAAAAACAAATCTGGAACTTGAAATTGATATTTCTTTTCTTTGCACAATAACTTTTTCCTTTTTATGCATTCAGAAAGCTTTGTGTTCTGTGTCTGCTGGCTTGATTTTGACTGAGTGCTTGAAATATAAATTTTTAGCTATATAATAACCTATATATTCTATTAGCTATAACATATAATAACCTTCATGAAAATATCAGAGTGTGCGTTGTGATAAACTGCATCTGCTGAGATATAATTGTTGAAAGGGGAAACTGCAGCAAAAGAAGCTGCTAAAACCTCCTGCCTTTACACCAGCCCACAAGTAAACTCTGAAGAAAATGTATCCATCTATTTTTGCAGCACCTACATCGTACTTTGTAGAAACTTGCTGTAAGAGTGTAGATAGCACTTAAGGACTCTTGAGATTGGGATGTAAAAGGTGTTCAAAACAAGAACAACCTCCTTGTTTGTGTTTGATCACAACTGGTGCCACTAAAAAAAGCAGAGGGTCTTAGTAATTGGAAACTTTGCTGAGAGGCATTGAGGCATCCATCTGCCCCCCACATAACTTCTCTAGAGGGGTTTGCTGCCTCTAGAAGAGGATACCAAGTATGATAATGCCAGATGACTACTATCCCTTCCTGGTGTTTCAAGCTAGCTCACACAAGGCTGTAATCAGGAAATTGAAAAATACCAAAAAAGGCTTTGCATCCCTTGGAGAGGTGTTGAGGGGACTGGGAGCATGGGTAGTGTTCTCCTGAGTCCTCAGTTGGAGACTGGGATACAGGCAGAAGGAGTAAAAGAGTCTGAGTTGCCCTCTATATTAAAAAGTGGGTAGGCTGTGAGGAGCTCCCGCTGTGTAACAGTCATGAACACGTTGAGAGCCTGTGGGTTAAGATTAGAGATGGGACCACTAAAGAGCAGCTGGTGGTTGGGGTCTACAACTAGCCACGTGACGAGGGGAGCCTAATGGTGATGCCTTCCTGCTTCAGCTGAAATAAATGTCACACTCACCTTATCCTGATGGGAAATTTCAACCACCCATATTTCTGTTGGGAAAACAATTTGGTGAGGTGCAAGTGTTCGGGAGACTCCCGGAGTCCACTGATGACAACTTGCAGATTAAAATATTGGACAGATGCACCAGAGGTGAACCTGATGCCCACCAATGTTGAAGAGATCTTTAAAGACATTAAGATTGGAGGCAGCCTGAGCTGCAGAGACTATGCCTTCATGAGCTCAAGAGAAATAGGCTTGACAAAGAGTGAAGTCAGAAACTTAAACTTCAGGAGACCGATCTTCAGACTGTTTAAGGAATTTTTGAAGACTAGTGAGAAGCGGCATTCCTTGTGGATCAGTGTTGGGACTGGTGCTTTTTAGCATCTTTGTAGGTGGCATGGACAGCGGGATCAAGCACACCCTCAGCAAGTTTGGAGATGACACCAAGCTGAGTGGTGCAGTTGACACACTAAAGGGAAGGGTTGCTATACAGAAGGACCTGGACAGGCTTGTGAGGTGGGCCTATGCCAACCTCATGAAGTTCAACAAGGCCAGGTGCACAGTCCTGCTCCTGGATTGGGGCAATATCAAGCACAGATACGGGTTGGGCGGAGAATGGTTTGAGAGCAGCCCTGAGGAGAAGGATTTGGGGGTGTTGACTGAGGAAAGATTCAGCACGAGCCGGCAGTGTCTGCTTGCAACCCAGGCAGCCAACAGTGTCATAGTGTCATCAAGAGTAGTGTGACCAGCAGGTCAATGGAATTGATTCTGCCCCTCTTTTCTGCTCTTGTGATACCCCACCTGGAGTACTGAATCCAGTTCTTGGGCCACCAGCACAAGAACAACATGGAGCTGTTGGAGTGAATACAGAGGAGGGCCATGAAGATAATCAGAGGGCTGAAGCACCTCCCCTATGGGGACATGCCGAGGGAGCTGGAGTTCTCCAGCCTGGAGAAGAGAAGGCTCCAGGGGAACCGTATAGTGGCCTGATAGTACCTGAAGGGGGTCTACAGGAAAGCTGGGACAGTTTGTAAGGACAGGTAGTGACAGGAAGAGGGGAAATGGCTTTAAACTGGAAGAGGGTATATTCAGACTAGATATTAGGAAGAAATTCTTTTCTGTGAAAGTGGGGAGACTCTGGCACAGGTTGCCCAGAGAGGTTGTAGATGCCTCTTCCCTGGAAACATTCAACTCCATGTTGCATGGGGCTGTGAGTAGCCTGATGTAATGAGAGGTGTCCCTGCCTATAGCAGGGGGTTGGATCTTAAAGGTTCCTTCCAACTAAAACCATTCTAAGATTCTATGATTTCTTGGGAAGCTGTCCTCAGAGACTAAGGACTGGAACAAAGCTGACTGCTCCTTAAGGATGCCCTTCTGAGAGTGCAAGAGCTCTCTGTTCCCAGTATAGGAAAACCAGTAGGGGAGACAGGAAACCACCATGGCTCCACAAGGACCTGTTGATCAAACTAAGGGAAAAGAAAGGCAAGTACAGGCAGTGGAAGCAAGGTCATGTCACCTGGGAAGAATACAAGGATGCTGTCTGGCCTTGCAGAGGTGGATCAGAAAAGCCAGGACACAGATGGAGCTGAATTTCGTGAGGGATGTTAATAACGATAGGAAGGTATTCCATAGGTACATTAGTCTGAAGAGACAGGCCAAAGAGAGCATCCCTCCTCTGATGAATGAGAAAGGTTATAAAAGATATAGAGAAGGCTGAGGTACTTAATTAGTTCTCTACCTCAGTCTTCGCTGGCAGACGGATTCTCACATCTTAAGTGTTACTTAACCTCTTGGTGGGAAACTGGGGGAGAAAAATGCCCCCCACTGTAAGGGCAGAGCACATCTGAGGTTGGCTCATGAGACTGAATGTGTGCAAGTCTATGGAGCCAGACAACATGCATCCCAGGCTTCCAAGGGAGCTGGCTGAGATGGTTACTGAGCCAATCTCCATCATATTTGAAAAGTCATGACTGTCCCCAGGGACTGGAAAAATGGAAACATCATTCTCATTTATAAGAAAGGTAGGAAGGAGGATCTGTGGAACTACAGGGATGAGCAGGAGATCTGAGACAGCTAACACAACTTCACCAAGGGAATATCGTGCTAGAACGATCTGGTGGCCTTCTGTGATGGAATGATGGCATTGGTGGACAAAGGGAAGGCAACAGATGTCATCTACCTGCACTTCCACAAGGCCTTTGACATGGTCCCCTACCACATCCTTATCTCTAAATTAGAGATACGTGTATTTGAAGGGTGGACTATTTAGAGAATAAGGAATTGGTTGGAAGGTCACAGCCAAAGGGTTGTGGTCAATGGCTCTATGTCCAGCTGAGGACACCAAGTGATGTCCTCAGCAGTCCATCTTCGAACCAGTACTCTTTAATATCTCTGACATAGATGAGAACCATGAAGATGATAAGAAGGTTGGAGACCTCATTATGTCCTTGCAACTCTTTACACAAGTATATAGTGACAGAACAAGAGGGAGTACTTTCAAACTAGAGGAAAGGAGATTTAGATTAGATGTCAGTGAGAAGTTTTTGTCTGTGAGGGTGGTGAGGTGCTGGAACAGGTGGCCGAGAGAGGTTGTGGATGCTCCATCCCTACAGGTCTTTAAGGTCAGGTTGGGTGGGGCCCTGGGCAGCCTGATACAGCCTTGTTCTAGCATCTGTTAGCCTTACCTGTGGCATGAGGAAATGGAACTTGTTGATCCGTGAGGTCCCTTCCAACCTGGGTGATTCTATCATTGTATGATTCTGTGATTCTATGATTACAGGTCCTAACACAAAAGGATTAAGTGTTCAGAAAAACATATGCTCCAAAAAGTATATGCTCCAAAAAGTATTACTATTCCAAAAGTAATGCCTCCTTTTTTTTATTATGTTGACTGATGATGTCCTAGGCAGATGTTGGTGATATGGCAGTAGAGGTTGAACCTTCCAACCAATATTCTATTACATTTTCTTGCCATGAGACAGATGGCAACAGAGGGGCAATCTAGCAAAATGGTGTCTGACATGGAAGTGCATAAGAAGACAAGCTCTGTAACTGAATTCCTCTATCGGAAAAAGGATGGCCCTGATTGACATTCATCAGTGCTTACTGAACATTTATGGAGACCAAACCGTGAATGTGAGCACAGTGACATGATGGGCAGTGCATTTCAAACAGTGGTGACAGCAACAGTGGTTACCTCCACTGGCACAGATTTTTGTGAGCTTTGCATGCAGGCTCTTGTTCAACACTGATGAAAATGAAGAGCTAATGGTGGTGACTGTGTTAAAAAATAGTGTTTTGTAGCTGAGAATTTGCTCTATTAAACAGTGTTACTGTGCTTTTTGTAACCGTTGTAGCTTCCATTGAAATAAATAGGAGACATTACTTTCAAAATTACTTAAAAATAATAATAGCTTAATCTTGCATGCACTTTGTTATTGATAAATGAAAACTAGACCTTATAGGGAAATACACTGTTCAACGTACTTTGGCAAATGAACCTTCACTCCAGACATTAAGTTTTGTTGTGTGGGTTGTAGAAGCATAGCTATGATTTTGTTCTTTATAATCTAAGAGTATGTAACAGGCATCAGATCATGTGCGTAATATTTCACTGCCTCTTGAACTGATGTATGCTGTGGTGTCATTCAGCAAATATTCTGTACTGTAGTTTGACTCAGCTATACTTTTAGGAATGAGAAGATGGAAATCCCAGGGCAAGTATAAGCTGATGGCATATTGTAAATAATGTAATACTTAGATAAGATAAACAAACGTAATACTTGAGAACAGATAAAAGATGAACTGTCAAAGAAACTGGAATTTCATAACATGCTAATAATTCTAATAAGCTTCTTCATGTTAAGTAGACATGTTTGGATTGAAACAGATAAGATTTTTAATTTTTTTTCTTTGTTTAGAATGGTCAGCTGGAGTGCGTTCGGTGGATGGTGAGCGAAACAGAAGCTATTGCAGAACTAAGTTGCTCAAAAGATCACCCAAGCCTTATTCATTATGCTGGCTGCTATGGTCAGGTATGATTTTCACTTTTTCAAAAAGATTACTGAATTATTCACATAGGAATTTCAGTTTAAAGAATCTTTATTATTTTGTGGTTCTTAAAAACAGATGTTTGTAATTAGTTCTAATGTTGAAAGAACATTTCCCACTTTGAATTTTTTTTTTTTCATTATTCTCCTTATTAAGTCCTTTTTTTTTTTTTTAAGTAATGGTTTGGGGAGGTTACATGGATTATTATGCCAGTCTATCAGTCCCATGACAATCAGGCAAATATAGCATCATGATCCCTTGCTTTCCTAGGACATGTCAGAAAATTGTCAAACTTTTTGGATAGTTCTGATTCCTTTTACAGGAGAGATTAATCTCAAAAAAAAAAAAAAAAAAAAAAAAAAAAGGAAGAAAGAAAATTGGCATATTGAGACAATCTAGGAATTCATTATACTGGCAGTAAAGCGAAGCATGGCAAAACTTGAACATCATCTGTACAACTTTGGTTTTATTGAGAATTATGTATAAAAATATGTTGCAAACCAATCCTGTTCCACACCTAGCTTACATATAAATCTGATCATGAGAAACCACACAAGTACAGCATTTTGGTACTTGGCTAATGTCTGGGGAAACATATACAGCTCGACTGCACCACATTCTCCTCTTACAGTCCGTTTTTCCTAAACAGGCCTTACAATAACCGCTGTTCAAAAGATCTTCTCTAGAATATGCTATACAAGGAATAGTAATTGGTTATTCTTCTCTGATGTTTTTGGAAGATGAGCCACTCATATCATCCATTTTCTTCAAAAGACATTAATGGGAAATGCAGAAAATACGCTATTGTTGTGCTAATGCTTTTGTTGATCCAAAGAAACTTAGCATTCTCTTTCCAGTACAAGCATGGTTGTTTCCTGCTATGCCATAAAAATACTGTGGCATGTTCCTGCTGTTAACTGATTTTTTCAAGCATAGATTTGTAGACAGGGGTAGAAAAAGAGGAGCATATCTGGAAGGCTGTGAATCTGGAAGTCCACTCTTCATCTTGCTGCATCCTGAGCCACCACAGACACCTTTGTTCTCATGCTGTGCTAATTCCTCTGTATGTCTCTGCTCACCTGTTACGCAGATGTCACTAGTGCAAATTAGCAATCTGCTGGACGTACTGATTAATTGTCCTGCTTTCTGTAACAAGTTTAGCTTATAAAACTTTCACTGAAGATAAGGAAGCTGGGAGCCCCATCAGAACTGGATCTGAGTAAAGGTTGTTTGTTACTAGAAAGAAAGTTTGGAAGAGAAAGCTTCATATGAATTTAGGCTTGTGTCTTCATTTCACTGATGTAATTTTTCCTCATCTCTAAATGTGTTTATACAAACTAAATCCAGTGAACTCTGTTGTTGTGTTTTTTTCAGTGAGCTATGCTGTCTACTGTTAGGAATAGATTTGGCAGGCTTAATCCAGATATTCTTTTAGAGCAGAATGGAAGCTCCACCAGTTAAGAAATGCCAGCTATAGTTAACCATGCACGAAATGTAGAAAGGTGATATAAAAAGTGCTGCCAAATTTTTTTAGTTAGTTGAATGCCAAAGAAAGTTCACATGTAACGTCAGCTCTTTTTTTTTAATTTTTTCTTTTAATAATCTATAAATGTCTTGCAAACATGAAGGAATGTTGAGGCTGAAGAGAAGCCAGATTATCTTGCCCAACTGTGTTAAGAAGAAAGAAGTTTAGATATTCAAATGTGTAGTTGGCACTATCCTCGAAGTTTTAATTTATTTTACCATTAGTTACGTGAGAGATAATCCATGTAAACACTGGTCTTGGCAGAATTGCAGGAGTAATATTTTTACAAGGAAGACCTGTTATAGAATCTTTCTCTATGAGTCAGCCCATCCATTGTTTCCCCAGGCATTAGGAATGCACACCATATTTTTCTTGAACAACTATCATTTAGAATGGGCAGCAAAACTGAGTTCATAGCAAAGCTCCTATGTTAAAAATCATCAAACCACAGCCATGGCCAGAATCCAAAAGCATTTCAGCAGTGCTGTATTTTGTCCAGTGTGAGAGGAACTACATATGTTCAACTAATGGAAGAAGAGCTTGTAACCAACCTGGAGCCTGGTCTGCAAACCTCCTGCCAAGGGTTTCTTTAAGTATGAGGTCTTGCAAGAAGCAACCATGGTTGACACAGCTTGCCATAACAGGTTGTTGGTGCATGACACATTACATAACATTTGATTCTGCCACAGGCATGTGTATTTAGTCCTGGCTTTGAAGAGCTATAGTTTCTTTCCAACATGGACTACATAGGGAAGAGACATAGTGTGGGGGAATGCCAAGTGTTTGTCACATTCAGGTGCAAGAGAATCAGGAAGGGCTTCAGGAAACCAGAGCTACAGTGTGACTGAAAGGTTTTTGTGTGCGTCTTGGCAGCGGCGTACTGCTGGAAATCACAATGTGCTGGGGAGAATGTGTAGCACAGACACACAAATGCACATTTATGCACTTCAGGATGTTTCCCTTCAGCTTGGTGACCACCATATGGTCATATGTCTTTTCACACATCTCACAGTTTTCAATTCAAAAACCTAGTATTTACTGGGAATTTATTAATTAATCAAAATCAAGTAATGGGCAAAGATTAGCTGTAGAGTTAGTACACTTCACCATGCTAAGCCTTCCATTTGTAGTCCATTTAACAATTTGGACAGTTTTTCTTTACTGTTCTTCCTATTTCAAAAGCCAGCTGATGGAGCCAAAGTCTGCAGCTTGTCCCAAAACAGAAAATATGTTTTATGATATTTTTCTAGATTTTACTTTTATAGGGAAGTTTGAATTATTGTTAGGTCTGAAATATGCCAGCGTGATATTAATCATTGCTACAAAATAAGACTGTTGAGTCTTAAAATGATCAGATATGCTGAATAATTTGACACTGTTTATCAGGTCCTGTTACACAACAAGTATGTGATTACTTTACCTTATCAAAATCTTACAGGTAAATGTTATTATTCTTCATTTTGTCTGAATAAATCGTATCAATGATGTTAAGCCTATTTCTCTCTATTTCTAAGTGCCCTCGTCTTCCAAATATATAAGCATTACTAAAGTGATAAATAATATATGATTTTTCATTCTTCAGTAAGTGAAGAAAAAAGTTGTTTTCCCTGTGTTTGTGCGTGATGTCAAAGATCTGTTACAATACTGTCATGTGGGGGAAACACAAACTATTTTAGCAGGCCTCTAATGTTGTTCTTGTGATCAGTTCTAAGTTCTCTAAGTAGAGATGATGTCACTTAGTTACCCATCCTAGTACTTGGTTTCTATGTTGATAAAATAAATTACTAAAAAGCATAATTTGCTCCGTGCTGATTGGGATTGTAAAATTACAGACTATGCTCAATATTTTGGTTATGGAATAAATGTGTTCTGAAAAAATACATAATTTCTAGGCAGAGGAATTTTTCTAAAATATTATTCTTTTCATTATTAATATATAAGCACAATTCACATGAGTAGCATAATTCTTCTCTGCTGCTTGCCAACACCAGAGGCAGCTCCAGAAATTGCTCAGAAGTATTTTTAAAGGGATATGTGATCTCAAGTTGTCTCTCTGTGTTGACTACCAATTATATATGCCAGCTATATCAGCTGGCATTCAGAAATATAAATACCTATTCTTTTACCCTGTAATAAGAAGAAATTGCTGTTAAAATGAAATACAGAGAAGTTAAGTTCTAGACACTATAGCCCTCTGAAGCAGAAAGCAGAGAGATTCAGGTGCTTGAACAGATGGAGTTGCTTCAAGGACACTTAAAAAGTCAGAGGTTCCGTCTTTCCTCTAACAACTCAGTGCACTGACAGAGAGTTCAGGATGGCATACTTCCTGATTTTAGTTCTATTGCTTCTCTTCTTGCACAGTAGTCAAGAGCTGGGGCACTATGACAAGTCTGTTCAGCTCAGTGATCTGTGCATACTCCTGTTTTAGTTTTCCAAAGATGCTTATGAAGTTCCACCAAGTGTCAAAAGAAGTTTTTCAGGTTGGAAAGCAAGATGTGCTATGTCAGTTGTCCTTTCCAGGGGGTAGGCGTGCATGCTTTTCCGTGTACAATCTGTGAAAATGTGTTACTTAATGCAGATTCTTCTTATAAAACAAATACAGTATTGTGGTGTATTGCTTTGGAAAAAATAAATAAATAAATAAATAAATAAATAAATAAATAAAAAGCACCTAGAGGCAGGCTTCTGATAGACCAAGTCCTGCAAAAGTGAGAGAGACTGAAATCAAGGTCTTGCAAAAGCAGTTATTGGTCAGTGCTATACCAGATGACAATACCGGCATTCCTCTAGTACCTGTCCATTCTTATTATTCCTTATCTTTTGTGGCATCTCTTTCACCCCTTCTCTTAGGAGAAAATCCTTCTATGGCTTCTTCAGTTTATGCAAGAACAAGGGATTTCACTGGATGAAGTTGATCAGGATGGAAATACTGCTGTTCACATAGCTGCTCAACATGGCTATCTAGGATGTATACAGGTAGAGTATTATCTATATCAGAAATGTAGTTTAAGTCAAATGAATTTTGAATTATGAGCTACTGAACTATTAAAATGTTTACAGGAAACTTTACACGTAGAACTAGTTATTGATACCTTAAGATATACTGGAATAAACAAATAGAACTCAGACTAAAACACCATAAAGTTCTTTTTTAAAATTCTATTATGCTATTTTGAACCTAAAGTAAACATGCTGCCAGAAGATAGCATGATTATTTAGTTTAGGCAAGAGCAGTTAATACATGTGTTGCTCTGTAAAAAAAGGGCAGCCAATATGGATGTGATCTTCTTACTGATTTTGATGTTTTCCTTCTGTTTCTTTTTCCAATGAAAAGTTGCAGCTCTTCTTAGCAAAGTCTAAAAGTTGCAATTTGTTCTGTGTGGTAGGATTTCCACCTTGAGCAAACCATTCTTTCCAGAGTTGTAATCTTTTAGTGTAACGATACGAAACATAATAGTGTGATAGTGATTTCTTAAACAAATTGTATTTCCACAAAGAGCAATACAGCTTTGTTATACAGAGCTGCTTTAAAGGGAATTTGACCTGTTGAGAGAAGATTTGTATGGCTACAGTGCTTCTGAGAGCCAGATCTGAATAAATCAGTTTGGATATCTCTCTACAGTACCAGTGTTCAATGTAGACAAGCTAAAAACGCTGTATGGTTGAACTGAATGGCGCTTGGAAAAAAAAAACCAACTTCACTTTGTCTTGAATCAAGGACACAGATGTACCCTTTGTCCATCAGAGTCGACAGAACCATTAGTCACAGGAGTACATTCTAGTATTTCTTGGTGGGATCACTTTGAATGAAAGCTGTTTGGAGAAGAAATAGTAATAAAATTAATTCAGGCAACTAAAAAAATGATATTTGAGAAACAAATCAGCTACTGAAGAGTGGCTTGAAGAGCAGATCATCATGTCACAATCTACATAGTGCTATTTGCAGATTTGTAACTCCTCCTGCTTGTTTATCTTTATTGGCAAGTTAATCTCAAGGTTTTTTTACGTTCAGTACAGTTCAAGAGTGCTCATAAGTTTCTATTCCTCTCCTTGGTCAGCAGATGAAAAGGTCTCTGTGCCTGCTGCTCTGAGTCAACAAGGTCACTCTAAACCCTAGCTGGTCTCATCTGCTCCTGAATAATTCAGTCAGCCTAGGTGGAGCTCAACCACCCACACCCCCTACAGCTAATGATGCTGTTTTGGGATATATTACGGTTTGGTTCAGCATTTTTTTCTAGAGTGCTGTAAGAAAAGCCTGACTAAAAACTGCTGCATACACCTAGCTCTCATTCTATACATGCAAAAATTGGAACACTGATTATCATAAACTAGAAGAAAGCGTGAGGGTTTGTTTTTAGTTATTGCAAGTCTTGAAGTCAGCTTGACCGAACTTTGTGTTTACAATGTTTTGGATTCAAATTCCAGAATTCAGAGATTGTGTTCACTATCTGGACAGTTTCCTAGCAACAAGCTGGAGTTTTACTTCTGTGTTTAACACAGGGATAAGCATCAGAATATGAGCTGTGGCCTAAAGACTAGAAGCTGACAATTACTTCAGTATTCTCTAAGGAGATAGTAGAGGGTAACCCAGTTGGAAAGCAATGAGATGTTTTCCAACGTGAAAACAGTTTGGAAAACTCTTTGAACAGATTTCTTTCTTCATAATTCTAAATAGTTCTGAAACTTAATAATGTTGAGCCCATCAGAACCAAAGAGGTTTTTGGGAAGGCTCTACTCCACCTTTTCTATCCAAGCATTAATTCTCTAATAGCTTCTCTAAAGATATTTGAGACTGTTCCACTGAGTGTTTCAAACCCACCTATTACAGCTCATCGCTGCCCTCTATAACCTCAGACACAAATGTTCTAGCATGGATGCCTCTCAGTTGCAGCTGCCCTTGTCTCCTTTTCTAAGTCTACCATGTTCAAAATTAGCACAATGGTCAGCAAAGCACAGACATCTGAAAAAGTTTATTGCCATGTCTCAGAAGTGAATTATTAGTTGCTTAAATGTAAGTATTCTGTTTTCATTTGCTGGTTTTCACATTTTTCATTCACAGTATGAATGCTAGAAGCTATGTTATCTCACAGAAACAAATGAGCAGAAAACTAATAGAATTTCAAAAGCAGAAGGAAAAATGCAAACTTTTTACAGTGCCTTTTAACCACAGAACACTCTGCTGTGTTACCCTTGCTCCTGTGGATTTTAGTCATGTGTAAAGATTCATGCTTATTGATGTCATTGTTTCCTTTCTTGACTTTACAGACATTAGTTGAATATGGAGCAAATGTCACCATGCAAAACCACATGGGAGAGAAACCCTCACAAAGTGCTGAGCGACATGGGCACACGATGTGTTCCCGCTACCTAGTGGTGGTGGAGACCTGTATGTCATTGGCCTCTCAGGTTGTCAAGCTAACAAAGCAACTAAAGGAGTAAGTGTTTAGTTCTTAGGGTTCTTAGGGGTTCATTCTTAATACCGTTTTTTGTTTTTAGTTTGTTAGCAGTGTCCACTTTCTGCTTCTCATATGAGTCATATTCCTCCCTTATTTGCCATGCTTTCTCACTCCTTCACCTTTAGTTTGTCAGCTGTTTTGTTTCTTGCATCTTTTTGTGAACTGAAATGAAGGGAATGGGAGTGAAAAGGGGAATATATACGATATAAATGTATACATAAGCAATGCAGTCCTTTTCCCCATTGAGTGCCTTGAGATGACATCATTGCTGATCACAATTTTTGTTCATATGGCATGTTTCCTTTTATATACAGTTGGTGGCTCTTCACAGTTGTAATATGGGTTTTCAATATTAGGAGGAAACAGAAATAGCAGAGCTTTTCATCTACCACAGGCAGTGAAAATGCCTTTTGAAAACAATATATATAATGAAACCATATTATGTTATGCAAACAGTGTGAACGATTGTATTGAGTGTAAACTCCATGGTTTTATTTGCATGTGGTTGAAAACAGGTGGCCTCTTTGACAAGAGGTCAGGGGGTTTCAGCCATTTCCAACAAAAGATCAGCTGAAGGACACAGCTGAGTTTATCATCCAAGCTGCTGATGTCTCTAAGGGAACGTACTTGAAAAATGGCAGAATATGTCAAGGAGGAGGGAACAAAGAGAGATTGAGGTAACAAAAGCATCAAAGGAGTTGCAGGTGCTCTGTGGTAAGGAAAAAACACCTACAAAGGAACTGCTGCCCATGCAGGAGCAGGCACACCCCTTGAGGGCAGTGGAGCCCTCGCATAAGTCCATGCCGTTTCAGTTGGATCCTGAATAAACTGAACTGTGCAAAGCACTAGAGTACAGGAAGAGTGAGAAGGAAGGAGAGAAGCTGCTACACACTGTTTCAGACCTATGTCATTCACTGCATTCCTGAAAAGAGTGAGTGTAATCTGCAGTGATAACATGGGGATAGGAGAGTTGCCTAGAGTGAAGCCTGACAGTGAGGCAGGAAAGGTGCTTGGAGCACAGATGAAAGTGGTAAAAGCCCGAACAAGGGGAAGTTAGGTGTTTTATATGTTTTCCTATTTTTGTTTCCCAATACATAATCCATAAAAATTCATGCTAATTGTCTATAAATTAAATTTATCAAATCTGTTTTGCTTCTGATGGTAGCTGATAAGTGACGTGCCTGTGGTTATCTCAACACACTTCAATTCTTCCTAATTTTTGCCCCTATCTCATGGAGGTGGCTGCGTGGGTGCTTGCCTGCCACCCAGAGCCAACTCACCACAGCAATTCAGTTTTTATTACCATAATAAAATGAAACTTAAAAATAAACAAATAGTGCCATTTTATTATAATCAGGTACCTGTTTTGTAATTTTTTTAGGAGAGAATGGGTAGTATTAGTTCTCTGTCCTTACAGGTCTGCATAAAAATCCAAGTATAGCATGAAGTGCATGCCTGGAGCAACTTCTCAAGGAGCCTCATCTCTAATAATGTAGGAGAGTTTATTGGCTGCAGCACCTCTAAAAATCCCAACAGCATCTGAACAAAGTCCAGTTTACAGCCGAAGTCATTTTAAACTGTTGTTATGTAGGAAAAGATCCTGCTTGGGCAGCTGAGCTAGTTTTGCTGTATTTACTCCACCTATTTCTACTGGTGTTCATGGACATTATTCTAGTTATATTCAAATCATGATGGATTACTTGACTGTTCAGGATAGTACTATCAACACACTAACCCTTATCTGCTTCCCTACTTTTTCTCAGCTACTGTAAACATGCGTTGATTGTACACACTGCTTAATTTTCTGGGCTCCTTATCAACAAGGCATAAGAAATTCTCTGAATACTGTATGCCCCCAACCACTAGAAGACAGAAATGACTGATACTGTGCAAGAAGAACAGAGTACAGAAACTGTCTTAAATCAACACCTTACAAGATCTTTCTTCAATGGTCTGAAACCAAAGAAGAGATTAATATATTTCATTCTCTTCTTATGAGCTCTTCCAGACAACACAAAACAGTTCTATTCAGAAATCACCCTAATCCATCACACTCTCTGGAGTCATTCCTGAAGAGAAGTCACAAAAGCAAAACAATAAAATCACAGTCTGCCAAAGTCTTCACGTCTTACGGATCTTTGATCCAAAGCAGTTCATTTTAAAGATGAAAAACTGCAACAACAACAACTTTTGAGTTCAATCTAGGTCCCCTTTCAGCAAAGATTTTATGAAAGAAGGAAACTATTTCTAACTAGAAAATTTTGATTAAATCTTCATAGGATGATTAACTGAGACTGTTTCAAGAAAATGAAGAAACAAAAAAAATCTTTCTGTAGTTAAAAAGGGAAAGTGGCCCACAGAAATAAATAAATAAATAAACAAATAAATACATCTGCTACTAACTTCAAAATAAATCTTTGGTTTTCATCTCTTGCTAATTACAGAACTTTGGTCAAACCAATACAATTTTCTGAACAATTTTCTGAGAGAACCCAGTATAGTCACAAAAATTTTTCACAGATCCTATACAAAGTACTGGTTGTCGTTCTGCTTTCACACAACTCTGTAGGCCTTACCAAGTCACTGTCTCACATTTTACAATTTGCCATGTAGAAGGTCTGAAGCTCTGACTGATGACAAGTTGAATGTGATCCAGCAGCATGCCCTGGGGTGCATCAGGTACAGCACTGCAAGCAGGCAAGGGAAGGGATGGTCCCACTCTGCTCCACCTGGCGTGTACTTGAGTACTGCATTGAGTACAGACATGGGCATGGAAGGACGTGAAAATATTAGAAAACATCCAAAAGAGAGCTACAGAAATGATGAAGGGTCTAGAAGACAAAACATATAAGGTTCCTTGGTTTGTTTGACCCATAGGAGATTGAGAGGTGGCTTCATCACAGCCTACATCGTCCTAAATAGGGAAGCAGAGGGGCAGAGGCATGGAACAGGCTCCTCAGAGGTGTTGTCACAGCCACAAGCTGCCACGGCTCAAATAGTGTCTGGATAATAGTGTCAGGCATAGGATTTGGATTTTGGGTGGTCCTGTGTAGAGCCAGGAGCTAGACTCAATGATCTTTGTAGATCCTTCCAACTCAGAATATTCTGATTCCATGATTCTATTTTCTAGCTATTATTAAGGCAACATACTATAAATGATGATACTTCATTAGATAATGCTTCACTACATTCACTATTCAGTAACTAAACACTGATTTCATTTAGAGGTTCAGAATTATCTAAGGAGAGGTATCAGGTTCCTCACATAGCACCTAGTGGGATCATTGTCTAAAATACAACCCTACGAATTTGGTATTGAATACCTTAAAGACTTTCTTACTTGTAATTCTGTAGTGGTCTTGTCTCCTGAATCAGACTCATTTTAACACTTAATAATATTGTTGTTCCAGGGAGTTCAGATCTCTCATTTTCAGTGTTATCATAGGTATGTATGTTACATTTCTCTGGAGAAATGTCTGGCAGGATGTGTGTGTTTCTGTGTACTGTGGAGTGTCCATTAACAAGTTGAACTGTGAAAATGAAGGAGATGTTGATTCTGTTAGCACAATAAAATGTTTAACTGCAAAGAGGATGTTAACACTGTAGAAGAGGTGTCATACATTTCCATTAAAGCTAAATGTTTGAGATTTAGATATTTAGAAATAGAAGTTGAAGAACACATAAAAAGAAAGTCAAACAGATAAACCGTATCACAGTCTAATCTCAAGGAAAATTTCCTTGGCTCTCAAATGAGAGTGTCTGGGGAGTTGCAGTGTAAGCCAATGTTGACAGATGGTAGGAGTGATTTTAAAACAGTGTAAGGAAGTGTGTAGGCAAGAGAAAGGAAGATAGAAAACTAAAGAAAGTAAATATGTACATAAAACATGATCATGTTGTAAAAAGTGATGGCAAGGCAGCATGTCAAGATCCCACCTTTATTTCTCTAGTACTTCTCAGATCCACACTTGTAACTGATACATTAGAAGTAAAACAGTTTGGTCAGCCTTGTAAGTACAGCCATTTGGATTCTTTCTGGCTTTGACATTGCCAGTTATATTAAGGTATTAAGACTGCATTTGGAACATAGATCTTCTGCTGATGGTATGTGAACTGAGAAAGAATCCAAATCAGTCTTGGAGAACAATACTGGATATGTAAGTCTAATGTGAACAAAAGTACTAAAAACATATTAGTTCTGCAGCAACAAACATAGAACATGAGTGAAACAGACAAGGTCATATTTGCCTGCTGGGTTCTTATTTTTGCTGATCAGGTAATTAAACCAAACGTACAAATTGCATCCCAAGTGAAAGACAGTTTATATGCACAAATGAAAAGCTCAAGTGAAAATTACTGTTTTCTGGTAGTTTCCCAATAATTCTATCTATCTCTGTGGTATTTGGGGGCACTGAAACTTACATTACCAAACAAGACTGAATGTTGTCTTGTGGTCAACAAGCTAAAGGGATGTTTTGATATTAAAATAAAGGATCAAAATTGGGAAGGGGTGGGGATGATGAGAACTTTTGTGATAAATGGATCTATTCCTTCATTTTCATAGCACTACTTGAAGATTTGCAGATTAACTTACTAGATTGAGACCTATAGAAATAAGTATTATTCTTACATAAGAATTTGATGTAGTTATTGTTCTTAATAAGTAATGTTCTCACAGTTCTGTGGTAAACTGAATTTCTGATATGGATGTCACTTTCATATTATTACCAAACTATATTTACCACTGTAGTTTCTATAACATTGGCCTCTAAGATTACTTGCAAATCAGTGCCACACTGAAAGCAATGGACTGCAGGATGTGTAATACTGCTTATAATGTGGATGCAGAGCACAGGCAGGACCTTCAGTAAGGTTGGGCAGTAAGCAGATGTGTCTTTTCCTACTCTTCTGGAATAGTGAGCTCTGTTGTGTATCTGAGGAAGGTTTTACCAGCCCTTTCCAGTAGGCTAAGACTCTCAGTACATTTGCAGGGAGAAAATGACAGAGTGGTTGTTTGAACCACTGTTTAGCTGAGTAAAAGCTATCCACCGAATACAGGAAGTAATTTCTTAATCTGTCCCATTGTTCTTCCTTTTCACAATCAAGAGCCACGTGGCCCTGCTGTTGCTCTGAAATATGTTCATTTCTGGAATTTTATTTTAATAAAACTTAAGTGACTTAAGTAAGTCACTTAGTTCCCATGAGCTATTTATGATCCCACATTTGTCCTTGTACAAAGTTTAATAAGTAATCTCTCACAAACAAGTGCATCTTTGTGTTGGTATTGTACAGTGATCACAAAATGCCCTTAGGATTTTGGAAGTACAGAATCTCTGCTCATGCTGTTATTTATAAACTCATGTCTTTATCCATTAATCTTACCTGTAGGTAAAGAAGGCTTATCTTTGAAATGCAGTGTTGAACAATTTATCCCGTAGATTACTAATACTGACAGTTATAAAACTCAAGATAAAGAGTCTCACACTGTCTTGCAGGCAGACAGTAGAACGTGTGACGTTGCAGAACCAACTCCAACAACTTTTAGAGGCCCAGCGATCAGAGGGCAAGTCTCTGCCCACATCCACAAGGTAACATGACTGGAATTTCACTGTAGCATGGATTTGCACAGTTATCATGAGAAGTTGTGATCTGTCTAAATAATAGATGAGTTCTGTCAAAGTAAATATGCTTCTTTTACCCTGTGGGCTTGAAGCTGAGAATTTGAAAGTGTGTAATGTTATATAAATATTGGACATATTGATTATGGAATTAATAGTTTCAGTTTTTCCCCAGAGTTAAAATCAGATTTACAGTGGAATAGATTGTATCTTGTGTTAGATTAATAGCAGAGAATCCTAGAAACCCCTACAAATGTAATACGAAAGTGTGACCTTGTGCTGGTTCACCATACCTGCCAGCTGTTACTTGTAAAGACAGTTACCATCAGAACATGCTGTCAGAGTAAGAAGATCCTTAAGCTCATTAAATCTTTTGCCTGCAGTAGCTCTTATAAAAGGCCAAAACTCTAGAAATTTTACATATTATTTATTCTCTGTCCACGCAAGTCTCAGAAGTCTACACAGCCTTAAAGAGGAAGAAAAAGACCGTTCCAGCAGACACACAGCTTAGGGCCTCCTGATCTGTGTCTTAACTTCTGCCACAGATTTCCAATGTGGTGCATGGAAATCAAGTAAGCACACAACCTCCCTCTCAAGATGACACTGAAAGGAATAAAATAATTCAGGTGCAAATAGGGCTCAGTTTACCATTACCTTCTAATTCAGTTTCCACTGCAGAAGGTGCACACAGTGTTTTCCCTTGTTTCATGGAGTCTCAAGGGAGTTAAATATATGTTAAAAATAGAAATCCAGCTTAATTAAAACTTCTTCCACTGACATTGGTGGCCTGAACTCTGGGATGTCATGTATGAACCTGCAGTAGTGGTGACTGTTTTCTGTTCGATCTTGCAGAACTTTATGCATTGCTTTGAACAAGTACATCATATCCCCGAAGTTCATCCATCAGTATTTCAGACAAGTGCAAGTAGTTACAAAATAGGTAATAAAGACATTGGGATAGGCGGTGCACTTCTTTAAAGGAACTTTGGCTACAGAAGGGATTAAAAATCCAAATTCCTGCTGAAGCAGAAAACCACACTGGAAAGAGTCTTTTTGTCCTTTTTTTTAGTTCTCATGGTCTTTGTACTTCATGTCTGTCAGCTCAGCAGGGACAAACGGACCAAATGCTGTCTTCCAGCTCATTTGGTTTCTGTGATTTTTGCTGGCTGGACTTTCCATGTGGTCTTTCATCTGAGTACTTGTGAGCACCAGGACAGTTTCAGTATCAGATTAGAATAGGTGAGAGCAGATCTCTCATCATTCATTTTTTCTGTAAGAGAGTAGGTTTCAACATGGCTCTAGTTAAGTAACTGAGTTTGAAAATGGCAACCTATTATTTTGAATATGTTTTCATGGCTGGTTGCTACTTCTTCTTCTAATTAGAACTGACTTTGGGATATTGTCATCTTATAGACATCATAGGCAGATGTTAATCTATGAGAATCTAACAAACCTGTTGGCATTATCTATTTTATATACATGTAAATTCTATTTTGGTTTGCCCATTTTCCCACAAGGATAACTCAAAATGGACTGAAGGTGGATACTATATTCATGTGAATTTTGTACACAGTTTATGGACTTGGCAGGGAAGAAAAACATAGAAGAGACAAAAAAAAAAAGGAAAAAGAGATTTATTGATTCACTGCTTCACATCAACCTTAATTTTTCCACTTTACCCTTGTTTAAAGAAAAATTGGCTTAAAATAAGAATGTGGAGCATCAAAATCTGGTATATATCATGGGAAAAGAAATGGCCTGTGTAATTTCTATTTCTATTTCCATTTCTACTTCCTTACTATATATCATTTGCAGTGCTAAAATTAATTTATTGATCTAATAATACTGAAATAAATTAATGTCACTATTCACCTGCTTTTCAGTATTTCATGTCTGAAAAGGTTTGAGCGTAAACATACATAAATTTTTATGAAGTCTTATTTGGCTGCTGTCAGATGAAGCTTATATTTATGAAATCATTGCTCTACATAGAGCTGATACTTAGCGGTATTTAAAATCTTTATCTTATCTTTTAATCTTTATCTTCTGTAATGTGGGGTGACTTGAATAGTAGGCATTTGCCCTTTTGGCTTTTTTTTCACCTTCTAATCTATGTCAGTTCCCACAGAAAGGCGACAGTAGTTTTGCAAATGTTTCTCTGATAAACAAGTCTTTGGCATTGACATTATTCTTTTTCTTTTAAGGTTTTTCCTTTGTAAAAGAAAGTGGAGAGACTTAAGTTCTAATTAGAAATGGAAGCAGGGTTACATCCTTTTCTCTGTAATCTTCATTCTAGCATCATAGTAATGAATTCCACGTGAGTAGTGAGAAAGAGGACAAGTAACAATAAGCTGAGACAGACTTGTAAACGGGAAATGACAGTTTTGCATTTTATATGTGCATTAATTTGGCCGTGGTATTTCCTTCTCTTTTTTTCTTTAAGCTCACCATCATCCCCTGCCTCTGGCAAACCCCAGTGGAAACCATCTGAAGCAGATGAATTGTCTCCACCGAAAAGTAAATTGAACGCCCAAGATGGGATTCAGATTCTTGGCAGCTTGGGAACTTCTAGTCGCACTCAAGCCAAGATGAAAGATGAGGACTCAGATAAAATCTTGCGCCAGTTGTTAGGAAAGGAAATCTCTGAAAATGTCTGTATGCAGGAAAAACTGACCTTGGAATTTCAGGATGCTCATGCATCCTCCAAGAACGTGAAGAAGATTTTGCCAGAGAAAAGGGAGCTGAAGTTAGCCAGACTGAGGCAGCTTATGCAGAGGTCTCTCAGTGAGTCTGACACAGACTCAGCTAATTCTGAGGATCATAAGAACACTCCTGTGAAAAGAACTGACAAACTAAGGCCTCAGCCCATAGTGGAAAGTGTTGAGAGTACAGAGAGTTTGCACCTGATGATTAAGAAGCATACTTCAGCAGCAGGGCGCCGCTTCCCTTTTAGTACCAGAGCTTCTAAGTCAGTGGATGGCCACAGCCCTTCCCCTACTTCAGAGAGCAGCGATCCAGATAACGAGGCTCAGTATCAATCTGGTACTGTACCTCAGGGCCAGTTTTGTGGAGACAGCTCTCCTTCCAGCACAGATGGTGCTGCTGCTCAAAAGGTTGCCACAAGCCCTAAGAGTGCACTTAAGTCTCCATCTTCAAAACGCAGAACCTCCCAAAATTTGAAACTCAGAGTGACTTTCGAGGAGCCTGTGGTGCAGGTGGAGCTAGCTGAGGCAGAGCTAAATGAGGAAAAGGATAAAGAACGGGGCAAAGCACTTTCACGGGCTCCACCCACCACTGGGGAACCATCGGGGGACCAGCTAAAAAGGCCTTTTGGAACCTTTAGATCCATAATGGAGACACTGAGTGGTAACCAAAATAATAACAACAACTGTCAAACGGCAAACCTGATCAAAACCTCATCGACGCTGCCTTTTTCGTCGTTAGGAAGAAAGACAGCAGACAGCAAGGGAAACCCAGCAGCTCTGACAAAAGGAAGAAACAAGCCAGTGAGTGCACTGAAAGGAGCCTTTTTTTCCTTCTTTTTAAGTAATGAATGTTTGACAGCTTCTTCTTCCTACCTTCCTACAGCAAAAGGATATACACAAGTAATTTACTGTATTTGAGAAGTAGAAAACCAATCCACTGTTTTAATTTTAGAAGGCTTTTTTGAGGAGTAGCAGGCTTTGGTACACTACCAAAGTACATAGTCCATACTTTCAGTGCACATGGTGCACATATTCTGTACTGAAAGCTCTCCACGCAGACATGATTCATCTGGAAATGATATTAGATGTTGCTCTGAGTGAGAGGTCATAAAAACAGAATGTCATGTTCGAATGCATGGGATTTTCTGCAGAGTAAATACCTGAAGGACTAGACCAACCATGCTCTATGCACATAATGAAGCCAACAGGATGAAAATTAGTGGCAGAATGTAAAAACAGCGGAAGAGGTTCTCCCTGCTTCTATGCAAGCTACAGCCATCCCCTAAGTATCTAAGCTGTCAATACCCAACCTCCTTTGCAGCCTCCTCCCCAGAGCACACGATCTTCCCTTAGCAGAGCATATGGATGGTCTATAGCAAAATGGACTGATTCCCCTCTCTGCAGTGGGCAGTGTGCTTTTGGGGATCACAGCAGAATGAGGGATGTCTCCAGTTATAAGTCTAGCTCTTCTGCTCAAAATCAGGGAGAAAATAACTTGAATAAATGTATCTTCCGAGAGTTGGAGGTGGGAAAGACTGTGAGCACAGTGTGTTTGTGGAGCAGAGAGAAGTTCAGGTATCTGGAAATCTAATAAGGAAATGAGTGAAAGGCAATGGTAGATAATTTAATCCTCTCTGAAAGGCTGTGTGGAAGGGGGGTGGATGGAAAGACATGAGGCAAAAGAATAAGTTCAAGATGAAACAAAAATGAAGAATGTAAGGCAGACTAGATGTAGGAAGAGGAATAGTGAATTATATACTGCAAAAAGTATGATGAGGTAATGGGAGAAAAACACAGGAAAATCTTAGGCACAGAGCAGACAACATGAATGTGGAAAAGATACATCTGAAACAGAGAACTGGGAAATAGTAACAAATCCATATTAATGGGTGCTACTAAAAGCACATGGTATCAGAATGTGAAATGAATAGAAAATTTCAGAGGAGGTCTAATAGGCTAAATTGAAGTGGAAGTGTATTTATTAAAGTTCAGTTGGAGTCGTGGTATGAACTGCTAATTTGCATATCACTCAACTGAATTGCCATAGAAGTCTTTTCTTAACCTAGTGGCAATTTATTTTTCAAAAGGATGGTTCCAATTTTGTGGTGATAAAGAATCTCCCTTCAAAGGCATTCTGATGGAGTGCAGTCTCATGAGTGTTTTTCATAGATCCCAAACAAGTTTAAAGAGTTGAGTAAGATAATTCTAACAACATTGTCACTTGCACTGCGAAATGCATATCACTTGTGAAAACTCTGCTTGTTTTTGTTGTTGTTATGAACATCAGAATTGTAAGAGGAATATATTTTCATACCTACCTAAAAGACCACAGCATATACCTCTAAGAAGAAAAAGATTCAGCCTGATTTACTAACTTAAAAAGAAATCTGTTAAAATGCTGCCATGGCCATTTGACTGCATGTTTTGATAGATTTCCTAGTTATGCATGTGGGAAGCTCAATGCATGTTTCTGACTGATCTGATATTGTACTTCCTTAGGGGCCTTGCTTCAGCCACACCAGTCTTTCCTCTAGCACACTGAATGAAGAACATCTGTGTAACTATGCTTGGTATGTGCATGGAGATATTTATCATCTCTGTTGCTTTGTCTTCTCAAATTGCATGTGTTTTCTAACCTCATAACTGAAATAACAGAATTGATTGATGCGCAAGAAGGGAAATAAATAGATGAGTAGAACATCTCAATTCCTAGAAAAGCAGAAATTTATGAAGGATTTTTTGCTGATGTCACCATTGAGCTGGAGATTTCAATTCCAAGCAGGCATAAAAAATAGTCACGCTCATAAATCCACTAGAGAGTATAGCTTACTTTGGCTGAGTATTCAGCCTCTGTTGAATGAAGTGAAGTACCAGATGACATTGGAAACTAAATTTCCTCTCATAAGGTGAACAGAAACACCACAGTTCTTCTCTAAATTGAGAATATAGAGAACATGAGGCAGGATGCTGTACGTTAAGTCCAGTGCTCTCCTGCTTTTATAGATTTTTCTTACTCTCCCTCAGACTTTGAAGTTAAATCTGCTTTTGAAAAGTTTGATGACTTTGACTGCATTTAAACTCTTAAATGTATTCCATGAGGGCTAATCAGGCAGATGGAGACCAGTCCCTCAAAGTACATAAAGACATGTTGGAGAAAACATTTGACAAAATATACGTTTGTTTTACAAGCAAATTACTTTTAAAAATTAGCTCTCATCATTTATCAACTGTTCTAAATTAGTGGGATGATCATGGTTTTTTGTTAAGCTGAGACGTAAATCCTTTCATTAGATCTGGAAATGACTGTATTTCTCTTCAAAATTATCCATTTGAAGAAACTTCTGAGAAAATTATAAGCTAATTATGCTGCAGTTCAGAAGCTTAAATTCCTCACAAGTTACTTTTTTTCTAAAAATCTAATGAATTTTTTTGTTCACTTTTTTTTTCCTACTGTCAGGAGCTTCCCATGTTTAAAAACTTAATTTCCATAAAGCAAAGGAAGGGAAGTTCTGAAGTCAGCAGCAAGATTTATGTGAATCCAGAAGCAGAACTGTAAAGTTTCCTAGAACTTTAATTGTGCTGTGAAAACAAGGGAAATTCCAGCATAGAAAGCTGCCTGCAGAGCAGCAGTTTGAGGGAGCATCAGTGAACAGCCTCCAATACCCACAGTGTGTCCAGGCCCATACATAGCCATAATCTTGTTCTTTTGTTGGAGCCATCCCATAGATTTCGTCAGTTGCTGTAATTTGCTGTTGCTTTATGTAAACTCTTATGTGAGCAGGGTGGCAGTTCACCCAAGGCAATAAGAGAGAGTGCAAATTGGCTGCAGCTGGGCCCCTACATGTTGCCATCCATGAGGCACTGTGATCCACCGTGCCATGGAGCTGCTCTACTTCTCCATGCTCCCATGGCAATGGAGCGTATGGAAAATCAGAGTAGAAAACAAGGAGTGTGCAATTAGAACTCAGCTTCAAGGTGCAGTTATTGTACCCAGAGATTAGGACAGAAGTGGGCAGATTGTGTGCCAGATTAAGTGGCATAAGATTTCTAAAGTTCATGTAAAAACGTTTTGCTCTTCTCATAAATCAGAATGCAGGCATGCAGCCTCTCAGAATTTCCAAGCCAGCCTTTGTGGTATTCTTCATTAGGCTGCTGCATGCTGCCCTCTACCCAGTGAAACTTAAGTACTGGAAAATCATCACCCTTAGGTGCAGTGCCAGTCCTGCGTGTGTTGGGAAGTCTGTATAATTACCATTTAGAAAAGTTTTTAAAAAACAGCCATTCTGGAAAATAGTGCAGTTTTTGGTGTTTAAAACCTGTGCAGATAGTTATATTCAGAGGCTTTATTACTGGACACAGTCCTGAAATTGTTTTAACTCTAGATCTCTTGTACTTGGGATTTTATTAGCATATTCTGAAATCTGAAATTGTTCTGCAAAATCTACCTAGAATCAAATGATGTTCTTGTCCATCTATTATCAGGTTCTTTTTCTTCAGCTTCTGTTATTGTGTTTGTTTTATTGTTTCAGGATGTACTCAGGTACATCCAGGCCACGTAGTTTATTTTATTCAAGTTGGTTACAATAAATAGTAGAGAATAATATCAAAGTTTCTAGAGTCCTTTTGAAAATTGAGACACCCTATTTTTCTTAAGGTTCTAGAGTAAATTTGAGATGTGTGAAACATCTTATGACATATTTTCTCCTTTCAGAAGGAATGGTTGGTTGCTTATATATTACGATGCCAAGCAAATGCTTGTAGTTTTTTCCGTCTCTCATGTATGCCAATAAACTGGCTTCTTTTCCCACTCTTTAACTAATGGAAGATCTGCATCATATCAGTAACTCACCATATCAATACAAAGCCTCTTATTAGCCGCAGCTATCAGTAGCTAAAATTGCTTCATACATCAGGATCAATTAGCTGAATCTACTGTTAGGTTTCTATCAGACAGTATGCTGGGCATGCCTCTAAAGTAGCAAGTGGATCTAACCTTCAAAATTTCTCACTGCCACATCTAGTGCTGGGAAAATTCCATCTTCATCCCAAATGTGAGTTCTAGGAAAAAGATGCTTATCTCTACATTTAATAAACTATTTATGATTCAAACTAGTGCAGTATAAAATCAATGTAAAAATGATTTAAGTCTTGACCCAGAGAATTTACGGATGTTCTTTTCTGAGTCGCAAGTTTCTAAGTTTAAGACAAATATTTTGTACACAACCTTGCCATTTGGTCCAGGTTTTTTACCATCAGGATTTATCCTTTGCAACCACTATCCAGCTTGTCATGGTTGCATTGTAGGAGCCTTACTGCAGTAGTTTCTGAAAAGAAGACATAACTTCATTGAAAGTTGCCGTGGGCTGGACAGTCGGTCCAAAATCCTTCATCTGAAAGGTTAATTGAAGAGAAGGAGAGTAGGCTGGGGTCTCTGCAGAAGGCATGTGAAAGGAACTGAAGAAACATGTTTAGTTCTCCTACCTTAACTAGAATAATATACACAGTTGTCATGTACACAGTTGATAGATTATAAAATTAATTGTTTTAATTAAAGTTTACGTATGGTGGAAATAAAAATATACTGTAGATAAATAATTGTTTTCTGTGTATGTAATAAAATTCATAATTGTTTCAACTAATATGTAATTATATTGTTAAATGTGATGTAGTCCCAGCATTAAAAAGAGGCATGTTTTCCCTACTTCTTGAAGCAGACACATAAAGAAAGTCCAGCAAGCTACGTTCTGTAGATGAGTTCCTTCCATGTAGTGTAAGGAACAAACACAACACAGGTTCTGTTTGTTGTAGTGGATCCTTTTGTCTCTGTGTTGCTATTTCCTGAAAAAGATGAGAGGTTTCAGGCTTTCTGTCCATTATTTCCAGAACATTTGGCAGCATACTAATTAGTGTTCTGACTTAAAAAGCTCCTCATCTTTCTATTGCTTTCCATCTTTGACTGCAGAATAGAAGCTACATGAAAGTCAGTAATAATCTGCAGTATTAAGAACTAATGTGTGTAGTACCTGTCTAGATAAATAAGGTAAAAAAAAAAAAAAAAGTAGCTGAGAGTTCAATATTTGCAAATGAAATAAAATAGGGAAAACAAGCACAAGACAAATCCTTCTATATTGTTAGTGTCACTATGAGTAATTTTCTTCTTTTTTCTCTCCAGGCATGATAACATCAGTAGGAAAAGCCAGAAGTCTTACAGTCAAAAGAGTTCAGAAGAGACGGAGCTGCAGGAACTCTTCCTCTAAACCATATCTTGTGATGTCTCACTTTGTCTGAAATGCCTGAAATGAATCCCTTTGAAACACTGATATGAGACATATCCCTCACCAGCAAAACAGCAACTGTTAGGATGCCTTAATTCGTAGCAGTTAGACCATATTCAAAACTTTTTTTATGATATATGTGTATATGTAACTTGTTTGTAAACTGTACTATGTAAAGGCATGGGTGAGCAAAAGCAACAATTTGAGAATTGCTGTGACACAGGCAACCTCCAAAATGTTGGGCCACAAAACACATTTTGTACTTTGTCTCTTGCATGGATATGCTGTCATATATCTTTTGTTCCCTTTGTCAATGAAATATGCTGTCAAAGTTTCAGTCAGGACTCTGCCTGCTCAGCTCTTCAATGAGACAGAGGCAAAAGCATTGATTCAAGTAAGTTTTGTTTGTTTTTATTTCTACTTTTTGTAAAAAGGAAATAAAGACACTGTTAAATAGAAACGCTGAGTTTAAGTATTTCTCATACTTCACTCTTTTAAGCTTCAGGTGTTGTTTTTTCCAGATAGATTTGATAGTGAGGCAATATCCAGCATCAGAATTTTAGTACAGACATTCATCTGAATGTTTATTTAGAAGTCCCCTTTCAGACTTAAAATATGTAGAAAAAGCAATTTTAATTGCTTTTAAAAATGCATAAATGCAATTTTAAATTACCGTTTACTGTTACTTGCCAAACACTGGCAGTATGCTTGGCTCACCAAATGACCATGACCACGCTCCTCCAAAGCTGTCATGATCCTTTTATTGAATTCACTTGGAACCTTTTGGAGAAAGTAAATATTCAACATCTTATTGAATTCATTTTGTTTCTTGTAAATTATCAGTCCATCCTGTGGGTGTGTCAAATGCAGCACAACATCAAAAACAGGCTAGGAAGCAGCCTTCAGCTGAAGCATTAATATATACCATTTGCTTTATTATGATTATATTGAGCCATTTGAAGACTGGTGTGGTTTGATGAGGAAGATCTACATACATGAGAATTTATTTTCGTGGCTGGGAAGTCAAAGGAAGTCTGCCAAATAAAGTTTTCTCACAAAAAAAAAGTGTACCAGATGTACCACAGAGCTGAAATAATGCCAATTAAATTCCTGCAATTACATAGCTATTAGGTAAATAATATAGACAGCCAGGAGGATTTTGATGAAGTACAACGGAGTTACTTCTTTGCAGTTTCTTATGCCTGTTTTTCACTGTGCTTTTAACTTTAGGTTTCCTTTCTAGTTGATGAGAATACATAGGGGCTTCCCGAGTGTGATTCATCCCACCTATTTTAGATACCTCATTTATAGGTTTGCCTGTCCTGTCCTTCTTACTGCAGGGGAATTGGAGTTAGCAGAGCTATTGGAAGAGTTACTTAGTGGTTGGATACCTGTAGTTAAATGATAGGCAGGTCTCTCTTTGGTCACTCTTCGGAGTGATGTCATGTTTGGCAATACAGTTACCATACACTAAGATGACCAATTGCCCCAAACACATTACTTACAGCTTTTGGACAAGCACAGACTACTACTGGACAGAATGGAGCCAACTGAGAGATCAGGAAAAAAAATACAGCTTGAAATAACAAGAGCATCCCCTTACAAAAATGAAATTCTGAGTTTCTTTCCACAGTTCTTATCTGTGACTTGGCAGCGCTTTGGTTTTTGAGCTAAAGTAATAAACCTAGCACTCTAGCTGACCTGAACTGCGTTGTTTAAAAAAATAACCAAACCTCCAAAAATATCTGTCAGCCGGGAACAGCAGTGCCTATAACCAGGCCTCCCATCATCTCTGTGTGTATAAGAAATCTATATGCAGTGAGAAGAGACATGTGCTGCAACTGCCTTTGTGCTGAAAGAGAGGGAAAGAAATTCTATATCTGGTGGATGAGCTCAGGAGAGGTTGGTAATCTGTGCTTTTGAGAATGTGATGAGCATTGACTGTGGTGATGCAATAGAGGAAGTGTGGGTTAAATGACAATTTCTGAAGGAGAAATATGCAACTTGAAAAAGCAAACATACCACATGTGTGAAAGGTTTTATAAGCTTTATCAATTACCTTTAAAATGAATCACCTGAATCTTTTTGTCTTGTGTGACAGCAGTGGGCAAAGGCTTCAAGGACAGTTTTCAGTCCTAAAGAACTGTGCTGAATAAAATGTAAAAGCATGTTTAGTGATCTTGAGCCACTGGAGATCAGTAAAGGCCACTGTAGCTATTTAATGTCTAGTTATAGCAGGGGATAAATCTGAACTGTGAAAGGATTTCAAATAAAGTGTAAATACCATCAGCGGTGTCAAATCCTGGAAGAAAGAATTGGCTGGATGTGACCAGTGGGAATTTAAGATTCACCTACACTGCTGGGCTTCTTTCTATGGAGGGTACTCATACACAGCAGGCAGTGAATTAAGTTACACCAGCATTGTAGGACAACAGGAGATTACTAAATGAGATAGGATCAAGGTGCCAAAAGACACTGAGGGTTCCTGGTTAGCAATATCTGTTAATAACCACTGCTGAGTCCCAGATAGCTCAGTACAGCTGGAAGGGCCTGGGAGTTTGGAGTGAGAGCTACACTCACTGCTTTCCTTCCTCCCCACTGCTCTGAGCACACTGGGCTGCAAAGCTTTTGCTGACTTGATGCAGGCATGAAAAACAGTGCCTTTAATGTATTATCCCAGGAGAAGACGAACTCATGTATAAACTGCTCTTTTTACTGTTCCTAATTTGTAGATTGTTTCCTACCTAAGGCCTCAAAGCCTACACATGGTACACTGTGATGTCCCCTATCAGAGAAATGCTGATTCTGTGATCTTCAGCAGGCTGAAGTGTGTGCCTTTTGTATTTGTATCCTTAGCAGCTATAGAATCCCGGTGCCATAGCTCCTGTTTGGTCTATAGACCTCCAGGCAGATCCCCTTAGCATGAGTCGAAGTCAAGCTTCTGGCAACAGAGCATAAGCATTTCTAGAGTTGATCAGGGGTTTTTCAGCAAACAGCTTCGGAAAATATCGGTTCACCATAGCTTTCAACAGCAGCACAAAGCCTATTTGATTACATTCCTTGTCAAAAGGGCTCTCCCCTGCCCCCTGGGAAATTTCTGGTCAAAAGGAGACAGTGAAGTCATTTGCAAGTGACCACTGTGCATCGCAGTAATGCTGTATCTGTGGGCAGCAGGGGCTGGTTTTCATATTCACTCACCCACAGCGATTGCAGGATAAGACCTCCGTGTGTAAGTCCTGTAGGTTTGTATCAAAGATGATGAATAGGGCATATTATAGAATCATAGAATCATAGAATCACTCGGGTTGGAAAAGACCTTGAAGATCATTGAGTCCAACCACAACCTAACCATGCTACCCTAACAACCCTCCGCTAAATCACATCCCTGAGCAAGTGAGAGCAGTATATGAGAGCAGTAGTGAATTTCAGTTTCACACTGCACAGCTCAATGATTCTGGAGAATGAAGTCATTATCCAAAATGAATGAGAGTAATCTGCTAAGAGCCTTGTTTTAGTGATAGGCCAATATTGGTTTGTTTGTTGCATGTGTTTGGGATGGACAGCATCTGGATATACGTGGTATGACAACTGCAAGCATGGCACTTTATTTCATCAGTGGAGCACTGGACTGTGTTTTGTTCTGCATTACTGAAGTAGCATTTTAATAATATCTCATTTGCCCTTTAGTCTCCAGGGGCAAATGCACCAGTGTACTAGATTGCAGATAAATAAAATAACTACACATAACATAGCTGGTATATGGACAAGGTAGAGACAAGGTAGGAAAGATTAGATTTAGTGAATGAATTAAACAATCATTCAGAAATCAAGTAACATCAGGCTGACACAAGATTAATGGCATAACAAAATGTAAATGATAGAGGGAACAAACAAACAAAAAAACCACCTCCCAAATCATCTTACTTATAACAAAATGGTAACTGTCTCAAATTCTACTGTTAGAGAGGTAATTCATTGTATGTTTTATCACCTGCTAGTACAGCAATGCCAGAATATATCCTGTGCCAGGCAGGAATTACAGATTGTGGTGGGACAACTTTTGTTTGCTGGTAGAGTAGGATTCAGTTCATGGTACCTCAGAAATTCTTTTTTACCTTTTAAAAGTCTACTTGGTGAAAATTGGGCAGAAAGGACTATGAAAAATGTAGTCTCTGCATTTGTAGCATCAAAGTGTCAGGCTTAATTGTTTGTCATGAAGTGGTTCCTCAATGATATTTTCTCAAATTATGGGACATTTCCTATTGAAACATCAGAAATATCTTTCTAACTGTATGTCAGCCCAAGTATACCCTCTTACATACATAGCTTTTGTATAATCCTGCTTTTCATTTCATGTGTGTTTTGGGGTACAAAGACTAAGTCTTAAGTGAGTAGGTAGCTGTGCATGAGAAATAACACAAATAGCACATGCCCTCTGACCAAAATGTCTGTCAAACATAAAAATTTATTGAGTATAAATTGCAAAAGTAAAAAAAGACCCAGCATTGGCTGACCTACAGTTCATCCTCTGCCTCTGTACAGTATCACTGTCATATCACTTTCTTGCATACACCGAACATATTTGCCTTCCTTTACCCATTATTTCTTCATTATATTGATCAGTAAGTGCATCTTTGACCCAGGTATCAGAGATTGCAGTCAGGACAAATATCACAGGTTCTTAATGTGCCACATAACCTCTTCCAATTAAAAATAATGTATGATACATATGCAGCATCCACCATCTATCTCCCTTGCATACATTTGATAATGCATTTCCAGCTTCCCAGATACCACAGCTTTTGTAGCTTGTGTAACATATATGGACTGCTATAAATACCAGCTCAAGACATCTGTTTCCTGAGCAGAATGTTGCTCTTTGTCTTTGACATCTGTGCAGCAACTTCCTTTCCCACTCTAACTACTAGGTGTTTTGGTAATATGCTTACCACCAAGCAGCATGCAGCAGGAAGGAAAAGATTTATTCTGGGTATATTTGGGAAGCAGATAAGAAATCCAGAGGCCATTAGAACACTGAGCTAGCTTTTAAATAACTCTGGTCAGTCAGTAATACTGCTCCAAGAAAAGATAAAATAAAATCACATGGGTCTGAAAGGGAAGAAAAGAGGCCTGAACATACAGGTATGAATACAACCTTACATGTAGATGCATACAAATTGCTGTTAAAACTCAAAAACCTGCAGAGTAGGAGCCACATCATGTGTCTGGCAATGCAGAAAACTGACTGTACCGTGCTTATGTGTCTGTGCATGCATACAAAGAGATTAGACAGCTGTTTCAAAGTACTATGAGTAGAATAAAATTATAGTCGTATTTTACTTCTAAGCTGTGGGTACAGACAGCAAACTTCGAGCGATATATTTAACACAAAACTGCACATGTTAAAACATAAGGAAATAATGATAATGAGTTATATACTGGAGGAAATAAACTAACATAGATAACTTCCTTTCAGTGCACAACTAAATAGTAGGCTGGGAGCAAACTGCCTCTCTATGTTGCTCTATGCATTGTCTA
The DNA here is from genome assembly GCF_951394365.1 of Tetrao urogallus. Classification (NCBI taxonomy): domain Eukaryota; kingdom Metazoa; phylum Chordata; class Aves; order Galliformes; family Phasianidae; genus Tetrao; species Tetrao urogallus. The sequence goes on along the minus strand of NC_136816.1, from coordinate 8,803,306 downwards.
CCATGTGTAAAACAAGCAGCAGTGAATATAGAACAAAGGGGACGGAGGTTATGTGTTAGCAAAACTTTCTGCGAGTAATGATAGCACCAGAATCAATAGCCTGAGGGGGAAGATGTGGGAGAGTCGTAATTGGAGGACTTGAAGAACAGGTGGGAGAAACAACTGTCATAAGTGACATGCCAGAGACAGCCATGAGAAATGTCATGGGGCAGGCAGGTGAACTCAGCTGACCTCCTGAGATCTCTCTCAAGCTGCTCTCTTCTAATGGGTCTGTGATTCAACAGTGGCAGAATCAGCTTAAGAGAGGAGAAAACCATTGAGGTCTTTGCAATTCATGACTTTTATAGCACTGTCAGGAGAACCAGCATTCTGCCAGAGGTTTGTGATATGGCATTTATTATCTGAGAACACTGATCAAATAATACCCACATATGGATTTGCTAAGGAATCTAATAGGTGTCATAAATTTAGCCTTCCTTGAAAATGTCTGCCTGAATTATGAAACTTGTTTCTGGACCATAAAAAAAAAAAAAAAAAAACAAAAAAAAAAACCGGGTAGGTTTCTTCTCCCAAGGGTGAGGCCAGTTTTCACCACATGCCACCCTTTTGAGACATAAGAAAAGGTTTTTGTCCAGGATCCTCTGTTTTCACTGTACACATAGTAGTAGAGCAGGAGAAATGAAGAGATCACTCACTAAAACTGGTACAGACTGAGCGATAAGGATGGGCCTCCAGCAGCAACTGAAGTTGCCCATTTTGATGAAGAAGAGCTGCCACTGGCAACAGGAGCAAATGTGGGATGGCAGAGTGCCAGACCTGGTGGTGATCCTGGTCCTGTATCTAGCCCATTTCCCCCATTTCTCATCCTTATTGCTGAAATGAGGATTCTATCTTCCCTTTGCTGGAGGTTTCCACAAAAAATCAAGACAGAGATATCACATAAGTAAATAGTACTACACTCAGAAGCATGGGGAAAGGTTGAGTTCTTGGCATGGAGAGGGTGCATTGGCAAAGGACTCTTGCAAGCTAGACTTGCTGCCAGCTTCTGGGAGAAGAGGACCACTGAGCTGCATCCTCAACAACAGCTGCTTCCCAAGGCATTCTTACCTCTGCCTAAGCAACACTGCCTGGACACCCACAAGGCAGCAACAAACAGCATCGTAGTGCTGCCCTTGTTAGGCTGGTTTCTTGCCAGCTGCCTGCTTTGCTGGGGGTGGAAACACAGCCTGTTCACAAAGCAAGAGCTGCACTGTGGAAGCGTGTGTGTCAAAGAAGCTGTTTGTGCTCCTGATTTTTTGAGGGAAGAGTTTGTAGAAAGCAATTAGGTAAGTCTGCTAAGTTTGGTGGTGTGTGCTGCACTTCTCTATTTGCTATTGGAGTTGGGGCCTGGCTTGCTGATATTGCTCAGGAAGGCCACATGTGGCATTGTGCAAAAGGTTGTTGTCTGCCTCTAGGACCTGTATGTACCTGGGCAGCACCAAGCAGACGAGACACATTACTTTGTCTTCTGGAGGGTGAAGCTGGCCATTCCCTATGAGAAGCAATAACCTACATCTCAGAAAGAGCTGCACCCCAGCACAGAGCCTACAGCAGCTGTGGCTCAATGCAATACATCTTCAGGTGCTTGATAATGAGAATGCCTTTAGACCACTGTTTTATATGACACTACTGCTCATAATTGTACTTGAAATACATAAAATCTTAATAGTAGGAAAAAATCTCCTCTCAATACTTTGCCTATAATTTTCAGTGAGGACTGTTCTCAACTAAAAACACTTGGAAGTCTTGCTCTCTTGAATGCTTGTTCCTTGGCGTCCTCTCTGCCGCTTCTTCTCTGAAGCCATTTTCCTTCTCTGCTATGAGATGGATAGGAGACAGACCAGTGTATTTAAGGGCAACTCTAATTCCAATTCTGAGACAGAAAATTGCCTTCCAGTGACATCCAGTGTCCAGTGGCAGCACTGGAAATTGTTGTCAGCATTTTTCTGTGGAACTCTATTATAATCTTACAAACGTAACAGTAGTGAATGCAGATACTTAAAACATACATTAAAGTGTTAAAAGACACCACATACAAAGAAAGTTCACAAATTCCAGCCTAGGTATCAACACTGGACTTTTTTCTGGAAAATAACACTGTATTTCCATGAACAAAGATAAGCATCAGAGGCCAGAGTAAAAGAAACAGGAAGAAAATTGTTTTCATGCTGTAGCAATAAAATACAAACACTGTCCTTGTTTGCATTTTATTATACTTTTAAAACAATTGTAAAAACTGCACATGTTTCTGGTAGTGTTTAATAGACAAAACATCCATATGGGGATTAATGCTTATGTGTGCCAATGTAATTTGGAGATTTATTTATAAAAGTTCATTACTAGAAAATTAGTAATGGTATTGATTTCCTTTTTTTTTTTTTTTTTAATTTTGGGGGTACAAAAATTTGCTCCATCTTAGAGAAAAAAATGTTGTCATCTTTAACAACGTGTTGTTCACCCCCTTTCCTGCCTTTTTCAATAGGGGTGTGATTTTTCTACGTAAGACTTCTAGGGCAGAAGTTGTGTATGTCTAACAGATGTGTTATGTGCTCAGAACAGTGTTTAAATAGGACTAGGCCATATCCAGTGGCAGCTGAGGAGAACAGAGTTTGGTGTTGATTAAAACAAAAATAGGTAAATCGTTTGGAGTTTTCCAGTGCATGATATTCAAGGGACTTGTTCCTCATGTAACAGCATGTTTTAAGGCTGTCAAAGGTCACCATCTCCTGGGTGATGAAGGAAGTCAGACATGGGAACTGAATAAATTTATTTTGAGAGTGGAGAGAGCACAGGTATCCAGAAACAAGGGAACTCCACTTCTAACAGGCTGATTTTTACACCTCTACCATGTAGGCAGGCACTCTTCTATATAAATAGAATTTAAGATGCTGCACAGGTAAAAGATACAACCTACTAGACTAGCAGGTGTTGTCTGATATTTTGTGCTCAGAAATACATACAAATGTATTTCTGTAGCAAATTGTGTAGACAATCATACACTTCACGTTCAGAAAAATTGTAGCTTCAGAGTGTGAAAGTATGCAGGGCAAGACACTAGTGAGCTGCACAAGTGATAACTCAGGAAACAGTTTTCTTAGGAGCCAAAATTTTCCTAATGATATAATTAAAATTTGAATCAATACGAATTTGGAAAGCAAAACTCTTTTTAAAAGTTAGATTTAAACTGTGTGGATTTAAGCTTTATTTGGAACCCTGTGACTGCGAAGTCGTGTCAATGGTATGACACATTTGCAGCTATCCTTACAGTATTAGCCTCAGGTCAGCAGCCAACTCCAGCTTTTGAAATATAGCTCTGCAGTGTGGTCCAGCTTCTGGCAGGAAGGAATGATAGGAGCCTATTTCAGTAAATGATTGACAAACCACTGCTGCAGGGATGGAGATGCCAAAAAGTCACGGGCAAGAAGGTAGACCCTCTTTACATCTGCTCCTGAGAAGAAATGTAGAGGTTGGAAGGGACCCCATTAACTACAGGCCTCCAGCTAGACTATGTGCTACTGATCACAACCCTCTGAGCTCTGCCAATCAGCCAGTTCTCAATCCACCTCACTGTTCATTCCTCCATTCTACGCTTACTCCCATAAGTAAGCCATGGGAGCAAGTGTTAGAAGCCTTGCTGAAGTCATGGTACGCAACACCCACTGCTCTCCCTCCATCTACCCAGCCAGTCATGACATCATAGAAGGCTATCGGGTTGCTTGAGCGTGATTTTCCCTTGGTGAATCCATGCTGACTACTCCTGATAACTTCTTTTTCTTCCACTTGCTTGGAGATGGCATCCAGAATGTCACAGCCAAAGGTGCTGGCCATGGGTACTAAAGCATCGCCAGGACTGGGAGATGGGAGACTGGGGCTGGGAGATGGGTGCTGAGAGATGAGTGCTGGGAGATGATGGGAGATGGCTGCTGATCTCTGTTTGCTTCTGGGCAATGGAGGGAGAAGTGAAAGTGGTTGCAAGTCAGCTGAGGGGAAGTGCTCCCAAGTAGGAATCAGGAGTCATCTTTTTTTTATTTTTCAATAATGTGTTAATACAAGACTTTCATAAACAACACACTTTGACTAAATCTCTTAGTTTGCAAGTACACACTTGGAGTGCAGCCTTACTCATATCTAACTCAGAGGATGCCAGAGACTTTTCCTTAAATGACAGGAAGCTGCAGTTAGTACAACTGTGCATCTACATTAATATTTAATTGTTTCCATGTTTTTAAACTAATAAGTATGTCGATTTTGATGGACAGAGAACCAGGGGAAAACACATCCTTTTTAGTAACCATGATTCTTGTCATTGGGAAGATAATGTTCTTGTCAAACAGGAAGATCACCTCTGCTCAGGTTCCAGGGCCCAACACCTGATAGGAGGTGAGGTCAGGTTGTGGATGAGGAACTTCAATGCCCTTCAACTTCCCTGCTTCATTAACCAAAACAATGATTTAGCAATCTAGAGTGGCAATGACTGCTGGGGGAAAAAAAAAAAAAAATCTGCCAAATAAGAATCACGGTATTGGCCCTGGCAATTGGCCTGCAGATCTCAAAAGCATCGTGATTATCTGGCTGACCAAGGCTAATTAATACCCTCTGCTTTCAAGAATCAGGATTTGCTAGCTGCCTACATGGTTAAACATCTCTGTTCTGGTTTCCATCTTACCTTATTGAATGGAAAGAAGAAATTGGCAACGTATTGATTTGCAGATAGCTGGGCTGTCAGACACTGTTTTTCACTGCACTCTCCCTTCGTGCAAGTACCCTGATTCATCTCAGAGCAGAACCAGCCTTTAATGGCCAGCAGAATGTGGGCAACAAAGAAACCTGTAATACAAAACACACGCACGAAATCTGTCATTTCTTGTAAGTACAAGCCACATTATGGGAGGAATAGATTGCTTAGCACTCACTTCAGCAGATACAGTACCATTTTCAGCTATTCAAACACCACAATATAAAAAGATTTTTAAAATATGGAGAGGGAAGACATGAAAGCTTTCAAAACATGGAATTGTTCTCTAAGGTAACTAAAGTCAAACACTAAATGAGGAATTCTGTTCTGTTCAGAAAAGAGCTTACGTGTATGGCTCTGGTCTTGATTCATTTTGGCTATTGCAACTGTTTTAATTTCAGTTTGGAAAAAGCACTCCATATGGCAGTTTTATGAACCATTTATTTTTCAGCATTGAAGTGACTGCCATTTGTGGATCGTTCTGGCCAACAGGATTACCTTGTTGTTAATTGCTTGGATTTGGCTTTCTCAGAAGTATTTCACATTTAAGAATAAGCTCATACAGACAAGAAGGCACATACTGGCCTTCTGTTCCTCCATTCCCCCTCAGATTTGCTAGGTTTCTGCTAGTTTTTACATAGTGGGTAAAGTGTTTGCAGCAAGTACCTGTTTTCACCCTGGTGTAATGTGAGCTGGGTGTTTGTGTGCAAGCCTTAGCTTAATTTGCTTTAGGAAATATCTGTGTTAGTGCAAACAGCAAATTAGGTTGCTTCTGAGGACAAAAGCCCAATGTATATCTCTTTTGAGCAACCATTCTAGGATTGCTTTAGGAAACATACATTACAATTGTTTTCACTTTATTGTCTCCTTTGCTGTTTTACTCCTTTATTCAGTAATTTACACTGCATCCATCCTGATAAAATTTAGCCATCTGTCCCACGTCCTATGAGCCAAATATTCTTTCCAATGACGTCTACAGGAATTTTGTCTTTTGTTTTCATCTATATTGGGAATTTTCCCCCGCGTTCTACAATTAAGTAACATCTTACACTTCACACACAGTGCAGACCTTCCCTCGGTGTTCCCAGTCCCTCCAAGAGTTTGTTTCCAGTTGTGTGCTCCAGGCTTTTGCTCAGCCCCTGCAGCGTCAAATGTGTGTATATACCACGTTTTTATGTCAAGGCAAACGCTGCTTTTGCAGGAGCTGGGGTCCATGCTCACACACACAGGCGCTATGCTTGGCAGAGTTTCATTTGCTGGCAGCTGGCTGGAGCTGACGGAGGCACATGGCTGCTTGGGGTTGGAAGTCTGGAAAATAACTGAGATCTAAAGCAGCTTAATGCTTTCTCATCATCTGCAATACCATTCTCGCAGCAGGTCGGTGTAGTCTGCCCTGTGAGCGTGCGTGTCTGTCACACAGCTTCCTGCTCTGGTAAGGCTTTTCTCTCTCTGGAGTTTCAAGCAACTTTGCTGAGGAAAAGACACTGGCAGCACGAAAATGCTCACAAGAGTTCTTCCTGTGAGAGGCCAGCTTCCAAGAATCAGTTCTCTTCGATTTATTTAGCCTTTTGATCTAAAAACTAAGTTCCATTTTGTTAGCAATGAGAAACAGTTAATAATCTCCCTCCATGGCTCCTACTGGAGCCTGAGCTGCTGCGGTCACAAATTGCTGCTCAAACTCTGCCGTGCCTTCCTCTGTGCTTTCCCCTCTTCTCCCTTTCTGAGGGAAGGAAGGGTTAAGCTCATGTCCTCACAGAGGAGCAATAGCTCTTCCCAAAAGACAAGTCACAGGCAAACTATTCCGTTGTATATGTCTCACTGAAGAATTGGTACATGAGTGAGACATGACTTCATCCTTTAACCTGCATGCTTCACTGGTCTAGGGAACCCTGGTGGGTTTGGCCCATTCTAGTCATAGTTGTCATGGGAGATCCTAATGACTTAGTAAGGTAGCTTAAAAAATCTCCATGCAGAATCCAGCATATGGTATATTTATTGGCAATGCTAATCCCCCTAGGAACAAGTTCTGTAGTAACAAATGGTGAATTATGTGGCTTCATAAGCACTCATGTCATCAAATGCACCATTGACCTTTTTACATTTTCAGTGGAATTTTCTGCTCTGCAGTTTCTCTGGTTTGGAACTGAAGCAGTTTAACAATTTGTCCTGGAGGAAACAGGTAATCAATAATTTCAGTTTTGGTTACTGGAAAAGGTAAATGAGACCCATATATTTGTTGGGCAAGTAAGCAATCCAGGGTTTAGCAAAGCTTAAGCAGGAGCTAAAATAGAACGCGAATGTTCATAGTACGGGAGCACAAAATAGAATCCTTGCCATGAGAAAAGAAGAAAGAGTAAGTCAAACAGATCTCACGGTGCCAGACAGAGAAATATTTATTTAAAGCATGTTTTTGGCATGAAGCAGAACTAGGAAAAATATCTGGCTCCAGCAAATAAATCTGTTGCAAATCTCTTCAGAAGACAGTTATACAGGAGCCTGCAGTTAGCAATGGGTGGATCCCATTCAGATTAATTCAATAGGTGGCCAGAGTCATTTGTCTGGATCCCATGACTAAAATTTTGGTCTTAGTCTTCTTACAACATGGAAATTCTAGGATTGTACAGGGAAAAGGAAAATACCTTCCTGCCGTGACCAGACTGAGAAATAAAGCAAGGATCAGGTCGTGACTGTGCCAACCTGCCCAGCCCAAGACCAAGACCCAACCCTACCCAACTCCAAGATGGGTATTGAGTCATCCGTTCAGTGAAGCAGCCAGGCTACCACTAGTCTGCCGTGCCATTCCCAGGAGATAGCTCTCTCAACATGGGTTTTTGAGATCTGTGAGCAAGGACGAGCTCCCAGGATGCACACGTAGCATGGCAGACCTGCATGCCCAGTGCAGTCGGTGTCAGCTGTGATGCACGCAGAGCTGAGACAATGGATACTTCCATTTTTTCACTGGCCCTAGTGATACTCAGTGCTACACCCTGCACTGAGCTGCCTGACAACTTTGAGTTGTTCAGCCCTTGCCTCAATCACCAGTGCATTCTGCTGTGCCCAGAGCTGTTTCGGAAGGTTGGGTGGTAGAGCTGCTCTCTAGTCAGGTGGCTTACCTGGGAGAAACATAACCTGTGTTCCACGCATTGCATCTGCTTCCAAGCGAAAAGAAGGCACTGACAGCTGCCAGGCAGCACAGCTATTTTCAGCACAGGTCTTTCCCTGCACACTACCTGACAAGTGAGCTGGACTAACACAGCACAGGGCTACAATGCATGCTGCCCAGTGGTGGGTGGACAGACAACTGCTGGCAACTCTCCTTCCTGGTGGCTGAAGCTGTAGAAGGCATGCAGGTAAACAGTGAAAAGGCTATTGTGTTTGTAACTTACTCAAGAGGTAGAAGATGTCAGCAGAACACTGTGAAAAACTCCTGCCTTTCTGATCCTTGTGTCCTGAGATACCTAGATGCCTTGTCAGTGTCACAGAAAGTGTTCTTGAGGTCTCACTCACCCTTATGAGGCAAACCACACCATATCAGCACAGGAACACTGGAAAACAGAGTAATTTAAGCAGACTGAATTGCCTGAGGCTGCCAAGGGAATTTTTGGTCCCTGAGAACATTTATATGCCTCAGGCCTGGGCTGTCTTCTCCATCCCATCATGACTAATGGTCCTAAATTGAATGGAACTGCCAAGCCTGGCCGCCAAGCAGAATATTTTTACGATCTCAGTTCTATTTATGCACTGATAAATACAAAACTCAGTGTTAGAAGAGAAAGTGCAAAGCAAAACTGCAGGAAAACAAGCAAACCTGCAGAGAAAAAACCTGCAGACTGTGAAAGTGTGCTTGCTGTTGGATGGCACCACTTGCAGACACCCACACCTTGTGTGGGCAATGCTGCTTCCAGACATGAGCCCACAGCAGCTTCTGAAGCAGCATTCAGCACACATTCTGAGAGCTGGATTTATTTTGGAATATCCACTGGCCCCTGCTGGGGATAGATACATTCGCTTTTCTGCTGTCAGCTCTTTTCAGGGACCCACCACAGTAACCACAGAGGTGACCGGTGTCCCTGCTCACATAAGTCTCTCCGAAAGGAGGGCAGACCGAGCTTTCCTTCGGCGTCCTTCCCGCCGGGGCGGGGCTGGGCTTCGCTAATCTCCCCAAAGCCGCAGCAGCCCCGGCCCCGTGAGCAGCCGCGCTGTCCCGCGGCCTCTCAGTTCCCGAAGGAAGCAGCAGAGGGCGCTCGTGCCCCGCGCAGCGCGACCAGAAGGGGCTTTGCGGGGCTGCTCACGGCCACGGCTTGACGCGGAGGCTTCAGGAAGCTGCAAAAAGTGTCACATTCACAGGCTCTCATCCTCATGGGGGATTTCAATCATCAGGATGCCTGCTGGGAAAACAAGACGGCGAACCGCGAGGGATCCAGGAGGCTGCTTGAATCCATGATGATAACTTTCGTATATTGGACAGGTCGACCAAAGTTAAAGTGTTGCTGGAACTGGAGCTCACCAGTGCAATCATCGTGAAAGACATTAAGATTGGAAGCAGCCTGATGGTGACGCACTGGAACAGGTTGCCCAAGGAGGCTGTGGATGCCCCATCCCTGGAGGCATTCAAGGCCAGGCTGGATGTGGCTCTGGGCAGCCTGGTCTGATGGTTGGTAACCCTGCACATAGCAGAGTTTGGAACTAGATGATCATTGTAGTCCTTTTCAACCCAGGCCATTCTAGGATTCTATATGATCCTTGAGGTCCCTTCCAAACCAAGCCAGTCTATGATTCTATGATACTAAGAAAACGCTTATCCTATTGTGCCCCATTTTTACATTTCCTTCAAGGAAATACAGGTTGGTCCTGCACTTGAGAATCTTCCAATGTATTTTCCTTATCAAGTGACTTGCATGAAACTGATAAAATGTACAAAAAAAGTTTTCATTTAGAAGGCTGCATTTTTTTAATCACATGTAGATTACAGTACAGGTTGTCAAGAACTGATGTAACACTCATCAGAATTCATCTTATCTTCACACCAGTGACTGCAACACAGCACTGATGACAATGAAATACCACACATCATGGAATCTGCTTGTGAGACCCTGTCTTCAAAAAGTATAACTAGGATAGAAGCTATCACTACGGAGACATTTGCTTTATTAATTACTATTTCCTGAAGTTTCATATTCTCTACAAGAAAAGGAGTGAAGTGTTGTCATGTATAATTCACATCTATCTTCCAGTATTTCCTGGTTCTTGGAGTTACTTTCCAGGCACAGGGCTTTGCACTCCTCCTTGTTGATCTTCACCAGGTTCCCCTCAGCCCATTTCTTCAGCCTTATGAGGTCCTTTTGGATGGCAGCACTGCCCTCTGGTGTATCAGCCACTCCTCCCAGTTCCATGTTATCAGCAAAGTTGATGAGGATACATCCTGACCCATCTTCCAAGTCATTAATGAAGATGTTAAACAGGACTGTAACCAGTACTGACCTCATTATTTATTGGTTCCAGGCAGACTCTGTGCTGCTGATCACCACATCCTGGGACCAGCCATTCAGCCACTATCGCTGCTCCCCCAGTCCACACTTCAACAGCTTGTCCATGAAGATCTTATGGAAGAAATTGAAATGATCTTTGGTTCCTCAAATGGAGAAAAATTTTCATGGTGGTCTGGGGATTAATTTTTGAAGAAATGGTAATGCTTTTTTAAAAGTGTCTGGAAAACAGGATAGACAGCAAGAGGAAAAAGGGGATAAAAGCACCAGATTACATATTCCAATCTTAATACTTGTTCAGAGTTTTTATGCTTAAAGGAGAAGATCATTCTTTTTTTCAGCCTTTTTAAATAGTCAAGAAGAAAAGTGAGTAGAACTGTGGGACAAATTGAGAATTTGAGGTAAAGCAGCCCATCCTTACCACAATAGTGCAGTAGGTCTGTCTCTGAGAAATCATCACAGGGCAACTTCAGGCCTTGCTTTGTCCCAGCTGGAGCACCAGTCTGCTGCCTCACACAGCATGGCTACAGGCTATTCAGGTCCCCACAATAAGGAACACAGGCTGTATGTCAGTCTGGGTGTGAGTGGTCCATCTGGCTCATTGAAGCTCCTTGTAAGCTGCTACCCGTGTTATTCTCCCAAATCACAAAATGACAGAATCACAGAATGGCCAGGCTTGGAAGATCTCAAGGATCATGAACATCCAATCCCCTCCCACAGGCAGGGCCACCAACCTCCCCATTTAATCCTAGACCAGGCTGCCCAGGGCCTCCCGTCCCTCGATCATCTTTGTGGCTCTCCCCTGGACCGTCTTCAACAGCTCCCTGTCTTTCTTGTACTGGGGCTCCAGACCTGGACACAGTACTGCAGATGGGACCTCCCAAGAGCAGAGTAGAGGGGGACAATCACCTCCCTGTCCCTGCTGGCCACCCCTCTGCTGATAGAGTTCTATCTCCTAACTCTTCTCTGAGCAAGATGAGGGAGCACTGTCATGCTGGTTTCTTGCTGCGAGAACAGCAGCAGAGTGGTGACTCCTCACCCAAAGCGTGGTACAGGAGCATCTCTCCTCCCAGCACAGTGTGAGGCTCTGTCTCCCCACACACCCAGGACACCACAGGCAAGAGGTGCTGTGCTGGAAAGAGATGTCTGCCCTGGTGTTTACTGTGTCATCTGTAGCTTTGTGCATCAGATTTCTTGCTTCTCACTGGGGTCTGGTTTTACAGTATATACACATATGAAATATGTGTATATATTGTATGTGTATATACACACATATGTGTATATATATATACACATATGAAAATAATAATATAGGAGCAATAATTGAGCATGAACAGTGTGCAGTAATGTCTGTTTGCTGAGATCCGATCTTTCACATTAACTCAGAAAACCATCCCTTACAGGCTTGTACTGTAGTGCTGAGAAGCTGCTAACCTGATACGACTTCCTGTCCATCTTGACTAAAAAGGTAGTGTTTGGTTTGGAAACAGTACATTTTTTATTTTAAATGGAATAGAAAAAAATTGATTTTAAGCCCTAATTGCATACATGTCAAATAACACGTCACATTTAAAGACTGTCATGGGAGCCAACCAGTGTAATTGTATATGGACAGTGTTATCTAATTTACCCTGGTTTGTATGATTTACCGGTATGTTTTGCTGTAGATTGCATTATTTAGTTGTTTGATAATCTCTTTTCTTTCTGTTGTGATTTATGAGGTGGAATTTCTGTTTGTTTTATATCAGCATGCTATTTTTGTCAATCACAATTTGTGCAACAGTGATATACAAAAATTTTAAAAAGTGGAGAACAACTCATAGAGTGTATCTAATGTGTGCTTTAAACAGATTATTGATGGAGAAATGTATCAGAGGAACCAATTTGGATAGCAAAGGTTGGCAATGTGTAAAGAACAAATGCTGCAATCAGCACTCTGTGGATTTGTTTGCATAAATTTTGTGGATCTGTACAGTTGTCTAAATGATTAATGAACACAAAATGAAAATTCTTTTTCCTTCTGAGCTTTTGTACCTTTCCTTTCTCTGTCCTGATGGTGGAGTCCTATCCTCTGTCTTTGCTGCTTTGCTCACCTTCCTGGCCTTATTGGGACAAAGCACAAGGATGAATCTGGTTTGATTGTTGCCTTTCCCCGTCTGCAGACTACAGCTACATGCTGGAGTAATGAGAAGCTTTGCCTGGGACTTGGCAGCTTTGGGCCTCTAAGGTGGACAAGAAGAGGATGGCACATATGTCGAGTGTTCAGGGCATCGGCATACAAAAGCAGGATGTAGAAAAAACAAGTTTATCGAGGTCCTTAATACCTCCTAGTGAGACGAGAAAGCCAGTGTTCCATTTGATCTCTTCTTAGAGGTCTATCTGATTTATAATGCTGTGATACTCTACTTTACAAGCTCTTCTACCTATGTTTTTTCTTTCAGTGATTTTCTTTTTTTTTTTTTTTTTTTTTTTTTGGAAAACCATCAAAAGTTGGCTCTTACTGAAATGAAACAAAAAACGCATCGTTTACCCAGAGCTCCCCACAAAATGCCATGACAAGAGTGCCAGCAGTATTGCACAAAGTAAAGAGAACAATCTCAAAAGGATACCAAGTGTTTAAAGACAACTTCAAATTGAATGATTTCCATTTTGTTGGAACCAATTCTACTGAGATAAGTGCCCATCCAGGCAAGCAAGCACAGTCCCCAGCTTTTGTGTGGTACAGTGCACAGTACATGCAGCAGCCTTCTTACACCACTACGGAATCATACACACATTGTGCAGCTCAATTCTGTACCTCCCAAATTCACAGGCCTGTTTCTGGCAACAGCAAAAATCAAACTGGCATCTGTAGCCTTAAATCTCTAGTTTAGACCTCCAGTATTTACCATGAATATGATGCAGATATCAGCATGATGGAATTAGGACTTCACGTGACTGTAAAGAAAAGAAAGCCAAAGCAAAAATACAATGAGGTCTCCTTGAGGAGGCAAACATATGCCACTAAAATAACTCAGGAAGCTGGAGCCTGTTTATAGAATCATGGAATCATAGAATTGCTCAGGTTGGAAAAGACCTTAAAGATCATCAAATCCAACCGGCTCGTTTCAAACAGCTTTGAATGGCAGCCTATTCAGTACAATATCGTTCATTCCTTTAACTTGTCTCACATTTTTGTCAGGGAAAAAAAGCAAACCTATTTTTAGAAACAAACTTTGCCAGAGAAAAGGGAGTATGAGAAAGTGCAGTTCCCACCTAAGCTGTGAATTGGTATTTCCGGGTGAAGAGATCCATGTGCAGTCCCTGAACAGGACTGCAGCTTTACGGTTTTTTCTCTGCCTTTATCTCTGCACTTACAGACCCACAGGATAGTTGGTGTTTGACCAAAAGAAGACAATCTATTTCCTTGAGACAAGAAAACTTCACAGGTCCAGTTGGCTTAAAAGGCACAAAGCAAATAAAAGCAAGATGGGAAATGAAGTAACATAATTCCTTGGCTTTGAAGATGCTGCTCGCAGAAATTTAGAAGTATTCTCAACTTTTCTCTAGTTATATGTCTAGACACAGCCTTTTCCAAGGCAATTAAAAGATGTGCAGGGTATTAGTTCAGATGGAGGAAATAAGCAAACGTGGTATTTTGTTATCTTTCTGACAAAATGTAAAAATGCAAAAAATTAACCACAGGGGCGATGTGTGCAGTGTATATAAACCAAAGGCTTTCCTTTAACCCACTGCTAATCCCTTACTTATCTCTCCTACTGTACATGTGTTGTTAACAAAGATAGAACTGGCGCAGAGACGTGCAGGCGCTCTAAGGGAGTTAAATTCCAATATTGCAAGTCCAAAATGCAGAATAACCCCACACTGAAAAAGTCCTCGCACCACCACCACATATTTGATTTCTGAGTTTCATAAAGCATCCTCACAGTGATGAGTAGCACCTTTCTGCATTATTGAAACGTTTCTCTTTTTTTCACTACGCTACACATGGGAGGTGTGTAAAGATCACTTAATGATCACCTTTGAATTATACTAATGTACTGGGCATTGTTGCTTAGAAGCAAGTAATGGGAATGTAATTAAACTTTCATATTTTTTTCATCTCTCTTTTATGAGAGATACTGAGTTAAAATGTTAGCTTATGCTTGAAAAATACCTCTGGTGGAAGAGCACAAGTTGGCTTCTAAATGATATTCCAGTCCTTTCCTGAAGGCTGGTAGAAATAATATAAATTATTGACAGTGAGTGTGCTGCTTATATCTGAAGAACAGACCATTCATAGTGATAATGAATTTGACATTTGAGCGTTACAGAGACCTGCGCACTTTTGTTAAAGGATAAAAGTGCAACTGGAATTTCCAATCTGCTTTGTTACAGACAATTTAAACGACATGGCTTTGAAAAAATGAAGTACATCTTGGATGATTTAACTCAATCCTGGTTTGGTTTTATTGTATTAACTTACATCATTTCGATAGCAGAAGTGTGGTGGAAGGGAAAACCTTTGCAGATATGACTTGTATAATCAAGTGCTGTTGATTCCACATCTCTCAGCGTGTATTTTAATGGCTAAATGTAAAGGATTATCAAGTAATTGAGTGTGGAGGTATCTGTGACTATGTTATATTATGCTAGATATTTTTATGAGAAATCCACACCACTGTTCACTTTGCACATCATGTTGCTGCTGGAGGAGGTGTGAAGCAAAGTTAAAAAACAAATAAACTTTAAAAAAAGCCACTTCTTTAGAGGCTGGATAAATAGTAAGAAGCATGTTTAATACAACTAATTTATAGATGAATGTGGTGCCAAGCCAGAATACATTAACAAGGTAAGGCTGCGGGGTCTCTAGGTAAGATAATATATTGCTTTCATTAAAAAGCAATCTGCATGGACCATATCCACTAACACTGGAAACTCTGCAGCTGTCACCTTTATCAGGGGAACAAGAGCAAGCCACTACATTTTAATCACTGGAGTTTGTCAGGAACGAAAAACAGCCAGCTTCCCACAAATCAACAGACATGTATCCTGATAAGGAGAGTGAATTGCAAAAGGACAGCTACACCACGCATTACACCACCTATTCTGGAGTGATCAAAGTGCTGTAATTGTAGCAGATAAATCTAGTGAATTAGGCTCTGGGATGAAACACCCGTTTTTTTGCAAAACAAGCACATGCCTTCTTGGTCATCCATGACACAATTCACCTTTTAGTTTGAGTATTTGCAGTAGTTAACAAAGGTAGCAGGAGAGAGAAAAAGGGTGCTTGTAACAAAAACCTGCCAGCATTTTTACAGTCTGTTTCCTGATCATTACACAATAATTAATATCTGTGCTGCAGCTACTGACATATTCCTTTGAGCAGCTCTGCCAATGAAAGTAAACATAATTATTTTTAATACTCTTAGTCCTTGCGTTTGTCTTATCTGATACACACTGCAGATACTTCTTTTTCTATGATAGATAATTCATCTTTGAAGAGATGGTAGTATAGGAATGAAAGGGGCAATGCTTGAGGTGAAAATATCCTTCCAGGATAGATAGAATGAGAGTAAAATTTTAACCCCTGGAGTAGTCACAGGTATATGGTCATTATATAGGAGACAATGTTAGCAGATGTGACCCCTGGAGTGGCGGATATGACAATGATTTTCTGTAAGGAAGAATAAACTACAAACCTCTCATGGAAAATTCTTTTTCAAATGGAAATATGGAAATATTTGTTTGTTTGCAGAGGAATGACTCTTCTTTTAGGACAAGGGGAGACTTATGAAGAAGTTTTGTTTTGGGTCTTGTTTGTTTGTTTTAATGCACAGGATGTAAATGCAAATCAGGTTTTGAGGAGAGGTGTTCTCATTCACAAGAGCTTTGCAGTAGCGATTAAATCCAATGTCATGCAGCAGAAAGGTCTCTGAAAAAGGAATAATACTAATACTGCACATACAAAACATAGAGGGAATGAAATATATTGGCCTCATGGATTTTACAGTTCTGAACTATTCACTCTACTGGCTGGGATTGGCCTATTCCCATCAGCTGGTACAGTCCTTGCTGGCAGTCCAGGTCAGAACATCTAGCTAAACAGCTTATTGCCATTTGCAACAGCAGGCCAGGTTCTTCATTGGCACCCAGAGGGGGCTAAAATCTGCTATTACCTCACAGGCAGCAGTACTAATTTGGATGTGCATAAAGTGCATAGAGGATCATTACCATGAACTGTTATTTGTTGCTCATTAAAAGATCAAATTGTGATGGTATACTTGTTCTTATACTACAAGGCACTTCGGTATTCAGAAAATACTCCAAAGAAATCAGATGTATTTGTGTTACTGGAAACTATCAAGGTAATTTGTCTATGAGATTCATCATCCTATTTCCTACTAGCATACTGCTAACAGTTATCAAGTGTGGAAGCCACAGATCCCAGAAATTGGAATCCAAGTTCATAATAACAAACGTTCTTGTTAGGTCATACAAAATGCTAAGCTGTGCTGTATTTTCCATGAGGGCACACATTATTTCAGCAGCTATTAGAAGGGTATGCAGAATCATCGAATTGCTAAGTTTGGAAAAGACCTTCAAGATCATCAAGTCCAGCCTAACCTACTACCTTATCATCTATCAACTATCACAACCCCTACAGACACAGAGGCAGAAACATGCATGCACACAGCTCCCATGTGGATGGTCACACTGTGGGATTAACCCCTGACACAAGATTTGGCCCAGCTTCAGGGAGGGACGCACGTGATTTTACTGTCACTGTGGTTCCATATGTCATAATTACTACAGAGATGGTAATGCCTAAATTTATTCTTCTGGGTGCAGGAAACTCCCTAATCAAAGAAGATCTAGTGTATCTTCTTTGAGGTGTTGTTTAATTCTTCAATTGATCCAAGATAATAAGAGAACTCTTGCAAAGAAATGTGGAATCATGTGTGTGTCTTCTAAATTTTCCTAAGATTTATCTATGAGGAAATTCCAGACAGAATTTTTATCATATGCTTGAATTCTGTTGGTTAACTGGCAACCAGAAAAGCAAACACAAGTCAGTATATGGTTACATGTTTCACCCCTCAGAATCAATTATTTTTATTTCCTCTGCATTTCAACAGTCCTTTTATAGATAAAATAACATCCAGGATGAAATGAAAATCAAAGATTTCTTTCAAGATAGCATTTTCTTTTGGAATAAAAATTCATATAATCCATCACTCAGAGAGCTACTGAAATAAAATCACCAGCAGTCTGTCAACTCCACTAAGAAAGTCCCATTGTCTTTTTGTTTTCCTCTACTTTACAAGGAATATCTGAGTATTTCATGTTGATAGCTTGATTGGCTGCACTGGGACTCTTTAAAAATACTAAAAAAATCAACAGTCTGGTACAAATCAAACACAGGCTTCTTTCAATCATGTGCTTGGGGTATTATCTGAGGTTTCTACCCGGAAAGATGTCATTAAAAGTTGCAGAAATTAATTGGTGCCATTGGCTGTAATGGCCTTTCCTGACATGGTTTCTCAAATGTAAAGGAAAATTATGGATAAGGCAAATTCCTCATGGGATTTTTATGGATGTCTGCTTTGTTCTGTTATTGTTTATTGCAAATGTTATTACTGTGATCTATTGCCCCATCATGCTTTGTCTATACTGCTTATGCCATTTTGCAGCCCGTAACAACTAAGTCATTGACCAAGATAGCATTTATTTTTAAATTCTGTGTTTTATATAAGCCCGTAGCCATCTCTAGGTGTTAATTTTGTGTGTTTAAAATTTCATACTCAAACAAATCTTGTTCTGATTGATTAAACATTGCCAACGGTCTTCCTAACACAATTGTGAATCTTCTCTCAGTATCTGCATTTTCTTCTGCGCTTGATTTAATTGCTGTACAGAGCAGCGGGGGTTATTCATTTATTTCCAATGATGTATTTTGCATTTTTTATGTTAAAAGACAGTTTTCACTCTCTTCCTTTTAAATTTATCAATGGTAAGATTAACTTCTTAACTACAGTTTAGAATACCCTACAAGAAATGAAAGCCCTCCAGGAGCAGAAAACCATAAAAATGCAGCCTATGCTTTGCAGCAGTGTAAAGACAGTTGTAAATGAATCTAAAATATTTTATTTGAGATACACAAAACATTTTGTACTTAATACCTGAATGTTTTTATTCTGTCACTGAAGTCCAATTACTCCAGCATCTAGTGGATACTTTCCATTTGGGATCCTGAAAGACCCTTTTGAAGGCATTTGGAATCCTGCTTTAAAAAGCTTATCTGAATTAAACTTTAAAGCATACTTTCTTTATTAAACCTTCTCAGAAAATGTTGTGGATCTTTAGGTTATCCTCTTCAGAATGTTTTATGTAAATTGGCATAAATTGAGTATGAAATGCTCTAACAGTGTTACCAAAATCCAATTAATGTAAAGAAAGAGGAATATCTACTACTGTATTATAATTCCAGCTATGTAAGGGTGTTGATTTTTGGTGGTGTTTTCTTTTTTCTAGTTTGGTCTTCAGGTTTATCATACACAAATGTGAAGTAACATAAAAATATCAGTCTGTTACATCTGCCCAGCCTTCAGTCACTGAAGCTGTGACTGAACAGCCTGCCATCTTCCAGCTTTTATCTTGTTCTTCTGTGTGCATTAGTAGACTCTCTTCTGCCTGTACATTTTAGTTCTGTATCTGGTAGTACTATTCCTAGTTCAACTTACAGCTTTGGAATACACATTTTCTCTTTGTAACTGTCAGCTTTTTTTCTGTTTGGATAGTTTCAGAGCTGTGCTTTGTTATTTGAATTGATTATCTTGTGCTAAAGTTGTAAATCCTTTCAGACCCCTAGCAAAGATTCACTGAAGCTGGAAACAATAGGCTATGTGGGCTCAGGAGTATAAACACAGCTTTTCTTTCATACGGAGCTTTCTGGGGCATGTTCTCTTGCAACTCATGATCTTACCAGAAGGTAGGGCTTTGGTGATTGTTTACCTTTGCATTGAAGTTACATCCTGTCTCTAACAACCCAACATGCCAATAGCAAAAACATGGCCACTGTCATACTCATTGTCACTCTTAGGAAAAAAAATTTACTAGTGTTAGAGGTTGAATATGGCCTCTGTCATGAAGGCAGCACTTCTGGATTGGAGAGGCTAACAGATCCCATCCTGAGAATCTCAGTGGACATCTTTGCACTTCGTTGGTGATTAACAAGACCACTGCTCAGTCATCTTCATTTCTGCATGTTTGTGGATTGTTCCCCGTCTGGCTTTCTGTTATGGGCCAGATGTCCTTATCATTTAGTGACACTCTAAGGGGCTAGGAGGGAGCCACTGAGAATGGCTATAAGCATGGTGTGATATTGGGTCTGAAGAACCCACTGGAGTGGCATAGATCAAAGCTGGATCTCCCATGGACACTGCTCCCATCTCGACATATTATTTTTAGGACACCCCACAAACAGCAGGACCACTCTGCCATCTTTGTGGCATACCATGCTCCTATGCAGCTACTGAGGAAAAGAATTTCCTGTACTGTACTGTTACAACTTACTTAGAAAGTAAAAAAAAAAACCCATGTTTTTGCTTGGTGAGGTGGAAAAATAAGAGACGTTCTTCTTATGTTCCTTGAATCATTCAATTCCTGTATCATCTCCTTAGGATTCAGGTACCATGTAACTTTGTAAGTGTCTTTTCTGTCTCATACAGGCAGGTGGGTACCTGTGGGACACTGTTGACCATTAAAGCAGCCAGAGGATATGTATTTCTGCAGCACCTGGCACTTATGCAGTGCTTGAGGAATGCTCCAGTCTTGCCACCCATTGTCTGAGTATCTCTGAGCTCCACATTTTTTTTTAGGTGCTCATAATAAATATGCTGAAGCCATTCAGTGAAGGTGTGACATGGCATGTAGAGTGGTATGGCATATACCTGTCAACTGCAATAGAAGCTGCAAGTGCTCATGGGTCCTTTTCAACCCAGGACATTCTATGATTCTGGTAGGCAGGCACGTTTTTTAAGCCAACTGTTCATCATATGATTTGGTCTGCCCATTTTTTTCTAAATTTGTGATCTCTTACCAAACAGCTCACAAAAAGGCCATGTTTGCCAGACTGTTTTCAACACCCTGTTTAGCCCTCTGTAATTCACACCTGGAAAGCTAAAGTGGCATGTCTGAGGTCTCATAACCACTGTGTCCCCTTGCCTGTACTGAAAAGAAAGACTGAGTTTCATGCCAAGTCCCTTGTTCATACTTGTTTAAATTCAGCAGAAGAGAAACTCTTGTACAGTGTTCTGTTTTTCATTTCTCAATCAGACACACTTGTTCAGATGCACTCAAAAGCAATGCAGGAGAAAGATCTTGAGTGCTCGTGCTGAAGTCCCACACCTAGCACCCTTCCTGCGTCAGGCTCATGCCATGAGTCATAGAATTATAGAATGATAGAATGGCCTGGGTTGAAAAGGACCACAATGCTCAACTAGTTTCAACTCCCTGCTATGTGCAGAGTCACCAACCACCAGACCAGGCTGCCCAGAGCCACATCCAGCCTGGCCTTGAATGCCTCCAGGGATGGGGCATCCACAGCCTCCTTGGGCAACCTGTTCCAGTGCTTCACCACCCCCTGAGTGAAAAACTTCCTCCTCATATCCAACTTAAAGCTCCACTGTCTCAGTTTAAAGCCGTTCTCCCTTATCCAATCACTATCAGCCCATGTAAACAGCCATACCCCCTTCTGTTTTATGCTGCCTTCAAGTACTGGAAAGCCACAATGAGTTCTCCCCAGAGCGTCTCTTCTTGAAGCTAAACAATCCCAGTTCCCTCAACCTTTCCTCATAGCAGAGGTGCTCCAGCCCTCTGATCATCTTAGTGCCCTCCTCTGGACCTGTTCCCAGAGCTCCACGTCCTTCCTGTATTGGGGCCCCCAGGCCTGGACACAGCACTGCAGATGAGTTGCTGCAAGCAACACCATCAGGGAGGGTTGGCAGTTGTTTGCTAAAATCACTTCTATGGCATGATGTTGTCTTCTCTGCACCATGAAGGATAAGGAAGGAGACTGCTCTCACCCCAGTTTTGTTTCATCCAAGGACTGGTCAGATGATACAAATGGGTATAAGGACATCGGTTTGCCAGCTCTCAGCCACCTGTTTTGCTTTCCACGAGGTTGCAGTAGCACAAACCACAGGTCTCAGAATAACATTTCCCATCTGGAGAGTGTCCAGAATCAGCTAATTGTACTCTATGTGTTGCTCTTCTGTCCGTTGCCCTTACAAAGAGCTATAAAACTCACCCTGTCAAAGTGCTTTGGGAACAGAGTTGGGTTTTCTTGGAGAACATTGTTCTGGATGATTGAATATGCTGTTTGATCGACAAAGTTACCAGAGAAAAACCTTATTGTTATCAGATCATCCAGATAGTCAGGCTTTGAGCCCCTGCATAAACGTCTTGTGAGACAGAGAATAAGGGTCTACTATGCTTCTACTAATGTTGAAGAGACATGAAGAGAACCAGCTTCAGAATTCTCACTAGTGTAATTCTGCTGCTCCCAGAGGCACAGGGGCAGTATCTAAGAAAAAGGAAAAAGTTGTGTGAATGTGGCCAGTGCTTTCTCAGAAACAAGCATGGGCCTGGACCCTCAGGCTGTGTAAATTGGCACTGTTGTGATGAGCTTTAGTAGGGAACAGTTGAGAGTCTGGCTCCAAAGACAGAGCAAAGAGAAATGTAAGACAGCCAAAATGAGACATAGACCATTAAAATGAGTTGATAATAGAGGTGTGTATATATATAGTTTTTGTTTGTCTTTAATCTTTAAAGTTTTAATCTTTTGCCATCTATGAAACAGAGCATGAGATATTTCTGATATATTTTCAAAGGTCAGGACCAAAGCCATGCTCCTTTAGAGGCCTTATGACTGTTTGTGCTTTTTTGATGTTTGTACCATCATTCAGACCTGATAAGTAGATGAATGACCCATGATAAATGTCCATAATGAGAAAGTGATAAGAATACCAGCATCTGACATGAGTTATGCCTCTGACGGCCAAAAATGGAGATGCTCTGCTTTTATCTTTACTCTCAAACTTCTTAATTAGAAAGAAAGCATATTTTCCACCCAGTGCATATGTATTTGGCAAGCTTGTTGTCTAATAACAAGACATCTCAGCCAATGACCTTATTATAGATACTGTTGTAATTTAGTGTTTGAAAATGTCTCTCCTCCCTATAGTGCATGAGCCACAGGAGCAAGCTTTATGCAGTGATATGTAACAAAAATTGCTAAACATAAAATCTGATGGGATCCTGATGATTTGGAAAAGAAAAAAAAAAAAAAAGAAAGAAAGAAAAAGATTAAAGAATGAGGGCCCCGTCCCACAGGGTTTTGAAAATACATGCTCATTTATTCACATATATGGTTTGATTCAATTGTGGGGATTACTTATATGAGTGATGACACACACATGCATTTCAAAAACCTGGCTATGCAGATCAGATTTTAATCTCAGATACCCAGAAAGTCTGTATTGTGAAAGCCTTATATGGGCAAAATTCCCTTTAATGAGATTCCTCCCATTGATAGGACTCTTGCTCCAGAGAAGCAAGAAAATCAGAGCCATTCAAATCTTTCTTTAAAAAATGAGCCACTGCATGCTGTTGGAGAATTAGAGCTGTGGACTTTTTCAGAAATTAGAGTCCGTATTCAAGAGCCTTAATTTTCCCAGAAATCAAGTGAATGTTCTGAATTAATTTGTAGCAGGCATGCTACAACCCAGTGATGGTTCACTGTCTTTTGCCTATGCTCTGAAAAGACTGGCACACTTGTGTCCTTCTCCATGACTTGTACTCCTGCTGAAATAAAAGAGATGCATTTGTGGAAGGAGAGCTTAACAATTAGAACCTAATTCTCTCATAGTGAATGGGAAAATTGTTCACATAGTGAAACGAAGCTAATATTAACTGCAGTAAAGCTACACTAAATTAAGAATTTCTGCATTGTGCAAGCTACAGGACTGTACTGGCTTCCATATTATAAAAAGAGAAATTAAAATTCCTTTGTTTTGAATAACTGCTGCATAACTGCTGTAAAGCAGTATTTTATCCTGCCATTTAATTGCATTATTGTGATAATACCAAATTACTTAAGCTTAAAAGCTATCATGAATAGCTGAAAGCAACAATTCTGGCTGACTGAAAAACAGTATTATGCATTTTTATGCTTTTGTTTTGTTTGCATCTAAATGCAAGGTTCATAAAGCATCAGCAATACGAGGTGTAGCAAGGAGAGAAACGTTTTGTAGAGGATGTTTATTTAGATTTTCTTGGTTTCCTTTCAAACTAAGATTTGTTTACTAGAGGCATTACAATTTAGTGAGACAAATTAGGCTAAACTTTTTATCTCTGGTGGTTTGCACATGCACTGATTGAACTAGTATTTCTTCTAAAGATTGCCTGGGAAGATAAATGAACAAGAGGAGCAATTAGAGTAAGGAAAAACTAAAGATTGGCTGACATGATTTAAGTTTACCACTAAGGCAGTTTGTCATTTTGTCTCTATAATCTCTATCAGAATTGACTAAAACGGTAAACATAAATCATTATACTAATTTATTTCACCACAGTGTGGTCTGGGAGAAGAAGATTTCATTTTTTTCCACAGACTTTTGGGATTCAAGTATTTGCAGAACTTTTTTTTAATATAGTGGAAGAACAAGCCAGCCTAAAGAATCATTGATTAGTATTTCAGCTTCTTTAAAATCTAATTATTTTTTTTTATGGTAAGCCAAGAAATACCCCTATTACTGTTGCTAAAATAACTGTTAAGAATTCAGAATAAATGGGCATGGATTTGATTTTTTAAGTGACTGTATAAAGCTTAATGCAGGACAAAATGTAATGCAAGGCCATCAGTTAATACTTTACACTAGTCCAGCTAATAAGCAGCCTTCTCTCCTGAGATGCATCAGAACAAAATGTGCAGGACGGTGGGACATCTTTGTGGGAGGGAAATCACTAGATATCTGAGGACACCCTGCAGCATAAATCTCCATGGGCTGTCACTAGGCCTGTTATAGACTCTCCAAAAATAGAGCTCTGTATATCTTCATTAGGAACCATGCTAACAACGCTGCCTTCCTGCAGTTTTATTCAGAAACTATGGATATGGTAAGGTCTATATTATGTTGCTCTTGTCAAGTGAAATATTCCTTATCAATGTCTTGAAGGGACAGATTTTCCAATGTCATTGGCATATCTAAGTCCCTTGGACCTCTCTGGGTGTGAGTGGTCCATCTGGCTCATTGAAGCTCCTTGTAAGCTGCTACCTGTGTTATTCTCCCAAATCACAAAATGACAGAATCACAGAATGGCCAGGCTTGGAAGATCTCAAGGATCATGAACATCCAACCAGCTCCCACAGGCAGGGCCACCAACCTCCCGATTTAATCCTAGACCAGGCTGCCCAGGGCCTCCCGTCCCTCGATCATCTTTGTGGCTCTCCCCTGGACCGTCTCCAACAGCTCCCTGTCTTTCTTGTACTGGGGCTCCAGACCTGGACACAGTACTGCAGATGAGGCTTCCCAAGAGCAGAGTAGAGGGGGACAATCACCTCCCTGTCCCTGCTGGCCACCCCTCTTGTGATGGAGCCCAGGATACATTTGCTTTCCAAGCTGCAAGAGTGCACTGCTGGTCCATGTTAAGCTTTTCATCTGTCAAGACCCCCAGGTCCTCCTCTCACTAGTTTAGTGAGATTTTGTCTGATATTTTTTTCATTGGATACCTGAGGCTGGCTGTTAGACCTGTTAATTCCCATAATTAATGGTAATGTGAGGGAACAAGAAAATGCAGATCCTCAAACATGCTAAAGACTTCCAAACTTATTTGAAAAGGTTCTGAAGTCAAGATAAGCACTAGCAATGGGTCAAGATTGCCAACTCAACCACTGGCATGGCCCTAAAGCATAAAGTTCATTTTCAAGTAAAAAATATTTCAGTCTTCTCTATACCAGCAAAGCAGAGATGCCAGGCTGATGTCAAGGCAGAAACAAATGTTCCTACTTGTGTGAAGGATCACTGAGTGGATTGAAAAGAGATAAAATGCACCAAGTTTGCCTGAGCAGGGCAGATATTTTATATAAAGAAAACGCTCATCCCAGCTTTGAACTCCAGAGGGCAATAGTCCACAGCACGACAGCTACCTCAGGATCTGCTAAAAAAAAAATAAAATGAAAATTCATTTCTGAAAGCTTTTGTGGTATTACCAACAGGACTGGGATCATACCATGTCAAAACGGTGGCTGCAGAACATGCAGCCAGGATTGACAGAACCACAGCTGGTAGCAAAGTGTGAGACTAATGGAAAAAAAGCAGGAAAAAAAAGTTATCTTGTCTCTGAAAATGCCTTGAAAAGAGTGGCATGCTGCAGGAGAGGCAGTGTAGGACATCAGTGGGCAGGAGCATGTTGTGGAAGCTTGTCAGGAGGGTTCTGTAATCTGAATAAGTCCTAGTGTGTGTTTATTAGCAGTTTTAAATCAAGGACTACGTATGTATAATAGTTTATGATTATTTATTCTGATTATACTTTTAAAATAACAATTTTCATGTGCTAAGAATACAGGAATTCTTGCAAGCTACAGCCAAGCTACAAATACTCCTGCACAGCACTGCAGTGGATTCTTTCAATCATTAAATCAGGAACAAAAACATCTACTAAATTACAAAATACCACTACATTCTTTACCATTACTATTTATTTATTTGTTTGTTTGTTTTGAAATGTGTACCAAAGAGCATCTTTTTTCAAAGGGAAACACTCCCATTCTGGGCAGCGTCACTGGAAATATCAGTGAGATATCTCGAACTTCTGGCATAAAGTCTCCACTATATTGGCTTTTGTTATTGTCTGGGGTCCATGTGTTGCTCTAGTTCCCCATCAAGAACTGCTGCTTACCATGTACTCCTGGCACTCTGATTTTCTCCCAGACCAGGGAGGGGTTTTGTTGCTCTGAGCACATTACCCTCACATGGGCATTATGTGAGACTCTATGGCATGATCAGCAAAGCAAAGCAGACTACTAACACAACTTGAGCAGAGAATGAGAAGATAGGAGGCAAAAAAAAAAAAAAAAAAAAAAAAAGAGAGAGAGAAGCCAATGTTTTTGTTTTGGATTTCATTATTTTGAGCTGTCACAAGTCATGTTTGTAGATAGGGTCCTAAAATCTCTGCTCTGTTTGCTGTTACATGCTAACATTTCCTGTCTTCCTAAGGTCAAGGAAGAGCTATGCTTGCTGGTGCCTGCCAGGCTTTGCTCAGAGGAAGACAGCAATCAGGAGGCAGTGAGCAGTCAGTCTGCCACCTCTCTAAGCTGCAGAGAGGTAAGAGATGAAAAACTACTGTGCATGCTACACTTTAATATCTTTTAACAAATCACAGATCAATACACCTGACTCTGTAACTGAGTGCTTTGCTTATGGTGTAAAAATAAACTGCTACTCAGTTTCAGCTTTAGGGTTTCCTTTCCCAAATCAGGAACTGGAACAACCATGCAGGGTCCTTACAGTACCAATAAGGCTGTTGGGTGATCACTTATTTATGGAGGTGATACATACAATGCAAGGACATTTCTACCTTTCCTCTTAGTCCCAGAAATGGTCTGTGTGACTGTTTTGTTTTGTTTTGTTTTAATTGAAACTACTTTACAGTAGAAATCCACTTTCTGCTACAGAATATATTAACTTGCCTTTTTAACAGGGCAAGTCCATGCAGCAGAGAGCTCAAAACTGCTGGGCTTGCCTGCAACTAAATCTAGATTGTGTTCTGCCGCTGCCTTCATACTGAAAACAACTACATTTGCCTGTTTTAGATACCCAAGGGTCACATTTCCTTCTGCAGAGATAACCTCTTGGGACAGCTGCATTCCACTCAACCCAAGAACCACCATGCAGTGAAACTAAAGGGAATTTTGTCTTCCTTATTTCTCCTTGCAACTGAGAGCAAAGTTTAAGATGGAGTATCTGCACAATACAAAGTGACATTGAGTGAGGTGATCATATCGAAGGAAGAAGTAACACTCAAATTTACATTTAACTCTGTCAGTTCAATACAAGTTTAAAATAGAAGAAGCAAGTCATCTCCATTTGACAACTGTGACAGCTATAGCACACGAGTTTGCAAGCCAAGCAGTGAGTGCTCATAGGAGAACAGTTATTCCATATCCAACTTTGCAGGCTGATAAAAAGTAGTTTATTGCTAGCAGAAAATAAGTGACCCAAGCAACTTACTCTCACCAGGTTCAATAAATTTCTTCAGCAACTGATCATGTGGAGAAAATGAAACAAAACTTCCTGAAGTTCATGGAAATGTTGGTAAACACTGACAAGGAAAATTACCACCTAAGGTAGAGTTTAATATAAGGATTATGACATTAGTAAATAACTTGCAAAAATATGAGATGGTAGGAAGTTCTTCTTGAACGAGGTTAAATACCAGCTCTGAGGTTGCAGGTGAATTTTCTGTAAGATTGCCACGGGTAGTGGTATTTCTTAGCAATCCTTCACTAATGGTACAGCAGTTACTTATGACACTTGTCCAAGGTGCAGAAGGGACTCCAGATATTCTACAGGAAAAACCAGACAAGCCTGAGGCTACAGTAATAGAGCCAAAATTCATTTAGTCATACAAGACTAGCTTAATAACACAGATACTAGTAAAAATCTTTGCTACAAGTGGGCAGCTTCATACTTAAAAATGAGACAGGGAGGGGAAGAGCAGCTGATCATGGTATGAATCATAGATAAGAAGACAAACTAGTGATGATTAAATCAACAGAAACATTGCACAACAACACTGACAAAAACTCAGTAAGACTTCATGAGGATGTAAGGGACATGTTAGGTTTTTGTGTTTGTTAAATGTAAATGAAGTCTGCAGCGTTGAGAAAGGTATTCTAAGACAAAGCATCATTACTAAGTCATTCCTTTCTCCTTATAGCCCTGCTATCTGTATGTAAGATGAAGAGAGTTCCTACTCTCTTTTGACTGTCTGAATTTAGAAAAGATAGCTCTTTATGTGTGGATGTTTAATTGCTATAAATCCTGTTAATGTATTCCTGTTATTCTTTCACTCACAGACTCTCCTTCTCAGTGTTCTTGTTTGAAGAGATGGTCTTTCAGAGATCTCTTCTGACGGTGATGCCTTTCTGAATATGGAAATGCAGTGTCCTTGGCTTTTGCCAGACCATCTCTTCTTGTGCCATTTGTAAGTTTGGAATCCAAAATATTTCCTCTGTTTTAGATAAATATCAATGATTTCTACAAATCTCAACTAAACTCAACCTGAAGATTCTACAGTTATTTAAAATAAAGTTTTAAGCTTAATACTAGGTGTATTGCTGATGTATTTGGATCAAAACAGAAGTAATGCAAGCTAAGGAAACAATGTGAATAATGTATTAATCCACAACCTACAGTATGACCAGTAGACAGTGGAGTGTAGGTGTTGTGTGGTGCAAGAAAGAGTCATTCGGTGGATTTCAAACTCTGTATTGATTAAAAAAGCAAAAAAACATTATGTTGAAACAGACACTCAGATGGGAAAGTCTTTGTCTCACTGAGCAGTTTAGTATCTATATTTAAAAAATTGAAACATTAAAGTAGCCCTTTATTAGTCACACATGCAACTAATGCTGCCATGTGTAAATGTGATACCAAGATTTCCATTATTACTGCTGTACGTGTGAAAACTGTGGTTTCAGCTTTACCACGAGCTTTGTATTGGGAGCATACTGTATGGTGGAAAAAAAGTGTTGCTTTTCTGTAACATGAGTTTATATCCACTACATCTTTGTAGTCTTTTACACCCTGCCCTTTCCACATCTCTCTGTTTCATCCATATGCTTTCCATGGCACAGACTAATTATGGCCTTTGGGGTTCGTGCCTGTTATTATTAGAGCCTTACTGGCTACCTTATTTCTTGAAGACTATTCACTGCAAAAGCATTTCCCAGTCTGGCCAGAGATTTTCTGCATCTCAAGCACTTAAAAAAGCCCTCGAAATACTGTTTTCATGCAGAGCCAAAAGGACAAAGTAAAAAACTGTTTTAACCTGTGATCAGACTGTTCTGTACCCAAAACAATGCCACGTTATGCTTAATTAATTTCATTTGTTTTTCTAGGGGTCCTCTATTCAGGCACAACGTACTCAAGTCCATACTGCTCGAGTATATTTTATTCAAATGCCTCTTTCAGAAGGAGAGAAAAGGTATGATGGACGGAACATCTGATTGCTAACAAGAGCTCATACAACTTTCAAAATGCGACATGGCAGGCATCTCTTCACAGAGTGGGCAAAAGGCACACAGTACCAGGAGACATTAGGTTTTTAAAAGTGAAGTTAAACTGATAAATTAGACCTCATTTATTGAACAGCAGTTACAGCCAATTGCCCAGGGAGTCATTTGACACCTTTGAAGACCCTGCTAACTTAATTGGTGATAGTTTGGGGGCTGAAGGAAACATTTAAGCCTGTAGCAGCAGGACACCGTGCAGCATGAAAATGGAGAAGACAGGCATTCTCACTGACAAGGGGAGTCATATATAGATTTTTGTGTCCATTGTTTTCGCTTATTTGTGTGTGTGCTTTACTCAGTCAATCAAATATAATTGACACCACTGGGTTCTGTTGTTTTGTGGATGACAGAAGCTAATGCAAGGGAAAAAAGCTGGAAGTAAACTTCCCCCTGAAAGGCTGTGTAAAGGTTTTTCCACCGGGCTTGTGACATTTTTTGCTCAATTGTATTAATTGATGTAGTGACAAGGCAGTTGGAAAGATGATGTATACTGATCACTACACTTTTCTTTCTTTTTTTTTTTTTGGGGGGGGGGGGGGGGGGGGAGGGAGGATCTAGGCATTAACATAAACTCTGCTTTTGTGTAAGCAGTAGGAATGCAGCCAGTGAGAGCTCAAGGTGAAGGTTTCAACACTTGCAGTGTTTATGAAACTAAACATTCACACCTAGATATTGCTACAAAACAAGCAAGGGATGTTGCTTTTAGACTGACTTTTACTCAGTTCACCTCTGTACCCAGCTTTGCTTTTCTGTCCACTTTTTCCCATGCTGTTGTAGTTCTCCCATATGTTCCAGATATTTGCACCAGCTCAAAGGGCATTAAAACTGTTCTGGCTCTTCCCTAGATTTAAAGTACCTCCAAACTCATGTTAGGAGCTTGATGACCTAAATGAGGTGATAAATGAGATTTGGTTCCCACCCACAGTTAGTCAGCCATTTGGCTGCTCCCAGCTCTGTAGGGCGCATGCATAGGTGATGCCTGGACTCAAGGTACAGTGTACTAACTGCCCTATGCATTTCTGTGAGGATCCAGACAAAATCATGCAATACTTATATTCTTCGTCTACGGCCCTCCACAGAGGACACTGTTCTTCCAGCACAAAGGAGGTGCCCCTATGTGCGGCTGACCAAGTCCAGAGACAGTGGGAAATTGGCATCACAAGTATAGCTTTCCCTCTGAATACAGCTGCCTAACCTTAATACAGATATTAATCAGTTGGACTCCTAAAGAATGTCACCGCTGGAGCTCGCTCAGTATATGAATTGCATAATTAAAATCTTATTTTATCTGAAAAGGCACCAATGTCAATTCCTTTCTGCTGGTCTTTCATTAAATGGAAGTAGCTAAAAGGGGTGTTTGTGAGAGTCCAGACTACTAAAGGAGAAAGCGAGAGGCCTTGACACAAAAATGGAAGTACGCTTGTGAACCAACACTAGGGGGAACATAGATATCATCTGCAGACACACAGATTGAGTGAATATTGAACCAGTCATATTCTTCTATTGAATCATTGTCTACAGTCAGTTTACTAAGTTGAGATAATTAACACATTTTATATGTTAAAACCCTAACTAGAAACCTGGTTTTAAACATTCCACCATTTTTTTTCTGGATCCTGTTACTTATTACTAGCTTAAGATCTACAATATATAAAAGGAGTTTTGTTGGCAAATGTGAAAATACAAGGTTTCTCTCTTTTTTTACTTGAAAGCAGTAAATTATTTTACCTGGATTTTCACAAATCCTCATGAAAAGTTCAAAATACAAAAGCCGTTGTTGCCCTTTGATTCTAGGCTTCCCCTTGGACATATCAGTGTGCCTGATATCTGTGCTCAGTGTGTGAACCCAATGATGTGCCTTGATTGTAATGTGTGTGTTTCACTACCATGTGAAACAGTCAGGTCTCCTTCAAGGACAGACCCAGGGGAAAAAAATAAAGGGAAACATTTGAAAATTGAATGGTAGGTAATAAAAGCAGATACTAAAACAAAGTATATGATCTCCTATGTTAGTTGTTCAATCAGAAATTCAGAAATTCTTTCTAGTGGTTTCTTGGATACCTGTTGATAGACTTTACCCAGGAGAAAAGTGGAGATCCATCAACACGCACCTGTGGGTGCTCCACAGTATTAGACTGCTATAATTTATAGACTCAAAAGTCAGTAAAGGACTGAATATACTGGACGAATTAGAAGTTCGTACAAGCTGACGGGACATAAAGAGTCAGTAAGAATATGCATTCCTCCTTGAAGAATGCCAGCAACTATGAGAGCTGCAATTACCACACTTTATTGGTGTACCGGTTCTTATCAGTATTCCATATCATGACATCATGTGGCAAGCTGTTTTAGTGCTGAAGCACAGTGCCAGGGAGCTGTCCTTCTGGGGTCAGAAGTGTCAGCTTACATGTGTTGCAGCTCTCAGTGTACCTAGAGGAAGGTACACTGGAAAGAGACAAACTGCAGACCCTGAAGTCTCCAATACTCCCCATGTGATGTCCAATTCCAGGTAAAAGATGTAGAATAGCACACTAATGGGGAAGAAAACCCCATCTTCTGTTTCCATTAGCATAGCAAGCAACACTGTCTGAACTCTTCTCTCACCCATTTGTTTGATTTATTATCTGGAACTCCTTTTTGTATCATACTGTCTTACATTCTTTTATCATTTGTAGTAAATTAGGTATCCCTCCTTATCTTGGTTGCTTCCTCTGTACCTTTTTCCACCTCAAGGAGAGGGAAAGGTGGGGAAGAGAAGCCCTGTTGCTGGTGATAGAATCAACCAAGCCGCAACAACTGGAAGCCAGAGCTGTCTTCTGAGCACTGCAAACTCTTGGTACAACAATGACGTATTTGCATACCTATGGAAAGGAAAACTTGTCTTTGATTAGGAGGGTTAAGGTCAAGCAAGACTGTTAAAGACGTCGCACTTCAGCAAGAAAAGAGTGGAGGTGGCAGAGAACAGAAAGTCATCTGCATAAGAGAAGAGGATGCGCTTTGGATTTACCCTTAGTATAAGCAGATGAAATACAGTTCTTGTTGAGTCTTTGGCTTTATCTTCTGGATGTGATAGTGTTTTGCCTGATTTTGGATTTCATGGGCTTAGCCTGTTTTGATTAGCACCACCTTGCAGGAACAGTAAGGCATCATGACTTTCCTTGCCCAAGGATGTGGTGAGGCTATTAATTGGGATCCAGGGACTCCTGAAATGTTTCAGTTCCCCAGCAAATCCTCCTCTCTATAAAAAGAATATCAAACACTCCTTAGAACTGCATGGTCAAGTGAAAATTGGACATCACGGGGATTAGAGAAGATGTATGTCATCCAGTGCCTCTTGACGACACCAAGGGCTGCCCCCATACAACAAAATACTGAAACATAGGCTTAAGCTTAGAAACTCGCTGAAGAAAATTTGTCACATCTGTGAAAATGAAATTGTATTGCCCATGCATGTACTCATAAATTGTGAGAAAGCCAAAACTTAGTAATCTTGAAGAAAGACATGAAAGTTGAAATATTCTCCTGGTTAAAAAAAAAAAAAAAAAAAAAAAAAGAGCTATTGGGACTTCCAATTCTGACATCAGATTAATGCAAAGCATTTGAATTCCATGGAAATGTTTTGGTGAATGTTCAGACATGGCCCTGCAATGCCTAAGATTGCTTAAATTATTCTCCATGTTCAGGTGGAGTGTGACATGGAGTAGATGACTTTTGAAGGACAGTATATCCAATACACTGCTGAATCAAACAGATGACTCATTTCTTCCAGAGCCAGTGTAGCTCTGTCCTCTAAAACCTACTGTTACTACAAGTGGTGGATTCTACCAGGGCATTAGTGTATCACTGTTTTAGTAAATTAGTAGGCAGCTTCCAAAATGTGCAGATAAAGCCAAGGATTTTCTTCTGACCGAAAATACCAACAGCACACAGCTGGAATTCTGGATTTACTGTAAGGTGCAATGAAACAGGCAGTGCTTTCTGATAAGTCCCCTTGAGGTCCTGCAGTGCAGGTCTCCAAAGATAAAGACCTATACAGAAAAGATAATTTGGACATACACTGGGGAAATGAGTTTTACAACATTTTTTTTCCACTTTAGATCCATTCTTGGTGTCACTTTGGCACTGACCTTATTAATGCTGTTATCACTCAAAATTTGATGATATGTATTTCAGATTATGCTTCCGTCATGTTGTGTCAGGACATGAAGCAGGAGAATAGCCTTGTGTCTCAGAAAAATTCTGTCAGTGAGTGTTTTGTTCAATTTCTAGCAGGAGAGTTTTGTTCTGTACAGCCCTTTCATGAACAGAGAAAACTATTTCCAGTCATTCCTGAAACTGAAATAACTGCACAGTGTGTACAAACTGTGAAACAAATGTACAGGCATTTCCCTCTGCAGATGTTTTCAATTTTCTGCTTAACTCTCTCAATGTAATTATGACAGTGTGGGAAACTTTGGCAACAGTGGGTGAGTCTGTAATTAGCGTTCTTTCTGTCCTTCATTTTGAATTTTCAAATACTCCTCTGTGATGGGAAGATAAAATCCAGTATAGCCTGAGAGTTGTGGGTCAGCTGTCTCGGAGGAAAATGGGCTTAGTTTTCAAACAAAATACAATGAAACTGAAGGTAAATAGTGGATTTCTTGTTTGGGTTATGACCATCCTAACTTAAACTTCATGACAACATTTTTGCTTGAGTTATTCTTCTCTTGTCTGCACAGTAATTACTTAAGTCCTAAGATTTAATTAAAAAAAAAAAAAAAAAAATCTTTATGCAAGAAAAAGAAAAAAGAGAGGAACAAAAATGAAATGGAGACTGAATTCATTCAAGGTAGAGCATTTGCCACAGTATTCCGTAATCAATCATCTGTGGGAACTGTGATACTGTGATGCCTTTAGTAAAGATCACTAACGTGTGATATCGCTCATCATTCAACTCAACATCCACTGAAAAAATCCATGCATTGTTAATTACCATTCTTCTTGAAGTATACCAAGTGCTTTGTGAAGACATGCACAAACATGGCTTTTACCCAAATGGCTTTCAGTGCATGCTTCTGCTGTATTGCAACAAAAGCAACAAAAATAGTGGCAGAAGGGGGTGTAACCCAGTGTAGAAGGGGCTTGTGTGTGAACTGAGGAATTGAATTTTCTTCAAAATATGAACTCACAGTGATACTGATCCCTTACTACTTATTCATAACATACATGCTTTTCAGTAGCTGATAAAACTATTGACTACTGATAAAATTCTTTTGTTTCCAAATCCTAAATTTTGAATTGTCTAACACATCTTTTAGATGTTTATAATTACCTATGTCATAACAATATGCAGATAAACTATGGTAGATATTAGTTAACGTGCTAGATAGTACAAGTCTACGTATAACTAATTTTGTTTTGCTTTATATACATGTACATGAAAGTGCACATGCCAAATGAACTCACAATACTTTGTGTTTCTCCTCTTAGGTCTTTGATAAGGAAATTTTTTCTTAAGATACCCTGGGATCCTAACTCTTTCTTGCTGAAATTATGGTGTACAGTGAATGGATGGTTTATATCAAGACAGAGAAGGCTGGAACAACTGTATGTCAACTGCTGTTGTATCAGTAGTGCCCTAAGACTTATCTCCAGGTTACTGAAAGAAGCCACCATGCAACACTTCTGCAGTTTCCCATCTGCAGCTCTGCTGAATAAAGTCTGAGAGTTAATTCTCCCAAAGTAAATGGTGTGGGAGCTCTCTTTTTAAATGTAACCATTAGTGAGATGCCTGTGTAATTAGTCTTATTTAATAGAATTCATCAGGAAGCAGTATCCTTTCCTAGTTGTAATTAGTATCTAAATTATGCACACTAGCTGAGGGTTTTAGTAAGGCTTCAAAGGAGTCTTGGTCTGAAAAGTGCATCAGGGAAGTAAACAATAGTTTAACTAGTAGCATGTATAGGTGGTCATGTGCATGAAGAGACTGTTGTAGGTGTATATTATTTATCATAGAATCATAGAATCATAGAATGGCCTGGGTTGGAAAGGACCACAAAGCTCAACTAGTTTCAACCCCCTGCTATGTGCAGATCACCAACCAGCAGCCCAGGCTGCCCAGAGCCACATCCAGCCTGGCCTTGAATGCCTCCAGGGATGGGGCATCCACGGCCTCCTTGGGCAACCTGCTCCAGTGCATCACCATCCTCTGTGTGAAAAGCTTCCTCCTAATAAATAACCTAAACCTCCCCTGTCTCAGTTTAAAACCATTTTCCCTTGTCCTATCACTATCCATCCCTGTAAACAGCCATTCCCCCTCCTGTTTATACGTTCCCTTCAAGTACTGGAAGGCCACTGGAAGGTCTCTCCGGAGCCCTATGATATGTCTTAGATAATTCTTCTGAAATGAGCATGCTTAAGGTGTAAGATTTTGCATTTTGTTGAGAACTTCATCAATCGATGTTCAGGCAAGTATCATAGAGACAGTGGGTTTCATATGAATGCAAGCAGTTGCAAATATTGATTACAAAATCAGAAACTTTTTTAGTGAATAAATGAAATAATTTTTTTTTTGTACAGCTCTCTTGTCGCCTTTCTACTTACTCTATACATTCAAGGACATTCAAGCTGATATAGCAAGAATATTATCTTGCTATGCAAGAATAGCAAAACTTAGTAACACAATAAAAACACAGAAGGGTTTGGAAATGTAGAGCCCTTACACCTCAGCTTTTGTTGAACATATGAAAATGCCACACACGCATAAGCTTTGTGCAATCACAGTGTGTGCGTACGCTTGCATTTGCCAAGCAGGATGACTTTTTCAGCTGATTTAAACCAGCGTATTGGATCAATGCTGTTAGTGTTTTACATCAATGGAGAATGATGCCTGTACTATGCAGCTGGCATGCTAAAACAAAAACTCATCTTCTGAACTTGCTGCTGTGCTTGCCACAGCAGGAGGCAGAACTGGGGGGCACATCCCCCTTAAAGCATTCACAGGTGAATGAAAATGTGTTATACGAGAAATATTTGACACAGATGCAGTTGGATTCATGTAATAGACACAGCATTTGTGTGGTTCACTCTAGCTTCTGACACCTGCTCTTACCAATTGAGTGTGATTGTGCTTTCATGTTGGAATGAAGCTGACAGCATTCTTGCACACCCTCCAGGGTCTGGCGCTGTTACTTTTCACACTAACAGATGAAAAACGAGCACAACAAACTGTTGGTGTTGTTATTCAAATTTCATTTTCTCTTTCTGTTTACTGTCCTGCAATTTTTTCCTTAACCCTCTCTATTGATCTAGGGAGCAAAGGCTTAGTGCTATGCTACTGTCACCTGTTCCTTGGGGAAGGAATAAATGATCCCAGAAAAAAGGGGAGAGAAAGGAGGAAAAAAAGAGAAAAACAAAAACAAAACAAAACAACAACAACAACAAAAAACCACAACAAAGAAAGAAAGAAAGTAAGAAAGAAATAAAGAAATAAAGAAAGGAAGAAAAAACCCTCAAGATTGACTGGCTTGTTGGATACCCTAGTGAATTTCTTCTTACACCAGAGCATCATTTAAGTCTATGTTCTCCCATCTACCTTGTTTGCAGTAAATAGCTGCCCATTATGTCAGGTCAGGCAAGCACCGTGGCGTCACAGCTCAGCAGCCGTGAGCAGCTTGCCAAGTGTAGAGGGGACAGCCTC
Source organism: Tetrao urogallus (assembly GCF_951394365.1). Classification (NCBI taxonomy): domain Eukaryota; kingdom Metazoa; phylum Chordata; class Aves; order Galliformes; family Phasianidae; genus Tetrao; species Tetrao urogallus. Next base: position 8,766,029 of record NC_136816.1, on the reverse strand, counting down.
CGGGGAACAGACACATGTGTCAAGTTCTTGAGCTGTCAAGGCTCAAAGCGACAGTTTATCTGGAGGGTTTTAAACATCCCCACGAAGTTTCCCCTTCTTCCCTTCCCACTGCCCTTGTTGACAATCTGCTTGAAAGATGACAGATGCTGTGTAGCAGTTTTCTTTAGACTTGCTTTAATCCCACAAGGTGCAATACACCAAATGCAATTCTGCCCATTGTTAAAATGCCAAGCTGAGAATCAAGGCAAGCTGTTCAAGGGAGAAGAGGTGTTCCCTCATGCTAACATAAGTATTTCCAGATAAATTTGATGCTCTCACTGTATCATCCTAATTTTCTTTGCCCACAGTAAACACATTACATGGAGGTTCCTGGAGAAAACAAAGAATTGAGGCTGGAATGAGGTTTGTCAAGCCACTCTTCAACCATGTTGAGCTGAATATTTTATATCACTTTAACACAACACTGAACATTGACATGCTCAATATGAAATAGTTTCTCTTACATCATCCTAGCCTAACAATACTGTAGGGTTGTTTGTGGATTTGTTTGCATGGAAATGAAATCTGTTTTGTAAACAGAGCTGAATTGCTTATAAGAGCATACCTTACAAAGTCAGCCTCATATACCACTGGGTCTGCAAGATGATTCTGTTTGTGGTACAAATCAAGAGCCATCTGTGGTATGAGTATCGTTTAAAAATGTCACCTCTAAATAGATGTATATGTAGATTAAAGTTATCCTATCCTTTCTTTGTTGTTTGTCATACCTTGATCAAATGGAGGAATATTTGCACTCCAGACAAACTTTTACTGCTTCTGAGTTCTTTTTTGCCATACAGTGAAATATATTTTCTATATTTGCTTCCTAAGTTGCACCTGCATCAGGAGGGAAAGCACACTCTTCAGGCCAACTTTTTACTATTTTTCCTTCCTGCTGTTGGCAAACATTACCCAGTCAGCCTGTAATAGCAAATCTTTCTCTGAGACACCTCCCCCTCCTCCCCCCCCCCCGCCATTTGCTATTTGCACAAAGGATGTAAAAAGCATACTAAAGAAAAAATGGAACAGTCCTCCCCCACCATCTTTTCCGTGCTTGATCTCTTTAAGTAACAGCATATCACCACCAAACATTATGCAGTTTAGATTTCCCAGCAGGAGAGGCACAGCCCAAACCGAGGAGATGGCAGAAATGTGCAGCAGGTTTATTCTGATTCTCTCTCAGTTCTTCAGACAGGTTAGGAAGTGTTCTTAGGCTATCTACAGACATGAGCAATCAAATGCTTTGGACCTCAAATTCAAGTCTGTTTGGCATCCTCACTTCTCCATATGGTTTTCCAGTGCACAGCATGATGCATTCTCACAGTGAATTGAACACTGGTTCATCCTTACTCTAAATGGTAACCAGTGAGGTCTGGAATTGGTATCAGAATCCCACAGCAGCTCTGCTTGATTTATGTCATCCAGAAGCTGCAGTCACAGTCTGCCTGAGAAGTCTCCTGTCACCAAAGCCATCTGGTTGGTTAGAGAGGTCCACTACAAATATCCATCCATCCATTCTTTACGATCCATTTCTGCAGAAAGGAAGTGTTCACAGTGAGCACATTTGCAGATGATAACAGGTGACGGTTGAACTTCTTCCGGAAGCTCTTTGCCAGATGTCTAGGTTGTCATGGTATTTTCAGTCAATTCAGTCAATACTTTCTGCTAATTTGTACCCAAATTCAGAAGAAAACAGACAACAAACCCACCAAATTCAGAGGAAAAAAAAAAATCTAGTTGATCCTGCTAGCACTAGCAATGATATGGAGTCTATTTCTCTGGTCTATACAGTTTTCTGTGCCTTCGTCAATTTTGTTAAATGTATTATGTTAGCTGTTGCATCCAAACCTGGCTTGGCAGATTAGTCACTGCCAGGAGCTGCTCTTCTCACTCAGACATTGCCCTACAGTAGCACTAAGCTCGGTCTGGATGGTCTGGATCTGAAGAGAATGAAACCACTGTGATATAAGTGATGTTTCTTAGGGCATTGAGATAATTTTTTAACCTTTTTTTTTCACATGAACTGTTACAATTTATTTGTCCCTTGATTGCTCTGCAGATCTTTTTCAACCACTCTGTTACCTTTGCCTGGCTGCTTACTGGCCAAGTCATAGAGCAGGTACTGCTTGGGCTCTTCCAGACCTGTAAATGTGATACCATAGGATGATTGATCTAGAGGAAACTCTCTAAGACTGAAGTTAGAGTGTTAGAAAGAAGACATTCTTTAATAGCAGTATGGGGGTAATCCTCCTGTCATGCATAGCTTACACAAAAGATCTTCATTTTATATGCATTACTTGTGTTACACATGCAGAAGTTTTGAAGAGGTATGTTACATACTCAGTGACTGATTCCAAGCAGGACCTCCTGTTTCCTTGGTACAAAGACTCTGCAGAACTTCCTAATCTCCTTGGTTCAGAGACACAGCTCTTCCTGTTATGTAGAGAAATTGCAGGGCAGGAGTACCCATCAACAAATGCTAGCAAGTTTAATAATACTGTCATAATACAGTGTAAGCCTGGACATCACTGCGCACAAATGCCAAAATGCAAGATCTCTGAAGCTTCTCCAGCTCTAATATTTTACTAACGTTGCTATCAGAAACACATTTTAGGCTCCTCAAACCTATGCTTCACGCAACACAGGCTCAGTGTAGTCCCAGGTCAGCTGTGCAATCCAGGTACATTGGGTTATACACCAATTTGTGATCTCCAGCTGCTGAGGCAGTCTCTTTCCTCTCTGCATTTCTCTCACAAGTCCTTCCAGAACTAAGCCCGCATCGTTTGCGTCCCTAGCCAACTTCTCTCTTAACTGTCCTTGTTCATAACACTGTTTGAACTTGTGTCCTTCCTGTTTGTTGTATCCAGCATCCTTAATATATTTGTCCAGTGGATGATTGCAGACCAACTCAGAGATTGAGTAAAAGGAACGAATATAATGCTCCATGGCAGAGTTTCTTTTCTTCCATTTCTTGAAATGATAAGTGGCATACATATGTAAGGGGCAGTTAAACTTCCTTTTATGCAACGGAAGATGTTAAGGATGTATCCTATTCAGAGGACTATTCTCTGAATGGTGAAGAGAAAACAAGATATTCACCAGGCTATGCTAAATAATAAAACGAACCTTTGAAAAGTGTGTGTTCATGAAATATATAACTAGATGATGCATCGTCGCATTTTTGAGGGCACAATTCACTGTGCAAACATGGTATTGGAACAAAGTTGCTTTGTAAAAGTTGTGGGTTTCTTCTTACATGCCTACTGCCTATGCCTTCAGGGAGAGGAACAGTTGTACAGACCACATTTGAAAGTAGCATTTAGATTATAGCAACTGCAGAGTATAGTGATTGACTGATAGATACTTTAAAAACATGTATCCAATCATGTAGCAATCAATTTTCTCGACACCTCCATTTCCTCTCAACTAACATGATTCAAAAGTCAGCATCATTCTGTCTATTCTATGTCTTCCAAAATTGGGAAAGTGATAAGTTTAACTACCTTACATGGTGGTCACATTTTCTCTTGGCACTGCCTGTTGAAAAGTGACCCTGCACAGTGCAACCAGTAACCAAGCCTTTTAGGGAGCTCTTCTCTATCGTTCTGTGGGAGCTTCGAAAGGTATACAACCATCATCAGAAAGCCTTTCTCAACTTTAAACAGCATGTTTCATCTTAAACACTAGCACTGTGTGGATTTGGCATTCTCCATTAAAATTCAAGATTTCAGAGTTAGTAAGAAAATGTAGGATATCACTGTTAGGATTCTGGTAGTGCCCTACTTGTTATATGGTCCAGTGGAAACTTACTAAGCCGTCCTTTAGGATATCAGGACTCTTACAATGTGGGAATGCTCAGAATGATAACTAGGAAGCATCTCAATTCATAAAAACCAAGCTGCAAAAGGAAAAGAAGATTTACCTGGATGAAGTCCAAAGGTGATTTTTTTTTATTTTTTTTTGCTTCTAAAATGCATCAAACTGAATAAACAAGCTACAATTCTGCTACAGATGGGAAATTTGCCTGGTGATTAGAAAATGTCATTAAAAAGAAAATGACTGCCTGTAAAAGTCTTACCCTGATAAAATGTGTTGACCTAAATGATATTCCTCAAAGGTAAGTCAGAGTGTTATGTGATGTTCTTCTATCGATTGTTGATTCTGTGTTTACCCTTGGGAACAAAACCCACAAAGAAATGTTTTGAACGAAAAAAGGGTGACCTTTTCGATGGAGGCATTTTAATACTGTGTAATGCTGAAATAACTAATCGAAAGTATAACAAAGCTGGAGGAGAGCAATCTTTGTGTAAAAGTAGGCATTTCTCTGTGTTTGGGATAAAATCAGTTATAATACAACAACTGCTATCTACTCTGAAAGCTATAACTTAAAACCAGCCCTTGAAAATAATGCACTCAATATTGGAGAGATAAGGAAAGTGGGAATCTCTCTCTTTTTTTGCATATAAAGCACAAAGTCACTCTCTTGGATGAGTGTCATATCACTGTCAGTGTTAAGAACAGAAATTTCTACAGTTAAGTCTTTGTAATCATTTTATAGCATGAAAAGAGTATTTTCCATGGCTTCACGTTTGTTTGGTATTTCAGTCAGAGCTAGTGATATTTTTTTTTAGACAAGGTTGTGCATTTTTATGCTCTTAAAAGAAGAGGCATGGCAGATACTGTAGCAGTAGAAAGAAATTAAACTGCTTTTATGTTACTGAAATAACTCAAAGACCATGATTTTTTTAGTGCAATATTTGAATCTTGTTACTGGAAAGCTTATTTCTGGCCATCTGTCAGGGTAACTTACATATGCCAGGTTATATACAAGCCTTGCAGGGAATGCCATGTGAATTATACTTCAGCAGTTTCTTTGTGGTCTAAAGAGAACTAAGCAATCTATCCTAAGCATAATGTATTACAAATACCGAGAGGAGGAAGGAGAGTAAGTACGGATCTATAGAGGGTTATGACCTTTAAGAGAACTCCAATTACAGGTACTGTGGGTAATTTCTCTTGTATCTTCACATCCTTTCAGACTAAGTAGTTATTATTCTTGTGTTCAAGATACAGCTGTATAAACTAACATGTATCGAGTATTCCTAAATATTTTATCTGGAATATATGATGAATGTGGTACTCTTGAATCATTGAACAGTTAATACTGAAAATCAAACAAAACAGAATGAAACAACAAGGCACTTTTCCTGGAGAGAGTGTTTGTAGAATAACGCAAATACAAATACAACTTTCTTAGACAGAGTATTCCATCTGTTTTCCGTACCTCATTATAGTTAAACTATAGTAGTCATAAAACTGAGTAAACTGATGAGTAGCTAGAATTAAGAACTAGATCTAGAGCTGGGATACCAGGCATCAGAAACAAGTTGCTTAAATCTTTAAATCTTTGCTTTTCCTTCCAAGGAAACCAAAACTCCACTGCCAGCACATCTTTTTTTTTTTTTTCTTTGTCCTGATGTTAGAGTGTTGATTAAATTGTTTCCAGGTAGTTAATTTGTTCTGCTGACAATGGCTCTCCCCTCTCTGTCCTGTAGCCCCCTTTAGGTACTGGATGGACACTGTAAGGGCTCCCCGAATCCCTCTCTGTCAAGGCTAAACTACTACCAATTATTCAAATTATTGATTGGGCAAATATGTGTTCATCAGAGCTTGCTAAAACCATCTCCCAGCCTGAGTTTCTGTGTGGTATAATATCTGAAACAGTAATGTGAACAAAGAAAAGAACAGGAAAATTTTTACTGCCTAAACAATTTCTTGCTTTATACATGGTTGTTTTGCTTTTTTATTATTATTATTTTTTTTATTTTGTCTTTTGTTTTTTCCAACGTATTATGTGTATTTGTTGCTGTTATTTTTCTTCAGTGGTTGCTCTCAGTTTTTACTATCACAGACTGCATTTGCTTTTCCAATTTGTTTATACAGTCTATTTACATCATTTTTCTTTTTCTTCTCTCTCTTTGCATTTGATTTCATAGTTTGTACAATTCATAGCAATTAAACATTCTGTTTGCACAAACAACATGCCTTCTGAGTGAGAGGCTTGGCATACAGGATCAGGAGAACCCCCATTGCTTGCCTTACACAGCTTGTCATGGCTGGGAGAAGTTGAACAGGGGAGAAACTGACAAGAGATTAAGACTAGACCAAATCAGATCTAGTGTTGGGTGAAATAGGTACAGAAAGGAGCACTGAGAAAGCCCCAGCTTTCTACAGAACACTGATTCTCTACAGGACAATGGCTTTCCTGCAAGAAAGGGTTCTCTTGCTCCCATGAACAGCAGTGCAAGGAAAATGGGCCCTGCCATTTTCCCTTGTGTGAGACCATCCATTTCTCCATTTTCTGCAAAATATAGTAGACATCAATTGTTCTACTGAAATGGAACTGTAGGGCATTTGGCATCAAGCATCTGCAAGTGGCTATCTACCATTGCTTGAAACATAATGAAACAGTGCTTTTTTTTTTTTGCTAATGAAGTAATGTCCTACCCAAGAGGGACCAAATGATGTTTAGCATCTTATTTGCATCTCAGGTACTGTCTTTGTAGCCCATGTACATGCACCAAATCAGTACATCCTGTGTTGTGAAAAATTGCTGTATTCTCACAAACTACCAGGAGGACTGATGGCCTTCCTATTCCAAGTGGCTTAGGAAGAAAGCTGGAGCTGCCAGGAGCAGTTGTCAAGTGAATCCGATTGCTTTTTCTTAACTGATAAAAGAACAGTGCATTCATTCACTGATGCAAAGAGCAAAGGCTTAGCTCATAAGGAAGCCCTGTGAAAAGCAACACCTTCTCGTGACTCTCCTACTATTGTAGTCTGAACTGCAGTCATCACCCACATCTCTTCTTCCTACATGCAGATCAGTCCAGGTCTGCATAGATGCTCACAGAATCCAAAGCAGGGATCAGGAAATTGAAGAAATGCCCATTGTCAGAGATCAATTTTGAGACCGTCTAAGGAGCCTGGATGTGCTCAAGTCCACAGGACCTGCTCAGAAGCATCTGAAAGTTCTGAGGAAATGGATGGATGGAATTCCCAAGTTACTATCCATCATATTGTCTGCTGAGGTTTCCGCTAGCTGGAAGAGGAGAAACATAATCTCCCATTTTTAAAAAGGGAAAAAATCAAGACCTGAGAAACTACAGGCCAGTCAGTCTCATCTCTGTGACTGGTAAGATTATGGAACAGCTCCTCGTTAGTGGTGACTGGTGACAGCCAACATGGCTTCACTAATGGCAAATCATGCCTGTCAAATTTGGTGACCTTCTACAATGAGGTAACAGCAGTGACAGATTAGGGAAGAGCAACTGGCATCGTCTATCTTGACTTGGACCAAGCATCTGACACTCTCCCACACAACATCCTTGTCTCTAAAAGGGTGAGACATAGATTTGATAGGTGGACCGCTCAGTGAAAGAGAAAATTGCTAGATGGGCAAATTGAAAGAGTTAAAAGCTCAGTGTTCAAGTGGAGATCAGTGATTGTGTACTTTAGTGTTTATTATTGGAACCAGTATTATTTCATATCTTTGTTCTTGACCCCACCTGGATCCAGATCCGACTCCTCAGCACAGAATGGACATGGATCTGTTAGAGAAGGTCCAGAGTATACCCATGAAGATGATTAGCAAGCTGGAGCCTTCCTACAAAGATAGAGTGGGAGAGATGGATTTGTTCAGCCTGGAAAAGATAAGGCTGTGGGGAAGCCTCATAACAATCTTCCAGCACATGAAATGGAAAGGGGAGAGAGTCTCTTCACTAAGGATTGTAGTATTAGGACAGGTGTCCCTGCCAGGCAGTCGGATAATTTCTGCGTTCCTTTCCAAGACTAACCATTCTATGATTAAGTGATTCTATGGTTTTCTTTTCATATTATTTCTAGAGTGTCAGAAGTTTTCCAGTCCTCCTCCATGCCAGGTGCTGCATGACAGCCATGTATCCCCAAGTAGTTTTCTAAATGAGAAGCATTCACTGATCCAAACACTGTAAGTCATGATGGAAACACACAATCAGAGATGAAAAAACTCTTTTCCCACTTGATGATAGTTCTTGCTGAGCTGAGCCAAAAGCTTGTTTTACCCACTCTGTCTAGTGGGAAGTGCAATATTAAAGTAGTTTCACAGTTGTTTCTATTTATCTAAAAGAATCACCAGCCCCTACCTGAAAATACTCAGGATAAAACTTGCCAACTTCTCCTAACAAAGGAATGCTATGATACATTTTGGGAAAGGCAAAATGTAACCTTATTTCGGGGAAGAACAAAACTGTAACCTTACTTAGCATTTATATCATTTGTGTCTGCATGGACACAGTGAAATAAGGTGTCGAAAATCATTTTGGCAGTTTTGTAAACAAATAAAATATCAGATCTTATCTATCTATAATTCTATCTGTTCGGGTGATAGATTTATTGTGCTAATACCAAACATGACTTTAAAAAATTGTGATTGTTTGTAATCTAGCCAGTCTTGATTGTATCAACATTTTGCTGGGAGACAAAAATGTGACTCTGAAAAATATCCTGATCTTGTGCAATCTTCAGCTTACATGGGAGAGATATTATCAAGATGTATCCAAACATTACAACTCAAGGAAAAATAATAGAGAGAGATCTGTATGGCAACAGTAACCTGTGTTTGTCTTCTTCAAGGCATTGACTCTAGCCCATTTACTGCTATGGACTGCTTTATAGGTTAAAAAAAAAATGATACCTGGTATGAGATTGTGCTCTCTGCTTTGACTGAAAATGACAAAACACACAATTAAGCTGCCTGATTTTCTCCTTCTGATCTGTTTCTGTGCCTCTTCATGCCAAAACAGTGTCATTCGTATTAATCTGAAGTTAAATTTCCAGCCATCTGCAGATAGATTCCTCAATACTGAGCACTGTTGTAACTCCCTCAGCTTCAGAATAGTGACTCAGTTTAATTTCATACAAGGTAACTGCAAATTTCTTTTACAAATCAGACAAAATCTCAGAACAGAGTGACAGTGACTTATGATTAGAAAGGTTCATAGCTTCACAGGAAAAAACTTTTAAGAATGTGACAAACACTGGTAGATATTTGAGGACAGAATGATAAAATCACAGAATCATAGTTGATATTGGGCCACAATCTCAGGCTTGAGAGGTGGGTCCATGCAAATCTCATTAAATTCAACAGAGCCAAGTAGAAGGTTCTGCACTTGATTCAAGGCAATTCCAAACACAGATACAGACCTCTCAAGCCTGTCCAGGTTGCTCTGGGAAATGTCTCTTCTTTCTGAATTGCCAACTGCTCCACTCTGCAAATTTGCCAAGGGTATGCTCAATCCTATTGTTGACAGCTCTGACAAAGAATTGTGGCCCACTATCAGCTGCTGAGGAATACCACACATCACTGGTCTCCATGTGGATATCAAGCTATTGATCCTACATAGCAGTCAGTGCCCAGCCATCCCTTTACTCTTGGTGGCTCTTCCTGTAGGCCAGCACGTTAGCCTAGTGGGCAGAGGGTTAATACTGTTGTTCTAGTGCCTGTTCTCCTCTCTTGTAGAGTAACTCATCTGTGAATAACAGAAAAAGATTGCTCATGGCTCTGGGTCATCATAAAGGGTATGTCCAACAAGGAAATGTCCCTGAGATGGCTGCAGGCAAGGCTTTCAGGTTAGAACACAACCATGGTATCTTCTGGAAGAATCCCACTGCAAGCACTTCATATACCTGAGCGAAAAATAGGGGCTGTGACAGTGCAAGTATTGGTCATCTGGCCAATAAGTATGTGGTGGAGTTCTTGGACACATTTTCTTGTTTGGAAAAGAAATAACAGAGAAGAATTTTTTAAAAGCTTTAAAGATAAGAAGACCTGTATTGCTTCTCTGTATGTTGAACATTTGATATTTTAAACCAGCACAAACGTATTTGCCACAAAGGCCTGTGGCTGATACACTGATCGTTAGCAGGAGTAGTCTTCAGTAAATGATCATTACAAATCAAACGGCTTTTAGGTTTTGCTGTCTTTGTAGATGCTCATGAAATATGTATTTAGGATTTTTAATTGAATATGTTACCAGATGAACCATTTTGCAGTTGTTCAGTACAATAATGGAAAGAAGAGTTTGTGATTAGATTTCTACTCTTCTGCTCTTATTCTTTACACACTTCCTATTGATTCAACTAATGGATCCATCAGGGAAATAAAAATGTTGGGTCTTATTTAATTAAACCAAATTACTTCAGTGGCTTTTACATACTTTTGCTTATTTTTCCCCTTATGGGAGTCCTGGTAACTTGTGTTGAGCTTTGCATTTTATTTGTTGGAAAAAAAAATAAGAGCAGGAGTCTGATCTGCAGTGATATGACAGCTACCAGACATCCCAAATCAAAAAGCATTAAGTGAATGTTCTTCGGAGCAACATTTAGCTTTAGAAAAGAATTGGAAAAGTAGCAAATTTAATTTTATTTGACTTGAATCTTTGTTGCCATGTCCTTTATCTACAAACTCTCTTGTATGCTCAGAATGGCAAAGCAAGTTCCAACTACAAAAGGCTTTCATCTGGAGGCCACTAACAGGTAAGAATCTACAGGCAAATGCCTACAGAATATAATTGCCAGTAACTGTGTCATTTCAGTGAGCATGTCATATGTAATCTGCAGAGCTGGAAGCTGGATTTCAGAATGTGCATTTCAGAGGGCCCAGGCTTGAGCTTTGTTAAAGTAATTCAAAACCATGAAATTATAAACTTTTCAACTCTATTTATTGCAAATTTGTTAGCTATTCTGTGAAACATACTTGTTGCAATGCACAAGTCTCTATGCAACCATGTGATTACAGGTGAGCATAAGTGTAAAACCACCATATTCCCTAAATAACCCCTTTCTGACATGATCTCAGTTTGTTATAGAATTTGATTTGAAACACAGTTTCTTGTGTGAGTGTGAGGAAAATCTCAAATAGTCAAATAAGCAAATATCCTCTCATTTCTGCTCATTTTGTTCCATAGCAGCTCATAATGGGTATGCACATCTGATGCTCAGAACAGTAATCACATTGCTCATAAATACTTCTGTGTTCCAGTAAATCAGACAATTAAAGAAAAAAACAGTATTAGATGCTTTAACAGTTGAAATATATTGTCAAAATGTCCTCCATTAGCACTACAAGAACAAGGAGAGCTTCCCCGTGGATGTTCAGAAACAGCGGTAACTGTAGCATCCCTGGATGGAAATGTATGTGCTTTCCAGACTGATTAATGCTATTAATGCTCTCATGAGTGAGAGAGCCTACTCTTTCTGCCTGGATACCTGTTAAGACTGGCTTAAGTGTTGGCACATGTATGCAAGGTCTGCAGGTGCGTGGGACAGGGCAGGTTAGCCACAGGAAAGGGGTTCCATACACTGTGTTGGGAATGTGCCGGCTCTGCAGCTAACCCAGACTGCAGCCCCAATTAGGCAGATTGTAATGGAAAACTCTCTGATTCATTCAGTATTCAGGGTGGGCAGCTGTATAACAATTTGTTTCACAACAAAAAGTTGACAGAACAAATCCAAAACAACTCTGTGTGCATGTTTACATGGGAAACTATTGGCATTAGCAGTGCATTTGAAGGTGTGCTTTAAGTCCCTTATGCTTTTTGTAACATTTTCAAATTCATTGCTGTCTTCAAGATGACAGGAAATTCAGGTCTGCCTTCCTCCAGGGGGATCTTTATTCACAGACAAGTCAAAAACCCTTGACAAAAGGCAACCAAGGGAACTTGCTGACCTTTTAGCTGCCTGTCTAACATCAGAGCAAGTATTGCTTCCTGATAAAATGAGAAATTCAATTTAAGGGGAAATGTAGCAGGTACTTGAGTAGAGTCTCATTTTATTTTACTTCTTGGGCTGTCTCTCAAACTGAAAACAAATGTAAATAAACAGAACTGTATCCTTCATTCCCCAGTTACAAGACTTCGCAATGCACACAAAGGTAATATTATTATTGCATTGTTGGCCATCCCACTGTCCGCTGACTTTTATCTCCTCAAAATAAAATTGTCAATTAAAAATCCTGTACTCTTACAGCACTCTGTCGGGTTTTTTTTCGTCATTAATTTTAGGAAGAGTGGTCCCTTTCATATTGAGGACCTGTTAGTACTACATTAATTCTTTGGGAATTAGGTGAATCCCTAACCGTGATAACTTCACTGCATATTGCATAATGGTAATATTGCTGGGGAACCAGGATTCCAGGTAGGTGTCACAGTGTATTCCACTTTCAGTCTTTCAGCTCAAACACCTTTTTCATCTACATCACTCACCTGTCATAAACTACCTGCTCCTTATATGAAGAGAGCAAAAACCCTGAGAAAGCAACATGGAAAGGCTTGGCCAAGCAATGCATCAGGGACTGCAGTACCTCTCCTGTGAATAGAGGCTGAGAACTGGGACTGTTCACCTGGAGAATGGAGGCTCAGATGGATCTTATCAGTGTGTACAAGTACCTACAGCAAGGATGCAGGGTGAACAGAGCCAAGCTCTTTTTAGGGATGGCACGAGAGGCAGTGGGCACAAAGGGGAGCACAGGAGGTTCCCTCTGGACACCAGGCAGCACTGCTGTGCTGTAGGGGTGACTGAGCTCTGCCACGGGCTGCCCAGAGTCTGTGGGGTCTCCTGCTTGTGCAGGTGCTCAGAAGTTGCCTGGAGCAGTGCTGGGCACCCTGTTCTGCACGTCCCTGCTTCAGCACGGATTGGGCTACATGGACACATTTGATGTATACAAGATATCCAGAGCTTACAGATAGACTGGGTTCTTCGAAAGAGAATAATTTGGCATTTTATATGTATGAAGGAAATGTGAACTGCACATATTCCCAGTTTTGACAAAAAAGACAGAGATGACATTGAAGACTCTTGCATTAATATGTTATCATTTGCAAATGTCTCTCTGATGTACTGTCAAGCTTTATATTTTTTTTCACTTTGGTTTGTAAACAATCAAAAATATTTCTCATGTAAAGTTTCGTTATTTACACTGGAGTTTATGTAAGTATGCATTGCAAATAGAAATTCTCTGGTGCTTTTACAAACTGATACACCAGCCTAACAGTAAGTCACAGTCTGTTATGAAAAGTGACACCTAAGTTAGAAATCCATAGGTAGAAATCTGATATTACAGCTTTAATAGTCCATCTTAATAATCCATTTGAAATGGACTGCTCAGGGAGGTGGTGGAGTCACCGACCCTGGGGGTGTTCAAGGAAAGGCTGGATGTTGTGTTGAGGGACATGGTTTAGTGGGAGCTACTGGGAATAGGTGAACGGTTGGACTGGATGATCTTTTAGGTCTTTTCCAACCTTGGTGATTCTATGATTCTATGATTCTATGATCTTTATTTGTATGCATTTACTGTGTATCTTTGGTCTCATTAGGTGAAATTTGCTAAGCTGGTCAGCACAAGTGATTTCAGATCCTGTACTGTAGAACTTTATACCCATCCTAAACATACAATAGAAAAAACACGTGTTGTGTAGAGGCAGGTGCAGAGAGTCAGGTCAGAACAAAACAATGCATAGTATCCTTTGGTTATTTGTTATTTGCCATTAGTATCTGCACTATAGTTGGTACCTTTGGGAACAGTAGCTCTCCAGCTCAATCAAGTAATGTAGTATAAATGACCCCTGGAGTTTTTGTACTTTCAGTTTGCCTCAGAAGTAGATAAAATACACTTGGTATCTCTCCACCTCCCTTCAAGCAATCTGCAAGATTTGTATCTAACAAGAGAGCAAGGCAGATTCCTGTTTCCTGCATTAAATATCAAAGCGAATAAATAGAAGTCTTGAGAAAAATTCGCTTTCTTAACAACACATTCTGGTTACACACCAAAGTATTCAAGCACGTGGGAAATATCTTCTGGCATCGGAGCACAAAAAATTATCTGTCACAGTAAGATGCTAAAATTGCTTGGCACCATGCAGGTCAGTCAGCCTGCAGGTAGAGCACTGCTGGGAACAATCCCCACAGGCAGATCACGTGAAGCCAACTGTTTTGGACATTAAGGAGAGTTTATTTCAACAGTGTGGGCTGTTCTTTGTAACTTGCTCTAAGCTGAGCCTATTTAATATATTAGCAAAGATTCAACAAATTAACTCATGCATGACTGCTGGAAAGAACAGAGTTAGCAGAACCTTTGCCTAATTACAGCAATTTTTTCATAGAATCATTACATCACAGAATGGCTTAGGTCAGGGACCACCTGGGGACCACCACTTGCAACAGTCTCCTTTACAGTGTGTTCTGCTGCTGTTCTATATTGAAGAATCTCACTGCAGCTGAACAAAAAGCACAATCCAGATATATTTTTCTGAGAAGTAATATTTATTACGTTTGTAAAGGTACATTTGGAAGCAAAAGCAACCATCACTGAATTGCCAAAAATGAGAAAGCTGAAGTCTCTAATCTTCTTCACTTGAATTCGCCCCCTCAGCAAAGCTGCTGTACAGTGAATGTGGATGCAGGAGTCCTACAAATGCTATCTTTGTGACCACCAGAAAAATCAAAACTATTAGGAGCTATCTTTCCTTCTTTCATGTGCATGGTAACAAACTTAACCATCAGCTCTGCAGTACTGATTTCCAGTTCTTCTGGCTGAGCTGTTAAGATAATTTCTCAATAGTGCTTTTGGTCTATACTTACTGCCTTCCCTGCTTCAGCAGTGTGAAGTAAGGTGCTCATTGTAGATGCTATATGAAGCATATAAATACAAAATATACAAGGAATTTTGAAGAAAGGGATGGAAGTGTAGAACTGTCTTATTTCTTCTGAGCTTTCCAAAGAGCCTGGTTAATGCTGCAGGGATATCACAGGAATGGCATTTCATATTGACACCACAGAGCTCTCTAGTATCCCTCCTAATTTGCATATACCTTGGTAGAGCCAACATCTTTCTGTATGCCATCATCTTGAATTTGGATTACTCATGACTGACAATTAGAACCTGATGATTGAAACACTGTCTGCATGTTCTGTCAAAGTATTAAAAGGCTTCTAGATGGAAGAGAAAACTCACTTCCCTATGTAATACTGCACGTCCTATGTTGCTTCAGCAACATATGCATTGGATGTAATGAGTGTCGATATGTGATGAATGTATTCAGTATACTGATGGTATAAAAAAGACGTACAAAGATCAGATCCTACCAGCTGTTTCGTATTCAATACAAACATCCTTCTAGAAGTAGGATGGGGCCCTGGGCAGCCTGGTCTAGTATTAAGTGTGGAGGTTGGTGGCCCTGCCTGTGGCAGGGGGGTTGGAGATTCATGATTCTTGAGGTCCCTTCCAACCCTGGCCATTCTGTGATTCTGTGATTCTGTGAGTGGTAGCCACCCTTTCACAATGGCCTTAGCTTCTATGAGGACAAAGACAAGGCAAAACAAATTGTCATCATTAAGTCAGAACTCTTTCCAGGGCAAGCTGCATCCTCAAATTTGCATTTGCTAAAACAATCTGCTTTTTGCACCGTAGCAAGTCATCCACACGTGTACATTCTGGTCAGGTCCGTTGGTATGTGTTTCATGTGTATGCAGAACAAAGGTGACATTGTGGAACATTTTATCAAACTCAGTCATCTGCCAAACGCCCCTTGTTCCTAGAAACCAAGCTTCTGAAACATTCAGAGAAATTAGTTCCCCAAAATATCAAACTGAAAACAGAAATACAGAAGTAATTCGGTTTTGTGATACCTCATCAAGAATTCTGCACTTCTGCTCTGGTCTGGATGAAAGTTTGTTTCTACAGAAAGCACTAATAGTTCAATTTTATTAAGCACACATTGGCATTTGAACTAAAATGTGGAACTCCTGATGTCTGCCTACTTATCACATT